>NC_138241.1:15064275-15759336 GCF_964197995.2 Scardinius erythrophthalmus
TCTAATGCTCTTACTGTATAATGAAAACTCCAGTCCCACTCAAAGAGCATTAATTAAAAACAAACTCTCGTTGAAGCACTCATGGAAAGCCGGCCTTCGCAAAAAACAGCTCAATGACTTTTCCATTAACATAACCATTTTTTTTTTATTTGCTGTTGGGCTGACATCTATAAGGAGTTTGGTGATGTCACAAAATAGTGTCTATGTTGTTCTTTTGACTTGTATTAAAGGTATACAGATGTTTTAAACTGATGGGTTTGGGAACCAACAAAAAACAGGTTAAATCAATGCAAATAATAGATATTAACTATCCCTTAAAGTGTGCTGGAACAGCTAAATAAATAGGCTTATAAAAAAATTGGTTTTGTTGTCTATAAAGTCTGTCCAATTCTAAATTATTTCTATGCAAATTATTTTGAAGCTTGCTACACTACCGTTCAAAAGTTTGGGGTCAGTTGGATTTTTATTTGACGATCAAAAGTGACAGTAAAAGATTTTACATTGCTACAAAAAAAATCCATTCTTTTTTAACATTCTAACTTTCTTTTTAAAAATTGATAATACAGTACGTCATGTTATATGAACACCAAATCAGCATTTTAGAATGATTTCTGAACACTGCTGGAAAAAAAAATTAGCTTTGATGTATGTAAGAAAATATGTAACATTAATTAACAACAATCCTGTTTTTACTGTGTTTTAATAAATACATACAGCCTTGCTGAGGATAAGAGATATCTTTCAAAATCGTACTGACCCATAGTGTAAGTTATCTGACATCCTCTTATCAATGGAAAAATAAAAACAAAACTCAAGATTAAATGAAGCCAATTTTCCTATATATCCTGTAAGTTGCTATTAATTAATATATAAAAATGTTTTTTTTAAGGACATTTTGTTTCAGTTTCATGTCTGTTAGGTCACCACTTGATGTTCAACGTAAAATCAAGGTTCTGAAGCAAAAGCCAGGTGAGAACCACTGGACTAGAATTAAACATGACATTTGTCTTCAACAATGTAACAGACATTTTTTGACATCTCAAAGAACCAATGCACTGTTTGATTTGTGTCAAAAGATGTCCAAAGGGGAACTCGGATTGAGTTTGGAATCTTTTGGAATTTCAATATATATGGCCGACTATATGAACTTTCTCAAATTATGAAGCACATGCTGTAGTATGAAAGCATTGTGTGCTAGAGCATAACTTATTGCATAAATGCATTTATTTTTGTCGCATAACACAGTATGATATGAAATAAGGGTTTACCTCAAAAGAAAAGCAATGTTGTGCTCAATTAGGCTGCTGTCCAAGCTATTCCCAAAGGGAGAATCAATGAGTTTATTTGAGCATTCAAGAGACATGTTGGTCTTATTTCCAACATAAAGGCCTTATGTCTTTTATATGTGCCTTCGAGCCTTTTCCAACACCAGACTTATCCGAGATGTTTTAAAAAATGGTTTGAGAGAAATTCTGCACTCAACAGCAAGTGTGAGTATCATCTTTAATCTTGGATGGGGAGCAGCTCCATTAATGATGCTTAAATTTATGTGCAGGAAAGTTAATTAGCAGCATTTATAAATCCTCCCCTTGACCGTGAGCATAACGTGAAATTTCATAACTTTTTTTAGTGCTTTAGTTAAATATACTATGGTCAAATATTGCTGTTTATCTTAAAAAAACAAATTATCACAGCTGAAGATGATTTCACTTTCAGTAACAATTTACACACACACGCACGCATGCGCACACACAAATGTTGGGTTTGCATGTTTTATGGGGACATAATGATTTTATACAAACTGTATATTCTATCCCCTAACCCTTAACACAACCATCATAGAAAACTGTCTGCATTTTTACATTTTCAGAAAACATCATTCTGTATGTCTTATAAGTTGTTTTCCCCATGGGGACCAAAATAAAATACTTTTGGGGACATTTGGTCCCCACAATGTACAGTAGGGTTAAGGGTTAAAGCTGCATAACAATAATACTGTGTAAACCCCATTGATTTAGCTAAATAAAAAGCCTTAAAAGAGCTGAATTGCCATTTTTAGAGCTAATGGTGTAAACAAGTCTCTTTCCATGCCCTTTTACTTAAAATAAAAATCCAGTTAGCTTGTGACATAAGTTCAATGTTGCTGAGGTAACGTGTAAACAGCATTAATTTACCAATACCAAAAGTCCTAAAAGAGCTGAACTGCATTTTCAGAGCTCGTGATAAAAAAACAAGCCTCTTTTCACGCACTTTTACTCGAAATAAAAATCCAGTTAGCTGCTGACAGCCTGTTCAATGGCGCTGTAGTATCGTTGAGCCTAACTCCATTAAGATGGCACCTCCGAAAATGATAAATTAAAGGTCGATACCTCCAGTAATTAAAGATTTTAAAACAAGAGGGTAATTCAGATCGCTTTTTCTGGCCACAGGGGGATAGATTAGTCATTTCCCCCTTTCTTCGACATTTTTCATCTGCATGCACCAACAAACACTCTTCTGACAAGTTTCACTTTGTGTTTGAACAAGGTTGGCGCTGGAATTATATAAAAAGCTGGGCTAAGTCATACAATGAGAAGAGAAACATGAAAAGAGTGACAAATTAATGAGAAAATTGATAAAGCAACATGAAACAAAACAAAACAAAGGACAAGATGAATGATTGAATACACAAGTGGAAAAAAAAATCATAGCATACACAAAGAAAAATAACTACTAATTATGAAAATAATAATAATACATTGGATATAAAACATAACATGAAGCAATGACAGCAAATAATTAAAAAAATGACAGCAATTTTCTGCCCTGAAGATGAAAGATATAGATTCTGAAGGACAGTCCAGTGTCTGTGACTAGCACTACCTGGGCAGGGGGCAGTGTTATTGCACACCCTGGATTCTCTTAAAGGGCCGCTGCAGTGTGATCCGTAAGGTGAGACACATGTTCTTGTTCGCACCTGCGACCCTTGACCGCATGTAACTGAGCAAGAGCTCCACTGGGACCACTCCTCAGCACCAGGGTCACCTGTAGGAGAAGGGTGACACCAGTTAAAAGCAGTAAAATGGTCATGTGACACCCGAGGGGGTGGAGCCAGTAGGAGCAGGAGGGGTCTCACGAAGTTACACACTAAGAAGCCACAGTAAATCTTAAAGGCTCTAAGGGAGAGTGGAATGAGCTCAAAAGGAGCATAATTTCTGTATATTTGATATGATCCTGCTTGAATGACTTTCAGGGCTCAGTTATTCCGCAGCAGAGACGCCCGGGTTTTGCTACTAGAGATCTACTTTTCTGCAGAGTTTAGCTCAAACACACATATCTATTTAGATCCTGAAGACCTTGATAAGTCGTATAAGTAGTTAGGTTAACAGTAAAGTAAGTTGATATCTGGTCTTATTTTGACCAGAGATGGCATGATCTTAAAGGTAATAATAGGTCACCCAAAAATATAAATTCTGTCATCATTTTTTTACACACCCTCATTTCATTCCAAACTTGCATGATTTTCTTATATTTTGAAGAATGTTTCAGTCCATTAAATGAAAATGACTTTCACTGTATGGACAAAAGACAGACATTTCTTAACATTTCTTCTTTTGTGTTCCATTGAAGAAAGTCATTCAGGTTTGGAATGACAAAGGTAATAAATGATGACAGAATTTTTGGGAGAACTATCTTTAATTATTTCTCAGAATCCATCTGTGTGCGGTTGGTTAATAGAATACAAATGGTATCTGACAGAGCAATTGGAATTTAGCTTATAAATATAATGTATAACTTATGATATAGTTTAAAACTTAATGTTAAATATTCATTAGGTTATCTCGAAGCTCAATTGAATTTGTTCTAGATCATTAGACATGACATTCCGGCTCAGTCCTAAACCGGTTTCCTTAGGAAAAACCTTCACACAGTCTGTTAAATCATTGACTGACCGGAAAGCAAGACATCTGCCTTTGGTTTCGGACACAGCTAAACTCTGCAGGAAGGAAGATTTCCAGGAGCACAAATGAGCAAACTTGTCCTGGTGGTTATAAGAATGGCCCATTTATGACAATGGCATTAAACATAATACAATTTACAAATATATTCAAATATTACATTGACAGTTGACAATGAGAAAACCTTTAAAATCCTAATTGTAAGCATTTATGATTAACGCATATTCAAAGCAGGATCATATTGAATTTACTGTGTGGCCACAAAATAAATATCATATAATAGGAGCTTTTACTATATTAGCATCCAAAATAAAATACTAACGTCATTTATATTTTAAAATCATGCATGCAATCAATTAGATGAAATAAACTGAAAGGAAAAAGGCAAACGAAACTAATAGATGAAATATATAAAATATGATAAACTATGCAGAATGCATGCAACATGGCTTCTAAAAGTTAGAGAATGATCTTTGATGAGAGTTAGTTTCCCACTAACTACGGTTGCACAGAAGAACAGACCTCTGGCCCTCAGTCTAGACTGCAGTTCACTTTTCTTTTAGATCTCAGATCTTCTGGATTTTTTGCTAAAGCTTCTTGTCTCTTTGAAGCGAAATCAATTAGAATTGGAGATTGTCGAGAAAGAAGGGTACGGGGTTGATTTCCCCCAGCATATTCAGCAGATCACAGCAATTTTCAGTAGCGTTGGTCACATTTGAGATTCACTTGATGGAAGAACTTTCCATGTCGAATCCAAACAATCAAGGCTGTTAGAAGTTCCGTTTGATTACGGTCCTGAGCTGGAAAACATTATGATTTATCAACTGTAATGTCAATTCAATCATTGGCATTGTTTGCTGGCATTAG
The DNA here is from genome assembly GCF_964197995.2 of Scardinius erythrophthalmus. Taxonomy (NCBI): domain Eukaryota; kingdom Metazoa; phylum Chordata; class Actinopteri; order Cypriniformes; family Leuciscidae; genus Scardinius; species Scardinius erythrophthalmus. Next base: position 15,069,081 of record NC_138241.1, read on the forward strand.
AATGCATGATTGCGAAATAAAGTTTACATAATTGTTGGTTTAAAAGCATAGGCTGCTTTCTGGCAAACACATAGAGATTAGCTTTGTGCTTTATATGTGTTCGCTAAATACTGCACTCTGGATCGGCTGTAATTCCCAATGAGCAATTGCATGGCCAGACCAAACACCAATAAGACATTTGATTTCCAGAGAAATTTTGACACTGCCAAACATTTAATAAGCAAGAAAATTGTCTCTCTAAAAGCACATGTTATCAATATCCACAAGATAATGATTTAATTGCCATGTGATGCTGAATAAAGGGATAGTATGAGAAGGAAAATGTTGAACTTAAACATTTAAAGTTTTAATTTTGCCTGTCATCAGCAAATAATGGATACGATAAACTATTTTATTGTTTTAAGAAACGATGAACAGTTTAAGTCTAATGAGCATACTGACCATAAATAATTTAAGATAATATGCTCAAAATGTATGCTAGTACAATCAAGATTGGTTTGTTTGTTCTAACTTCAAGAGAATCTCCTGGCATGCCCTTGGGCACATATGGGCAATTTCCTCTGCCGTTCTCAGAGATTAGATTAGATTGAAAGGTGGATCAACTCTGGATGAAGTGGTACAACAACTCAGACAATCTGAAAATGAGAAACTAAATGTAGGATGAATGGCATTCTGTTCAGATTTTCATTTATAAATGGAAATAAATCAACAAACACGTGAAAAGACTGGATTGGAATGGAAACAAGGTTGTTAAGGTTTAGTATGCACAATGATTTGCAACTTAAATGATATTAATTGCTACACAGATGTCACAAATATACAAAAAGGTGCAAAACAAAATAAGATGGCTGCTTAACGTCCCTCCCCATTATCGTCTAGGGAACATGCAGGAAAAAAAATCAAATCAAAGAAAATCAGGGAAATTAAAGCAAAGGAAAGAAAGAGAAACATTTTCAAGTTTCTACAAGTATTTTTTTTTTTTTGGCACTTTAAAAGGTAATATATAAGGGTTATTCCGGCTCTAAACAGCTGTATAACCACTTGTTTACTGTTAAATGTTAACCATCATTTAATTAATCTCTGTTTAAACAAGTCTGGGTTATATTTACTGATTTTAGTGGTTAAAGTCATAAAAACTGTCAAAACAAATAGAAACCAGAAATTCCAATTGGGCATCTTCGTCAGTGTGCAAAAATGGCCAATTCTGTTTTTCTCAACGTGGAAGAGGGACAGAAAATAAATATGATAAATAAACATTGTCACTTAAAGGTGCAGTACAGAAGATAGCATGCAAGTGACTTAAGATGAAAATTAAGTTTAGTTTACATAGGAAAGGAAAGAAGCATAACTATTGTATTACCAGTTTGTGCCATAAATTTAGCAGATTCATCTCGCTCCTGTAGGCCCTTTGTGTCATGTACTGATCTTGGCCGCTGACTTTTTACAGTATGTTCTCCGATCATTCCATATTCTAGGGACAGAATAGAGGTTCATGAAAACTAGGCTTTGATACAAATCTTCAGAAAGAGAGAGAGAAAAGGGGAAAAAAAGAGCTTATCACAGTTCTGGAACGTAGAGGTGGCTCGCAAGTACATGGCTTTAAAACAAAATATCACACATGGACAACTTTATTTAACTCGTCATTCTTGTCGTTTATCTTTAGCCTTTCGAGGAAAGCAGAGAACAGAGCACAGAACGGTTTATCAGTGGTGAGCTGGGAGTATTAATTGAGCTTAGAAGCACAACTATGACACAGAGAAACACATGCAAAATCAACTTACATTGGATTTTAACAAGACGTTGAATTAACCTCCACCCCTCCCATCCCTTCCCGAAAACGAACAAAAAAGAAAGGATAAAAAAAAGAGAAAGGAACATGTGTAAGCCATTGGAAAGCCACAGAGGAAGGAAGGGGGGTGGCGAGGGAAGGGGGGTGTCATGGACATGCTAGATTGATCCACAGTGCCTGCAACAGATCCAGGCTTTTGGAATAATTAGTTAGTTAAGAACCAGAATTAGTACAGGAATTATGTGCTGTTACATCTTGCCGAAAATCAAAAGATGAATTATCTCGCAATTGTATGCTAAGCTGGTTTTGGATTAATTACACTCTTTTCGGCACAACAATATGGTTAATTTGTCTTTGTTCTTATCATAATCAATTATTTCATTAAAAGTGCTACGTCAGAAACAAACAAAGTGTCCTGATTCGAAAAGCCTCACCATGAGCCTAATCATTACCCCAGTTGAAACTATTTTAGCTCGTCTCAATCCACGTATAAAACATTTGCTTTTACGTTTAGTTGCAGTCTTGTTTTCAATACATGTTTCGTAGTGCAAGCAATAAGACACAGCCATGCTTCCATTGCTAATTGGGAATTACTTGATTCATGTGAGTGGAAAAAGACAGCACAACTGCTAATTCACCCTAAGAACAGAAACCATGATGTTGCAACAGTGAGAAGCAAAGGTTTGAGGTGAACGGTCACTGGCTGTGTGTTTAAGAGCTACAGTACACTGAATATAATGCAGTTATGGAAGAATTCAGGCCTGTGGCTGCAAGAGCCATATTTGTTCATACATATGTTTATGGCTCTGCCCTTGACCCAAGTGGGCCTAGAGCATTTCCCCACTCCCTTTCTGCATTCTACAGTACAACTTAAAAAATAAAAAATAAAAAAAAAAACCTTCAAAGCACTGCCTCGCCCATGCCCACAATACATACTGTATAAATTATGGCAATGTCACACTACAACCTAAGTCACAAAAACATTGTTAGTGTGGGTGGCAAGGGCTTGTCCTCAAGCAACATGTTTTTTTTATTTCTCTGACACAATGCTACACTAGAACTGCATTTGAAGATGTAACAAGTGGGAATGTGTGTAGGTATAATAAATAAGGAATTATCTAAATGCTCAACTTCAGTCCTGGCATGGACGTTCCAAGCGGTTGTAAAAGAAGTAACATTCTGAAATCATTTTTTTTAATCATGTAGTTCCAAACCCATATGACCTTTCTTCTTCTGTGGAACAGAAAATGTGAAAATGAGTGCTGTAAAGCTAACAAAACCCTGCATAAAAGTAGTCCATACGTCATGTGCTATATATTCTAAGTCTTCTGAAGTGTTTTGATAGCTTTGTGTGAAGCTCTGACTGAAATGTGAGACATTGCTCACTGAAAATCATAACCTCTCCTAGCTCTCTAAACAAATATAATACCTTTAGACACAGGGTCATGAAAAATTGACGTCATTGAGAGCAACAAGAGGAGCGCATGGGTAAAAGGTTAGAGCATTTTCATTTATGGGTGAAGTATTCCTTTACTTTACGTTCCTCAATCATTATTTTGTCTAGAAATTAGTTAATTAACAAACAAGTAAGCATACAAATTAAAGTTCCCATGATTTTAGTATGAATATGTTAGCCTTCAGGTTATCTATAAGCTAGTGTGCTCCAAAATGTGCATTTAGAAGATAAGCATTCAAAATCGTACAGTCTCTCACTTCCTCTACACTGTAAATCCGAATAAGTTAGCAGAACTAAAAAAATTTAAGGCAATCGATTGCCTCAATTTTTTAAGTTTTGAAATTCAAAGATTAAGTAAGCAGAACTGGCAGATTTTAAGTTTATACTTAAACATTTCAAGTTAAGAACAATTAAACATTTCAAGTTAAGAACAATTAAACATTTCAAGTTAAGAACAATTAAACATTTCAAGTTAAGAACAATTAGTGAACAAACTCCATCGCACACCTGCAGGTGATAGGTGCGTAGGATAACAAGACCAATTAGGTAGGTTTCAGCAGATAAGGAACTGATGAAGGTCGTGTGACCGAAACGTTGTGTTAATAAATATTCATTTTAATTGCACGTTAAGAACAATTAAAATCAGAGTACACTATTTCATACATTTAACTTAAAACCTTCATGTAATCTCAATGTGAACACTTTCATTAGTATTAACTTATAGTTTTAACAAGCTAGTTTGCTAACATACTATTATGTTATCATGCTAACAATAGTATGTTATACAGCACTTGCTGTATGAGTGCAACAATATAAAGATTTTATTTGCTCTCAAATCAAGCCGCATGCACCACTTGTCACCATGATGGTAACTATCCTAAAACCAACATTAACAGAACTTCTTCCAAATTAGTATAACAAAACATTAATCAATACTCAATATCCCACTTAACATTAATCTTGCACAAAAAAAAAACATTATATTACACTTAATTTTAGCATTTACTCTCCCATTCAAGTGCCATCGGCAAAGCATGCTGGGAAATAGACATCCCAGCCATTTCAGTTAAACTTAAGTTTGTTTAAATTAAAATAAATAATTTCATAAAACTCAAAACAATGAAACAGTTCAGTTTACTTAAAACATATCAGTTCTGTGAACTTGAAAGAAAAAGAAAGTACTAAATACTCATAAAAGTTAACTTGACTGAACTAATTAGTTTAATTTAAGTTTGTCCTACTCAAACCAATTAATTTTTTTGAGCGTTAGGGTTTACAGTGTGATATGGATTAATGATTTTGATGACATCACTCTGCACTTCAGCTTTCTCATTGTCCAATCAAATGCTCTCTAGATTGTAGCTTGAATGTAACTCTACACACTTGCCTCATTTAGTACACGGTTCTATGAATTTGCAAATTAGCCCCGCCTCCACTCACTCACACCAGCTCAGAGATCCACTCGTTGACGTGATTGGTTACAAGGTAGTTTGTGACGTCAGAAACACCAGCGGTTTCAAACCACGTTTTTGAGACTGTCTTTGGTTCACTGCAGTTTTAAGGAGAAAATACTCAGCAGTGGTGTTGACTTATGAATTTGCACAAGGTTTGTCTTAAAGCATATTAAAAACACCATATAAACATATAAACAACATTAAAAGCTTGATTTTCACCACAGGGGGACTTTAACACTCTTTCACTCATGCACAAATAAATAAAGGCTATTCCGATGCTTAATAATGCAAGTAGCAGTGAAATAATTTTGCAGTAATATTCAAATTTTAAATTTGATTATAAGATATTCTTTTAAATATATCTGTTTTTTTTTTTTTTTTTTTTTTTTTTTTTTTTTGCCATACAATGAAAATCAATGGGTTCCAAAATTATTTTGGACCCCTTCAAAATATCCTCCTTTGTGTTTCATGGAAGAAAGAAAGTCATACAAGTTTGGAACAACATGAGGGTGAGTAAACGATTTAATTTTTGACTGAACTATCCCTTTAACACCAGGATGATCCCTTTGTACCTTTGAGCACAAAAAGCTGTAAGCATCATTTTCTCAGCTGAAAATACCCCTATGATCACTAGTATATATTGTGGGATCGCTGGTTCCCCCATTATGTCTGTTAATTAGCTACCAGTAACTTCCACAAGTTAACCAACTTCAGAGCAGTATCCACACAGCACTAAACACAAGGAATTCAGTCTGGTTTATACTGCCCTTTTCAGCAGAGATGACAAAATATCTTTAGGAAAAACAGGCAATATACTTCGGTATCGGAGAGAACACGTCTATGTTGTCAGAGAGAGACGTTCCCATTAGAGACAATAAACTATATCAGGCTACACTGATTGAGTCTCAATTGTTCAATAGAAGAATCACAAAGTCTCTGCAGACCTAATGAATCCTTATAGCATCACTTCTGTAACAGCATGTTTCCACAGCAACAGTGAGTCAGAGAAAGAGAGGAGGAGAACATTTTTAAAAATCAAAAATAACTATTCAAATAGGAATGCATCAGTGTGGGATTCATGGTATTTTGCCTTCCATCAGTAAACAGACATAAGTAAGTGAAATGATGCGAATAGTCATTCACATATAGCAAATACCACTTACATGGATGATTAGAACTATTTTAATAGAGCTTGTTATTTAAATTTTAACACTCTTTTCCTAAAATTGAAATCACATGCACAAACAAGTAAAAGCCTACATGCATTATTAAGCATTCGGATTGAGAGCTGCGTTGCAGTTATATTAAGATGTTGAATTTTGATTCACTTTTCCATACCGTCTACAGGGACGCATGTCTTTATGCATCATCCATGAGCTTTAGCATACGTTTTAAAGATTAAAAAGGTTTGTAATACAGATCTGTTTGTGAGTTTATCGTGAGCACAGCTGAGGTCAGGGGTGGAAATCACGGAGCTCGATCCACAAATCACCCGGCTGATGAAGAGCTCATCAAACACGTCCACAACATCACTGAACAAGAGGTGCGGGTGAAAGCTGTGATCAAGGCAGCTGTGATGTTTGAAGTGTGAAGAGAAATACAGAGCTCTTTGGACAATGTGATCGCACATGATGAGACTTTTGCTCTGAGACAGTCCATCTGTTCCAGAACTGTTCACTACAAATAGCGTGTAAGGGTGTTTCTTCAACAATGGTGATATTTCGAGCCTGTGAAAATGACTCCCTAAAAACATACTTTTCACATTCTCACTAACATCGTCTGCTAACCGAAGACAAATACGTATCAGAGAAGAGCTCTGTCTTTTTTCCTTTCCACAAAGTCATTTTGTGGTGGAAATGTCATTTTTTTCTTGCCGAGATTAATTTCATAGCTAATGTCCTATTGTGTAATAAAAAATAGAAAAAAATAACTAACTAAACTAACTTTTCACACTTTGACTAAAAATGACATTGTAAAAAAATATTCTGTTCACAAGTGATATCTAGCTTGTTTTTCCTTTGTGGTCTTCACACCTCACATTTATCATATTTCATCTCAAGATGTTCTTCACTGACACTGCAGTCTCCTTGGTAACCAAGCATAACTTTTGTATATATATACAGTATATATATATATATATAAAATGTGTCTGTCCCTTCTCAATCCTTACAGTATACTGATTGAGAAGGGACAGGTAATTATTGATTACCCAAAATATGTTTTTTTTTAATTTTTTTTTGGCTTGTGCAGATTATTCTACTTTTAAAATAATAAAATAATTATAATACTTTATTTATAATAGTAATTATTGTTTTATCCTTGTTCCAATATATATGATTTCCGAAGGATCATGTGACACTGAAGGTTGGAGTAATGATGCTGAAAATTCAGCTTTGACACATTTTAAAATGTATTAACTGTTTTTGCTGTGTAAATACAGCCTTGGTGAGCAAAATATACTTCTTTCACAAACATTTTCAAGAATCTTAGCAACCTTTTCATTGGTATATTGTAATATTTAAAAAATGGAAATCAGGGGTAAACCGATCTGAATAGTAGCATAAATAAAATAAAGGCACGATAAAAAAAATGTCCAAGACAGTTTTAATGTGGCCTTCGTATTAATCTACCTTGAGACATGAAAGACTATTGCACCCTTAGCACGGTGAATACTTACATGGCTCTTTATTTATTTTTATGGTTGTTTGGTGCGACCTTATGTCTTTGATATACAGTAGTGTAAAGCTCTTGAGGTCTTGAACTACAAAGAGAAAACACCCTGTGAGATGATGCAGGGCCACAAAAAAAGAAACAGTTCTAGCTTGATTTATGGTTCAAGAAAACTCAGCTATCACTATCGCTATCCTTTGTTCCATGGGAGGTTTGGTACGGGTGCCATCAGAACAAAGTCAGTGGCCCACAGCAGCTGTGGTGATCAAACATGACCCAGAGGCACAAAGCTCAGCCCAAATGTTCAGCTTCTGATGCTGGGACAGCAAGAATTGTGTTCAGTCCTACAAAGAAGCTACCCATGATAGATTGCGTCCAAGCTATCTATATTACAGTCCAAGCAGACAGCTATCTATGTGCTGGCTCTCTACCCACACTAGATGGGAATGGATAGCCCTGCTCTTTACTCTGACAATAACTTGAAAAATAGGGGACATGCTGTCTAAAGGGATTCACCCCGCGAGATTCAGACTCCAGCTCGCTTTCTGTGCCGTGGCTAAAGAGCAGCTAAATCACATGTGAGCTTGTTCTGACAAAAAAAAAAGAGATGCTGTTCTGTCCAAACACCCAGAATGAGAGAAAATGGATGAAGGGAGTGCAGAGAAGAGTTTGAAAGCTTGTTTCCTCCACAGAAAGAAAAAAAAAAATCTGACTTTTTGACAATTGCGAGTTTACGTGTCAGAATTTCGACTTATAAAGTCAATATTGTGGGATATAAACTAGCAATTGCAAGAAAAAAGTATTTTTTCTCAAAATTGCAAATTTCATATCTCACATTTAAGATTTTATAACTCATAATTGTGAGTTTATATCTCAATTCTGAGAAAAAAGTCAGAATTGTGAGAGACTTGCAATTGCAAGTTATAAAGTCAGAATTGTGAGTTTATATCTCAATTCTGAGAAAAAAGTCAGAATTGTGAGAGACTTGCAATTGCAAGTTATAAAGTCAGAATTGTGAGTTTTAGAGTCAAAATTCTGAGTTATAAACTGGGAATTGCAAGTTATAAAGTCAGAATTGCGAGTTTTAGAGTCAAAATCCTGAGTTATAAACTGGGAATTGCAAGTTATAAAGTCAGAATTTTGAGATATTAACTCGCAATTGCAAGTTATAAAGTCAGAATTTTGATTTATAAACTGGTAATTGCAAGTTATGAAGTCAGAATTGTGAGATATTAACTCACAATTGCAAGCTATAAAGTCAGAATTGCGAGTTTTAAAGTCGGAATTCTGAGTTATAAATGAAATTGCAAGTTAAAAAGTCAGAATTGTGAGATCTTAACTCGCAACTACAAGTTGTAAAGTCAGAATTGTGAGATCTCATCTCGCAACTGCAAGTTGTAAAGTCAGAATTGTGAGATATTAAATCGCAATTGCAAGCTATAAAGTCAGAATTGCAAGTTTTAAAGTCAGAATTCTGAGTTTTAAAGTCAGAATTCTGAGTTATAAATGGAATTGCAAGTTATAAAGTCAGAATTGTGAGTTATTAACTGGCAACCCAAGTTAAAAAGTCAGAATTGTGAGATCTTAACTCGCAACTATAAGTTGTAAAGTCAGAATTGTGAGATCTTATCTCGCAACTGCAAGTTGTAAAGTCAGAATTGTGAGATATTAACTCGCAATTGCAAGCTATAAAGTCAGAATTGCAAGTTTTAAAGTCGGAATTCTGAGTTATAAATGGAATTGCAAGTTATAAAGTCAGAATTGTGAGATATTAACTGACAACTGCAAGTTAAAAAGTCAGAATTGTGAGATCTTAACTCGCAACCGCAAGTTGTAAAGTCAGAATTGTGAGATATTAACTCGCAATAGCAAGTTATAAAGTCAGAATTCTGATTTATAAACTGGGAATTGCAAGTTTTAAAGTCAGAATTCTGAGTTATACAGTATACTCGGAATTGCATGTTATCAAGAGAGAATTGTGAGATATAAACTAGCAATTGTGAGTTATAAAGTCAGAATTGCGAGACATAAACTCACAATTTGTGCGTTTATTTCTCACAATTCGGACATTATAACTCACAATTGTGTTAAATATGTTATAATTCTTAGGAAAAAAAAGTGTGAATTGTGAGATATAAACTCGTCAGAATTGCAAATTTTTATTCCGTGTCAGAAACAGGCTTCCATAGAAGAGAGCACAAAAACAAAACAAAAAAAACATTAAAAAGATACACGCATAAAGGCCTTGAGATCCATTCCCAGTGTCATACATGAGAGAGAAACATACATATTCAAAGCACAGAGAGCCTTTTAAATTATGATGATGTTGAAATCCTGCATAAAATGAGGGAAGTGATGAATGTTCACGCAAGATAATGATCCAGGGAGAGGAGAGTATCGTTTGGATGTTTTAAAAGGTTGCTTCTGCACTCTGTAATCTTGCAAAACACACCGAAAGCTCTTGCTATTCTGAATATGCACTGTGAGTGGTTTTCCTAGGGTGAGAGGTGCTAAACAGCAGACCAGAGGCATAAACAGAGCCTTGTGAAATTCAATGAAGTCCATTATTCTATAAAATATTTACTGACAATATGGTTACAGTTACAAACAGTGACAGCGCAGACGTGGATACATGACTTGTTCTTGTACTAGACAAATTTATGCATAATACACTTGACAGCAACACAGAACTCTGAATTTGATCTTGGACTCCGCAGCTCCGTGTCCTTTTTACAATTATGATTTTACCTCACAGCTGTTATGTTGATTTCAGCCGCAGAAAAATTACAAAATTCACGAAACAAACACAGCGCAATTAATTTGCACCATTGGGTGAGAGAAATAAGTGCAAAATTTTCCATGAAAAAAAAAAATAAATCTCTTTAATATGTTAATTGTTTCTTCTAGGCAACAATGAGATAATGAGATTAAAATGAGAGCAAATTTTGATGCTGAAATATACAGGGTGGGCCATTTATGTGGATACACTGTAATAACATGGGAATGGTTGGTGATATTAAAGTCCTGTTTGTGGCACATTAGTATATGTGAGGGGGCAAACTCCTCAAGATGGGTGGTGACCATGACATATACTAATGTGCCACAAACAGGACTTTAATATCACCAACCATTCCCATGTTATTACGGTGTATCCATATAAATGGCCCACCCTGTATATCAAAAGTGAGAGATATCAAACTTTGCTCTATGGGCTCCTGTACTCATTTGCTCCAGCTTTTATTTGTCTGAAGAAATTACAAACCAAAACAATTGGTATCTCTAGTGCTGTGACAGAGAATTATTTTATTTATTTTTTCTTTGGGGAATATGAAAATTAAAAGCAGCTCAAAACCATAGGGAACTCCTATCAAGTACACACACACACACACACACACACACACACAAAAAAAAATTGACAAAGTCTAAAGATTGAGTTCAAAATATCATAAGGCCATATTATGACCTTTTACAAAGTCTTGATTTGTTTTTGGGGTCTAATAGAATAGGTTTTCATGCTTGAATTTTCAAAACACACATTATTTTTTCACAAATGTTACATTGTTGCAGCATCTCTCTTCCCAGTCTTTCAGTAATGCTCTTTTTAGTTCCTGTCTCTATATGAAGCCCTTCCTTCCAAAAAAGCACAGTGCGCTCTGATTGGGCGGCTATAGCAATGTGTCGTGATTGGTCAACCGCTTCGAGAGTGTTTCAGAAATGCCACGCCCCTTACCATAAATGCAAGTTTTAACACACTACTAAAACAACTCAACCAGGCCTCGCCCACATATTTGCATACGCCTGGGACGGGAATGATTTAAATGAGGGATATTATGACGTGTTCGATCCCAGAAGGAAACTCAAGACTACAATCGAGGTGTTTCGGGGGGTTCAAAAATAAAACAAAATTTGATTTAATTAAAAAAAAATGATTATTTAACGGAGTTACAGTGGCACAGTTGTTATTGCTCACATTACAATTAAAGGGGGGGTACAATGGTGTTTCATATATTCAGAGTTGTTTACAGTGTTAAAGAGATGGATTCTCATGCTAAACATGGGCAAAGTTTAAAAAATATATTTTGGACGAATAACGGAGAATTTCTGTGCCGAAAATCTTGCTTCCGGGTTGGTACAAGTTTCGGCTGTTTTTTTTCGATCGTGGATCTAATGACGTAGATGAGAGTGGAACTCCTTATATGAGCATTTCTCTCAGAAAAGCTCGCCCGCGCGCACGTCGACCAGAGGAGAGTGAGACCACGCACATCAACGCGCTTCAACAGGAAATCATCTGCAGCCAGCGCTGCATAGGATTTGTTCAAGAATGTCTCCAAAAAAGTGTGTTTTTGGATGTGAGGGAAAGCTTACCGTGTTCAGCTTTCCAAAGAACCCAGTGTTACAGGAACAGTGGATGCAGTTTGTTTTTCCGGGGCAGCAACGGAGTGTACCAAGTGCAGTTGTGTGTTCTGGTCATTTCAGTGACGAATGTTTTATTAACAAGGCCCAGGTCGACGCTGGATTTGCAAATCGTTTGCTATTAAAACGTGGAGCGGTCCCAGTGATAAAAGACCCCATTCATGTAAGTACAACTGGATCAGATTTCTGTCTTTTGCTGGAAATCATGCACTACCGCTTGACTCTAACGTTATAGCTCCGCCTCCAGGACTTCGGCTTTTTCCGGAGAGAATCGGAAAGCTGTATTTTTCTTTTATAAATATAATAAAACTAAACACTTTTTGGAGATATTAAGGATGCACTACTACTCTATAGGTACTCAAGATTAACATGAGATTAGGTGAAACTGTGCATGTTATGTACCCTTTAATGTAGAGAGAAGGCGAGGAAAAATCTGATCAGATTTTCCTTCTTAAGAACCAGGACAATATTTAATAGTGCAAGAGTAAATAGCAACATAAATGAGCAAAACCAGTGGGCAACATCAACGCTACCACTACTACACAAACACAAAGCTCTCATAGTAGGCGTTTCTCAAAGAGAAACACTCTGATGTCAGGCTTGAGGGGGAGGTGTGAGACATGGCCAATGTCATCTAAGTTTCCATTCAAAAAGCATTTTTTACATCAATAAAGATTAGCGCCAGCTCGCACCGCCCCGACAAAAGTTTCAAACAAACATTTCAAATGCCTCTACAGAAATGGCCGAAAAGGAGGAGGTTGAGACACTGTGAGAGCTTATGCATGTGATTAATTTAGTTACATGTATTCAATTTGTCTGTTTACATCCGGGTTTATTACCAGAATGCTTAAACGAGACCTGATAAATGCAAATCGAACCCGTTCGGTTGGCGAAAACAGGATTTGTTTAACACATTGCCGATCCAACAAAACCCATCAACCGTTAGACGTTGGCATTTGAGGGAACAGTGCGAGCTAGCCAAAGAAGTTGTAGCTTCTTTCTAGGGTATTTGAAAGAAAAAATCCTTTCGGTTGTTTTGTACTAGAAGGGATTTCCCTACAAGTTTCAGCAATTCAAAAAGTGCTGATAGATGCTTTAATTTTGCTGAATTGAATTCTCAGCTTGTGCCAGCAGCCTTGTGCATGATCAAACCTTCTCCCCATCACAAAGTGCAACTGATAGCCCACTGTCTGGGTTGTAGGTCTTGCATATAGGTTTATCCATTTTTAATGGATTTTTCTACCGCAAAAAAATAAACCTTTCTCTAAAGGAACCATTTTGTCTACCGCAGAGAATATGTGAGGCAGTGTTCACCGACTCTCACGTAAACCGGCCTGTCAACGAAAGGAAGAGAAAGGGGAAACGTTCGTGCTCCGGCATCTAACTCAGATTAAAAGCAGCCAGATGGGAAGACAGAGATTTATCAGCGCTTTAAAGAACCTTTCAAAGCTGTGCCTCGTACATCACTTTCAGTTCTTTCAAGACAAGCAATTTACCCTCCCACCCCGTCACATATCTCGCACCGTGGAACCACCACCTCAGACAGAAACAAACCTCATTTTCAGGGCACACTTCTGACTGGTTAACCCAGAAAAGCACATGAAATTACTTAACGGTCAATGAATCATTGCCAGAACGTCTCTTTTAAAAACCGGTCTGCATCTTTTTCCTTCACTTGTCATTGTGTGTTATACTGCAAATTCACGTCTCACAAAGATTCATGTGTTTCAGGCCGCTTTTGCGGTGAACAATTATGCTCGGCCTTGATTTAAGTGGAAAAGCTTTTTCAAAATAACTCAGCGATTCTTTTCGAAGGGGTTACAGCATAAGGTGGGAGGACATTTTTTTTCCGAATGGAACTGTCCGCCCACTGCTCTCGCTGTTGGCAATCACATTCAATTCAGCCTAAATGCTTGCTGTATAGAGCTGATGCTCCACGCTGGGGACACGGGGATTTAAGCCAAATAAGCAAGCTGAAATACAATCGTTACAAAAACGCTGTGGCGAGGAGATGAGATTCATGGTTGCTCGAAAGATTTCTCAAGGCGTCAATATCAAGTATATTTCAGTACAGGCCAATTACAAAAAAAAAAAAAAAAAAGCAGCAAAACGAGCAGTATTAAAGGGTTACTTCAGGATTTAGCATTAAGCTTTGTATTAGTAGAAAACCTGTAGTATTTTCGAATTACCATGCTTTCCCCCCTCATATCCCCCTGAGAGGAGAGATTTATGTATTTTTTGTCTGGAAAAAATCCTCCGATGACGCAAAATTCGTCATTTTGCGTCATCGGAGGATTTTCTGTCCAGAGGCTAAAGACTACAGCCAGTAGATGGCGTTGTTCCGCATGTTTTCAACCCGCCCATACAGGGTGGGATCTCACTCACAGAATGTACACAGTATCAGCCGTCTTTCTTTGGAAGCTAAGCTAGCATGCTCTTGTTCTGTGGAGAAAGCTGAATAATAGGAGAAAGCTGAGTAAGTAGGGGTTACCATCTTCCTTTTCCCGGACTTGTCCGGCGGGCGAGACTGTTAAAAATGTCCGGGATTCGGCTTTTGCGTTCTGCGGTCGCCATTCATTGTTTACATGCACACCTCTCGTTTCAATCTAACTGAATTAATTCCGATCGGTGAATCTGACTGTAGTGTTTACATGAACGCTAAACATGTGATCGGTTGATGTGCGTTTTAACATTGCTAAGAAAATTCCCGCTCCTCCGTGAGAGATGCGAGACCCGGCGCGTCTCAGTAATGAAGCCACCGGCCTCGCGCCGTTCTCCCGCGGCCGTCAGCCTCGTCCTGCTCGCCACAGTAAACATGATGAATGGCGACTGTAGAACGCAAAAGCCGAATCCCGGACATTTTGGGTCTCTAAATCCCTGGCAAACTCATCACTTACATAGGCTAGCCTTGTTGTTTTCAACTGTGCTCTCTAACCGGTAGGCGTGGCCTTCTAAGGCAGCGAAGCAAGTGCATTCTGGGAGTTGTTGTCTTTCATCCACATAAGCCAAAAATACATTTTCTGGCTTTTCTCAGTCTAGAAAGCTCCAAATTCAAAAATTTCTCCACATTTCTTCTACTTAAATTACCTATTTTAAATACACATTCATCTTCCCAGAGGTGAAGTATCCCTTTAATTGGAATCTAAAGGAGTGTCACGCAATAATCCATTACGTTCAGCTTGCCATGTGAATATTTCATTCACCCAATGATAATAACAGTAATAAAGCATATGGGCACAGATCGCAGACCTTCTGTCGAGGAGGGAGGTGAGAGAAATCATGAGGTTCAAATGACAAATAGCCTGCCAGTCAACAAACCCTCCGTACTCATAGTGTTTCAATATAACACTGACACGCAGTTTCCTCCAAGCACACAGACCTTTGAAATACTCGTTTACAGGACAAATTAAAACCCACATAGGCTGCTGCCTTGTAAGACAACATTATAAATGAAATATAATGCTATATAGAGAACTATGTAGGTCATAAAAATATACTGTAACACATGCAGTAATGCAAAGCTCTCAGGAGACTCGACTTGAATTGATTCCAATTGAGCATGTTGCTCAGATAATTGAGTGCTATTCAAAAACGCATGAAAATACATACCGCACAGAAATATTGTGTAAAATATGCAGTTTAATTAGATTTAACATGCTTTAATAAATAACTTTTTGTATTGATAGAATTATAAATATATTTACAATAGAAATTTCTTTCACTTGCATCCACACTATTTTTCTGAGCTTGTCACAGCATAACAGAATGGTCTTCTTTGCAAAGTACCATTCAAATGTCAGTGTGTGTGTGTGTGTTTTTTATTAATATTTTTAAGTGTTAAATTGATCAAAAGTGACAGTACAGACATTTACTTCATATAAATGCTGCTCTTTGAAACTGTCTATTTGTCAAAGTATCACAGTTTCCACAAAAGCAGCACAACAGTTTTAAACATTGATAATAATAAAAAAGGTTTCTTGAGCACCAAATCAGCATATAAGAATGATTTCTGACGGATCATGTGACACTGAAGACTGAAAATTCAGCTTTGACATCACAGAAATAAATAACATTTTAAAATATATTAAAGTGCCTCTATTATGCTTTTTTGAATATTACCTTTTATGCAGTGTGTAATATAGATGTGGATGTAACGATCTGCAAAGCCGTGAAGCCGAAAGTGCAATATAAAGTTATTGTCTCCCAAAGAAAGAATCGACTCTGAACCGCCTAATCGAGTTGCAAGTATTCAAATTCGACTGTTTTACAGCTACACGTAACTGGGTAACACATTTGCATCATGCCCGCCTATAGTTGCCCGAAAACAACATCTACTTTGACCCGCCCTTAAAACGCCGTAGCTGTGTTGTGTACAAGTTGAGAAGACTGCTCTGCAAAAGCAAATTCTCTTTGTTAACACTTCCAAAGGATGAAGATGTGAAGTCAGTGGTTAGAATTACCACAGCGATACAACAGCAGTATATCCTTTTGACGATTGCTTCTCAAATCTCTGTGAGGTCTAAATGGGATTTCAAAAACACAAACCATTAAAGATGGGACCAACTTTATTTGGACCAAGTTGCTCCTCAGAATCACAACCTGTAAGTATGATTAATTGTTGATGTATATATTTTCTACTGAAGGTTCAAAACACGTAGTTTTATGTTTTATATTGTCTAGGTTTCCAGCTAACTCACATTATTACTGTCTTACTGAAATACTTCTGCAAATCAGCTGTGGGCCACTATTACCTAAAACTGTGTCTATTAATGCAGATTGTCTGTTGTTTTTACTACTTTGAGTAAAGATAAAGAATGGAGCAAGATTTGTTTTACAAACTTTAATGTTACATCAGTCATTCATGTTAGTGCTTGGCTAACGTATGCACTGTTATTGATAGAGTTAATACAGTTCCCGCATGTGTGCTACAATAAATTAGAAATATACACTCACCTAAAGGATTATTAGGAACACCATACTAATACTGTGTTTGACCCTCTTTCGCCTTCAGAACTGCCTTAATTCTACGTGCCATTGATTCAACAAGGTGCTGAAAGCATTCTTTAGATATGTTGGCCCATATTGATAGGATAGCATCTTGCAGTTGATGGAGATTTGTGGGATGCACATCCAGGGCACGAAGCTCACTGTTCCAACACATCCCAAAGATGCTCTATTGGGTTGAGATGTGGTGACTGTGGGGGCCATTTTAGTACAGTGAACTCACTGTCATGTTCAAGAAACCAATTTGAAATGATTCGAGCTTTGTGACATGGTGCATTATCCTGCTGGAAGTAGCCATCAGAGGATGGGTACATGGTGGTCATAAAGGGATGGACATGGTCAGAAACAATGCTCAGGTAGGCCGTGGCATTTAAACGATGCCCAAATGGCACTAAGGGGCCTAAAGTGTGCCAAGAAAACATCCCCCACACCATTACACCACCACCACCAGCCTGCACAGTGGTAACAAGGCATAATGGATCCATGTTCTCATTCTGTTTACGCCAAATTCTGACTCTACCATCTGAATGTCTCAACAGAAATCGAGACTCATCAGACCAGGCAACATTTTTCCAGTCTTCAACTGTCCAATTTTGGTGAGCTCGTGCAAATTGTAGCCTCTTTTTCCTATTTGTAGTGGAGATGAGTGGTACCCGGTGGGGTCTTCTGCTGTTGTAGCCCATCCGCCTCAAGGTTGTGTGTGTTGTGGCTTCACAAATGTTTTGCTGCATACCTCGGTTGTAACGAGTGGTTATTTCAGTCAAAGTTGCTCTTCTATCAGCTTGAATCAGTCGGCCCATTCTCCTCTGACCTCTAGCATCAACAAGGCATTTTCGCCCACAGGACTGCCGCATACTGGATGTTTTTCCCTTTTCACACCATTCTTTGTAAACCCTAGAAATGGTTGTGCGTGAAAATTCCAGTAACTGAGCAGATTGTGAAATACTCAGACCGTGAATAACTAGTTCTTCCAATTTTTCATTATCGGACTCGCGCTCGGATGATATGGTAAAATCAACGCCATCGTTAATGTCTTTACAGTGTGTACAATCGCTGAGCTTTAGGAAGCCTCAAGAGCTGAAATTCAATTATGGTAATGGTTGATATGTTTCCAACACGCGCTGTAAGTGGTCGACCAATCATACAGACTGGGCCATCTGGCCAATCAGAGCAGAGTAGCTCACGGAAAGGTGGGATTTAGAGAGACTGAATCTTCGGATGTGGTGGTGTTTTTTGACCTTTGATGCATGTAAACCAATTGTGGAAGACCTCTAAACAAAATTAGGAACCTTTAAAATAACATAATAGGAGCACTTTAAAATCTAAAACAATTATTTGGAATTGTAATAACATTTCACAATATTACCGTTTTTACTGTGTTACTGTAATAAATGCAGCCTTGGTAAGCAGAAGAGACTTCTTTCAAAAACATTAGAAAACCTTTCCGTCTTATGAACGTTGCCTTCAAGGCATAATAACTTTTTGTAGTATTTCTGTCAGGATCATCTCAAAAGGTTTTAGACCCTACATCAGCCCCAAACCGTACCAAGCTCGGGACCTCTGGCTAGATTATGAAACTTATTTCAAACAAAAATGAGACTGCAGGCACTAGCAAATACCTCTTACCCAGCTAACAAAAATAAGTTGTCAGAACGTTTTGCTAACATTCCCATTAGGGTAGGAAAACATTATTTCGGAATGTTTTTACTAACATTTACATAACTTTTACATAACGTTAGTTAAAGTTATGGGAACATTCCCTGTTAGCTGGGTATTTTGATGATATGTTTAGCATTTGCTGTATAATGTCTCCCCTTGTCTTTGGAGAATGTTGGATGTACCAGTTGCCATAGTTGGTTTAATGTGACCAATGATTATGCTATTGTTTAAAGCGATAGTTAACCCCCCCAAAAATGAATTGCATCATACTTTACTCCCCCTAATGTCACCTGTTTTACTTAAGATGCAAAAGGTGAGTTTTTGATGAATATTCTAGCCATTATTGTTTTCATACAATAAGATCTTCTCCTCCACCGAAGCTCTACTAAACTGTGTGGACTAAAAATTGCATGACAGTGGAAGATTTTCAGTGAATAACTTCTTTTTTTTTTTTCAATTATCATATGGCTTCAGAAGACTTGGAATATAGAGCATGAGTTGTATGGACTACTTTTATGATACAATTTCAGAGCTTGACCAATTCAATCCCCATTTCTTTTACATGCTACAGGGGGTGAGTCAATTTCAATTTTCATTTTTAGGTGAACTATCCCTTTAAGTGAAGTGTCCAGCTAATCCTCTAACCCACTTCTCACACAGTTGACACTTTAGGCAGAACTTTATTTGACTATCTCCAGGAGTGAAACACATTGCTTGAGTGCTCTGATACTCAAGGAAGCGGACTGTCTGACTGACTGATGTGTGTAACCTTGCATGAAATGAGTCTCCTCTTTCCTGCCCACCCCGAGTCTCCGACAACCCTGATCTGAGCTAGTCATCTCATCACATAACTCTGTCCAGCATGCGGCTCGTAAGAGCAAAAAAAAAAAGCTCCCCACTTTAAAGCAATGAAAAGCCACATCTCGACCTTTCTGTGCAAGCTGGATGCATTCTGGGATGCGCTTTGAAGCACGGAATGTGAGACGGCGAGATCATTCCGAGATGGCTCGCTGTTTTCGGGTTTCACAGAGAAAGGGTTGGAGTTGATTGCAAAGAGCGCAAGCCGTACCAAAATGTTGTTTTGTTTGGATGATGAAAGCCGTGTTACTGGTAACGTCAATTTCGGAGGAGTGTATTATCAGCATAATCTGGTGCATCAAGCATGTAATTGTTAAAGTCTCTTTTTACAGAATGCCTCATCCCCCTTAACTCCGATTTTATACAGCACACTGGGCATTATAATGATTTTGGCCGGAGTGACGTAAAAGATAGGCCCTGTTTCATGGCTCAATGACTTTACATTTCCAATATCAGGTCTGAGTATGTCCAATGCTCAGCTTACAGCAAAATCATTTTATATCACTCATGACCAACAAGTCACACACACACACACACACACACACACACACACACACACACACACACACACACACACACACACACACACACACACACACACACACACACACACACACTCAATCTCGGCAGCGAGCGAGGCAGAAAAACATGCCTCAAACTCACCCATCTGTGTTACTGTAGTTAACAGCACTTTACTAAAGCAATGAATGTTCGATCAATGTGAATAAATCTGTGTAAGATAATACTTTAAACAATTATTGTTGGTTTAACTTAAAAAAGTAAGTAACCTGGTTAATACAAAGTTAGAGATTGGTTTAATCAATAGAAACTCAAAATAATGTTATCTAAACAAAATGAATTATCTAAGATTTTTTTTTATAACAAATCATAAAAAAAAATATTTTTACAGTATAGGGCCGTAAGAAATGTAAATATAAAATATATATTAATTTGATCAAATATATTGAATACACATATATTTATCAGAGCAATTATGAATTCATAAAAGCTAATCAAAATAATTGCCTGAACACAAAATTACTCCCTAATGTATGTAAAACAGCAGACGGTTAACTGGCAGACAGCAATACATAGAATGAATGAATAAATAAATAAATAAATAAATAAATAAATAAATAAATAAATAAATAAATAAATAAATAAATAAATAAATGTATTTATTTAATGTCCAGTTTGGGGTGGACAGAAATTAAAAACAGCAATAATAATAATAATAAGACGAGGATAGCAATGAGTAAAAAAAAAAAAAAAAAAAACAGCAATAAATAATAATAAAAAAAAGTTAAGTGGGGTCCATTCAGAGTTCCTGCTTAAAAAATTCACAATGATCTCATCCGGTAGTACCACACATGACACCTAGATGGCACTCTCATGTTGTCTATGCTGTGCTGCAAAGGGAGCCCTGTTGCTGAGAGAGACACACACACACACACACACACATGATCTGGAATATACACACACCCACACATTGTTCAGACCGCCCAATGCCAGTTCCGTCACGGACTGCCTGGGAGAGCCGTGGCCCGATTCTGATTTTCCGACAAAATAAACAAGAGCATTTGAATTCAGCCCACCAGTACTTACAGCCTAATGCACGTCAATGAGGCAATAAGCTGCAGCACAAATATGTGGCTTTCACTATTTTCATTTCTCCTCACTTAGGTGCCTAAAACATTCACACAAAATAAATCAGCCAGATTTATTATAGACGGAGCTCATGAAAGCGCAATGGAAGCATTAAAGCAGCGGAATATATTTCCGCAGCCCTGGAAACTGCTTGGGATTACGTTTAAATGTCATGATACCATTATGCAGCCTGTGAATTCTCAGAGACTAGTTTTCATCGAAATACTAATCTGTGCCATAAAATCACGCTAACAAATGCACGTGGATTTATATGGAATTTCATTCTATATAGAAAGGATAAAGGGACATCTTTTAGATGTTGACCAAAAAGCATTATAACACATCAGCTTTAACAACAGCCCTGTGCGGTTCTCATTCAGTCACATATCTCCTTCCATTCATATTTTTCCACTATTCAAGCTTCAGTTTTAAATAAAAAATCTGATCTGTTGACACTGGGCCGTATTTACCTGTTTTTCTGTTTGTGACAGGTTGCATGCATTGTGCTTAGGGAGTTTACTGATGTTGAGCATGGCTGAGCATGCAACATCCGCTCGCTAATGGTAGTGATCGCAAAGAGCATGAATGTTAAGAAGATTATGTGTGAGAGAAGCAGAAATTATATCTTATGTAACAAGAAATTCATAATAGGTTCATTTCACTTAGTTGTTGCTCCCAGGGAAATCAAACCACAACTTTGGCTACTTTGCTAGTATGATCTGCAAGCTAGGCTATATATGTGCATTGAACACCTCAGAAGATACGCTGTCATGTCAGTTCCTGTTGGAATATTTGTCAACTATATTTAAAAATTTCACAGATTTTTGGGCTATGCAAACTCATGATTCACTGCTTTGTACACTTGACATCCTCATTGGTTCACATATTGTACAAGATATTTTTCTCGGTTAGCCACTGAGATGCAAAATTATGCATTGTGGGTAACAGTTTGCGAGGGCACCCACAGATGCGACCTGCTAGCTGAACCTCTCACAGACTCTGATCAGCTGTGAGTGACTACTTTGCACAGCATATGAAGGCTTTATGTGATTTTGAATGCATATGAATGCTCTGGAAAGACTGAAATGTAGGACATTTTGTAACAATATACCACAGATAATATATCAAAGTTGAGTGGTATGTTTACAGCATGGGGCAAATCATTGGATGAAGATATTGCACTATTGTCTAAATGAAAAGGACAAGATGCATATGTTTGATAGGATAACTTTATCTGTACAGCTCTTGAACAAGAGTTAAGTATGCATGAAACATTTAATGTACAAGCTGATTACTACTTAATTTACAATCGATAGCCTATAGCAAATAGTCCATGCATAATTGCTGGTCGGCTGCCCACCCTGCATTACTCATATGAGAGGTAATTTTTGGCAGTGTCTCATTCCACTCCTTAGATCCCTTATTACTTGAGTACGTTTATTGAGCACCCAAATTTAAGGCATAGGAGCACTGGTGGCTCAATTATCTTGACATAATTACGGGGTCATACTATAAAACAGACTTGGAACTTATCAATAACATTGATGTGTAATCCACCATGGCTGGTATGCTTTCACTATCATTTGTTTTGTATACTTTGCATCTTTGGAAATGGGATAAAGTGGGTCTTAAATCGCCCCATTTTGTCTGATGAATATATATATATATATATATATATATATATATATATATATATATATATATATATATATATATATATATATATATATATATATATATACTGTATGCATATACATGTATATACACATCAACATTTAAAAGTTTCAGGTCTGTTTTTAAAATGTTTTTGAAAGAAATATATAAAAAAGTTGTATTTATTTGATCTAAGATTCAATGAAATAAAATAAAACAGTAATATTGTGAAATGTTATTATCATTTAAAATATCTATTTTAATATGGTAATTTATTCCTGTGATGGCAAAGCTGAATTTTCAGCATGATTACTCCAGTCTTCAGTGTGACATGATCCTTCAGAAATCATTATAATATGCGGATTTGCTTCTCAAGAAACATTTCTTGTTATCAATGTTGAAAACAGTTGCTGCTTAATGTTTTTGTTAAAAGCGTACTTTTTTTCAGGATTCTTTGATGAAAAGAACAGAATTAGTTTGAAACAGAAATCTTTTGTAACATTATAAATGTCTTTACTGACACTTTTGATCAATTTAATGAGTCATTGCCTATTAAAGTAAAGTATTCAAAAAAAGATAAGCCTTACTAATCCCAAACTTTTGAAAGGTATTTATTTAGTGTAGAAATTAAAAATATATAAATGTCCTTGAAACAAGACATTGTTTAACCAATTCAAAAGCATGTTATATTGTTTCCAGAGGACAAATAGTGAATTGAATATATATTTTCTCACCCCATTGGCAAAAATAATAAATCTAACAAATCGTAGTGAGGTTCATGTGAGGTTAAACAATTAAATGGTTTGGTGACCACAAGGGAATTAATAATGAGCTCTTGATTTTCCAGCACAGAACAGATACTGTGATTGACACATCAAGCAATGTGCACTGTCTTCTCTTGGAGTTCAAAAGAAACGCTGAAGGAATTTGGCATAAGCCACCAGCAAATCAACCATTTCAAGCCCTTAATATTCCTTAATGGCCACTGCCAAGACCAAGGAGTCCATGCCAAGAGCTGCATCTGTCATGTGAAAAACATGCCACTTTTCTTTTTTTTTTCACCTTTAATGTAGACTTTAAAAATAAGAAACATCTCTTGTGACTTTGAGTTATGAGCATGGATGTCCAGATCTTAAAAAGCAGCCGTTAAAAGAGCATTTAATGTTCCCGGCTTGAGCACTCAGAATAAAGGTCTCTGTAATGGCCACTCACTATTATAAGAGCACAATTCCAAAAGTACCCTGACTGATGGAACACCCATAACTCATGTCCCTACTGCAGTGCTGCTCCTGTCACCTGCATTACACCGGCAGATTCAACAATCGCTGACCACCGTTCTTGATCTAGCAGACAACCGAGCACATTCTCTCAAATGTGCAAGGCAGCCATGAGGAAGATGTCCAGTGCCAGACTCGCCTTGGCTCATTGATAAAGCTCATGTTAAGGCAAATACGCTTTACTCAATCCATAATTCAAAGAGACGCAAGAGACAAGGGCAAAGAACATTGGGAAGACAGCCGCAAGAGCCTCCCTGGACATAATGTGCAGATGCAAATTCATTTGAGCCGACAATATCACACTTAAGGACATAAAAAGGTCACTAAAATGGTTACTTTCTGACTGATATATATTGCAATGCTTTTTAATTGCGAGTTAGGACTAAATTATATCTTGCATTTAAAAAAATCATGAATTTTAATAAACTCGCAATGCAGAGCTCATTATTCTGGCAAAAAAAAATAAAAAATTGTAGTGCCATTAAGAAATGTTTCTCTTAATTGCAGATTATATTCCATTCTGGGGTGCGTTTCGTGTACGACGACAAAACGCACTGCTTAACTACCATAGTACGATGCATCGTTGAAGAAATCATCTAGCTAGTCACGACTGTTTCCCGAAACCATATTGTCGCAAATTGGTCATTCAACCACGTTGATTAATGATGTCACACAGGTGTAAACTAAACGAGTAAAAACTTCTTTTAATGAATCTATGTTAGCCTGGCAAGCCAGACCTACATCAAGATGTTAGGTCTGGCAACTCACCATAGACACGGCTCAATCCGAGGGGCGGGATAATCGGCTGTCCTTCAAATTCCCTCTGCACGCAATAGGACAGCGCTACAACCAACCTGGGGTGTGTTTCCCGAAAGCATCGTTGGCCAACTATGGTCGCAAGTTCCGTCGTTACCAATAGAGTTCAATGGACATTGCGATGAACTTGCGACCATAGTTGGCCAACGATGCTTTCGGGAAACGCACCCCAGAGCGTTTTCCCAACAGCGGAGCTAACGTTAGTTGATAGATTCAACTTTTGAATCTGGCCGGAAAAACTACAAACACATCTTCCTTTTTTAAGAATGACTTAAGTGCCGTTCTTTGCTCTTTTCTCAAAGAAAAACTTAACTCCAAGTCCTCCAGAGTCGCGACCAAAGCCGATTTGAAAGACTGTTCGCCAGAAGCAGCAACTCTTCTTTGTTTTCAAGTAGTAGGGAACCGTCGCAACTCTGTTGTCATTATGTTAAGCCCGCCCCGCCTACTCTATACGCGATGTGATTGGCCTGACCCAATTTAGGTTTTTACAGCTCTGTAAGTCAACGGAGAGTTGCTAGACTACCCTGGCTGCAAAATACATTTTGCTGCCGCTAGGGTGCGTCTAGATTTCTAGGCCATCTATTTGTGTCACGGGTCTATGAAGGGGGACTCAAATGCAGAACGAGTGTTAACCGGTTTATTGACAAACAGTAGACAGATGACAAGATGTGGTGGGAGAGGTGAACAGTCCAGACCATAGAGACACAATGACAGCCGTTGTAACTAGCTGAACAGCAGTTGTAACTAGCACAAGAGGACTGTAGGCTGGAGAGTAGTAATAGCAGAGCAGAATGAGACCTGAGAATACCAGCAATAGCCAGACAGGAACTTAAAGCACACCAGGCAAAGCACTCAGGGATCTCAGGCTTAGCACCAGGCTTGCTCCAAAGCAGAGAGTGCAAGCAGCCAGGGACGCTTTGCTAGCAGGACAGGACTGGAACTAGAGACACATGAGATAAGACAGACAGGACTGATGGCAGAACTAAAGCACTAAACTAGACCTTAGTAACAAGAAACAAACTATGTAGCACAACATCTAACAAACTGGCAACGCATGAGGGAACGAGCACACATATAAAGGGAGCTAAGAACAAGAGAAACAGGTGAGCACACTCAGACAAGGAACAGGTGAACACACTCAGGTAAACGAGGTCTCAAACAAGGGAGCAGAGAACATGAGGAACAGGTGACAACACTCAGACAAACGAGGACTCAACTAGACAAGAGGGCGTGGTACAGGGAAACAAGGAGGCAGGAACAGAGGAGCACATGGCCAACAAAAAGAAAGACAGAACCATATGTTGAAGTACAACACAAACATAGATACATAAAACAAAGACACAGACAAAGCTGCCAGGGCAGAACCCTGACAATTTGAGATTAAATTAATGCTAGATGTTTTGCTATAAACTACAGACATGACATCTGAGAACTATTTCAAATTTTTCTCAGTTATTTTATTTTATTTCCAGATTCAATCATAGGATCGTTCTTACGTAGTTGAGCACGTACGCACATGCGCACTATTCAA
This sequence comes from Scardinius erythrophthalmus, assembly GCF_964197995.2. Taxonomy (NCBI): domain Eukaryota; kingdom Metazoa; phylum Chordata; class Actinopteri; order Cypriniformes; family Leuciscidae; genus Scardinius; species Scardinius erythrophthalmus. Next base: position 15,095,308 of record NC_138241.1, read on the forward strand.
AAACGGTGCTTTAAGTCTCTTGACAAACTAAAAGAAGTAAATGACATATAGATTGTAATGAATGTCAGCTTGCTTATTTGGCTCAAGATAAGGATTTATTGAGTCCACATGTCATGCAAACAAGAAACTATGCTTCTAACCACAGGTCGAGAGCTGTCGTTCCAACCACACAACTTTGCGACGCTGTTTGCGAATGTTCATTAGAACTAGGGGAGAGCGGGGCACAAAGTAACGCTTTTTGACTTTCTCAGTTTGTGTAAATCTACTTATGGTTCAGAGTATTTATTTTTCCCCCACATTAATTTCCCACATGTCTAGTACAATTATGTGTTTTTGTTTTATTAATACAGTATATACTTTTTTCTTTATATACCCCGAAAGAATGGAAGTGAAATGTGACAACATGCCCCATAGGGTGGGGTACATTGTAACATGTGTGGGGCACATTGTAACATAACATATGACAGCTTAAAATGTTATCTGATCTAATGAAAAAAATATACAAAACAAACTAAAATATGTTCTAAATAAAATACAATTAAAAAACTTTTTCATATAAATTAATGGCAATTTTTTATAATTAAATATAAACTCATTTTTGAGTTTTGACTACGGACACATGAAAACACAGCTATACAACATACTTCAAAACAAATAAATAATTAGTAATTTCTGAACATTGACTCTCAGTCTTTATTCACCTTTTTCTCATGTTTTCTCAATAAAATTAATAAAAGTATAGAATATAATAGCATATTTCTAATAGGGGCACATTGTAACACAGTGTTACAACATGCCCCCGCCTGCACAACTGGGATTTAAACCCTGCTAGTGTCTTCTGCTAGTTAGCGAAGCATTAAATAACTACCTCAACTGTTAAATAACATCTTGGAGATTAAAATAATATCAGATTTGTCTTATTTTAAATAAACACCAAAAATAGAGATGAAAAATTAACTTAAGTAAGAAATTTACTTTTGCTATGGTTTAATAAATGTCTATGGATATCTTCCAAAAAAAAAAAAAAAAAATTTTTGGCGGAATTTTTTTTCTATATAGTGTTGATATGGCAACTAGTAAATAAACAAAGTCTCGTCATCCAAGCATGTGCGGAAGTATTTAAAATAAGCGTGTTACAACTAACCCCGCGTTAGGTTGTGCCCCGCGCTCCCCTATATAGCACACGTACGTCTGCAAGATGTCTGTTAAAGATCACTTAATCTGGAAAGCATCTGCTGTTTACTAACATATGATAGACATCTTTAAGATGTCACTTTAACATACATTCTAAATCATTACATCTTAAAGACATTTTCTAAACGTCTATTTGACATCTGACAGGAAACGTCCTATAGACGTATTGCAGATGGGCAAACACTCTAAAAAATGCATCTTCCAAATGTAAACACGCACATCAAATAGACGTCTCCGTGATGTACGTTTGCTATGTTTTCAGGAAACACAGACTCGTTGAACTATGCTGATAACGACTGAACGTGCGACCATAGTTGGCTAACGATGCTTTTGGGAAACGCACCCCTGATTGTCTGTGCCATGTTTTGGTTAATATTTATTAGGCTGAAAGTAACTAAAAGCGAGTTTTCATTAGAGCTATTAAGATTATTACCTCTGGAAACAATGGAATCATATTTTATCCTTGCGCCAATTAAAAAAGCAACAGTAAAAACAGCACGCTTCACAGCATGTTTTCCAGATCATTACTTTCATTAGAAAATAAATAAACAACTTCAAACGTCAAATCAGAACAGGAACGGGTGAAAATACAGAAGTGCCACCATTTTAAAGTGAATATGAACCAAGGTATTATTGGTGTTACAGTTAATGCACAATCTATAACCTCTGGAAGAAAGACAGATCAATACAAAGTTAATGTAAATTGTCTGTGATGTGAACTTTCAGAAAGTGCTCAAATGTAAAATACCAGTCTGTGTTAGAATTCACCAATGTCATCCTCTGATAAATTGAATCCCACCTAGAGAGGAATGCCTGTGATTGCAGTGAATTATTTTTTTCAAAACAGCTCTAATTTATTTTGACCTTAGCCAAATACCGTAACTAAGGGTAAATCTGCTGTTACGCTGCCTGGTGCACAGCAGTGCACATATACATACTATATACATACTTTCTATATATATATATATATATATATATATATATATATATATATATACTGTGAATCATGGTGATATTTCCTCCCACCGCTAATATAAATGTTTATATCTCATCCAAATCCGAACATGAATTCAGACTAATGTAGATAATTGCAACTGAAGCTGAAAAATAATATATGTGAGCACAGAAGTAGCATAACATATAGGTCTGTTTGCCTGGAGGGGATTATTTAGATTTGCCATTTCCATGTTAACAGTGCAGATATGTCAGCGGTGTGTGTGTGTGTGTGTGTGTGTGTGCGTGTGTGTGTGTATATCCATAGGCTTTCTGGACAAACACAAAGTGACTCATGTAGCCACTATGAGCTATGCAGCTCCAGCTGAAAACAGCAATACTCTAGAGTTATTAAAATTCTATCAGTGCTGCTTTCACTCCCACCCCAAACACACACACAGTCAGACACACACACCTTACACGAATCAGCAGGACATGAAAAATTCACTACGTGGCTTTCTAGGACATATTTCTATGATGTACAAATAAGGTCCCATGCAAGAGATGACTTGTTTTAATACCTATGGCAACTTCATACTGAATCAATTCACAGGGTTAAATGGGTTTATATCATCTTGCTTTTGAACACTCAGCTGAGATCGACACATGAAGTACAAGATAACAACAATTGCTCAAGTTGCACCGTCCTTACAGAAACGCACCTGTGAATTAGCATCACCGCAAGCATCAGATTTATTTATGTATCCGAATAAGGATCTGATGCTCGTAACGTCTCCCAGACACACCGGGAGCTGAACATCCTGCTAAGAAAGCACACAGACGGCTGGCACAGACGGTTCACAATGCTGTCCGTTTCCTTAAATAGGTCATCCTTGATGAGGAATATTCCGCCATACCCCCCTCCAGGCGGTCATTCCATGACACTTATAATCTTCCTGAACATGTGGAAGCACACATGTCCATCAGATAGGTTACAGGGTTTACTGAGATCCGTGGACCTACATAATCTCCTAAAGTCTGCATTACAAAATGGATATGACAGTCCAGTGGTGCATTCAGAGTAACTGGAAAACAAACAAACAATGCTTTTCAGCCTTTTCTGAATATCCCTCATGGCACACGGGTCCAGGGATGCTTTTAGCGTGGCTTGTGTAAATGAAGCATGAAATAGCTTATCAATGATGGACTTCTTGTTCTAAAGAGCCACGGAGGCAGCCAAGAATAGTGGCGCTATTGGAAATTAATTGTTTCTTAATGCGTACCGTCGCCGACGCCCACCGTCGCAAAGTTAAGCCTCGTTAATGTGTGCAATTACCCGTCCGACATTCTCTGCTGGTCACAAGCGGTTACTGGGATGTATTGAACTGCTTATCATTCCACACACTTCATCCTGCAGTGTTTTGACACGGGATGAGAAACAGAGCGAATATGGAGTGACCAGGGTTGGGTGAAATGCCGAATTGGAGAATCCACTCTTTTGCAATTCATGTGTGAATTTGAATTGAATTGGCTATGACCCAAAGGACAGTGAAATGGCATGAGAAGAAGTTCAATTTACTGAGTTCAATACAGCCACACAGGAATGAAACTAGTCCAACACAAGTTTTGTAACACAACATGAATGATTACCTCATTCATTTTGAGTAATTATGCTCATTTATTGCCTTATATTAGATTGATTAGATTAGACAATTTAAACAGTTCAGTGTCAAAACAATTAATAGCCATCAAAACAGTTTTTTTTTATTTCAACAAAGCACAACAAATTACTGTATTATTGCATTGATATTTGTTAAACTAGAGTCTTCAAGGAAATAATGCTTTCTTCCATCATATACCAAGTTGGGGAAAATTACTTTTAAAAATAATGCATTTCAGTATTGCGTTACTCCCTAAAAAATAAATAACTAATTGTGTTGCTACATTACTTTTGCATTACTTTTTTATCATCTGGGCTGGGCTTGCTAGTTTGTTTTTTAAGAACTAAAAAAAAATAATAATTTGGCAAATGTGAAAGGCCCTTTATCACCAAAACGTGAAATGAAAGAAATGCAGGCTGAAAGAAATGCAAAACCACGCCTGTACAGTAGAGGGTGCAGCTCAAACAAACCTTTCAGCTGTGCTGCCATTCACTTCAGCAATAAAAACAAAAAATGAAAAGCAAATGTGATGTTTATCTAAAGTCGTTTTTGCCTATTATGGTTGAATTGTCTCATTGAAAGTCAGCAGCAAAGACATTGGTTAATAAAGTAAGATTAAATACATGAAGTATATTTGTGTTATTTAACATGATGTATTTAATTATTGCAGGTTTGCATAATATTCTGAGTTTGCATTTCACTGTTTTTATTCATTTTGAGGAATACTGAGTATGTTTTTGTGCAAATGAGATGAGTAAGTGAGTGAGTAAATGCATGGTCACAGAGTCTAGAACTACAATAATCATCATGTTTACACAGCGCACGCATTGCCTCTGCATCTTACACCTGATTTCTCTCAGCATGGGGACAGGAGGGATGTCTGTCAATAAATGGGAAAACAAGGTAACTTGTGTTACTTATTTGAAAAAGTAACTTAGATAGTTTGTTGTAAATTTAAAAATAATGTGTTACTTTACTAGTTACTTGAAAAAAGTAATCTGATTACATATTACATAACTTAAGTTACTAGTTACTTGAAAAAAGTAATCTGATTTCATATTACGGAACTCAAGTTACTTTTAATGTGTTAGCCCAACACTGTTTGTTTATACAAGGCAGGAAATGGTGGGTAGCGCTTGTGGATGGAGTCCCGGGAGTGAATTTCGAGGGGGGACGGCATTCCAGTTCAAATTGGTGAGATTATTTTTAGGGAAATGAAAGGTATTTCAATCTTTTGTTCACTCAATAGCCTTCGAAAGGGATACGAATTCAGCACAAAAACATAGCGCGATAAAAAAATTATAATAATAAAAATGCAGTGGAGTATTCTAAGGTTGGTTGTGCAATCAACTTTCGTGATTGGCCATAATATCAGCAGGTTGCAGCAAATGGGCATGCTTCTCTATCAGTGCACGACTTCATGTAAATTAACTGGGATGAACTGAGATTTTAGTCGAAAATCTGAACAGAAACTCCTTAAATTCAAATTACAAACAAAAAATCCTGTTTGCCATCTCATCTCAATTCAAATTCAGCAATTGATTTGCCTTGTTATCATGCCACAATAATTCTTTTTTTAAATGTTCAGTCTTAAAACATACTCAAATGCATACAGTACTTTAAAGACCATCTTTCATCCATAATGTTCACATTTCTAATATTTGGACTGAATTATTAAAGCCAGGGAGCATTAGAAAAAGTCCCTTTTGCTCAGTTTCAAAGCAGTGCCATCCGCTGTGACATTCAGGAAGATTGAAATGCATTATCTGCCTGCACAATGTGTGCTGTTCTCCCAGGCAGCGAGCGATGCCGGAGCGCTGCTGAGCCGCAGAGTGAGAGAGACACCGCAGAGAGTGAAAAGTGGAAGGGCCTTTTAGACCCGTTGACTCCCAAGATCTTCAATAACCGTTCTTGAATAGCCTGACTGACCTCCTGTCAGCTGGGCTGCCTTACTCCCAAAGACCCTGTCCGACACATTCTCTCAAATCCCCCATGTCTCCCACTCAATAGGCTAAAGAAAAGTGTTTTTAAATAGGATGCAGCCAAACCTATACTGTATGCTTTCTCTCCTTAGAGAATGTCACAGACAACAACAGCCCTGTATGTGTGTGTGGTGGGGATGTTTGCAACAAAAAGACAGACAAGTGAGAAAGGAGCCTCCTAAAAAAGTTGGATTAATAAAATATCGCAAAAATGGCTCATGTATCTACAACTATTACACTGTCCAACAGCAATACCAGTGGGTCTGTATTAGGGGTGTGGGCGCTTAAAGCAAGCGCCTGAAAACAACAGGACTGCTAATCGTGTGAATGTGTCACGCATAATTGCCTCCTGTATCTCTAGCATCACTGATGGCTATCTTTACCTAAGACAAGGTGGTATTAAGCCAAAGGATTGATTGTTTGCATACGGCTTACAAATCAGAGAATCTGTTTTTTGTGCACACCCTCTATTTTCCCCTCAGAAGATCATTACGCAATCAATGCATTTGTTTTGCATGACTGGATATGGCCATTTGTTTCATCTTAAACAGCATGGGCTCAAGACGTGCGTCTCTAACAGATCCAGTTTTATGAAGTTCAACAAAAAAATGATAATTTAGAAATCTTTATAAACAGCCCTACTGTGAGCAACGAGGTTGGTAATCGATGGTAAATGCTTCTGTTGAAGCTGTGATCCCCCATTATTTGAACTTATTTTTCATTTCATGGCTAGTTGGCTTTGTCCATATAACGCCTATGGAAAAATTAACGGAAAAAATACTAACGGAACCAACACTGCTGAAAAAGTGGGCGGGCACTGTTGCACTATGGAGGGGATGAGAGCGAAGATTTTCAGTGTGTGGGTCTCATTTTCCAGTAAAATAAAATATAAAACATTCTTAAACAAGATAAACTGACTTAAGAGACAAAATTGCATAAGATAAGACCTGGATTCAGAGAATATGTCTTGAATTAAATTTATTTTTCATACCCTACTAGCAAACTTTTATTAGATGTATGCATTAAACATTTGCCAGTGGGGTACAAAAAATAAACTTAATTTAATATTCTCTGACAACAAGATTGACTATTTTATGTAATTTTGCATCTAAAGTAATTTTTCCTTGTTTTAAGGACATTTTCTTTATATATTTCTTTACTGTAAAACATTAAAACCAATGAATAAGAAAATCATTTTTGGCAGTGTACTAATCGGTAAAATGCAAGAAGGCTGTGTCCTTGGAAGATGGCCTGTCTTAATCTAATTAGAATTTATTAAACTCTTCACAAGTTGAAGGACATAAAATGAGGGCAATTCTGTCTTCTTTCTGTGGGTCAAATATCCTCTCAAGATACACTGTCACAATCATAGATTTCTAAATAAATTAATCTGATCACCTGTGAATAGAATTAAACGCTCTTTGTATTTGTTGATGTAAGTAGGTCATTTTGGAGATTTGATCGATGAACTTTCGGCTCGACTTCGGCCACGGTGTGGTTCGTGGTAAGACAACACAGGCTTGACTCCCATTGCACGTTCATACAGACAGTATTCAAGACACTACTGTAAGTCGCTGTGTGAACGGGACATTTCTAGATTCTGAAAACTGACCTTAGTGTAACTGAACTCTTGACTTAGTGCATTTCTGCCACTACAGCCAATGGAATTCAACCATTTTCGCTGAAGAATTCATGAGTGCAAGTATACGGTTTCATTATTGATGAGCTTTAATTTGTCTTTATACCTGGTATTTAAAGTGTTGAAAAGACAGAATAGTTAAACTGTCTTTCCCAGTACCAGCTTTCTTAGAATCAAAAGAAAAGCATTACATTAGTAAAACTGCATAATTTATCGAAGACAAATGATTTTCAGCAGTATATTTGTGCAGCAGACAATTTCTGCAAGATCCCAAGAGGATGGGCCAAAATCTAACACCACTATTCTGAGGCTTTTGTTTTGACATGCATTCTTCAACATGTAAAAAAAAATACACCATAGGCCCAACAGCTTTCACTCCATCTGTAGCATTCAAACTGTTTCAAACATGTGGATTGAGAGATCTCAGTCTTGCACTGCTAGACTCTTGCCTACTGACATATAGTCTAGTCCACTTTGGAGCTTGTTCTGGCCAAAAACACCCACTTAGACAGGTAGAAATGTAGACATGTAAAATGACCAACCACAGTTAGCATTTTTAGACATTTAGGGGCACATAAATGTAAAAACAAATAAAACCAATGACAATGAACTGATAATTTGTTCAAAACATTGGGACTCTGTCTCCACAAGTGATCATAAAGCTAAAAGCCAAACCCGAAAAGAGTGTGTTGACTCCAAAACTATCGAATATAGATTCATGAACGCAACTCTGCATTGAAATATTCAGTTGGGCTTCAGGATTTCCTGTTTACTTGCAACTTAAACCAAACCCTTTAACATCTTGAAAAGAACTAATGTCATGCATCTCACATTCAGTTCTTCCTGGAAAGTGCTCAACCTACTGTACATAATCTGCCCCTGACATATCAAGTGTACAATTCAATGTCGTACACTGTGATGCACATGTTTCTTATGAACATTTAAGCCTGTACAGCAGTATTTACCTCATTAAAACGGGTTAGAAGATCAAACAAATGCAACAAGTAAGCGACTGAATAACCCACAACATTTAAAAGGATTTTAAGAAATCAAACGAGTCTTCGCAAGTTAGTGAGGCCTGACACATCAAACCAAAAGCAACGCGACGCTTGTCTCTAGTGTTATCATCAAATAAGAGGACATCTTGCAGTAACAACAGCGACTACACACTCTGTTGCTAGTTCTCGAAGTCGACAGCAGACCTATTTTAAGTAAGTAGGTCAAGCAGGAAGAGGGAATGAGTCCCGTAGTCGACTAGTTTTATAATTCAGTCACATCTAAACACATCAACTGGTTTAAGTAGGTCCCCTGACAGAGGAGATCCGCTAAATGCAATTAGGTGAAGTCATTAGACAGTTCTCGATACAGCCAGATGAACGGATATGAGTAATGCCATATAAACCTGATAGATTCACCTCAATAAACGTAAAAAGGATGTGGAATGTGGAAATCATTTACAAACAGAAAAGCGAGCCGGTCAAAAACAAATACTGAATGAAAAATCTTTCAAGATGGAGTAAAAATGAATTGCATAAGGACAGCAACCTTTTAAATATTAAAAAAAGAGATTTAGAAATGCTAACAGAGCCAAGACACACTCGCGTGGCATTTAATTCAAGTTAGTGCGAAATCTCGTACATTCATTTCAAGTTGGCGTGGTCAGCATTTCTTCAGACTCCAGGCATCTCACTGAGGAAAAATTCATCATATATCTTATTAATAATTCATCTTGCACATCTTTGACCCTCTCAGATCTTAAAATGACTGCCCTCCCTTCGTTTTCCACAGCCACGCACGCAACAAGACACTCAAAGACACAGACTCAATGAACGTGTCAACCGTCCTTCATACATCCACAAACACCCAGAACAGCTTTCCATCTCATCAACATCAACACACAAGACACATTAAACATTTCCTCGCGAAGCTGAAGAGGTATCAATCAAAGTTGCTGTTATTTTTTCTCTCCTTAAATGTTTTCTGTCTCACTCTCTCTCTGTCTCCTGTCTTTCTGCTCTTGTACTTCCTTCTCACTTCTCTTCAGTACTTTACCAACTCCCCATTGCCCAGTTCCTCTCTCTTCCATTTACACTCTGGTTTAGTGGTTTGAAAGATTAATAAGCAGCTGGGAGCAAGGACCAAGTCACATCTGTTATGCCTTAAAATCTGAAATTAAAGTTCTAATGGGAAAAAGAGCAGAAGTGCATATTCCAAAATGAGCATCCTAGAAATCTGGCTATACTATTTTCATAATTCCATTTTCAATTCCCATGTGCTTGGTTTTAGTGCTTGGTAATAATATGCAGGTGTATACTCTATCATGTGTCTACAGCTTTGTAGCTGGGATGATAATATGTGCTTTCAACTCAAAGTACAGCGTGCACACCAAAGTACAAACAGACTGCATTGCCGTAATTACACAAAAAGGGGATCTGAAATGTATTTGGACACTTCATGTAAGAATGACACTGCATTATAATAAAAATGACAAACCAATTTGTAAGTTGTTAAGTGGCAAAAATACAAGTGCTGTTAAAAAAAGCCATCTTTGTGTATTCAATTTGATATTGAACATACACAAAAGGGTTTTTTTTTTCACAGCGATTTTTTGGTTCCCCAAAGCCCTTTAAAAGAACCCTATGTTTGTGTGCAAAGTGCAAAAAAATCATTTTAAAAATCACCAAGAATCTTTTGTTTTCACTATAAAGAACATTTTGTGCAATGCAACGTTTCTGTGGATGTTAAAGGTTCTTCATGAAACCATCAATGCCGATAAAGAACCTTTCTTTTTAAGAGTGCACCTGTGGTTTTTACATCCACTACAAATATCTTGACTCTTAAAATCATAACAAAAATGGCACTGAGAAAAGCTCTTACATTTGTAGAAGACACTTGAGGCCAGATTTACAAAACAAGGCAGTTTACCGTGAGAGTGCAATTCCAAAAAAAAACACAAATGGGAGTGGAAAGTTTTGCGCATGATCTACTAACGACGCGCAAATTAAAGAACACAGACGCAGTCAGATCAGATAATTTCCAAAATGACCAACGCAATCTACCAGTTAGCATCTGGTTTAAGACGTGTTTTTTTGGGGCGGTAACCAATGGTACAAACACCAGTATTTCGACGAGAACAAACCTTAGTAAATCGACTTGCATGATTCATTTAAATACTCTTCTCCCATACATTTACTGTTAAAAATAACAGTTTCCACGCCTTTTCAGCGCAAATTTTTCACCCCGTGTCTTTGGTAAATCCAGACAGTAGTTTTTAACGTTTGGCTAGGGTTTGCGCCGGCGCAAGCTGTTACTAAATCTGACCCTTGGTTTGATATTTTGTTATCCAATGCAATGACATTAAAACAGTTTTAAGGGTAGGGTGACCAGATTTCTCATGGTGGAATAAGGGACGGGTTGGACAGGCAAAAGTAAATATCATGTAAAGCATGCATTTGCTTTATGTACTTTTTTATATATACATATACTGTAGGCATTATATTTGCAGTTGAAAAATACATATCAACAACTAATATCTTCAACATGTTGACATTATTTCAAAACACATTCAAAATAAAGTACTCCGAAGCTTTAATAATGCAGAATAATTCATCTTCCAGTCTACTGATTGAGCATGATTGTTCATTTAATGTTCTCATTTGTTGTTCTGTGTCTATTTATTGAGCTTTTGAGAAAACCTTGTCATTTAAAAGAGAAAATAAGGTATGACACCATGAATTAAGAGCTTTTTTTTCTTCATGCTGGTACATAGAGTACAGAACTGTTTAAATATTTTATAAAATATGACAAGATTAAGACCTCATTAACAGATGAAAAAATAACTATTTATACTATCACATACACAAACAGTATTTATTGAACATACAGAAACACAGTTTCAAATGCAAAGCAAATTCATAAAACAAAGACTGACTTTTTTTTTTTCACCATCTCCCCATATTTTCTCGTCACTAGGCAACCAGAAATAGAGAATTCCGACCCAATGGCATGAAAGGCTGCTCTTAAAAGAAAGGAGATTCCTTGTCAATTTTGCAAAAAAAAAAAAAAAAGCCTGTATATGAAGGGCAGTCGAGTGGGAACCGAAGCTGAAGATCAGAGCGTGAAAGAGACCTGTTTTTTCCTCTCTCTCTCTCCTTTTTTTTTTTGGAAGAGAGAGCTTATTCGTCTAAGAGGCGACATCCTACCACAGGAGGAGGGGTTGTGACCAGAATGGAGAGTAGCTGAATTGAATGGACCGGGCCATAAATGCTTTTGGGAGAGAAGGAGAAGCCACAGAAAGAGACAGAGAGAGGGGGAAATAATGAAAGGGGAGAGAATGCGATTTGACTGGGTGGAGGGCTGAAAAGGAGACAAAGCCGACCTGCAGAGTTTACTACAACGGTGTGACAGAGCATTGAGTCACTGCGTAGTTGCCTCAACTGAGCAGTTATTGACTGAGTTTTAAACTCCCACCACTGCCAGTCCTGGAGAAGCTCGTTTAAAAGGGAACTTGTCAAGCCACAAGATAAAATGGTTAAACAACTGTCAAACTAGATTTTTGAAAAAAACAAAAGCTACTAACTAAATTAAGTAAACTACAGTGAAGAGTTAAAGTGAATTATAACAATTCTTATTTAATTCGATCAGTAATCATCTGGCTCAAAATCAATGGGGGTTTTGAAGGAATTAATCTTGACAAGTCTTCAACTTGAACGGATTAATAAACAACTAAAACAACATCAATATAAAAATATAGCCTAGAACACATGAATGATATACAAAACATAAAATGTTGCACAAGGAACACAAATCTGTGAAAGCTTTTTTCAGTCTGGTTCCTTTACATGAAACGTCCAACTACTGATGCACCGATATTAAAGGGTTAGTTCACCCTAAAATGATAATTCTGTCATTAATTACTCATCCTCATGTCGTTCCAAGCCAGTAAGACTTTTGTTCATCTTCGGAACACAAATGAAGATCTTTTGGATGAAATCTGAGAGCTTTCTGTCCCTCCATTGACAGCTACGCAACTACCACTTTGATACTTCAAAAAGTTCAAAAAGAGATCGTAAAACTAATTTATATGAATTGAGTGGTTTAGTCAAAGTTTTCTAAAGAGACACGATCACTTTATATGATGAGCAGATTTAATTTAGTCTTTTATTCACATATAAACATTGATCAGTGGACATAAACAGAAGCTCAACCGAACCTGCTAGACACGTGAGAACAAACCTCATTGGTTCTTGCCGAAGCTCAATCGTGCTGCGTTACACGAGAATGAACCTCATTGGTTCTTGAGGAAGCTCAAACGTGCTGCGTAAGAATCAACCTCATTGGTTCTCGCATGTCAAGCAAACATGCTTGAGCTTTCGTTTACCACAACTAATGTGTGAGTTTATGAACGTTTAGATCGAACGATTGAGTCTCTTCAGAAAATTCGGACTAAACCGCTTGATTCATATGGATTAGTCTTACGGTATCTTTATGAACTTTTTGAAGCGTGTTTCGAAGATGAATGAAAGTCTTACGGGTTTGGAACGACATGAGGGTGAGTGATTAATGACATAATTTTCATTTTTGGGTGAACTATCCCTTTGAACGGCCGTGTGTGTACAAATATGTGCATCCAATCTGTTGAGCTTGTTGCAAAAGGAGGATATTCCTCTGCAGGACAGATCACCTAGACATGAAACGCATCTAAATTATGCAGCCGCCAAGCACTGCTCTACCCCAAGGCTCGCCGGGTAAACTTCTCGATGAACATGCTCAAGCAGGAACTTTTGGCATGCTTCCAGTCTCATGAGTTTTCACAGGGCTTTGTCTCCTTTTGGAGGCGCTCACTACTCTACTGTGACGGCCTGTCAACGTCAGCCTGCAGATCGCCTGCAGCCCCTCTTCAAACCATTAATCTAAATTAGTGCTCTGACAAAGTGTCAAAACATTGAAGCTCAAATGTGATGTATGCTCCAGAGGACCCCATCCATTTTCACCCATCTCATGACATTGACGTGTGAAAATGCGTAAAAGTACAAAGGATAATCAAAATGATTGCAGGAAAAAATCCTAGAAATTGGTTGGAATGGGACTAAGGGCAATTTTAGTGAAGCGGCACAGTTGTTGATCAAGCCCTTGAGATCTCAAACACTCCCCATGAGGAATGACAGGAGTGCTTCACTTTCAAACAGTATTAATAAAAAATAATTACAACTTGTGCATTCGCCAAGTCACAGATAACAAAAAGGAGCTAATTCTAGTGTTGTACAGATAAGAAGCGAGTTTAAAGGAATAGTTATCTCTAAAATTTAAATTCTGTCATTCAAACCTATATGACTATCTTTCTTCTGGGAGACACAAAAGCAGTCATTCTGAAGATTTGGTTTGTCTCGCCTTCATTAAAAATAACAAAATTAAAAATAGTGGATTCAAAAAAAAGTCTTTGTTAAAGAGTTATAAGCCATGTACCAAGCCATTCAGCATCTGGGTGAATCACAACACTACAAACTTTGATTTGAGGCATATAACGGGGGCTGGCGGCTTCAGCAGAAGCAAATACCATGAATTAACAACCACGTAGCTCACAGTAAGGCTGTCTTTAAAGGTTTATAAGTTACCGCTAAAAATCTATTTCCCTATGGAGAAAATGAATGGAGTTTTTACTTCCGAAAACCAACTGTTGCACTCTATTGTCTTGATGGGGAAGAATCAATTAGGCCATGCTCAGTTCATCATTAACAGCCATCATTATGGAGAGCTATTTCATATTGAACAAAAGGGAGAGGGACTTCAGATTCATCTCAGAATAGTTCAGAAGATAACAACACACATATTATCCTCTTGTAATCTGACATTGGTGAGTAGCTACTTTGGAGGCTTAAGCCCTTGATGTATTATCCAAAGCCCCTGATCTTTTTGAAGACTCATATAACGTCAAATCATATAGGTTTTAATATACATTTTTAGTCTAGTGGTGATGGAAAAAGAGAAAAGGTTCTTTTCGATCTAAACATTGAGTTAAATAAACATCTTTGACAGTTGTACGTCTCCTCTCCGTTCAGCTTCTCGTGAAAATAATTAAAAGAACTTTTTTAAAAAACGTCTTGAGACCCTGCTCTCTTTTCCATTTTGATTGTACACTTAAAAGCACAAAGGCATTCTGTGTGAACTGTTTGTTCATTTAGCTCACAGCAGTTTTAAAGCCCTCATTACTGGTCCAGTCAGTAGGTGGGAATGTCAGGCGGCAGGTTTCAATAAACCATTATTGATTCAAAGAGCTGATAAGCAAAATTCAGTGAAATTGATAATATGTCTAACTTCTTTGTGCTCAATAACTGCACACAACCGCTGCTGCTCTTTTACATGCAAAAACAATGAACAGGGACTGTGAAAACATCATAAAAGTTGTAAATACAGCCTTTTGTGCTACTCTTCTGATCCCTTATGATAGATTTGTGTGAGAAACAGAGTCTTGAGTCAAATTATTCATTCAGTTATGTAAAGTGTAGGTAAATATTTAGAAACATTGCTGCTTTTCTCATGAAATTTAATATGAAAAAAAAATATTGATGAAGATTTCAGGTAAAAAATGGTAATCTGATGGATGGATGGATGGATGGATGGATGGATGGATGGATGGATGGCTAGTAGAAACATGCACATACAATATAATAAACACGGTTCATTTTCAAAATAGGAAGCAAAGAGTTAAGAAATACAATATCATAACATAGTGGACACATTAAAGCCGAAAATATGCATGCATAGCTTTTATACAATTGATACGAAACGTACATAATTTAAAAGCAACAAAGAAAACCTTTAATTTCCTGGAAAAATACTGCAATATTATGCTGAGAAACACGACAGCTTGTGTTTCTCCTTATTTTTAATTTCTTTCTTTCTTTTTCTTTTTTACCTTTAAATATCTGACCTAAAAAGGGAAATAAAAAACAACTCCATCAAAGTATTTTATAGGCACATCTAGAGATATATGGGCACATTTGCTTGCTTCCTTCAACTATATTTCCCAAAAGAAAAGTGAGAGAAAAAACGAAAACATCTGCAATTACGCACATCAAGCACGGAAAAAAAAAAGGGCTAACACAATTTTAAACCTATTGTGTTTTACTGCACCGCTATCTATGCGTGTCCTCTGAGTAAAATCAATTCAGTTGGCTCTTGGTAACCTAGATGTTTCAACAAAATGATTCATACTTCAAAGGACGAAGCTATATTTATTTATTTATTTATTTATTTATCATATGTGCATGCAACCACAGTAAACTTTATATCATTAAAGATAGGTGTGAAAGAAAAATGGGAGCCATGGGTGGTGTTAAATCTAAAACAGCATTAAAAAATGATGAATTGGAACATGCTTTTCTGTTTATTCAAAGCATAGTGTGCTTTGAAGTTATGTCCAATCGTTATGTGGTGCGTACGTATCAAATGTGACAATGTGAACAGTCTATAAAATCCTCCACAGTAGGGTAAAGCTGCAGAATTTTTTCTTTTGTTCACAGACTTAGTTTCAGGCAGATATACAGTATAGTAATTAATGCCACTCGAAGCCCTCATTAATACCAAAACTGGGAGATTTTTGGAAAATAAACTATTGAAATTTTGGTATAAGGCTCTACTATGTTAACAAAACAAAAACAACATAAAAAAAAAATCGGTAACACTTTACAATAAGGTTCATTAGTTAACATTAGTTAAAGGTGCATTGCGCAAGTCTCTGAGTTTTTGCAGAACTATGCCCCCTTCTGGCGACACGCGAAACTGCAACCAGAGTTGTGCACGCGGTTACGTGGAGTTTGCGTTGGGGTTTGGGATGAACTAGAAGCCGGTCTCTTTGAATCCATCTTCTACTTTTGCCAAAGTCGCTTGAGTTGTCTTTGCTGATGCGGATAATGGCGGCGAATACACAAACCTGCCAGACATAGCCAGGTGAGCGTGAACGCGCATGACGTCACGCCCAGTCGATTCCGTCCCGAATCCCTCCTATTTATTTTACTGTACAGGATTATAGAGGCAATCGCAGAGAACATAGAAGGGCTCATTCAGCCCATCAGGCAATTGTTTAAGCATGTATAGGTTAGAAAAACGGGTATTTTTAACATGAAAAGTTGCTTAATGCACCTTTAACTACATTAGAACTAATAATGAACTGCACTTATACAGCATTTATTAATCTTTGTTAAACTGACATGAACAAACAATTACATTTATTTTTACTAACTATAACATTAACAAAGATTAACAAATACAGTAACAAATGTATTGCTCATGGTTAGTTCATAGTTAAAGGGATGGTTCGGAGTAATTTCAACCTAGGGTCCTTTGCACCATGACCTCGAGCCAAACAACCCTGCAAACAACGAGGCATTGGAAAGTTTGTAAGTACATCAGGAGTTTATTTAAATAACACTTGCCTGATGGCTTATGCTACCGCTAATCCGGACGCCGACGTCACTTCAGTGGTTTGGGAAAAGCCCGTAAAAGTCCTGGCAGAAAGCGATGCATTTTTTATTATTTTTCTGAAGTGTTGACAACTTAGGGTTAACTAATAATTGTTGCAAACTGGTACTACCAACAAAATATTAGTGCATTCCTGGAACTGGGCGTCGTACTACATCCTTGTGCATCGCTTTCTGCCAGGACTTTTACTTGCTTCTCCCAAATCACGGGAAAAGTGACCTCGACGTCCAGGTTAGCGGTAGCATGAGCCATCAGGCAAGTGTTATTTAAATAAACTCCTGATGTACTTTCCAATGCCCAGAGGTGGACAGTAACAAAGTACATTTACTTGAGTACTGTACTTAAGTACACTTTTTGAGTATCTGTACTTTACTTGAGTATTATCTTTTCTGGAAACTTTTAACTTTAACTTCACTACATTTGAAAGACAAATATCGTACTTTTTACTCCACTACATTTCTGTCAAGGCCCTTGAGTAGAAGGTAGTAACGTCAGTCAGGGGATGATTTTGGTTTGGAAATGAAAGTCGGGTTGACGTCCAAACCCAACGTCAGATTTACGTCAAAACCCGACGTTGGACAGACATCGGATTTTGGTTGGAAATGAAAGTCGGGTTGACGTCAAAGCCAAAAAACTAAGCCAAGGGCACTATTTGAGGGAACAGCCATTTGGGTGTGCGAAACCATTGTAGACGTTATTGAGTGCACTTATTCAATCTCATATTCAATACCACTATTGGAACTGTGTTCTAGAAATAAATGTGATATTGATATGAGGGTAGGCAGGCATTGACTCAGAGGCATAAGGTACTGTAAGTATTACATTCAACAATGCAACAATAATAAAACAATGCATTGACATTTACTTTTTACTTTTGATACTTAAGTACTTTTAAAAACGAGTACTTCTGTACTTTTACTTAAGTAAGAATCGGTCTTTACAACTTTTACTTGTAACGGAGTAATATTTGACCAGTAGTATCTGTACTTTCACTCAAGTAAGGAAGTTGTGTACTTCGTCCACCTCTGCCAATGCCTCGTTTTATGAGTACAGAACCTATTTGTACTACTGTATAAGTTTGGTACCATTCTGGGCATTATTATTGGGGTAATTTATGAGATACATCCTTGGATCCGTTAGCGCCTGCACTAAGCCATTCTTCTGATTTCTCTAAATAAGCTCTAACTTTAATAATGTTCAACCAAGGGAAAAAAAGCTTCTGCTGGGGGGTGTTTGGCTTGAGGTCATGGTGCAAAGGACCCTAGTTTGAAATTACTCCGAACCATCCCTTTAATACATTAACTAATGTTAACTAATGAACCTTAGTGTAAAGTGTTACCAAAAAAAAAAAAAAAAAAAATTGATGGATATTTATTCGTAATCCTGAAGAACATTCACCTCCTCACCAAAATAATCATTATTACTCTATACAAATGTGTGGTTTGGACACATTAATGTTCAAAACTAGTTTTAAAGTGGTTTTAAAAGGTGTTTTTCCTTCTGTTAAATAGTTATTCTAATATTGTTCCTCACACATCACTGGTACTAACAGGCCTCAAAGCTAAACTAATCTATCTAATTACTTCTTGCCTACGCTTGCATCGTGCCGAACAGAGCCTTCGCACATAATCAGAGCTGGCACGGCCCACACCTCGTATGACATAAATGCTTCATTTCCAATTCACTACTCTCCTTTCTTGCTATAAATAAACACCCCATGACCACAAATTGCTTTTCCAACTTGTATAAAAGTCTGTGGTGCACTGTGCCTCCCCGTGGAGTGACACAAGGTCACTGTCCTCCAGGACCAGGTGGCACCTCTTGGCTGAGCTTAAGGCATCATCCTCTTCAAATATCTATGGTAATGAGGCGGAAGCCGTGCGACTGTCCAGCCAATGGGGAGTCAGAGCATGTCGGTGACTCAGGTGTGGGTATGAACGAGTCAGAGAAGCAAAATTAAGGCTCTGAGATGTCAGGATGACTTCAACGACACGCCAGGGGACATGCTAATTATAGCAAATGGAAGTAAAGCAGGAAATGTTGATGAATTATCGTCCGGGGCTATGCGAGATGGAAATTTGGGAGGGGAATACGAGATCAAATGCAAACTGGAGTGTCAGAGAAGGACTGGAATGTAAGATCCAACGATGAAGGTAAAGTAAACCGTTGTTTCACATTCTTTGTTGCACAATGAAGTTATTATAAAGCAACCGGGGTAACATTTTACAAAATGGGTGCCGTTTGGGTCTAACATATAAATGTAAAAAAAAATAAAAAAATTCTAAACATCAACAAAAATACAGTAAATTTAAGTTTTTATATGTTGTGTAGATTTTCATTATCTTTCATCAGTGTATGTCTTTTTGGCATTATAGCAAATATGCATATATTAATGAAATACTGTATATAACACAAGTATATAAATAAAAGCATTTTTTTTCTTTAAATGAACAAAAATGCATTACTGTATATATATACATACAGTAATGCACAATGATGTGATGATAGATTACAGATATCCAAAATACAACTTACAACATATTTAACAACATAAATAAGTTTCTAATGGCTATTATTGTTCTATAAATAACATTTTATATTATAATACTGGCGTACTTATCGATAAAAGGTCTGATGGGGATTTATAATATGGGCTGCAGCGTTAATTTTGTTTTGAGAAGATGATATTGGTGTTTTTTCGAAAAAATTAAATTTCATATATATTGTATTTACATAAGTCAAGCTCTTTTCAAGCACCTCTTTGTAAATATGGCTGTTTTCAAGGGTTTTCCAGTCAAATTCAAGTACTTCAAGTACTTTAAGCACCTTGTACGAACACTGTATGTATGTATGTATATATATATATATATATATATATATATATTTAGTGACAATATTACTTAGTAGTAGACAAAGTATGTAAAACAGTTTAAAGTAACACTTATAACCATATTATTTGTCTGAAAGGATGTTTAAAATCACCTTATTAAATAGTAAAAGGCACTTTTTTTTTCATATGGCCCGCGGCTAAAAGCAACTAATGATTATTATTGGTTTAAGTAATTTTTTCGCTTTATACTTTAAAAGGTCTTGAAAATCTCTTCCTGAAGGTCATTCTTTCTCCATGATTTTAATTGCTCATTGGCTTAAACCAACATTTCCTCCAGCCCATCCTCCAGAGTCCTGCTGTTCTCAAACGCTGCAACTTAAATGTCAGGATATCAACTACTGATATTTGCACATCCTTCCAATCAGTCAGCAAGAGAATCTTTAACTCCATGTCGAGGCTCTGCATAACTAATAATAAATCATACAAGCTGCACCCAACAGTTTCATTCCCACCTCACTGCATCCAACCTCATCCTTCAGAAACAAATGAGCGTCTGCTAAAAAAAAAAAAGCCAGTACGGCTGATTACTTCCTTTTTCACACATCATAAGTATTTTCAGTCCTCCTCATTCCATAACTAGGAACAATCATGCGTCTGTTCCAAATGCGTTATGATAGGTCTACATTCCAGTACAGCATGGCTCAATTCAACCTCTTGATCAGATGTGATATGCATACGTTAGACTGAATTACCAGCGTGATGACTCCGACTTCCAACCAGATGGAACTGGATAAATATTCTGAATGTTCTGATCCAATCTGACTTCTGACCTGTAATGCTGCCCGAATCATAATCATACACGGTTGGTTCGTTGGCCAGAGGAGAACTGGCACCCGACTGAGCCTTTTTCTCCATTCTGTCACCTGATGGAGTTTTGGTTCCTTGCCACTGTTGCCTTGGCTTTTGGTTTGCTTAGTTGGGGACAGTTTAAAAAAAAACATCTCTAAAAATAACTTTAGAGATGTGCAGATCTTTATGAACTCTTTAAGGTTCTGAAATCATGTGACTCATTGGTTGATTTTCTTGCATTTCTAAAAAAAAATTAGACTGTGTACATCTAAAAAGTAGGTTAATTCCATAGATTTAAAAGAATCCCATTTAACGCAGTTAGTGCTTTTGACATTACGGTTTCATGTTATTTCTAAAGACTGGTCGTTAGAATTTTGACATACAAACCACCAGTAACCAGTTTTCAGCAAGTCTTCATTCATAGAAGAGTTTCAATAAGAAAATGGCCAATACATTGATATTGTTTTACTGTCTTTCAAAACATACAAAAATGCATGTATGAACTAATATGAATGAAATCCAACTGTAAAAATCTATGTAAATTCAACACAACTGTAGATAGAACATACAACATTTACTGTTTAAGAAGCCTACTGTAATAATTTCCTAAGATGCTTTTGAGTAGATATGTCATTAATAAACATTACATACTGTTTTTGGTGTTATTTTGGCCTGTTTGGCTCCATACCGATACAGATTTTTCATGTGAGTGAAATATTTTACTGATCAATAACAGTTTTCAAACCACACACTCTCAATTAGACTGAATTTGATACTAAAAGGCAAGACATTTATCTTTCATATCTGAGCCACGGCAATAACAATTTGTTCCTGTGTTCATCATGCCGAAAGACTTTCTCCTGGGCTCTAGTTTTTCAGCAGACTGAAGCAGTTCCTTTTCACTATGCATTCTTCTTTTGATTTTAACAGTATGCCTATTCCCTAATGAAAAGCAGCATGATCATATCATCACCATTATTGACTGTAGGAATGGTGTTTGACTCGCATGACTTTTGAAAATATTGCCTGAAAGGTTTCATCCTGCTCTCATCATGACCACAAAATCACTTCCCACATTCCGACTGGGTCACTTTTATGCTTTTCGCCTAGTTCCAGACGTGCTTTCACATGGATCTTTTTGAGTAATGGCTTCTATTGTGCCACCCTCCCATACAAGCCAGTGTTATGTAGAGCTCTAGATTCAGCTGACACTTTTACTCTGTTCTCAGTTACTGAACTCTGTAGTCCCTTCAGTGATTGTTGAGCTCGCCGCGACTTCTCTCCCAATTCTCCATCATTTTCAAGCAGAGAGTTTTGAGAGACGACCTTTCTTAGACACTGTCTCTGTGCTTTAATATAGATTTAACTTCCTGATAACTGAACCAACGCTTCACACCAGGACATCCAAACACCCTTTGCCTAATTGATTTGTTTTGCTTTGAGTTCTTCGAAAAATTCCATAGTCTTATTTTTCCCAGCAGTCATCCAGATTCATGAAGGTTTTATCCAAAAATTGCGGCACTTATTTTAATGATTCACAGGTAGAAGCCAATTTCAGGCAATTGTGTTGATAGGACTATTTTTTTTTTTTTTTTTTACCTGTTAAAATTCAGAGCTTCTGCAATACCAAGATGAACTTATTAGTATTCTTTTGTTTTTTAAATAAACTTTGTTTCTAACAGACTTTTTTTAAAGTTTGGAAATAGAGGTACAATATAAATGAATGGAAAGATTCTAAAATGTAAACACTTTTACAGTGAGTGTGTGCAATTTTAGAAATGTACAAATGTTTTAAATCCTCTGTCCTGTCAACAAAGAGCTGGTAGGAACTGTAATTGCCTGAATTATAAAGATGTGCCAAGGTAATGTAACACAGATTCAATTTGTGGTCTGTTATAAAGCTCTTAAATCATAATTTGTGAGCACACAAAATACATTTTATACTAAGCTTTGATAAGTACATTTCACCACATAAAGAATGCAGATTACTTTTTTACAAGTGCCATCTTGATTGATTAATAAATAAATTAGGCATTTAAAAATGTATTATTCAAAGTTGAATAATAAATGAGAATTCTGATCTGGGACTATTTCTGAATGCTAACCTCAGTGACCTGTAGATGTATCTTTGAATGTTCAAGTAATTCAGTTCCCACCAGCATTTCATTGACAGAACAGATGATTTGTAAAAGCGGTTATATTTGATAGTTGTAGTGACCCTTACAAAAAGAAGGGTCATTCAAGTGTGCTGTTAGTATACTTCTTTTAAACGAAAAATAAAAAAGTAGACTTTCAGTCTACTTTTTATGTAGTCAACCTTTTTCGATATACTTTATGCACTTTTCAGACATATATACTTAAAATTGCACTTAAGTATACTTGACTTATACTGACAGAAAAGTCTAAGTACATGTTCAGATATTCATTCAACAAAATATTCTGGGGGCCATGAAAATTTTGTAAAAATGATACAAAATTCTGGTGGGGAAAGAGTTAAGGTACAGTTAAAGGCATATTAAGCTGCTTAAAGTAAGTTAAGTTTACTTTCATAAACTAAAAAAAAAATTGTGCTACAAGTATTTAACTAGCAAACTAAATTTACTTGTAGGATAATTGCAGTACAAACGAAAAACGTAGTTTTAATCTAGCCGTGTACTCAAAGTTTACTGTTACACTTAAAGTATAATTTTATACACTAAAAAATAGGCCAATTTAATCCCAGGTAGTATTGAAATAGAAAACTTACAAGTATACTGATATTGGTATACTACATAGAAAATATAATTCAACTTTACTTAAAGGTATAGCGGAGGATCTTTCCGAATTTTAGATAAGACCCGCCCTCTCCACTTTTTGAAAAGTTTGATTGATTCACCAGAATGATTGACAATTAGGAGGACCAATAGTATAGGTGATCCACCCGGAAGTAAAAAATCCTCCGCTATACCTTTAAGGACACTTAATAAGTTGAACTTAAGTATACTTACTTTTTGTATGGGGACTATCATAACCAAATATAAATATAAATACAAGAAAACTACTGAAATCACAAAAAAATATATATATATATATATATATATATATAGAAAATGTAGTAAAACGCCTAATAATGTTGCATACAATAATAATTAAATCTAGGATTTAAAATCCTTACTGTAAAATGAGAGGATAGGGTGTATATAAAAATTATAACAGTTAAAATGCATGTAACCCTTTCATTTGTTTTGGTTAGCAGAGGTCATGTTTACATACGGTCTGCCATAACCAGTGGAAACCTTTGTTTGATGTTATAATGGGCAACATATGGCATCTGTTCTAATCAAGTGTGGACAAGTTAGTATGCATGCATCAGCTCTGACTGTTGGCAACTATGGCATGCACAATTACATGAAGCAGATTGACGTGCTATTTCTATCTCTCTGCGCAGAAACAAGAGACAACGTCCAATGCAGTTCTGAACACAGAACACATGTATATCAAGACATTCATTCACTATATCAAGACATTCATTTACTATATCAAGACATTCATTCACAGATGCAAATTCATTTTTAGAACAGAATTTATGACCTCTAAATCTAGGTCAAGATATATCTGTTACATTTCTGAGTAATGAATATGTGGGCGTTTCTTCAACTAGGGGCACTTTTAGGCTTGTGAAGTTGAATAAAAAAAACTTGTTCAAAAGTCACGTAACACAGACTCATAAGTTTAAATAATTTGTCTAGTTTTAAGGTCTGTAAGAGGACAAACTTAGATTACAAGAGAAATTGTTAATATTTTACATTTTTTTCCGACCTGAAATGAACAAATGTCATTTCCACCACATATCAATATACAGCTGTTATTTAAAAACAGAATAACTTATGTCACTCAAGAATTGTTTAAGATCATTTTTGTAACTAGTTTTAGCATTTTTTTTCACAATGTACAATAATTATACATTTGTCAATGAGATAAATTAATTGCCCTAAGAACCAAATGGTGAACTGTACACCTGTCACACTCTAAAATTTAATATTGGTTTGGGCAAGAGCTTATTAGAAAATAAATAACTTGAATTTTTATATTAAGTAGAGCATGATCTCTTAAATTGTGGATACATTTTTAATGTGTGATGAGAACTTTTTAAATGTTTTTAAAAAATGTGTGTGGTGATGGAAATGACAGGGTGGTGGTGGAAATGACAATGAATTAACGTGAATGTAGAGAAACAGTAATATTTAGAGAAATATTTATTTGAAAAACTCTTAAACTCATCACACTCAGTAAACTCAATTCACAAAGTCAATCTACTCTTGCAATCTATATCAATTGTACTTTGTAATCATAAATGTCATTTCCACCACATGCTGTCATTTCCATCACAGAGCGCAGTGTGGTGGAAATGACATTTCTGTATTTTTTTGTGAAAAAAATGGAAGATAGCTTCACTGATTAGCTTTGCATTAATACTTAGCATTTCACGTATGTAAAATACTCTTATTTAACTTAAAATTTTAAACTTTTTAAAAACACCCTTGAAGGTACAGCATGTTTGGAAATGACGTAGAATAAATATATTAACTGATCAAGCAATATTTACCTTGATTTTTCTTCTTTTGTTCTTGATGAAAATTTTAAATTGCCTCCATGTCCAACATGTGCTCTGATGCCTCTGAACATTTCCATAGAAACCACCCAAACAAACTTTCACACAAACTTTTTAAAGGGACATTACAGTGTTGTGGTGGAAATGACACCAATACTGTGCGACAGCTACATTTTGTATAAAAAGTAATATTGATGGTGGTCTCACATTAAATACTATAATGCATTTTAATTATTTTACTATAGGTATATTAATAGTTACCAGATAAGTCATATTTTTAAACTGTATTTTCATTGTTGAAGTTAAAAAGTCTGGGTGTGCGACAAGGATAAAACAGTGATTTTGACACCTGTAAGGAGGTTGAAAGTATGAAAAAATCATAATAGAAAGGTAGTAAAAAGTTTTTAAGGAGGTTTTATTGTTAGTTTGAAAAAGAATGAGGATTTTGTCCAAAATTTTATGTATTTTTAAAAATATGACCCAAGTACATAAAAGTGCCCATAGTCTAAGAATCACCCACGTAAAAAAAAAAAAAAAAAAATTCACTTAATAAAAATCAAATATACTATAAAAAGTCGCTTTAGTGTGTAAGGTCTGGATATGACATTCAGAGGCAAACGCAATCGTAGGATATTAGACAATGATGAGCAAAACCTAAGATGACAGACTCTGTAGACATGATTGTTTTCATATTTAGAACTGCCTTAAGGGAAGTATTCATATTTTAAAATGTGGTCATTAATTCTCCTGCACTGTGATATTAGTTTAGCTTTATTAAGGAGTTCTGATGCATCTCAGTGAAGACAAGAATAGTTTCTAGTACATATACTAAATGATTCACAACTCATCCATTATGAATGACTAAAACCTAGCCACAAACAAAACAGATGAAGACTACTAGACTGAACTATCTAAATGTATTACTTTGGCGCAGTCTGAATAATATGATGAAATTGCTAGGTTGTAGGTACACTTTTTAATACAGTGCTTCTCAAGATGTGTTGAGGCCTATAAATGGGCTGCAGGTCAGTTTTGCTAAATGATTACGGAGAACATGGGGAAAAAACAGTACATACATAAATGGTATATATGTTAGGAAAAAAGTACAGTGAATCACATGGTAAATTTGATTAATTCACGTGTACAAGCTGTCCATTGAATGAATTGATAAATGACATCTATATATTCCACAGAATATACTGTGAAGAGATAGAGATTCCATGAAATGAGATTAAAAAAGATCTCCTCAAAAGGACTATTTCAACTAAACAGTCATACCAATAAACAAAATTTACCTGTTTAATTTAATATGCTACAAGGAGGGTTTTATGGAAATGTTTGAGATATGACGAAAACAAATAATGAAGAGTTCTGAATCGATTCACTGAAACACCGACATATTGAACTGTTTCATGCAAATTAATCAAACATTTCTAGCAAAAAATAGTTAATCAAATGTTATACGAGTCATAAGACAAAAATTAAGTACTGTTAAACTAGTCTAATGACACATTGTTGACCAGACAAGGAGTAAATTGAAATCACTGTGTAGTATATGTATATAATATTAATTATAATGAATAATATTAATATTATTAATACACTGTAAAAGTATTGTTGGTTTAACTTAAAAAAGTGAGTTACCTGGTTGCCTTACATTTTTTATTTCAATGACAAACAACAAACATTTTGAGTTAATACAACAAAGGAGATTGGTTTAATAAATAGAAACTCAAAATATTGTGTTTTCTGAACACATTAATTATCTTTAAGTTGATTTGACAAAAGATAAAAAGTTATCATTTTTTAGTAAATATTTTATTACAGCGTAGGCATTGCAACGTTTAAAAGGAAGGAGAAATGCTTTCTATAACCGTTTTTGGTGAGGTCAAAGGCAAGAAGAAAATCAATTTCCACAGACTTTTGGAAAATTATAAATAATAAAAAGCGAAGGAAACCCACCCACCGACACGTGCAAACAAAGAAAGCACTCGGTTTGGGCTTCCTCCCCGTGTCCATTAGTGTAACACACAGTGAGGACAGGATTTTCACCCCAATCTCGGAGCATAAACCAATGCAATAGTTTGCTGATGCAATCCAACCCACAGCACAGTAGAGATTTCCTCTGGTCACATGATCTGACTGCCAGAGTCTCCTTTTTTACACATTATTGTCTCATAGCCCTTCTCCACGGATAAGATACTATTCTGATCCAGACCATTTCACATGGCTGGATCAATTACTGTTAATGCATCATCATAACTAGGGGCACACAAAGCAGAAGGCACTGCCAATATCGCTCGTCTGGCGGGGCGGAAACATGCCCTCACATTGCTTTCATCTCTGCATGCACCATGATTCATAATTCATTATTTGTAAGAATGAATGAGAAAAAAACCCCAACAAGTTAGCTCAGCTGTGCAATTCATCTAGGCGTAAAAAGCAACTAAACATTAAGGTCTTGTGCATTAAGCAAAAAGAGGGAGGGAGAGCTCATTGTGCGCAAGCTTTTCTTTAGGCCTATTAAACACAAAAACATAATTGATAACTCGGAAACTCATAGAAATGCTTGAATTTTGTGAATACATGATGAAGGCCTGAAAAAAAAGCATTTGGGGAACAAATTTTTTGATTTATGCCATATTTTTAAATGCACTTCATTGCTCACCAGCAATAATGGAAAATGTGCCTTCAAACATTTATAGCCTGCTCTACAGGAAACTTCAGTGTTGAAATGTTAAAAAGTGAAATTTCACCAATTTCAATTAAATTCCCAGACAGCCTTTGCACAAGAGAGATTGACAATAGCCCCTTTAAAGGTCCCGTATTATGCCCCTTTTCACAAGATGTAAAATAAGTCTCTGATGTCCCCAGAGTGTGTATGTGAAGTTTCAGCTCAAAATACCCAACAGATCATTTTTTACAGCATGTTTAAATTGTCATTTTTTGGGGCTCAGAAAAACGCGCTGTTTTAGTGTGTGCCCTTTAAATGCAAATAAGCTGCTGCTGGACGACACAGGGGGCGGAGCTTCATGAGCTCTCTCAGGACAATTTCATCTCACGGAATGATTATAATATCAGAAACTCTCAGTAACGTGTTCATTTCGAGTCGGACAATAATGCCTACAGAGTCAGAGTGCTGTATAGAGATGAAACAGGTATAGTTTAGTAGTTTAATTACGGTTATTATAACGTATTTGTCATCTGCTTGTATGTATCCATTATTTATTAATAGCCTACAAGTCTGCTGTCTGAATGATGATCAAACATACTGATGAGTTTAATAAAGTTTATTGTACATCACACAAAAGATGAAGCGTCAGTTTTACTTCAGAAAATCACCGTAAGAGCTGAGTAAACACTAGCCTGGTAATACCAAACTCTGCTACTTCGCTTTGCTTCGTAGACAGAGTCTGGCATGGCATAATAGAGAAGTGTTTTATTTCTCGCGGGGGCGCTTGTCTGAAGTTTAAAATCATTGGTTACCCGTAAGCCAATCACATGACGTTTGGTTATGGCGTGTGTTATGCGCATGCTCAGCCGCATCTAACTTCCACTGTAAACACATTGTATGATGCGAAAACAAAACCATCGAGCGAAATACCGGAGTAAACATGGCTGTGAACGACTTTTGCAGATTATGTGAAGTAAATCTACGCATCCACGGTACAATCAGCGTCTACGTCACGGCTCTCAGCCCGCCCTCTGTTCGTTGATTGGCCCGGCCGTCCGAAGGCCGCTGGAAAACTGAAAGATAGGCTGCTATCTCAGACTGACTACAGAAGCGAAATGAAAATTGAGCGGAAGTAGGAAGTCTGACGTAGTCAGGCTAAGTAAACACAGTAAGTTATTAGAAGTGCGCAAGTACATAAACGAATTTCGGTAGAGTTGAGGGAGCATTCCTGTGGGCGGAGGTTAGTCAAAAAACGGTTTTAATGACATCATTAAAGAAGGAAGTAGAGGGATGTAGTCCAAACGGGCCGTTCGATGTAGTCAACTTCTGTTAAATAAAATATCTCGCTTGGCATTGAACTTTGAGCTTTATAATTTTACAGATATTATTTATACTCTAACAACAACATTACACACTAACTAAAGTTTGAAACATGGGATCACGAAGAACGGGACCTTTAACACAGCATTCTCGGTGTAAATGCACAAATGTGCTGTTCACACATCACTATCAAAATAGCCTACCGATATGTCAGTCAAGAGGAAAGCGTGCAGCATATATTTACATATTCATCTAAATATTGCTCTCAGCAGAGTGGGCGTCGTCGAATGTTCGCTAACAGTATATCGCTGCTCAAGTATTTCAAACTTCGTTTTACACCTAAACGAAGAACAAAAAAGAACTTTGCCGTGTGTATGGTCTTTATGACTGGCCGAAAGCAAACTTCTTACGTCAGTGTGTCCGGACCTCGTTTGTGCTACTGGTAATATTCATTCTTTGTTCAAACACAGCATCATATTTTTACTGGTTAATTTAACTGGTAATGTTACAACTTCTCATACTAATAAATTTCCAGAACCGATTAAAGCTACAATATGTAATTTTTTTTCTGCCGCTAGTGGTCGCTAACCTCTTACAAATACAAAGGCGTATATTGATGATGCATAAGCGGAATTATGGAACTTGCCGTCATGCCGAAGGATCTAATAATCTTCAGGGATGAGTGAATACATTGATGTTTTTTTAATATGACTGTGGTATGAAGCATGTCGCGATTGCTAATGAGAGAAAAATATCAGCGCTAAACTGCATTTGAGTGTGTTGAAAGTTATAATGCTATTCTATGTGTTAGTTTGTCTGTATGAGACTAGCAGTAAGCTAGATCAACATTAGAATAACATACTGATCATATTCTAACATTTCATCATGTTGAGCTATATAACATTGATTAGTTTTATGGACATTTGCTCACCTCTACATTTGTGCGTCTCTGTCAAGTCTAAGTTTGTCACGGACGTTGAGCTCTCGGCATCTCGAAAACGCCACGCTGATATTGATCCTCGTTTTAGTTCTCCTTTTGTCCCAAAGTCTGCTTGCCATGGTCCATAATGTTTGAACGAAACAACAACAGCGTGAGCGTGCCGCTAGATGAAACGCAGTTGTCCACGTCTGTCGCCATGGTTACTATGGCAGTACGAGCGGAAACCAGGGATAATGCGGATATTACGTCATTAACAGGCGAGTGGGACAGGGACGAGCCATTATTTAAAATTGGAATTTCTCTGAAATTAAAAATCTTTGGGAACTTTTGGGATATTGTAAGTACACAACTGCAGGAAATATATCACACTGTGCAAGTGATTTTTGGATATTTTATTACAAAAATCTTACAAATTGTTGCTTTAACTGGTATTTTTAAAAAGGTCATTGAACCAGAAATCATTTAAACCCCAAACAGAAATGGAATGTAAATTTATATTGGACTACAATAAATGTAGATATTGGACTTCCTCTCCCTCATTTCATTTCACTCTGAAGGCAGTGATTAGTTAAAATAACTGTTTCTCCGGGAACAACAAAGGATTCTGGTCCAGGAATATGTCCTACTTTGTCTTTGTTATACGAAATTCAGCAGTTATTTTGCAGTGACTCTACATGGATAGAATGATGATGAGATGAAATGATAGAATGTCAATGTCCCTTGTCCCTGCAGAATTTTAAAACTAAAATAACTTTCAATTTGGCCACTGCAAATGCTGACAGCAAATGCAAGACCTGAGTTGTTCAATAATTCAATGGAAACCTTTTTGTCCTCTTTGGAGCAGACAGACAACATCCGAAGACTGACTTTGCCTCAGCTGACACTCTCCATTGACTCACAGAAAGCCTTACATTACTCTAATTGTTACAAAGTGTTGCAGAGCATCAGGTTGTAGAGCATTAAGCATCATCACTCTTTTCTTCTATAATGCAAGTCAGTCACACAGTTATATAGGTGATTGTTGAATATTAGGCCAAAGATGGCACAGCCTTAAATCAAATATGGAGAAAGAGCAAAAGCTTTTTGAAAAAGCACTAATAAACGCCCATTCTTCGTTCTGTTAGAAGCTGACACTAAAAATCAGCATAAAATTTTTTATATTCTTAAAACATTTTCTGAGAACACCCTAGAAAGCACTTACATCAAAAGTGAATGGTCACAATGAAGAAACTGAGTGAAATGATAATAATAAAAAATCTATTTGATTCTTGTCTACAAACCTGGTAAGATGACTTAAAAGCCAATTTTTACTAATAAAATGTAGCATACAAGCATAATCAATTTATTTCATAAACAATGTGAGGGAAAAATGTAATAGTTCAATAAATATACATAGCATTTATAAATAGTAACGTTTTAATAATTTAACACACACAAACACACACACACACACACACATATGCATACACAGTATATATAATGCATGTGGGTGTAAACATTTGTCTGACACCATCCACTATATCTTGGATGCATTTTTGTACTCGTTGCAATGCACTATGGGATTATTTCTTAAGACTTCACGCTGCCTTTGGTTTTGCCAATGTGAGATTATGCTGCATCTTGGGATGCAGCATAATCAAGCCTATGATGACTGTCTACATCTTTAAATGTATAGAGTACAATTAGCAATGATTCTGAGTACCCTGGAAATATAGAAGCCATAAGCTCTAATGGGCAAATAATAATGAAGGGAACTATTCAGACCACAAGCATATGCCAGGAACTGCAATCAAAACTGTTCTAGGAAAAGCAGACACAAGAGATGCTGTCCTATATTTTTTAACAACCATATTGATGCATCACTATCCTGGCCAACTGTTATTTGTGCTAATTGTTAATGTATATAAAATATGTTTATTCAAAGTAGAGCTGGAACAATCTGGATGTGAAATACTGTAGGCACACTGAGTGTATGATGTACCCATTGCAATTATCAGTGTTTGAGAAGCTTAAAGCAACACCAAAGAACTTTTCCTCTTCGGTTCCCCTACAGGTTGGAAGCGGAATTGTCCATTACCGCTGTCGTAAATAATTTAACCTACCCCAGCCTACCGTATATACATATATATGTGTGTAACTGTGTATATATAAAATATATACACACATATAGCCTATTATATAAACAAACTTTTATGTTACAATCGATTAATCACAATTAATCGGTTTGACAGCACTAATATAAATATAATTTGAAATACACCATTGAAAAATGTTTGCGGTTAGTAAGTGTCTTTTTTTAAATACTTTTGCTCAAGGATGCTTTAAATTGATCAAAATTAGTGAAACTTTTACATTGTTAAAATAAACATTAAAAGTAATATATTATAAATAAATGCTGTTCTTCTGAACTTTCTGTTCATCAAAGAATCAAGGTTTCCACAAAAATATCAAGCAGCACAACTGTTTTCAACATTGATGATAACGAGAAACGTTACTTGAGCAGCAAATCAGCATATTATTCTATTTCTATGTCATGTGACACTGAAGACTTGAGTAAAGGTCCTTGAACACTGAGTCCGAAATTCGCGTCCGAAATTTTCGCACGTTAAAAAATAAATACAACCTTACGTTATGTCAATCACGCTTACACACTGCCTCCGAAACTTTTGTCCGTCATAAAAAAATTCGGATTGGGTTCGATTTTCTGTTTTTTTTACAAACATTTTGAATGGTGTTTTGAAAATTTTGAGCCACCGAATGAACAATATGAAAAAAATGTATGCGAAAATTTCGGCCTCAGTGTGCAAGGACCTTAATGATGCTGAAAATTCAGCTTAGCCATCAAAGGATGCCATTAAAATATATAAATATATGTAAATGGTCATTTAAATAATTAAATGGTCATTTTAAATTATGATTATGTTTCAAAATATTACAGTTTTACTGCATTTTTTGATCAAATAATTGCAGCATTGATGAGCATAATAGCCTTCTTTCGAAAACATTTAAAAGTTAGTGTGTTTTCATAATATATAAAGTTGCATGATACTTGTATGTAAGAAAAACAAGCAGAAATGAATCAATACTATTAATTTTTGGTGCTAGTGGATTAACAATGACACACTTCACCATTAAACAAGTGGCAAAAATCACAGCAAACTCCACACTGATGTTTGCTGGCCATGTTGTTCAATGATTTCATTCCGTTAGTTTGAAACAATTGGCCCCAAGCTGTATATAAAACAAACCAGGTGTGACCGTATTCAAAGCAATCAAAGCAAAGCGTTTGTTAAAAACGATCGATTCTATGCAGCGCTCTCTACGTGGGTCCTCCAGCGCCCTGCCGTAGTCTGGGATAAATGCGGCAATAAGCTGTAATTCATTAACCTCTATCTCTAACACATTACTGCTGTGCCAGCAACATATGTCAGGACCAATCCAGCTCCAACAAAGGTTCATT
This sequence comes from Scardinius erythrophthalmus, assembly GCF_964197995.2. Classification (NCBI taxonomy): domain Eukaryota; kingdom Metazoa; phylum Chordata; class Actinopteri; order Cypriniformes; family Leuciscidae; genus Scardinius; species Scardinius erythrophthalmus. Next base: position 15,128,861 of record NC_138241.1, read on the forward strand.
CCGTCCAGCATCCATAAGCAATGCAAATTATAAAAGGTGGAACATGCACTGGATGGGGTCTGCAGCGTGGATGGGAAATGGACGGTGAAATTCACCTCAAGGATGCAACAGAGATCCCACATATACTGCCACTCTGGATAAAAGGTCTGTGCGAGCATGCAGCCTTCTCGCATGCCCTGCTGGGATAAGCCTGGACAGGAGAGTGAGCAATCACTGATTAAATCGGTGATTTAGCCCACGCCAGCACCCACCCGCAGCCCTGACCCCTAGGTTAGAGACTGCAGCAGATATCTGATCATGAACAAAATAGCTCTCAGCTGGTGGGGCTCCTGCGCTTGGGAATTTTTCAGTGGGGGTCAAAGGTGTGATCCATACGCAGCCATAGGGGGCTGATTCAGAAACAGCTGCGAGCAACACTCCACCGAGTGAAAACAGCACTGATTGGCTTGTACATTTGACCACACGGGACATTTACCGCAACATTTTTGCAATTACGCACACGCTTTAATATAGTTTTTTTTATGCTAATGAAACAAATCTCTCATTGTTACAAAAAAAAGAAAAAGTAGATTCAAATTCAAATTCAAATTCACGGAGGGGAAAATATCCACTTTATTTTGCAATGCACAAGTAAGCTATTTACTTTGAATGTGTCGACTTCCGATTCATTAGCTACTATAGGTAAATAACTAGAAATATAACAAAGTGCAGTGAACGGTAAAACTTGTGCTACTAACAGTGTTTGTGATTCTGATAATAAACTCAAATATAACAAATACCAGTTTGCAATATTAAACAGCATGACAGACTGTTTCTGTGCGCTTACATTACATAAGGTGGATACAATAGGGTCCAAAATCCAATTAAAGCCTGGAAATAAACTAGTTTTGGGATTTAGAAAAAATGTAAATCACATCTGTATGGCATACAATGAAATTATGAAATGCATGTGCATTTTTCAATTAAACATTTAATTCAAACTGTCATTCTGCTAATTTAATTTATAATGAAAAAAATATTTATCCGAGTACAAAAACAAAACAGAAGCATTTTTCAGTAGTAGTCTCAGACTTCTTGAGAACAGTGTCTTCTCGTGTTCAACTAATTTTGCATTTAGCTAAATGATAAGATATTCTCTCACACACACACACACACACACACACACACACAATACAGAATGCTGATCCTTCTCACTATCTGTTTTCTTTCTGTAATTTGTCACTGCTAATCAGAGAAGAAAGCTGCAATCATTGCACCTCGGTGTTGAAGCAACATGCTGATGACAGCCAAAGTCTTCTTCACTGATCTGATGAGCATGAGAGATGCAGTGAAGTACACTTGTGGACTTGAGGACTTGTATTCCCAGATTGAGACAAGCATCTGTTCACATCAAGAGCTGCATCAAGAAATGCCCAAGTATAATCACAAAATTTGCTTTAGAGCTGTACTATGATTTAGAATTTAATCTAAAAGACTATATATATATATATATATATATATATATATATTAAAAAGTTAGCTATTTTCTTTGAATGTGTTGAGACTTCTGATTCACTCTCACTCACCCAGTGAAAGCACACAAGTTGTGAGAAATCAAGATTAATAAAACACAATGACAGGTTGAGTAAATTATGACTTAATTTTCATTTTATATTGAACTATCCCTTTAAGGGCTATAGGTAAATAAATGGAAGAAGTGCAGTAAATGGTCAAAGTATGTGCACTACTAACCAGTGTGTTTATGATAGGGTCCAAAAGTCTGACGCCACATTGTCTGGCTTTTTGCGTACAGACAACAATGTTGTCAAATTTTTATTTTATTCATATTTCATCTATGTATAACCATAGTGCATAGATGAAATATGAATAAAAAAATAAAATAAATAAATGAAAAAAGGTTTAAAAAAATATATATATTATATGAAATTGTGTGACTTCGGCCAATAATGACCTTTTTTCAGAATCAGCATAATAGCCTTGTTAAATGTTTTTCCACTGCAAACAAAATGAATAGCACTTATTTCCATGACCAAAACAACCTAGAGGTTATTTGCATCATGTAAACAGTGAATGCAATGCATCAATCCCAAAAATGGAGAACAGCACCATACTAGTATCTAATCAGTTAAATTTATGCAACGTGGATGTTTTCAAAATCTCTGCATATTTTCTCCAGCAACCCGACAACCACAGACAAAAATAACCATTTAAATTATGAAGTACCATATGCCCGTACACTCTATGGATTTCCTTACCATCCCCAGTGCAGCCACAGAGAGCTGTAGCCATGCAATTAAACCCCTTAATTATCAAACTGCCCTTTCACCATAATAAGATAAATGTTAAAATTAAAATGCAGATTCTACAATTCAGTATTTTTTTCCCCAACCCAGTTCCGTTCAGGTTCAGAATTGTTGCCATGGCGATATGGATCCTTAAGAAAATAAATAAGTGCCAATGATGAGCTAACAGAACTACAAGTTATTTAACATGTAGCGGCAGAAAGCGTTCATCACAAATACGCATCAACAAGCCTCCATCCAATTCTGCATAAAGAGGAAACCACTGTGTAAACAAGACCATGTTTGGTTTGGTTCAAGGTTGGAAGAAATGAAATGGCTATGAAGGTATGGTAAAAGCAAGAAACGGACCACTTTAATAATCAAGATGAAAACATGTTTGTACCGATCAGAGATATATAGGAGCATCAAAAGACTGGCTGCTCTGTTTGTGTTCAACTGAACATTCCAAAGCTCAAATGCAATAATGAAAGCTATTACATTTCATGCCATTTATTTGTTCCAGGCTGACATCTTTTATTTGAAGTACATTCAAAATGAATGACATTCCAACATTCTGACTTATGTCCGACTGTTAATACTGCTAAAATAAAGAAATACCGAATGTGGTATGGTTATGGAAAACCAATTTGCCCCAGAGTCAAAATTGCAACAGGAAATTGTAAGATAAAGCTTAAAATAAGAAACAGTAATAGTGTGGCATATAAAGTCACATTGTAAAATATAGTTGCATTCGTCACATATAAAGTCACAATTATGAATAAAATAAAGTTGCATTTTGAAGACATAAAATCTCCACTAAGAGAAGTAAAGTCACAACTGTAAGAATTAAAGTTGTGATTGTGAGGTATAAAGTCAAATAGTGAGAATTAACACTAGAACTGCCATGGCGGTCATTTTGACCGTTTTGAATTTTATATCTGCAATAACTTTGTTGAAAAAATAAATAAAATCCTGCTGGTATCTGACTTTTGCTAAAAGTGTCTGTATTTTCATTTAAAATGTTTTTGATATAAATTACACATAAGGCAAAAAACCAAATTAACATATTTACCTATTTCGGCCATAGACGGTCAAATTGACCGCACTGAATTTCGCGGTATTATTATACATATACCAATGTACACAACAATAAAATGTGGTAAAAAATGCACAAAACATATTCCACAACAAATCATTTAAATGTAATGATATTCAGAACAGAACAAGAATGAAAAAATAACTATAAACAAGCCAAAATGAAATCGGCTACTTTCAAGCAAAAGTGAAAGTAAGCGGGGTTGGGCTCACGTAACTCTCAAATTAGAATCAAAATGTTTCAACATTTGCGATGTATTTGGATGGTAAACTATTCTTTATTATAGGCTTTGTACTTCACTCACGTTCCAATTTCGACGGAAAAAATCATCCTCTTCAGGGCCGTGCACAGGGGGGTGGCCCGGTGGCTAGAGCCACTGCCCCTCTGCCCTCATCGACTGAGGTGCCCTTCTTCCCCACCCCCACCGCTCCGCTCCGCTCAAAGCATTCCACTGATTCCACTAATCCGCTCCAGGTTTACCCGCTCGCTCCGCAGCATCACTCACAGTATAGGAAGGTATGCTATACCTTTTACGCATTACAAGGTAGGCTATGCAAGACAGTGGTTGAATCTGCGAAATTAGTCATTTGGTATTTTTTTTTTTTTTTTTGTATTTATGTCGGTAATGTTTTGTTCTTGGTCTTCTACTAGTGCTAACAACTTGTACAACATATCCACGTTCTTAGAATTAGCTGCTTGTCTAATCAAATTATTGTACTCTCGATCAGATCTAATACAAATAACTAAATTTTCTGTTGTTGGCACACTTTGTAGACAAGGTAAATTGGGTAAACCAAGCCCTGGGTATTTTTGAGAAAATGAAAGCTCAGACGGGCTAATCTAGAAATCTTCCCCTTATGTCGTCATAAGGGGAAAGGTCACCTCCCCTTTCTCTTCTATGCCTTGGCCGCCCATGAGAAAATGAGCTGCGCGAGCATTGACAAGCTAAGCCATATCGCATTAATATCGCGGACGTATCGCCTGCGATAATTAATGCTATATGGCTCAGCTTGTCAGTTAACTACGGCTCTTTGTAGTAAATGCCGCTCCATCTGAAAGCAGGTGATGGCGATTTACTGCAAATCAAGGAACCAGCTTTGCTGACGAGATGTGCCTAAAAATGTCATGCGATATATCGCCCAGCCCTACGCGAGCGTGATATTGGTTTTTCCTCGAGAGACATCATGGCTTACAAACGAGCGAAGCATGGCAGTTGCTCAGTGTTTGGATGTACAAATGAACACAAAAGTATTTTTTTAGTTCCTTCTTCCGAGCCTCTGAAGAACCAGTGGGTCATGTGAATTTCTGATGTGTAATTGTTCAAGTTCAGACAGATAATCTTTCTCTCAAAGTTGTTCAATACTGTTTATGCATCAGTAAATCAAGTCAGTGACTAAACGATCAACTTCACGTCGTTTCTCTTAGGATGAAAATAATCTTACTTAAACTGTGATTAATATATATACAGAAAGCAATCAAAGAACAATCCCTTACCAATCGCCCAAGCTGTCAATCACACAGCGCAAATTTATCTGGACACTTGCCAAAACCCGTTATGAAATCAATGATGCTGTTACACTGCACAACGAAGCTCTTACTGTACTTACCTCATGTTTGCATTGGTGAAAGCATTAGTGACAGTGCAAAAACTGTTGCAATGATAAGATCTTCATTCACGCGATCAACAGGCTGTCATCTGCTCAATGCTCATCACTGCAACCTTTTATGTGATGGGAATAGATCTAAATACCTAAAAACTTCTCACGATTCGTTAATCTCGATAGCTGTAATAGTAAAAACATATAATAGATGTAATAGTAAAAGTATTCGAGAGAGTTCCACATGTAATGCTAGCTATTTCATATGCAAGCATGTCAGCCAATCACAGCAGTGGGCGTTTACACTGAAGTCTCACAGCCAATCACAGCAGTGAGCGTTTACACTGAAGTCTCACAGCAGCCAATCACAGCAGTGGGCGTTTACACTGAAGTCTCACAGCCAATCACAGCAGTGGGCTTTTACACTGAAGTCTCACAGCCAATCACAGCAGTGGGAGTTTACACTGAAGTCTCACACATACACGCCCCTTCAGAGCGTTCAAATCAGAGGCTAAAATCAAGCTAGGAAATATGCCTTTTATTTCTAAATTATAACAACTTTTGATCTAAAAAACATACTAACATTATAAGGGCACCCCAGGAAACATTCTAAAATAATAAAATAATCCATGCAATGGGACCTTTAAGATCTTTTAGGACATGGTACCAAATAGAAAGGTTTTGCTGTAAAAGGAAAAGGTAAATACCAAAATGTAAACCGGTAAATAGTTTCTGTTATTATCACCAATGTGTAATTGTGAATCATAAACAATTAGGTTGTCAAGATCTTTCAGGACATGGTACCAAATAAAAAAGTGTTGCTGTAAATGGAACTGGTAAATATAAAAATGTAAAACAGCAAATAGTTTATGTTATTATCAGCAATGTGTAATTGTGATGTTCTATCAAAACATCTACAATAAAGTCTAAAATGTATTTGAGCGTGTGCTGTCTTCTCTTTTAATTGTATATTTTGTAATAACTGGATAATTTGTGTTAACAAGCAACCACCCCCTTAGTGCCCCTTTTTTTGGTTTAGGCCACTGCCCCTCAAAATGTCTGTGCACGGCCCTGATCCTCTTCACATGCGCAAAATGGTATGAATTGTAATACTGACTATAGGCTAACAGAGCAGTGGAATTTTTATATGTTAGGTTGAGTATTTTATTATTATATTTTATTATGGCTATATAATGAACAGGCTGCGTTGTCAAGATTGCAATGCTGTAATATGGTGTGTGTGTGTGTGTGTGTGTGTAAGGCGCGGGCGCGATCGAACAGTGTAAACATGAAAACATAGGCTACTCCGTCATTTTGTTCAGGACATCTACGGATATTATTATTTATAGATGTATAATTAAACTTGTTTAAATGTACAGTTTGGTGTTGTTTTGTTTTTAAAAGATATCCTAATACAATAAATGCATTTGTTTTGACATTGGATAAATAGGGAGAAATGCAGGATTTCTGTTCATTTGTTCACACACACAGACGCATTGGACAACTCACAGTACAATACAAATTAGTGTCTGAATGAGGCATGACACGTACCTGTTTAAAGTTAAATTGTCTCCAGTGCATACCAACATTCAACTAGACTAACAGAGTGCAGTGTGTGTGTGTGTGTGTGTGTGTGTGACAGAGTGATCTTTGCAAGAGACTAGCTCATAGGGTAACAGGCAGGTTCAATCACAAGTAAATGTGCTGATTACCAAGATCACAGTCTTTCTCTCACACACTCGTCCCCTTGAGAAAATTGCTAAACTAGATATCAGCGCCGTCACTCAAATTCACAGAGCGTGAGCAACCCCTCCCCCCGGGCCCAATGAGTAGGCTATTCCACAGAAGACCTTAGTAGACATCTTACACACAGCCCGGGATGACGTTCATGTTAATGCCCAATTTGGCGATGACCCTGGACTACATAGATTTAGATTTACATAGATTTAGCTCTGTTCCAAAACTATATACTGGCTGTTGTCAACATAGGCAGCTGCCTTCTAAGGCAACATCTGAAATGAAATCTCAAAAAAGTCTATTTTGAAACACTTTACATAAAACTTAACATCAGGTAGATTTACACGATAACGATGTACTACTAACGGAAATGTTAAACAGTCAACGTTGTCAAAACGATTCCTGTTCACAGGAATCCACGGAAATGACTAAAACGCTGCATTATTCATGCAAGGCCAGTAGTTGGCGATGTCACTTTGTAAAGAAACATTACGCGCCTATATTGGTAATTGTCATGTGCATGATGAAACGTTTTCACAAATTTGCGTTTTTGTAGGAGATGATAACGGTATCGTTTTCAAAAACTATCACTTTGAAACCTGTTTTCAAAAGTTTGCATTTTCAGGCCCCCAAAACACAGTTGGTGCATAAATGAACGGTCAAAACGCATTTTTTGTTGAAAACGGTGTCGTATAAATGGCCTCAGATTCAAATTACATCTAATACACGTGACTTCTATAATTACATCTAATCTATCTATCTATCTGTACATTTAAATAGTATGATTTTTAAAATATTGTTTTTGAAAGAAGTCTAAAATAGTATAATATATATATTAATATATATATTATATATATAAAATATTTAAGAACTGTAGTATATCTTTGAGCAAGCTTCTGCATAGAACATCACACAGGAATGTAATGGAGGATCTCTTGCCCATGAGATCAACACAAACCGCCAATGATGAACATAACACAACTCCTTACATTAAATATTTACGTCTCATAGACACCAAACAAATCCGAGACTACAAATGCTATAAACCGTCTTACATGAAAGACCTCGACCTACACTGTGTTTTGTCCTTAGATATGCATGAAAAGAATTACATTTCACTCATCACATCACAAAGAACATGATGCCAATTAAAGACTTTTCTTTTGATCTCACATTCAACTGCTATAAGGAGTAAAACCCATTTTCTCAACCACCCCTCAAGAAAATGAGCTCAGGCTGTGGTCCAAAACTCACAGCAAATCCTATACTACAAAAACCACTTAGCGTGAAATACACTGAGAAACATGCTCATAATTGGCCATTAATAAGCCCACACAATAGCCATTTCTAATAGAAAACGTTATACTGTCTGTAACAATGCCTGGGTGGATTTTTCTTTTCTTCCTTAAAGTATCCTTGGAGATGTGCAGTCACCTATTCGCCTCAATCCTGATTTTTGTTTAAAAAAAATGATATTTGGGAAATTGTCTCGAGCTTCCTGTCGTCTAAAAGAATGAGCTACTGCGATAGAGGGCAGGGGAAGAGTAGAGCTGCTCAGGTGGGGTGTTGCTATTGATTCCTTACGTGGGGACAATTTCCTGAGTGCCTCTGATTTGTCTGTCACATCCCATTATGACTTGTGTGCTTTGAGTTCCACTTTCCTCTGTGTTACTGCATGATGTGTCACAGCTTTTTTATGTGCCACCAGTATAGGGGGAATGTATTGAATTCTCAGCAGTTTGGTTATTATTGTCCGCGAACTTGATTTACCCATCAGGGCGAATTTCAGAAAGCAATACTGAAATGCTGTAATCAAGTTGCCCATTGTAAAAGTGTTTCAGTCGATGTGTGGGCAAGGTTGGTGGGGGCATGTCTGGCTTTTGGACACCTCGCTGTGCTTTGGTCTGGAAGTTCTGGCAGTCACAATAAGGAACTGTCATGTATGAAATACTGTAGAAAATTTCTCATCGCCTTTTTTAAAGACTTTAATGCATGTGTAAATCCAGTAAGTCTCACTACTATGGAGGTAAAGGATGCTGACTAATGCCTTTGTATAGAAACATTGATCATGCCAAGATGGATATCTATATAATTCATAACACAAAGTAGAACACTGAATGTATGAGGTTATTCTGTGGTTGGATCCAGCTGAATGCAGAGGTACAGATAGAGACAGCAGAAGCACAGGCTAAGATTTTAGAAAATTTAGTCACATGATTATTATAGGTGTTTATTGAATAAAAGATTTGTTTAGGGGGCCAGATTTACTAACAGCCTGCGGCAGTGCAAACCCTCTTTTGGCGTTAAAAAAACTACTGTCAGGATTTACTAAACACACGGAGTGAAAAATTAGCGAAATTAGATAGACCAGGACTGATATGACACCTTTACAGCAGAATTTAAGATATGAGTTTCTTGGAGGATTTAAAAAAAAAAAAAAAAGGATCCTGAACTACAGAGAAAGTCTTTATTTTATTGAAGAAACCAACTCGCTTAAAGGACACCTGCCACCTTTTCTGCTGTGTAAGAAACCTTTTGACACATTTAATTCAATCTGCTTACTGAGCCCAACAGACAAATCAAATTATCTAGACTTTTGCTGAGATATCTCAACCCTCTTGCTTACACCACAATGTAACACAGGACTGCAGGTGATTCCCTGTTTCCATCCTGTAATTGAATGTGATCAGCCTTGAAACATCCACAGTTGAGCATTTATCCAAGGCATTTGGAAAAATAAAAGGATTAAACAAAGTTGACAGCTTCCTGCAATAGTGTCATTGCAACATTTGCATTTCACAGGAGAACACCATCGAATGAGGATACTTTTCATAAACATTGATGACATATCTTTCATGTCCCACTTTCCATTGCATCAAAGATGATCCTAATAGATAATGCCAAGGTTATTTGTGATAGTAATCAAAGGAATTGTAATTGTAAAAGCGAGCAGAGACTGCTTATGCATTGGGTGGAAATGAAATTAGCATTCATTAGCATAATCACATGGGAACAAAGAGAAATTATCGTTTCCTTTAAGGATGATGCGTCAGAGAATAACGCCTTGAGAAACTACCTCAAAAATAACTCGGACCAAGGTCAGTGTGTACTGCATTTTTTCCCTTTCTTTTTTTTCTTTTTTTTGGAAGTAAAATCATCTCCACTCTAATTGTTTTTATCTCTTATCTCCCAAGTGGGGGAAAAGAGTTACAACATCCAGTTCAAACTCTGGGGGAATTCACTAAAAAACTGCGCACTTTCGCACTTTCAGCACAGATATCTGCATCTTATTCACAAACCACCTGCAACCCAGTTTAACAAGGAGTTAAATGCATTGACAAAGCATTGCACTTCATTTAAATTGTCATCAGCATTTTATGTAGCATAAACACACCTTCTTTCTATGCAAATGAAGCTCATTATATCATGTGCCTTTATATTTATGGAGTCAGACTGCAACAGTCTGCTACATCCTTCCACAATAGCACTCAGAACCAACCCGCAAGAACAGAAATTATGCCGTGCAAATTGCCTTCAGATTTCGTGGGTACGTTTGCGCCATTATCTGATTTGCATAACTTGTTTAGTGAACCTGAAAACAACGGACAGCGTATGAAAAACGGTGTATGAAACTCATACAAAGTGATCCAGCTTCCATACTTCACAAAAAAAAGTCAAAACATGAGCTCTGCCCTAAATGTTCTGTTTTAACAGATAGAACGAAATGAGACAGACCGTCTAGGAAGTCAATTAAAAGGAAGTAATTAAAATGTATTCAGGGCAAAATATGTCTGAAACTACAGTGAGTACCGACCTTAAAGGACATTTGCAAAACGTCTGTACATAAAAGTGTCGTGAAAAGCTTTTTCTGACATTTTGATTAGCTCTTTTCTGAAAAAAAAAAAAATACAAATTTGTCAACAAGAGGCAAACAGTACAGAGCTAAGTCTGAAATAAATGTTTTATGGGGACATTCCATAGACATAATGATTTTAATATTGTACAAACTGTACATTCTCTCCCCTTACACTAAACCTACCCATCACACAAAACTTTCTGCATTTTTACATTTAAAAAAAACAACACATTTATAAGCTGTTTTCCTCATGAGGACCAAAAAAATATACCCACAAGGACAAGGATTTTGGATATTGCTGTTTTTGGGGACATTTTGTCCCCATAATGTAGAGTTTACAAGGCCACCCACACACACCAATTAAATACATTTTTTACAATCAATAAAAAAACAGTTGGTTTCTTACTGTGCAACACCCTATTATAAAATGTATATGGTTTGATAACAGCTTGTGTGACGTAGATTTAAAAGTGACATTTTAATTGCTACGTTCTTTTTATTCTAACTTACAGAGTTGTACTAAACTTGCAGCGACTGTCGCTAACCTATAATTGCTTTTCAATTTCACTATCAGCATATGACAGATGCAACAATGATTTCAATTTCGATTTTCAAGTGAAACGCATCTTCAATTTCAATACGACATTGTGCGTAGCATGAAAGGAAACGCACATTATCTCTGTTCTCATTACATTACACAGCTGCTAAACAAACCCTTCCCTCAAATAACCCAGCGGAGAGAAAAAATCACTTTCGAAACATGCTCCTTGACCCCCGTCGACTAATCGGAGTCTTACACGAGGCGGCCCAGGGTGACTTTAAAGTGCAGCGTTGCTCGACTAAGGTTGTGTCAGTCTGCGTGTTCGTCAACTCTCCCCGGACGCCCCAACCCTCCGTCGACTCGTCCTTGAGAAGCACTCTCATCTCTGCGGTTTGTCCTATCACATCACTGTTTTATGGCTGTAACATTAATAATAGGTCAGTTAATCTCTTTGTCCATTTCTGAAAGTTCTCTCTCTTGGTGAGTTTAATTTGTGCATGCTTCCTACATTCTAATGAGGGAGAAAACAAGCTTCTTTTCTATTCTAATGCTTTATTAGACTAATGAAATCGTATTAACTTGTTTATTTTGGGTGTTTTATAACAGTGTGCGGTTGCATACTGTGGATTTTCAAAAGTGGATTTTCAAAAGTGAATTATTCATGTCCCTGTTGAATCCAAAGCATTGCACTTCAACAAAAGCTAAAGAAGTTTTCTATTTCATCTTGATCTTTTATTATCCTTAAAATCTAGTCGTCTTCACAAGCATTTCATCAATTAGCTATCAGAAGACAAGACATAAGTGGTGGAATTTTGATACAATAAAGTGCAATGAAATCTTCCTGTTATTCTTCTGGGAAACTAACAATCAACATAACCTGGCATGTGGCTGATCTCTGAGGAATATCTGTCAACTGTCTTTTTACTTTGTTACTGTACTTGAGTACACTTTCAAGTTTCTGTACTTTGAGTATTTTTATGTTGGGAAACTTTTACTTTTACCTCACTGTATTCCAAAGCATAATATTGTACTATTTTACTCCACTACCTTTCATAAAAACATATGTACTGTACATATAAAGTGCTATATAAATGCCTAATTTCATTTCTTTATCATTTCAAATGAAAATCATAATTGGGTCACGACGGGTCAGTTGTTTGTGAACTAAATCTCCTGTAAAAGGGTGAGCTGTTTAAAACCATTGTGTGAAATGCATGAATGTGGACATGTCCATATTTGTGTATTACCATCTGAATGAGGTAGATTTTAGGTAAAAACTGATTATATAAATCTAGTTTGTTTCCATAGCGTTCGTATTAAAATGTTAGCACATTTTGCCCTATGTGACATCTGTTTTTATCTTGAATGTTTTTATACTTGTTACACTTTTTTTTATACTTTTACTCAAGTGAAATTGAAAATGAGTACTTAATAATTTTACTGGAGTAATATTCCAGTAGAGTATCTGTACTTTCCCTCAAGTATCTGATTTTTGCACTTCGTCCACCACTGTTGCAAACCGACACTGTCTTCTTTCGCCAATGCCAAATTATCACAGAATGGATTGCTTACTTCTGCCCTGTCGGGATATTACAGAAAGAAGAACAACTTTTGTGACTGACAGTCTCATTTGGTTTGAATACAGGTTAGATGTTAATGGAAAAGCTGTTATGATGTGCAATTGTGACAGTGGAACAAGATAGTAATCTGAAAGTATAATATCTGCGAAGAAAAGTAACAATCTTTGAATATGCATAGTGTTTTGGATGAATGACAATATACATGGGTGAGACTGAAGAAAACTGTATAAAAACATTTTAACCAAGGCATATAACATGGATTTTCATGGCATGCTGTGAGTATTTTAGTTCATTTCTCTCGGAAACGGCACAGGTGTTAAAATAACAGTAAACGCAAGTGCTTGAGGATTGCATTTGCTACCACTGTATCTTCAGAGACACATTACTGGCAGCACATATTCATGTGACACTGTGTTTGATGTATGAAGGACAACGTGAACACAACCACATTTGGCTCTTGCTTTGATGTAGTGTATTAACTCATCACCTCGTCCTGAAGAAAAAAAATGTAAATACAATCAGATGCAACAACTAAACATGAACACATATTTTTGCGTCGATTCAGACCTTTTGATCGATTCAGTAACTGCATTCAATAACACTAGAACATTAGTCATTAACACAAAAGATGAATGAGTGGTTTTAGTGTTATATTTTGCTTCTTTTATACATTGAATATGGGTGATTTTGAGGGGGAAAAAATATGTTCCTCCATAGTAGTGACAATTGTGACCCTGGATCACAAAACCAGTCTTATGTTGCACGGGTATATTTGTGGCAATAGCCAACAAAACATTGTATGGGTCAAAATTATAGATTTTTCTTTTATGCCAAAAATCATTAGGATATTAAGTAAAAATTATGTTCCATGAAGATATTTTGTAAATTTCCCACCTTAAATATATAAAACATTTATTTTTGTGAATGGATGCAGCACTATCGCCAATAGAAATGAACAACTTTAAAGGAGATTTTCTCAATATTTAGATTTTTCTGTACCCTCAGATTCCAGATTTTCAATAGTTGTATCTCGGCCAAATATTGTCCTATTCTAACAAACCATACATCAATGGAAAGATTATGTATTCAGCTTTCATATGATGTATAAATCTCAATTTAAAAAAAATTACCCATAAGACTGGTTTTGTGGTCCAGGGTCTGCATATAGGGGCTGCTATGCCAAATTATTATAATAATAATTTTAATATATAATAACAAATAATTTTGAATAACAAAATTATTTTATAACAAAAATTATTTGTTATAAATAACAATTATTTATAACAAATAATTTTGCTATGCCAAATTATTATGTTCATAATGCATTTTTCAGTAAATTTATAGTAAATAATGTAATATAATATAATATAAGCAGCTCATAATTAAGTTGAATGATAATTAAATGAGCCATACTGATTGCCCAGTAAATACATCCACAAAGAAACACACACACACACCCACACACACACAATGAATTTCTGCTTTGAAGAGAGAAAAACAATGCTTGTTTAGTAATCATATTTCTACAGAGAAAATGTCTCAAATTTTTAACAGGAAGCATAGCCGCATTCCATAAATCCTCTTGTTCGAGTTATTTTCTCGGTGCATGACAAAAACTTTCCTTCAGAATGATATCAGCACCCGGCGGATGTCACTATTATCATTACAAAGTGTCTGAGGCAGCCATGAATTATCCAGCTAAAGGCTCAAACCCATCCACTGTCCGTACAAATCAGTTCAGCTCATTTCACACTTGGAACGACTTATTGTAAGCTATTCACATAAAATCGGAATCAAACGCATGTTGGACTGGCTCGAGCGACCAAATATTTTTTTTATCAGCTAAATAACCTTGCACTGTATTACACTTTAAAAGTGCATGAACAGACTCAGTGCCTTGAGCAGTCCATTGTTAGCCACAAAGACAAATTTGAGCTTCTCTATGAGAATGACTCGCTGTAACTGTGCCAAATAGATGCAGAGCAGCTTCCCAAGAGATGCCAAAGAACAAAAATCCCCAGTAATGTGAAATGGAGGATGTGCTCATTATTTCTGTTTGAGATAAATAGAGGTAAATGAATATTAATGGAGGATTTATCATCAGCCTTTAAAAATATGGGCTTAATTTCTGCCATGCTGAGAAGCCCTTAAAAGTTTAAATAATTGAAATAACCCAAAACACCCACTTTCATATCAGATGTCAATAAACTAACTACCAACTACAAATTAGTAATTGCACACGTGCCTGCCATTTTAAAAGGTAATCTCACTTCAACTGCACCAACACACAGTATCTCAATTCCTAACAATACTGCATTTGCAAAAACTGCAACCTCATATCATTACAACGCTGTCTCAATCAATGGTGTTAGTTTTGGTGAGGGTGCTATTTGTCTGACTAATGGCACACAGTGTGGAGCAGTGTTGCCAGATTGGAAATGTCCAAGTATCGTAACAGAAGCGTATTTGGAAGAAAATGATCATACAGGAGTTAAACATACAAAATACAGCTATTTATCTAGACCAACAATTTTTTTGACATGACCTGCAAATTAATTTATTGCTTAAGTATCAACCTTAGATTGAAAACAACTGATCTAAGCCCCGTGGCTGGAACGTTAACTTGTCCTCGTGAGAGTCATTCTCCACCATGATTGGCCGAGAAGACGTAACGTGGGATGTGATGGAAGACATGCGTAACACCAAGTTCACGTTCTCCTCACAATCATGACGGCAGACACAGAATCCACAGCTAGATCAATGAGTATAGAAGCCCTATGATTACAAGTGTCACAAAATTCGTGATTTTTTTCATTATTGATCGTACATCGTACAGAGGTCAAAATGATCGTACAAATACGATAACTAGCGTACGTCTGGCAACACTGGTGGGGAGTGTAGGGGAAAACTGATTTAAAAACAGCAATTGCAATTCAGTTTTCTCCCACTAGTAGTGCAGACATTAAATGCAGTGCTGTGGTAATTGTTTCACCAGGATACAAAGGATATAACCTCACAGGTTCCAATCAGGGAATACTTTAATTGAGAACATTTATGCAATGTTTATTTCTGCAGGTTCAGTGCTCGTCATTATCTGCATTCCCTTCTAATCAGACAGTGACGAACGCTAGGTCAGCATGGCCAGGGTCAGCTCAAAGCATAATGAATCAATGAGTGTTTGAAAACATTTCAGCCTAATGTGTCACAGGAGAAAGTCTCCTCACAAAGACTCCACAGAGAGCCCTGCTGGCTGACTATTGATGTGAAAATTAGCGGTTAATGGTAATTTAACTCACTATACAGTTATTACAGTGGTCTAAATTAAAGTACATGTTAATAAAGTACAGTGGTCCTAAAGTCTTAGAGCACTAGTGGAAATGCTTCTATTTTGCATTTTATCTAATTTTATGTGCTGTTGTATTAACTTTTTTCATGCCATTGATGGAAATTTCCGTAATTTTCCGGCTTTCTGTGTTATCACTGTTAAATGGTAGAGAGCGCTATTACGCATCTTCTGACATATGCATATGTAAAATAACAAGATCACCAACATAAAACAGCATATACGTAAATCAAAACTGCCAAATGTTACTGAATGAAATGTCAACCCAGGACGAGCTGTAGGACTGTGAAGCTTTGGGGGTGTTGATGGACTCAATCTACTCAATCTGTTTTGACAATCATTCTGAATCTGATCCAGATGTAGTCTTTGATGGAAATACGATTTTCTCAGATTTTTGCTCAACATGTTTTTTTTTTTTTTTTTTTTTTTTTTTTTTATGAAACTTATTTACAAGTGTCAAGAATACATGGGGGTGTGTTCTTTCTTTTGACATATTGCATGTTCAGATATGAAATTCTGAACCATGAAATTGTGAAAATGATCAAAAACGCTGGCGGTGGGAAAGAGTTTAAAAAGATATAGTTATTACATTACATATAGTTAGAACACATAGTTATTTATAGTTATTACAACAAAATAAGGGAAAAGTCAAATAATTCCAAGATAACAAACTTTCAGTTTTCAATTTGGTATCATACTTTGAGCCCATTTGTATAGTAATTTCCACTAGACAATCAATTCAGAGTAAAATAATCCTAAAAGTCACTGCGGAATCATGGCCTAACTTTAATCTTATATCAATGTTTTGACAACCAGCATAATCTTCCTAGGCTACAACTAGAGAAAATCTGACATCGTTCTGATCTGAACTACTTTCAAATAATCAGGAAAGCCTAAATATTTTGGAGGCCATGATAAGATTACAAATGCTCTTGGAAAGTTGTGTCTGAAAAACCTAAATTGATGGCAAAATAATGCTGTATGTAAACACAGTGAACATGCGAGTAACATAAACAGCCCAAATGTTCTTCTTCTCACTTGCAGTTATCAGCATTTTTGATGCCCCAGTCACCGTGCTCGGAAGCTGATTGGATGACCCTTTCAAAGTGTAATCCTCCAATCAGAAGCCATCAATTTTCCTATGCAGCATGAGAGCATAATTTTGATGATGATGCTAGTAACAGGACCATATGGTTATTAAACCTCCCAGGAAATCTCAGCAACTATGCACTTGCCAAACATTTGTGGGATGTAACTGACTGGCAGAGAAAAGAATCGAGCCCACCAAAGAAGATGGTATAAATGAGAAAGAAATGATTTGGGAAATGCAAATCAGGTTATTTGCATAAATATTACTTCATGCCAATCAATATTAATTAAAAACGGCGATGAAAGAGAAGATGCAGTTAGAATTAAAATCCATTTGATTTGCCTGCATCTATTCTGAAAATTTTACAATATTCTCTAATCACATAATTAATCTGAACTGTGTTATACAGGCCAAACCGGCCTCCCAGCGTTCTGAATATGCAAATGTGAATTTCTGCGCTCACTTATTTATATACACATTTGAGATCACAAGTGGAGCCTTGGGATTTCTTGCTTGTCCACGTGATCAATTACAGCTATCCACCTGATTTGACTTTATAAACGCAGCGGACTGTACAACCTCAATAATTACAAAACAGTTTTGCTCAGGGCTAACATGTTTTCCAAAGTGACAAAGAGTAGCCCAATTCAGTAGATTAAAATTTAATTCAATATGCACCCATTTCCAGCTGTTCTATCCAACAGAAAAAAAAAAAAATACTTAAGTGAGATCAAGGCAATCTGACAATATATGGAGCGTTTTATTGTTTGAATGAGAGATGGCAGCTGCATAGCTAGAAATGTTTATGGACTTGGCAACTAAATATATTCAAATTAAGTAACTACTCTGAAATAGTCAGATGTGCAGTTGATATTTTAAATTGTACAAAACTATAAGGAATATTCTGGATTAAGGGCAGATAAAACTAAATTGACAATGTCGATTACCACAAGACATTAAGCATTTTCATATGTGTGTGTTTGTCTGTGTGTGTGTGTGTGTGTGTGTGTGTGTGTGTGTGTGTGTGTGTGTGTGTGTGTGTGTGTGTGTGTGTGTGTGTGTGTGTGTGTGTGTGTGTGTGTGTGTGTGTGTGTTTTGCAGTCCCGTAAAACTGCATACATCATGATTCCTAACATAGTTTATGAATCATGACACATTAAAAGTGTGTAAAGAGACAATCATCATGATTTCATTAGCAATCATATGTATTCATATGTAAAGTTGGTTCTGGCTCACTAACATTTTCATTCTTCACAGCAGCTAAAACATAAGATCATATGAATAAATTCAGAGGTGTACAAATGTTTATGGATGCTTGAATTCATGAAAATCTGATTTGCTTATATATATATAAAAAAATCTATAAAATTTAAACCTATACTGCAAATAAAATCACTACGATTTAGGTAGGTACACTGTAAAAAACGGACAAATTCTGACAAATTCTCCATATTTTCCATTAAAACAGTATGTC
Source organism: Scardinius erythrophthalmus (assembly GCF_964197995.2). NCBI lineage: Eukaryota > Metazoa > Chordata > Actinopteri > Cypriniformes > Leuciscidae > Scardinius > Scardinius erythrophthalmus. The sequence goes on from NC_138241.1 coordinate 15,147,458, forward strand.
TACTGTAGAAAACACTGCATTCTGGGATATATTTTGCACGGTAAGCAATTGTTAAATTACAGCCCATTTTCAACACTAATCTGCTGTATTTATGTATTAAGGTTTTGTACTGTACTATGCAATGCATTGTGGGCTAGTGCATTTGAAGCAATAGCACAATGGTGCTGTGTTTCACTGGTGTTTCACAGTGAATATAGGAGTTTGAGTACGAGTCTTCGCCTATCCATGTTTGGGGCGGTCATGACAGGAATTTGTGTGGAAAACAGAAGAAATCTAATGGAAGCGGAGAGGAGAGGGAACTTTGAAAATGACTGCAGCGAGGAGCGCGTTCTTTTAAAACTGGACAGTGAATGTGTAGAGTGGGAAGAACTGAAACTGAGAAAGAGGCACCTGAAACAAACTTGATTGTATGGCGTGACTCATGACACTTTGAATCCCTTAAGAGAAAAACATTGATACCAACTGTAGAGGGGAGCCCATTCTTTTAAAACTGGCGGGTTTTGTCGGAGTGTTTTCTCTCACATCCAAATCACTCAAACGGTGACTGATGAGCTGGAACTGAACAAGCCGGAAAAATGCTTGAGAGTGAAGTGAGTGATTATATATGCATTAAATGGAGAGGATAAAAATTATGTCAATTCACTGTAATACATCATTTATTACAGGCTTTCAATCTATGTATTTCTTGGTTTCATTTCTGATGGTTTTGGACGTCTAGTGCTCGTTGGCGGGAGAAAAAAGAAAAGAAATAACTGGTCAAATTTGTACTTAAGCATTATTTATCATTAAACGCAATTCCGTTTAACTGTATAAGCTATATAACTGAGTATGAGTTTGAATTCTTTTCTGCCCTTTTTCTTACTTTTGCTTTTTTACTATTGCTTTTTTTGGTGTTCTTGCTTATAACTAAATGTTCACCTTTGTATTAGCCCCTTACTGTTGCCTGTGTTTTTACTGTAGTAATGTCCTGTGTGATTTTGTTTCCTTTTCGACCCAGAGCTGTGTTGCCAAAATGACCCAAATTGGGTTGTTTTTGTAACCCGACATTTTTATAGTGTATTGTGAATTGAAATAATCACAGAAATGTACGGCATGTACAGTACATGGCTGTAAAGTAACTTCACAGTCTTAATATGATAGAATCCCAGTGTATTGCTAGAGTCTCTGCTGCCAGTATTTTACAGTAAAAAAATAAAGTAAAATACTGGAAAATGCAATATTTTGTTTTACGGTAAAACATTATAAAGCAATATCAGAGTGTTCATACTGTATAATTACAGTAAATTTTTGCCATCTCTGCTGCCAGTATTTTACAGAACTTTTTTTGTTTGTTTGCATGACAACGATGGACTAAAAACCGAAAAACCGTTCTTCTTTTCGCATTTTTCACGACAACGTTGTCAAAACAATGTTCATTCACACGTATCCGCGAAAACATCTAAATATGTCATGTCAGGGCAGTAGTTGGCGATGTCACTTTGTAAATAAACACTACATGCCTATAGACTGAACACGTAATACGCATACATATATATTACTAAAATTGAGTGTTTGTCAGTACTTCTATCTTTTTGATGCTGTCAGCATGTTCATATTGAATGGGTAAATCCAAAAATGTATAGTTGCATATTAATACCTACAAATACCAATGAGATTAGACTTGTGATTCTTATGAAAAACCATTCATGCTGCATTTTTGTGATATAGTACATGGTGTTCCCACACTTCCTCCCAAGCACAAAAGTGCAAATCCATTTTATCCATGAATAAAGCAGTTTAATTTGTTTGTGTTCTTGCCATTGTCTGATGTCGCATACGTGTGATATCCAGAAATTGAACAAATTCATCACATTTAGGTTGAACACACTGGAGAGTTAGCAGTTCCTATTACTTTTTTTCTTCTTGCTGGCTTTGCAAAAACTTACACAGGCATCATTATAAAAGGCTTAAGAAGTAGTTGTACTTATATGAGTTTGATTGATATGAGCTTAACATATAATCCCTGCACCACAGAGGGTTTGAAGGCTATTGGTAAATGCTATTATAATGGATGTATGCTAAACACTCCCTCCTACCTATATCAGAGTCTTAATCTTGAAGCCAGTAAATAAATCAAATGGTTCCTATTTACTATTTAAATGCACATTCCTTGTGCCTTCATAATCTTGTATCAAAATACAATAACTTACTCAGCCCCTGAAACAACATTCTTTTTCAGCTGATATCACCATTCCCTATTACTTTTTTGCCAACCTTTTTCCTCCTTTACTCGGGTATGTTTTCACAGTCCAAATATGTATATATACAGTATATATATATACTTTATATATATACTGTATATATATATATATAGGGGCCGTTTACATTATGTGTTTTGTGTTGTGTGTTTTGGCCTTTCATTTACACATCTACAATGTTTTAGGGGACTGAAAAATGCAAACTTTAGAAAACAGGTTTCAACATGCACGTTTTTGAAAACGATACCATTATCATCTCTGTGTAAACTACAAGAATGTGAATTTGTAAAAACAGTGACCTCGTGTGCATGCAAATTTTTGTGTTCAGTCTATTAGGCGCATAATGTTTCATTACAAAGTGACATCGCCAACTACTGGCCTGGCAGCATTATACAGAGTTTTTAGTCGGGGATCGTTTCGACCATGTTGTCATTTGTACGCAAGAAAACACAAACGAAAAAACTTTTCAGTTTTTTGTACATTTTTGTCATGTAAATGTACCCTTTAATAAGGCAATACAAATAATTTCACAGTAAAATATTGTTAAATTATGCATAACTAGCATTCCCTTTTTAAACAGGCATTCCATTTAAAATTTAAATATCATGTTTATATGTTGTATATTGGTAACTTTAGGGTCCAATTCTCACTATTTACTAGTTGCTTATTAGAGCTGCATGATATTGAAGAAAAATGCGATATGCGATACGATAATGCTTAAAGTGTGTAAAATAAACTTAAATTATCTTCAAAATATTTAAAATTATATAATGTGTTTCGTGACAATAAAACATCCTTACAACTTCTGAAAGTGAACAGCAGTGTTTTACTGTAGCATAAGATGTGTTATATTAAGTGTAAGTGTGAACCACGGGGTTTAGGGTTTCAGGTAGGCCTACATTAGGTTTATTTAACAGCAGAAACTGAATAATCAAATGTAAAAATAAAACACGGCTTAGTTTTCACTCTATGAATTAAATATAGGCTATATAGTATACTGATATGATTCTTATTAAAGCTACAAAAGTTATTCAGCCAAGAGCAGTGAGTGATTTTCTCTTTGTCTATTGTTCATGATCCCAGTTATTGCAAGCCGTTGCGATATGCAAATCGCGATATATACATTAGCGATATTTCGATAGTTTCGATATATTGTGCCGCCCTACAGCATGCATATTGCTAGGATATTGGCTGCTTATTAGCACTTATAAAGCACATATTAATGCCTTATTCTGCAACCCTTAATCCTACCCAGTACACAGACTTAACAACTACCTCACTAACTATTAATAAGCAATAATTACAAGTTTATTGAGGCAAAAGTCATAGTTAATAGTTAGTAAATAGTGAGAATTGGACCCTAATCTAAAGTGTGACCTGTATATTATTTAGAGTTTCCACTAAAAAAAGTCATCAGAATGTACAAAACTACAAGCCTAGCAACAAGTTGAACACGGAAACAATATTACAGTAGCGTGTTTCATTTAGAAATATCCTATTGCAAAAGTAAAATTGAATTGTACACTTGGTATATAAAAATAATAAAGCAAAAGACACTTCAAGCACAACCATTACACTTGACATTTAAAAAAAAAAAAGAATGAAAAAATAAATAAATAATTGATTAAAGATGGATGAACGCATTCTCCCCTCAAGAAATGACTAGAATTCAAGATGGCCCCCAAGTTGAGGGAACAATGTTGATGAACATGATGCGCTGTGACTACTGATCCAAAGTGAATAAAAGGCTGCACTATGCAGTGGAGAAGCAGTGCCTTCCCATGGCCCCTGGCTTCAATAAAAGGGGCCTTGCTCTTCTAAACTAGCAAGCAGTGTTGTCGTCAATATCTCAATCATTCATTTGATTGTAACAATAACCCCAAAGGTTTTAAGACCTTTTTTTCTGCAAATGCACTGATAAGAAAGTCTGCAAATAATTCATCAGCACAATGATGCAATCCACCCAACACTCTGAGGTCAGAGAATCCTAAATAAATCATCTCGCTCTTCGTTCTCATTTGTAACCATTCACGTTTCTCTGAAATCTGACATTTTAAATTCCAGTGGGTGTATATTATCACTTGTGCATGACTCAGCACAAACTGACACACTGTGGACGTGCACTTCATTAGCATCAGCCGAATCCCCCTTTCCTGCTCCGCAACACGCTCTGGAGCCCTGAGTCTGACAAGGGTCGTTTGCACAAAGTGACAGTTCAGTTCCCCCCACAGATCGGAGTGCAAGGGGCCCGGACCCTGCAGCGCAGTCAGGCAAGTTTCTTCTCCAGAAATGGTCAGGCAAAAAGAGCAAACGGCCACTGCTGTCTGAGGGCAGACCAGCGGTGGAGCGAGAGACAGAGAGTAATGAGAAACAGCCTTGAGATGTTGCTCATCTTCTTCAGCAGGGCTTCATTTGTGATTAATTTAGGCGACACAATTCGGAGCGTCTGACTTTGAGCCATCACATCAAGTGTCACTGTGCCTGGAGAGGAGATGATGCAGGGATAAAAAGAAACGCCACTTGCCGATAATAAGAATGTGTGATAGCCCGCATGTCCCATATATGGCCACCACACAAAAGCAGGGAGCCCTATGGGGACTGCTAAAAAGATCATCCATAACAACACTGTGGTACAAAAATAACAACGCTCCCCCACTCTTGATAGAATTTTCCGGCTTTCCGTGTTTTCACTGTTATACGGTAGGGAAGGCATCTTCCGAAGTACTGAATCTCCTGATCAAAACCCAGGCTAAGAAGAAGCAGAAACAAGCGATAGCATATTTTTTTCTGTTTTTCAGGAAAAAAAAATCCCGCCCTGCAGCCAACTCTAAAGATTTCATTGGTCATGTCAATTACTTTACTGATTTCCTACACCAAACACTAATCCCTAAACCTACCCGTCGCTGTAACCTTAACCAATGAAATTAGCTGCAGGGTGTGATTTCCGCTGAACTGGTTTCGGTAAAAAAAAAAAAAAAAAAAAAATTATAATTCTATGCATGTAAAATAACGCAATCACCAACATTAAACAGCATATGAATCAAAACTGCCTAATTTTACTGAATGAAATGTCGACCCAGGACGAGCTATAGGACTGTGCTATTTTTTTGTGCAAAAAAAAAGCTTTATTAACAAGAGAACCTCAGTGAACATATTAAAGTAATAAAAAAGGGGTCCATGTCATGACCCCTTTAAATGCCTTAAAATCTTCACCCCAAATGGTCAACATTTCAGCACAACTTAGTCCAAAGCCATTAAATGCTTTTTTTTTTTTACTCCCAAGTCCTTTATGTCATATCAGACAACCATGTCATATCGAGTTATGCTGGAGCTGTGAATAAATTCTGGCAGACTATTTTATAGTCTACCTTGCGGTTCAAAACTAGCCTTGGCATCCCATTTTCCTAGCCGCGGCTTCACGGCCAAGGTTGACATTTCTACAGAAATCACTAGTATGAAGGCTGATGAGATGGATTTCACTGCTGTTTATATGTCAGTGACGTTCTTGTCAAACTTTTGTCAAAAAATGCCACATTTTGAAAATGGCTTCCAACTCAAAGTTTCAAATATTCCAAAAGAGTATAAAAGCCTTTCCCGGTTACATCAAAGATGTGTCCTCAAATAAATTACTATTTGGCTGTTTTCAGATCGGTGTTTTGAAATTATAGTTAGTTATAGTCAAATATATCAACCTGTTTGAGGCCATGTTTAACAAACCTAACGTGTTAATACAGCAACACCGCCATAAATCCGTTACTGCAATATTACCGCAATCAGTTAATGCCTGCTCAAGTGCATTTAATGTGCACCAGCATCATAATTATCCATTATGCAAGTCTAATATGTTTTTACATTTCAAAACACTTTACTTTCATCCTCAGCAAGGCAGCATTTCAAACACCGATGTTATCATAAAGTATAATCAAGCTCATGTTTTTGCTGGCCTGCTGGATATCATTCTGCAGAGTGCAATGGACCAGAAAACCAGTTTTAGTGATCCTCTCATCGTACCATTCAAAGGCCACACTTTGTTACCATGCACACAACCAGGAGTGAGGGATATCAAAGACAACCATTTATTTTGGACCCGCTCTTTACAGATCTTTTTTGTGTTTGGTGTTTTTTTTTTTTTTTTTTTTTTTTTGTCGTGGCTGTTTGAAGGCGTACGTCCATTCGGGACGCTCATCCGGGAGGGCAGAAGCTTCATTCTGACACTAAAGCGGGGTTTGTGTGCTCTTTTAAACCTGTGATAGCAATCCACTAAAGCCTCTACTCTATAAATAGAAGCTTTCAGTCTAATCTTTGAAAAAAAAAAAAAAAACAGCTAGTGCATATAAGCTTCTCTAAACATGCAGATAGCTGAAAGTAAGTGAAACATCACTTTTTAATAGTGAAGCTATATTCCCAGTACCTATAATGACAACTTGATACAGAAATGCTTTAAGATGGGAGTTCTGTTTAAGAATTCATAGACGCAGAATGAGTTATATTAATTATAGAGTCTGTGCCGTAATAAAACGCTCACACAATAACCGGGGAACAAAATAATCAATGGCTTAATCTTCATTTCAAGCTTGATTCATATTTAAAACATTATAAAATGAAAATCACTCTCAGCTACAAGATCATAAATGGAATATGACACAGTTTGGAATGGAATATAAAGCTCATTTGGAAAGGGGGATGAAAAATGAAATTGGGGGCCTACTTAACTCTACTGAACCTTGATAATTCCAAAACACCATGTTCCGCTTGATCGGGAAAGCTGCCACCTTCTCCCTATGGGGTTATTATTTTCAGCAAGTGAAACCGGAATGCCATAGGACGGTTACTCCCTCCCTATCTTTCTCTCTCTCTCTCTCTTTCTCTCTATCGCCACCTCATTATTCATTATTTTTGAATCACTGTGCTGGAATTGAAGTGAGATTGTCAGCATCCATTCTCAGCCAACAATCTCTGTGAGATGTTGTCCATTCACAGTATGCTGGGTCATTCCTCCCTCCAGTTGATCTCTATCTTGTGCCAGTTGTGAAATGTTACAGATGCTAATTAGCTGTAATATCTGTGACCCCGATGCAAGTCCATTATACAGTACATCATCAGAAATGTTCATTGCTAGCAAATTCCTTCAAAGGCATTCGTGGCAATCTGTTGCTGCCAGCGTCCGTGGACAGCAGAGGGACGACTGACAAGAAAAAAAGACGTTTGTCATTGATGGAGGCTGACAGCAGCATAACAATTACATTTAGGCCAAAAGGCTAAGTATGGTGTCAGGTGCTTAAAGCAAGTTCAACTGACCCTCTTCACTGCCAAGACAGTATTTGGGAATGCATTTTATTGCCGTTTGGATTCACAGTTGAATTCCAAAAAGATTGAAAAATGTGTTTACTATATTAAAAGATAAAATAGATGGCGTGATGTAAACATACATTAGACTTAGTACCCCTGTTCCCAAAAAACATTAAAAAAAAAGAATTAGTTCATTAATAAATCCCCATCCAGGTTGTGTTACACTTCTGACATAACATGAAAGAAAGAACATAACACATCAAGAAAGAACATTCCTATTCGGTACACCCAGAAATTGTAAAACTAAACAAAAAAAGTCATAGACATCAGTAGCAGAGCACAGTGAGCTGTTTTTAGTGTTCTTTTATGTGGAAGGGTGGAGGAATACACGGGGGCATCATAAAGACATGGTATAATTAAGCTGTGAAATGATCTCCAGCATTAAAGGCCTGCAGCTGTCTGGTTCATACTCACCCTCCTTGGATGGTCGTCGCACCTCCGCGCTCAGATTGCACACCTGCGCCGAGCGCACGTGAGGAGTCAGGCATCCTTCGGTTTGGGGGTTTAAAGGCAACACCACGTTACTGAGCATCAGCACGCTCTCAGATTCCCCATCTCCTAAATGTTGCGGGCAGGTGCATTTAGCATAGACTATTCCACAGGATTCAGCTTTCTCTCCTTTCAAGCAGTTTTCCAACCACGTGCATAACACCTGACATCCAAACTGACTCGGGCTCGCCTTGTTTAAAACCACAAACTCCACCACAGACCTTTCCTCCTCATCCGTCTTCTTTGTCGTCAATCCGTTGTAGTCGTAGGGAAACACTCGCCGGAGCTGCACGAAATTTTTGTCGTAATGCAAAAAGACATAAATATTCTTGGCGTCGTCACAGAGGTGCACAATGGACTCGTTGATCCTCAACAGCTCGTTGATCTTCTCGTGGGAGAAGTGATCGAACTGGTAAGCCAGCAGAGAGAATTCAGAACAGCTAATTTCTCGTTTGTAAAGTTTTAGGTAGATGCTGTATTTGGTAGGATCTGGGTTCTCCAACGTCCAAGTGCAGTTCGTGAAGTTCTTGGGAAACATTTCATTTATCGAGTAAGATCCATAGATAACTCCTTTCACTAGCGTGGAACACCAGAAATCTTGGGCACCAGTATATCCAAACATAACCAGGAGATAGGTGGAAAATATATAAATCAACAGATTACGAACAGCCTTCATCCTATGTCATTTGGCCTGCAAGAGAAACAGAGATGCACTACATTTATTGTCAGCCTATGCAGGTGGGAAGTGATGCTTTGTCAACGAGTTTCAGTCTAAGATCTCCTAACTATCCAATTAAGCTTTGTGTTAAACACATACTTACCTACATTGTTCGTTTGAGCAGCCTAATTTCGATCATAAACAACCATCTCGATTTTATAGAGATTCAAATGATTCTTTCCATGGGAATGTAACACATTTCGGATAAACATTGCCACCTTGTGGTGTTTAATAAATGGGGGGGTAATAACTTTGAGCATCTGCTGTGGCAGGATAAAACAACATAATATTTTGCGATTAAAAAAACATTTAATATGATCGTTACACACTGAATGATCTTAACCGTGTTTGAATGAGTGACGGTGTCAGACACAGTGATCAATGCCATTCAATAGCTTTATGGTCGTTATATTAACTCGCGACGCGTTCATTTTGAAGAATAAAAAATGCTGGCATTACATGTCACCAATAAACAAACAAACAAACATTTGACACCATAAAACGTGTTTTATTCAGCTGAGAGTAATGTGTCGCAATTCTGCAGTGATCTACATGTCTGACCGCATAATAACCATCTACATAGCTTATCTCAGTCTGCTCAGACACAGTTGCGATTTCTATTCAACTTTGTCTAAAAAAAACGCCACATCAATTTACTAAATAGACTATCGTATTTTATATAATATAGGGAGATCGTATCCGGTTGTCTGGATGTCGTGATCTATGTAAGGATTAAAGCAGCCTTGCATTCAACATCTAATTCTCTTATTGCATTATGCTTTCCATGAGGGAAACAAACTTAGATTTTGATGTGATTCTTCTCTCTCCGCGACGATCTACTATTCGCATTTCAACATAATGTGTTGAATTCCTAAATTTTCTAGAAGTCTGAAAGAAAGGCGGTGGGGAGAAAAAGAGAGAGAGAGAGAGAGAGAGAGAGAAAGGGAGATCCAGTATGAGAGAAAAGCTATTCGATGTCTTGTTTGCATGAATCCTGCAGGCATTGCAGCTGTGTGCAGTGTCACAGCATTACCAAACCGAGCCTTTATTTTTTCGCCTATTATTTAATCGCCTTAAATGCGCCACTATTTGTACGGCATAGCAAAACGCGTACGGTGCAATATACAGAGAGGTTATGCACGACTATATAGGACAAAATAGTATTGGCGCACATTGCAAACATAGTGCGCTACTTTTCCTTTACTTGACAATCTACTATGTCGCGTCGCGCGCTTGCACTTTTCGTTGACTGTGACAGGAGCGATCCAGTTTGTCGCGCCGCGTCACGATCAGTAGCCTAATATAAACGAATTAGGGGGGGGAAATATAGCGGCAAAAAATAAAATAAATAAATAATAAAAACTGCAGCGACGAATATTTATATTCATCTCTTACGAAGCCCAATAAGTCTAGCGGGATTGTCAATCGTCCGTTTTTTGGAAATGCAAACGTGAATGTGGTCACCAAGACGGATTTTTATATACAGTCGGCGCCAAACTCCATTCTATGTCATTTTCCTGCGAAACTCGTCGATCATCGTTTAACTTCGCACTGGCCCTGGTGTAACGTTCGAGTCCTCTGAAATATTGACGTAGTTTGCATTGCATTCACCAGAATAAACTATGGGATCTTGAACTCGTTTATGCATTGAAGAGGGATAAACTTGGGCGAGGACCATCTCATCACCGTACAAACCCACCTATTTATCCATCTACTTATGTATAACAATAACAGCCTAATAATAAACAGGTCTTACCTTGCACTCTGAAAGCTATGGCTATTTTTCCCACATACTTGGAAACATCCTTTAGAAATGAAACGTGTCGCTCCCCTGCGAATCGATATCTCCCATTGCCTATAAAGTCTAGAGCAACAAGACGGTCAATGAGCAAAAATGCATTAGACTCCAGGCTGGATCATCATCATCATCATCATCTCGTTCCTTTTTCCCACCTCAACGCAACCAAGTGATGAGAGCACGCAACAGAAGTGAGCAGACACTAGAACGAGGGCGAAAAATGCTGTGAATCTCGACTGATCATTAGTCGTTGTCTGCCCGTCCCTCAAGAGATGCCCAGGTCGGGTAGCAGGTAGAGCGCAGTCCCTGACGGATGGAGGATGCTGCTGACTCGCTGTAGAGTGAGATGGAAAGCGCTTTCTCGCCGAGCCTCAGGACTGGAGCTGCAATATCACGTCACTGCCACTAAGATAAGGCACGTATGGACGTCTCGAGCTGCGTCTCTCACCATCTCACCCCCCTTCCTCTGGATAACATAGAAACTCTTTTTTTATTTGAAATCAAGGCAGAGGAATGTCCCTCGGACTGGAACTAACGACACGGTTTCTTTTCTGCGACGGCACGGACTGTTTTATCCGAATCCAATGGAATAATAATTCATTATCGCCTTGTTTCCTTGGGAATTATGTTTTTGCGTGAGATTTTGAGAGATGTGTACAGGAACTCGTGAAGTTGCTTCATCTTCTCCTTATCGCATCATCATAAAGAATTAGATTTTTGGAATCGAGAAAAAATACAGTAGCCTCTGAATTAATTTGTGTTAATGGAAAATATCGAATATGGCTGGCTACTGAGAAAATATTAATTTTCTAAAGACAACAAAACTAAACTTGCATCGACGCATAATGACTTTTGGGATCGAATTCTGACGGGACTGAATTGAAACGGGTGTTTTTTTGTTTTTGTTTTTTGTTGATGTTGATTTAGATATTAAGATAATTGTATTAGTTTTTCCACTTGGGTTTGTATTTGCAGCTATCTGTGGCTGAGTTCACAATGGAGACCTAGTTTCCAGCAAAATATCACAGGTACAGTTAATATTTTTCACACAATATAATGTGATATCAGCTTTTGTTATAAAATAAATAAATAATAAAATGACAGATGTTCTGAAGAACACGGGTGCGATCCATTATGGTAGTGACAATCACAGGACATTATGATATGAGGGTTATCTCAGTCAAAGCCTAATATATACAGAGACTCTCGATAGACTTCTAAAATCCCATGGTAAAACTTTAGATTAAATGCTTTCAAGTTACAATGATGGAATTTCTGATTTTTAAAATTAATTTTCTGCTAAAATGTAAAGATCATGCTATCAAGGTTAGTTAGCACAAATTATGATTTAATAATTATGACTAAAAGTCAATCATCTAAAAGACTTTTAAAACAAATATTTATGATACGAAAAATGTATCAATATTTACAAGGTTTTTTTGGGCTTTGGCGCCCTGGGAGCGATTGGGGGTTAGGTGTCTTGCTCAAGGGCACCTCCTCAATTATTTCTTGCTGGTATTGAGAATCGAACCTGCAACTTTTCAGTTACCAGTCTGACTCTCTAACCATTTGGGCACGATTTTTTTAAATAGCTTATTGATATTTAGATATTATTGATATATTTTAATATTTAGCGACAAGTGCTAATACACACTTTGAATGACTTGAAGGCTTACGTTTGAAAAACAGTCTGGAAACTAAACATTTGAATGGAAAAAAATAAAAAAACTTTTTATTCTTGGGAGATTTTGATTTGTGGAAAAAGCAAACAGCTTTTGGATGAAGCCATAAAACTAGCCAATGGTTTGCCAAAATGACCAAACACACAGAATAATTTATTATATACACATATACATACTCTCACAAAAGTGAGTACACCCCTCACATTTTTGTAAATATTTTATTATATATTTTCACGGGACAACACCGAAGAAATAACACTTTGTTACAATGTAAAGTAGTGAGTGTTCAGCTTGTATAACAGTGTAAATTTGCTGTCCCCTCAAAATAACTCAACACACAGCCATTAATGTCTAAACCGCTGGCAACAAAACACCCTAAGTGAAAATGTCCAAATTGGGCCCAAAGTGTCAATATTTTGTGTGGCCACTATTATTTTCCAGCACTGCCTTAACCCTCTTGGGCATGTAGCTCACCAGAGCTTCACAGGTTGCCACTGGAGTCCTCTTCCACTCCTCCATGACGACATCATGGAGCTGGTGAATGTTAGAGACCTTGCGCTCCTCCATTTTCCATTTGAGGATGCCCCTCAGATGCTCAATAGGGTTTAGGTCTGGAGACATGCTTGGACAGTCCATCACCTTTACCCTCAGCTTCTTTAACAAGGCAGTGGTCGTCTCAGCGGTGTGTTTGGGGTCGTTAAGTTGGAATACTGCCCTGCGGCCCAGTTTCCGAAAGGAGGGGATCATGCTCTGCTTCAGTATGTCACAGTACATGTTGGCATTCATGGTTCCCTCAATGAACTAGCTCCCCAGTGCCGGCAGCACTCATGCAGCCCCAGACCATGATGCTATCACCACCATGCTTGACTGTAGGCACACTTGTCTTTGTACTTCTCACCTGGTTGCCACCATACACGCTTGACACCATCTGAACCAAATAAGTTTATCTTGGTCTCATCAGACAGGAGATGGTTCCAGTCATCCATGTCCTTAGTCTGCTTGTCTTCAGCAAACTGTTTGCTGGCTTTCTTGTGCATCATCTTTAGAAGAGGCTTCCTTCTGGGATGACGACCATGCAGACCAATTTGATGCAGTGTGCAGCGTATGGTCTGAGCACTGACAGGCTGACCCCCCGCCCCTTCAACCTCTGCAGCAATGCTAGCAGCACTCATACGTCTATCTTGCAAAGCCAACCTCTGGATATGATGCTGAGCATGTGAACTTCTTTGGTCGACCATGGCGAGGCCTGTTCTGAGTGGAACCTGTCCCATTAAACCGCTGAATGGTCTTGGCCACCGTGCTGCAGCTCAGTTTCAGGGTGTTGGATCAGCTGCATCATCTTATAGCCTATAGGCCATCTTTATGTATAGAGCAACAATTCTTTTTTTCAGATCCTCCGAGAGTTGCCATGAGGTGCCATGTTGAACTTCCAGTGACCAGTAACACCAAACTTAACACACCTGCTCCCCATTCACACCTGAGACCTTGCAACACTAACGAGTCACATGACACCGGGGAGGGAAAATGGCTAATTGGGCCCAATTTGGACTTTTTCACCTAGGGGTGTACTCACTTTTGTTGCCAGCTGTATAGACATTAATGGCTGTGTGTTGAGTTATTTTGAGGGGACAGCAAATGTACACTGTTATACAAACTGTACACTCACTACTTTACATTGTAGCATATTACTTTAGCTAAAGTATCTGTATCAATACTTTGTGCCTTTTGCCCTGTGCTGGTGAGCCTTTTGCCCCGTGTGTGAAGTAAAAGGCCCACCTTGCCACCTCATACATTTATAATATTTTTAAACAAACACCTTTATGATTTATTTTCACACAAAATCTTGCTTCATGAATGTGTAATAGAAACATATATTTTTTCTGCAGTTATGGGGGTAGTGTGTGCCTTTAGCCCTGTTGTATCCTTCATGTACAGCATGGAGGACAGAAGAGTTGGAGATGGATGGAGGTCTGTCAGATGTCTATGCTGCAATCAGATGACTTGGGCCGGAATTTATAACGACAATATGTCATTTTAATGTAAAATATTCTTTAAAAAAATGCAAAAGTATGAATTATATTAAACAAGGCAATTTGAATACTTTTACAGTAAATATTATGTATTATTATCATTCCATTTTTTAAGAGCACTTATTTTAAGTTAAAATTTTATCAATTTTACCTTCAGCATCAACACTGAAATAATATTACAGATGCCTAATATTACAGTACTGTACAGAAATTTTCACTACAGTCGATAACTGACATGCCAGATGGCGCCAGTTCCCATAATGCTTGTGGTACAACATAGTCACTGTAGTGTTTACAGTAAAGATCTGGCAGGGTTTACCATAAAATTATACAGAAATTATACATCAGGCAACAGAGATTTCCAAAGTTTTCAGTCATATGTGTCAAAGAATGATGCTATACACTCACCGGTCACTTTATTAGGTACACCTTGCTACCAGGTTGGGCCTTTTGATGTGCCGTGCATTCAGAAATGTTCTTCTGCAGACCTTGGTTGTAACGTGAGGTTATTTGAGTTACTGTTGCCTTTCTATCAGCTCGAACCATTCTGGTAATTCTCCTCTGACCTCTGGCATCAACAAAGCATTTTCACCCATAACTGCCGCTCACTGGATACTTTCTCTTTTTCTGACCATTCTCTGTAAACCCTATAGAGATGGTTGTGTGTGAGAATCCCAGTAGATCAGCAGTTTCTGAAATCTGGCACAAACAACCATGCCACATTCAAAGTCACTTAAATCACCTTTCTTCCTCATTCTGATGCTCAGTTTGAACTTCAACAGACCGTCTTGACCATGTCTGCATGTAAATGCATTGAGCTGTTGCCATGTGATTGGCTGATTAACGAGCAGTTGAACAGGTGTACCTAATAAAGTAGCTGGTGAGTGTAGATACACTTGAACATATGTCCATGCATGGCTGCGTTTCCCGATAACGTTGTCTCTTAACGCGCTACGAAGACTCTTAAGGTATAACTTAACTAAAGGTATACCATTTCTAGGCGTGTTCCCCGAACCATACCTTAGAAAGCTGCTTAAGTTAAACCTTCTTACGTGTGACGTTACCCGGTGCTGTCCGTGGCGATTCTGCTGAATTGGTTGATATCGATGTCTCGAGAATCAATTATTCTCTCGTGCAGGGGCTGCTGCATTATGTGAGAAAGCGGTGTTCTTTATAAAAGAAGAAATAGTTTAAATTGCATT
This sequence comes from Scardinius erythrophthalmus, assembly GCF_964197995.2. NCBI lineage: Eukaryota > Metazoa > Chordata > Actinopteri > Cypriniformes > Leuciscidae > Scardinius > Scardinius erythrophthalmus. The sequence goes on from NC_138241.1 coordinate 15,162,963, forward strand.
TATTAGGACTCATGGGATATTATAAAAAATAATCCAAACTATAATAGCCTATAATAGCCTAGCCTACATATTTTTAAATGGTATCATATATTACTGCCATAATAAACATTTCAAATTTTTACTTGCTTTTTTTCTCTTTCCCATTTGTGTTCGCTGACGTGGAGCTGCGATCAAATATTGTTCTTGTAAATACTTTCCAGCATTTCAGTAATAAAAGTGTAGGCTACATCTTCCGTACGGTGCTCGGCAGTCATCAAAAAGGATTAAAACAGTGGATTTTGAATCTCTTGTTGATTCAGACGGCAATTAAATTACCACACGACCTGTTTGTCAAAAAACAGTAGGTACTAATTTGGCCAGGGATTTTTTTGGGTGAGAAAAAACACTGATATTATGGATTTGGACGGCACTAAAATCACCGACTTACCCCTGTAAATGTATAAAATACCGTACGAGCCCATGAGAAACAATTAGCGTCCGAATAGGCCTAGGACTTAAGTTGCCTATGCTTTCACTGTCCTTTAAAAGCGCTCTTTAATTAAAATTAATAATATAATATATATAATATAATATAATTAAAAATCTAACAACAATCAGTGTAATGACAATTTTATTCTTTGCATGAAAACACTTGAATTAGCCTAATTGAACACTGTCTGGGTGTATTAAAACTTCAGAATTATATTCGTATAGACCTGCAACAGTGCTAAGGTAAAGCTAAGAGTGGTCCAGACCAACCCTCCGAACGTATGACTTACAGAAGGTAGACTTAATTAAGAACGTTTCGGGAAACACGTATTAACGAAAAGGTACAGCTTAAGGTGTAACTTAAGAACAACACAGCGTTAAGAAGGTTTCGGGAATGCTCCATTTCATAAACACTAATCAAGCCTTTCTTGTGTGTATTTTCAGTCTGTGATAAGGTCATTACAACATCAAACTAACTTGATCAGAAGGAAGCTGACCACAGCTTTGAGCTTTTATTTCAGCCTGATAAACAAAAGGTGTCGATGTTGGCTCAGGTGAGGAGCTGCACATACAGCCATTGTTTATTTGACCTCTAAGAGTAGCTCCCATTATTGTGTGTTCTATATGTTCTGTCTTGGGAGATGTCCTCATGGTTTTGTAAATCTGATTCAAGTGTCTAAAGACGTGCTTATGCCAATTCAATGAGTGAATAAAACAGGCCACAGGGTCAATCCACTTGCTGGTTTTGTATCACTGTAATACAAAATTCTGAAGAAGACACAAAAGAAGATTTTTCTATACAATGAGCATAGATGTTTTGCAAAATATTGTGTGTGTGTGTGTGTTACAGAATAAAGCCTACAAGTTTGGAATGGTATGAGGGTAATAAATAAAAAATATATGTAAAAAATAATAACAGAATTGTCATTTTTGAGTGCATTATCCCTTTAAGGCATAGTGTTTATTTCCCAAAAGTGGGGGAGATACATAGGTTTCTAAATGGGTGCAGGATTATATTAGTTATCTTGGTTGCTTAACTCATGCTAGCTTATCACTTATCTTGCTTTAGACTTTATTAAAAAATATCCTGTAATATTTGCGATTCTAAACTTAACAAGCAATTATTTGAAAAGTAGGTCATTTGGAATAGTTATGTAGCACGAAAGATGGCAAAATATCTTACTTTATTAAACGATCTTTTTTATGCAGTGTTGTGAAAGTGTTTCCTTTGACATTCAGACATGCAACTGACTGAAAAAAGTCAATATTGAAAATCTTTTAATGAAACAGCTAGTTTCTAAAGTAATTGATTTAAATGTCAGCGATGAGGGACATGTAAAAGCGTATTAACAAAAGAAGTAAAAAAAAAAAAAAACACGTATCCAGAAAAATAATTAGTCACATAAACATGTCAGTGACAGGGTGTCATTTTTTTGTTAAATGGGAAAGATTTCCCACACTGTGCCAGCAACAGTCATTTCATAAGCACCAAACTGGATAATTGACAGTATGAAGTGTTTTTTAAAACCACTGGGATGTGTACCACACATTCACACGAGGACACATAATTCTTGCTGTCATCTACAAGTCCATACAAAGATTTTTATCAGTAGCAATCTGTCAAAGCATATTCACTAAGAAACAAGACTGATATAAATCTGCAGACAAAACAGACTAACTCTCTCCATAAACCGCACTTCACAGTAACGGCTCTGTCAAAAAAAAACAAAAAAAAAACAACTATAGGCTATTCACTGTAAATTGTGATTATATTTCTAATATGCATATTATCAAGGCTTTCAAGTAATTATTCTATAATTTGAATGCTCCTCTCCATATTTGTTCTGGACAGAAAATGCATTTAGCATTAAATAATTATCATCCATAATTGATTTGTCTCGTCCACCCTCAAAAACTTCGCATTTACAATTAGTACAGAAAATAATGAAGACCATATCAAAAGCATATCACACCTGTTCTAAAATCTGTGCATTGAATAATTGATCAATTAGACATTAAATTGCAATAACATTCAAGAGGTTGTGCTAACTTGAGGATAGTCATGAAATGAATAATTGTCTCCATTCCAATTAATTCATCTGAATTTGAACTGAACACCCCGCAAAAAGTTTCATTGCAAAATTGAATTTGAATTGTTTTAAAAATATAAAAATTGCACAAATAATGTATTCTGAGAAAAGAAGTGCTCTTCTAGTCCACAAAAGTTAGTTATTAAATTTGATGAAATATATAATACAAATAGATTCACATTTCTAAAGGTCGTACTATCTGTAACATTTCATACATTTCAATAAATTTAAGTTTGATTTCCTCACAATAAATTGTTTAATCCCAGCCTCAATTCAAATTCGGAAAGTGGATTGGAATTCAAAACCATTTTTTTTAATTCATTTCTGAATGGCGCACAACCCCGGTTATAGCTTTGTTGGATTCATAAGCGTCAAGCCATGTGTTGATCTAGTATCTGTGTTTAACTTCGACATCTCATAGTAAAAGTTCACCACTGCTCAGCTCATTACAACAGCGTTATAAACACTCCACCTTCTATAATTGTGCATAGGAGTTTATATTGTTTCTGCTACTCACATATAGTGTAGATTGCAAGTTGATGAGCCTTATGAGTCGATCATAATGCAATAACACAGTGCAACCAATTGTGCTCTACTGTAACTCTATTTACAAAGACTGAGAGAAAATTAAATAAAAGCAAGGTCCAAGTTCCCAGCCTAATGGAACTATAACGAAAACTAAATTTACACTATTATCAAACAATCTATGTCTATTTATCTCTCACAGCAATTTGCTGTGATCATTTCTTACTTATTTTTGCATGTTCAATTTACTTATTTACATGTTCTGTTCTACAAGGTCACATAGTAGAACAGTACAGGATGTAGAACATGAACACATCATTTTGATACACAGTGCTTTGCTTTGAAATTTCTTTCTTTTTATATCTGTAGTCGCAAGGGCGTAGATTTGGTTTGAACATTGGGGGGGTTGAAGTTTGGGTATGCCTCCTTATATTGTGATCATGGTATAAATATGGGGGGGGGGGGGGTATGAGATAACCACACACACAAACTACGCCCCTGTGTAGTCGTGATTACACTTAACCTTAAGTCACTACAAGTTTTTCCTTGAACACCATGAGTGATTCCTCAAACTCCAACACAAACTTTCATCAGCTGAGTGTCACATTGTGCTCCAAGGGCCCTGAAGTTCAACAAAAGAACATCTATTTTGTTACCAATAGTCCTTTTACGTTCAGATCAGAGAGAGAGGGAGAAAAAAATATATAATCTTCACCGCTCAAGGAAAACGGAGGAAGCATGAACGGTAGCCAGCAAACAACTGCAACTGTAACAGAGGATCTTTAAATCCTAGCCCCTCAAAAAAGTCCCCAATCTCAAATCACCCCTTCTTGTTCATTAAAAATCAGTGATCTCTTGCTTCACAGATTGCGTTCCCATGCCTTTGGTTGTTCTGGCACGGCTTGTGAGTGTTGCATCGAAAATCCTCCTCAGGCGGCAAGAGGAACATCAGGAGTGACCTGGAGGCGTCCCACATACAGCGGCCATAATGAAGAGCGGGGAGCTCTGGGAGCTTTCAGCTCAGTGAGCTGTGATGGTGGGGGAGAAACTATTCAAAGCCTTATTGAAACATGAATACACTGAGAGGGGTGTCTCCTGTGAGGAACAGGGGCCAAATATCAGGCTGCAGGAGCCGCGGCGTCTTTCTCTGCCATGTCACGACCATGCACTTTTTTCTCTGCGGCTGCATTTGACTTTGAAATAGGAGTGTTGCTGAAACTATAACAAGTACGAATGTGTTTTGGACAAATGGTGTCTGAGCATCCACATGTATTACTTTCAAGATCCCTAACCTACACTTCCCCCAACCAGATAAACACACACCCAAACAGTGGAAATATCTTTCCTCTGAAAATTATTGACATGAGATTCCTCCCACAAGACATCTTGAACCAAATGAGTCAGGGGAGAAATTGAGATTAAAGGAAACTCAAAAACAGAACTGAGTCTGGAGGAGAAAAAGCCTTTCTCTTGTTTTGCTGTTTTTAGCAAGTTTAAGACCAGACAAAAAGGATTTTAATGGACCCTCCTCGACTGAAATCCCCAACCAAGAAGCATGCAAACAACTACAATCAATGGAACAATCAACAATATGGAAATGATTAGGAAAAGTGCCACAACCAAAGCTTTGAATTGACCTCTTATAAACCCCGCAGTTACAGAACCATCACAAACACGCCAGCTAACAAAAATATATTTGAAAATACGTTCTGCTAATGTTCCCATGAAGTTATGGAAACTTAATTTCTAAATGTTTCCTGAACGTGTTTTTTAACGGTTTAAAAATGATTTCTTGGTTATACAAATGTTAAGGGAACATTCCATTTGATAATTTTGCAGACAATATGGGAACACTACTTTTGGATATCCTCTGAATATTCTGAAACAAGTAACATTTTAAAAGTGTTAGATGTTTCCAAAAAAAAAAAAAAAAGTTTCATGAACGATATACAAATAACGCTTTTAGGCTAACCTTTTGGCCCTGACTAAAACGCATCTTAATACCAGGCGTAAACAGGGCCTTTGAGAACATTATTAAAGACAAGATCACTTTGAATGAATGTTCTATTAACATTAGTTCATAACTTTGAGAGAACCTTGTCAGAGCATTAGACGAATGTCCAAAAAAAAAAAAACATTCCATGAACAATGTATAAACAATATTTTTGTGCTGACATTTTGAGAGCATTATTATAGACCAGACAACTTTGAACGAACATGTCATGATTCTGCCATCTTGTTCTTGATTTTCTCTCGTCTTGCGGCAGAATCATGACAGACCCATGTTTTCATGTGCAGCACATGGCCATTTGTTTGGGCCATGTGCTTGCGTTGTCTCGTTTCTAACCCCGCCCCCTTGTTATCCTCGTTTTGTAATTATTACCGTATTAATTTCACCGGTTGTGTTCATTTTTAGCCTTCCTTTATAACCCCCTTGTGTTTCTCTGTCCTTTGTTGGTTCATTGTCAAACACTGTTAATTGTTGCTTGACTATCTTTATGATATACCTCTGTGAGTACTTTGTCTGGAGTCCTGTTTAACGTATAGTGAGATATGTTTTGCTGTTAGTTACTGTCTAGTCATCGTCAAGGTTAAGTCGAGTCTTAGTCAAGGCTAATTGCCTCTTGTCTTGTTTTGCCCCCTCGTGGGTTTTGTTTTCTCTGTTTTGTCTACAATAAATTGTGTGTGAGCATTCAGTCTGCTTTTGAGTTCGTCTACCTTCATCCTCATGACAGAACATTTGATTAATGTTACTGGAAGAATGTTTGTTCATAACTTTGAGAGAACCAGAACATTAGCCAAAGTTTTAAGAATGTTCTCTTTTGGCTGGGTCTATATTTTGCCAAAAACAATGGGATCTTCTCTTGCAAATCCAAGAAAATCAACTAGTGTTCTGTCACGCAAACAGACACGGTGGCAACCTGTGACAGACGTGATTTTGGATATTTTAGCTGTAATACCTTTCTTAAAGTTTGAAGGGTGTGAAACACCTCCCCTGAAGCAAGACTTGGAATCTTCCAATGTGCCAGCTTTCCCCCTAAAGTCCAAATTTTTATTACTTTGCTTCTTATTTGCCAACGTTATTGTTTCAGCCCACTGCTTTCCCCAAGTTGAACCAGCAGCTTTTATTCAGAGCAGTGGAATTAATTGGTGAATCCCTCACATGCTTTGAGAAATGAATAGATCTACATAATCAATTACACTGTGTGGGATGCTGCCAACAAAACTTTGGAGAAATGTCTGCTTCATGACAAAAGAAGAACTGTAGGGAGCGCAGACAGAGAACGAAGCGAAGCCTGACAGGGTTGTATCAGAATTGTGTATGAGACACAAAAAAAAACCTTCACAGACTTGTGTGACTGTTTGCCCTCTTCTACAAAACTACTACTCCACATTTCGGAGGCCCAGCATGCAAGCTGTTGAGCATCGGCGCAATGGTTTCCTCTGGCTGTTGATGACACATCATGGCTTCTAATGTTCTGGCAGATGGTTGTGCTTGTGTCACGTGGATGAATCTTACTGTGCCAATTAGTGTTTAGAAAACTCAGAAAGTCATAATCAAGCTTTGTTTCGGCTGTTTTTTAATCTTAAGCTGTTATGGTGTTACTGTATATGCCGACTTTGAAATGTTATTGGAAATTTTATTGGCTCTCTCAGCAGTGAAACTGTAATTTAACTTCAGCTTGGTTGCACAGGATATGACTCGCATGCATCTGAGATAAATTCAATGATTAAAATCACATATAATGAGACTCTGATGAAGAGGTTAATTACTGAGGCCATTTTAAAAACTGAACTGTAATTATATGTCCTATAAAAAAAGGAAATGTACTTAAGCAATTATTCCCTTTAACAACCTTTTTTTTTTTTACACCTCATTATTTCCTTCATGTTAAAACGTGCTTGACCAATTCATAGCATGTTTTTCATCAATAGATGCTTTTTTTCTGTTGAGACACATCAACATCTGTTTGCAGGTTTGTAGAAATCATTCCATTCAGCCGTTCTTGGATCCTATCCTGGACAGAAAAAAATTGACAGGATCTATTTCACATGTCTGTTAAAGAGCTGACATTTACATGTTTGTCTTCGGGCTCTAGCATTAGGCCAGCACTGATGCAGCTTAATTTCCTCTGTCAAGATGCCATGGTGCCTACGAGCGATTCTGGCATGTGGCGTCTCTGTTCTGCTTCATCCCCTCACACCTGAGGCATGGCGGTCCCTTCAAGCATATCAAGGACCATTTCACAGCCCACAAAAATCTATTTATAGTATAGAGTATCAAAGTTATATATTATGCTAACTGGAAACTTTGTTTAGAAAAGGAATGAATCTTTCTGAGGCTCAATAGTCACATTTAACCTCAGAACTTTATGAGAACATTTATGATACATGTTAAGATGCATCGGCAGCTGGAGTTGAATAAATGGGTGAAAGGGGATGTTTTTATTTTATTTTTTGACAAAAAAGCGATTTTCTGTAAAAGGTGCAAAAAGGCAAAATTATACAGTAAAGAAAAAATAATAATAAATTTTCAAAAATAAAGAGTGATTACAGCTGCCGGTGCAACCTAGCAACTAACGACATTTATGGGGGAGGAAATTGGTCAAGAAATTGAGAGATATGTTTTTAAAATTGTCCTTCATCTAGGGAGTCTAGGGAGATATAGAGAATAATACAAGAGTTGGTATCTGTAATGGACATGACGTAAAGGTTGGGGCATGGATCCTTATCATTGGTCACAAAAGCTGTCTATTAGGGTGTGGAGTAGGGTTAGGGGTTAGTGTCTGTAACTACCTGCAACTATCCCGTTCTCGAAAAATGTCCAAGCTTTTTACATTAAAGGTAATACTGTTTTTTATAAACACTTTTTGATATACTGGTTGAAACTTTCTTCACATCCTGATAGCAATGATCTAAATCTTTAAAAAAAAAATACATATATCTTAGGTGTAAGTCTCAGGACCAAAAAAAATGTCATCCATCACTGCATTTGATCCGAATGCAATGATAGGATGTCCTACCTGCCTGTCAACCAGTATTTCCAACACAGGCTCATTGGAAAAACGTACCTGTGGCAGCATTTTTGCAAAATGCAAAATACGTACCAATACGTACATCACTGCAGTTTCCAACAGAAATGACCGCTAGAGGCAGTAAAACAGCAAACACTTTTGATCGTTTCCACACACAATTATGATTACAGGGGCAGATTATGGATTACTAAAGACTCGTTTTCAAGTGGCACCATGCACAATTATGTTATGATCTCAAAACGCGTATTACCATAGTATATGATTTGTAAACAAATTGTAACGAGGTTCAATGTTGTGGGAAAAAGGAGGCGGGAACCGGCGAACATTCAAACAGATTTGAATAATAAAATAAACAAATACAAAACGAAAGTAAAAGACAGCAGCCCCTCACGGACGACTGCTGTCATGTATAATAATAAAACAAACACAACACAAGTCCAGGCCTGTCCTCTCTCGATCTCCACTGTCGTCGCTCGCCCTTTTATGCTCCCCCTCACGCCGCTCTCTCACGGCCCTCGGCCTCATCCTGCTCGCCACACAAATATATTTTGGAGTTACATCATTAACCATCTCCAAATGTTTGGTTTTACTAATGTACAAAGCTTGCTCGGTAGCTCAGCTGGTATAGAATTGTACTTATGATGCAAAGAGCTCAGGCACGAATCCCATGAAAGACAAATTACTCAAAGATAATAGTTCAAATACAAGCTAAAATGCCATGGTTAAATTTTTTTTAATTTTATCAATAAATTCCATTAGAAACAAACCTTGTTGTATTATTTTAATTTAATACTGTGAAGCTGCTTTGATACAATCTGTATTGTGAAAAGCGCTATACAAATACACTTGACTTGACTTGACATGACTTGACTATTTTGTTTTTATGTCAAGTTTGTTTTTATTAACACTATCGGGTAGGTTTAGGCTTTAGTGTAGGCGTACGTTATTTTAAAATGGAGCATTAAGCTTTTAGCGCCACTCAACGGACATTTCAATTCAGAACTGCGGTGATACGTACAAACTTGACCTATTCATGTTCCGGAAAAAACTAAATACGCTTTTAGCGCCACTCACTGGACATTTCATTTTGAAACTGTTGCGAAACGTGCACGACACAGCGTATTTTGCGTTTTGCAAAAAAATTGCCATAGGTACGTTTTTCTAATGAGTCTGGGCTGTGTATTTCCGTACCTCCACGTACTGTACCCTGCTCACGCAAACATCACACGTCATCAGTGTGTTCCGTAAGGCTATGCAGAGTTGTAGACACACAGTCAATGGGCGCCGTAAACAAACAGCAGCCGCTTTTTGCATTTACTCCTTAACCAAAACAACATGCCATATAACTAGATATACCGCATCGCGGTACAAAATATGACCGCCGCTCAGGCCTGCACTGGCTTTCCACAAAAATAAATGACGTTGAGTAATTTGGCTGTATTGCATGTTTATGTATATACCTAAAAAAAGTAGTAGTATGTGCATGTCTGTCTGTGTGTGTGTGTGTGTGTGTGTGTGTGTGTGTGTGTGTGTGTGTGTGTGTGTGTGTGTGTGTGTGTGTATGTGTATGTGTGTGTCTTTGTATGTGTGTGTCTGTGCGTGTATGTATGTGTGCGTACATGTGTGCGCGTGTGTGTTTGTGTGTGTGTGTCTGTGCATGTGGATTTGTATGTGTGTGTATGGGTGTGTGTCTGTGCGTGTGGATGTCAGTGTGTGTGCATGCTTGTGTTTGTTTGTATTCCTGCATGTGTGTGTGTGTGTGTGACAGTATCATCCTAAACCAGCAACCCTTCGCTCAACAGCACCATCTACAGGCCAATGAGTGTACAGTCACTAAATGTGCACATAAATGAATTTATTTTATACCCCCCCCATGGATGAAATTCTACGAAACTTAGCAGAGGATACCCCCAGAGGATGTCAAGTTAATCATACACATGAAATATGGTGCAGTTCTGAACATCTCCACTGAAGATAGGGGCGATTAAAGCAGAATAATATTGCATTTTCATTTTTTATGGGAGGGGCGCAAATCACAAATGAGTGATTATGGGCTAGGTTGATGTGGGCCCTTAAGAGCAACATACCATAAAAATTTCTTCATCCTCAGTGCCACGGTTCAGGTAGTTATTTAGGAAAAACTGCATTTTGGGTTTGGGGGGGGGGGGGATAGTGGCCCCCGGGGACCAAATGAAATTTTTCCTTAGAAGTCTAGTGGGGCTACATGCCCACCAAATTTCATGTTCCCCGGTGTTTCGGTGTCCCTGGTATCGTTGACGAAAAATTTACGGGGGCCCCAGCGCAGGGGGGGAAGTGGCCCCCAGGGACCAAACGAAATTTTTCCGTAAAAGTCTAGTAGACCAACATACCATAAAAATGTCTTCATCCTCGGTGCCACGGTTCAGGTAGTTATTTAGGAAAAAATGCATTTTTTTGGGTTTGGGGGGGCCCAGCGCGGGGGGGGAGTGGCCCCCGGGGACCAAACAAAATTTTTCCGTAGAAGTGTAGTGGGGCTACATGCCGACCAAATTTCATGTTCCCCGGTGTTTCGGTGTCCCTGGTATCGTTGACGAAAAATTTACGGGGGCCCCAGCGCGGGGGGGAAAGTGGCCCTCGGGGACCAAACAAAATTTTTCCGTAAAAGTCTAATAGACCAACATACCATAAAAATTTCTACATCCTCGGTGCCACGGTTCAGGTAGTTATTTAGGAAAAACTGCATTTTTTTGGGTTTGGGGGGGCCCAGCGCGGGGGGGGAGTGGCCCCCGGGGACCAAACGAAAATTTTCCTTAGAAGTCTAGTGGGGCTACATGCCCACCAAATTTCATGTTCCCCGGTGCTTTCGGTGTCCCTGGTATCGTTGACGAAAAATTTACGGGGGCCCCAGCGCGGGGGGGGAAGTGGCCCCCGGGGACCAAACGAAATTTTTCCGTAAAAGTCTAGTAGACCAACATACCATAAAAATTTCTTCATCCTCGGTGCCACGGTTCAGTTAGTTATTTAGGAAAAACTGCATTTTTTGGGGTTTGGGGGGGGGGCCAGCGCGGGGGGGGGGGAGTGGCCCCCGGGGACCAAACGAAATTTTTCCTTAGAAGTCTAGTGGGGCTACATGCCCACCAAATTTCATGTTCCCCGGTGCTTCGGTGTCCCTGGTATCGTTGACGAAAAATTTACGGGGCCCCAGCGCGGGGGGGGAAGTGGCCCCCAGGGACCAAACGAAATTTTTCCGTAAAAGTCTAGTAGACCAACATACCATAAAAATTTCTTCATCCTCGGTGCCACGGTTCAGGTAGTTATTTAGGAAAAACTGCATTTTTTTGGGTTTGGGGGGGCCCAGCGCGGGGGGGGAGTGGCCCCCGGGGACCAAACGAAATTTTTCCTTAGAAGTCTAGTGGGGCTACATGCCCACCAAATTTCATGTTCCCCGGTGCTTCGGTGTCCCTGGTATCGTTGACGAAAAATTTACGGGGGCCCCAGCGCGGGGGGGGAAGTGGCCCCCGGGGACCAAACTAAATTTTTCCGTAGAAGTCTAGTAGACCAACATACCATAAAAATTTCTTCATCCTCGGTGCCACGGTTCAGGTAGTTATTTAGGAAAAACTGCATTTTTTTGGGTTTGGGGGGGCCCAGCGCGGGGGGGGAGTGGCCCCCGGGGACCAAATGAAATTTTTCCTTAGAAGTCTAGTGGGGCTACATGCCCACCAAATTTCATGTTCCCCGGTGCTTCGGTGTCCCTGGTATCGTTGACGAAAAATTCAGTAAGGTGACGGGAAAAAAAAAAAAAAAAAACTTTGACAATCCCTATACGACCGCTTTCGCTAGCTACGCTAGCGGCGGTCATAATTATAAGATGACAAACAGTGACCGTCTACTCAGAGCTGTACACATCCTCTGACTTGGATTTATAAGTTTCTATGGCACCACTATCAATGGTGAAATGAATCTGCAGCAGTCGGGTGGTACTGTTGTAAGTCTATTGTAATGTTTTGTGTTTTGAGACATTTAGCTGTGTGTGTTCATGTTTTTTGAAGGAGGCGTGGGTTTGGAGACGCTCTGAAGGGAGTGTGGGATCTTATGCTTTCAAAGCTAGCTTGCTATAGCTAGTCTCTCTGAAATTGCCTACTCTACCTTTAAGTGGTATGCAGTAGTATAGAATGACAGAACACTAAATAGTCTGATACATTTTAATTGACTGGTTGGCATTTTTGGTTGACATTTTGTGGTTCGATTCAAATGAACCAATTAAAAAAATATTCAATGCTTTGAGTGATTTATCTTCTAGTGCAGCTAACTTATGTTCAATTGAAAAGCTTGAATGTACAATATGTTTTGATGCTGCAATCTAATCTAATATCTTTCCTAAGACTACTTATTTATACCAGTGGACATTTTTTTTATACCAGTGGACATTTTTTCCTTGTCCTTTGCATAATATAAATATTCATACAGGTATTTATCCTGAATAAGACTAAGGTCACTTAAACAATTTTAATGAAAGCTCAAAATTGAGAACCACTGTAAGTTACAATGGTTCTCAATGTTAAGCTTTCTTTAAGAATAGCAGCATATCAAATATCCTCCATATTTATACCCAATACAGGGCTCAAGTTATTTCCTTTTTAATTATTAGTGAGAATAAATAGTATCTTCTACGAACTTATCTCCATTTATACGTTATAATAAGATTTTTACTAAGAATAGGTTTCTTTGTATTTGATGCTTTCACAAAAGGGTTTCATGCCAAATAGGTCAATTTCTGAGTGAGAATAATCTCTGGAGCACACAGAGTTTATTCACAAGCCCTTAATCCGTCGGCACAGATTACGCAACACAGACAGTGTTGATCTATATCATTTTGTACTCTAATTCATTGTGTATTGTGAAATGTATTTGAATGAAATAGAAAACAAAAACACTTTGACTCCATAAATATGTGAATATTTAAATGCTAGTCTTTGTTGTATTCTACAAAAAAGTTAGTCCCAAACACCCACAGCAAATAACATGTGCCTATAATTATAACACAATATCTTCAAGGCGTCTTGTTGTTTACCCCCCATGTCTTACCTAACATACTAAATTTAGCAGAATTAAATTGAAACATATGCTGAGAAAATGACCTTAAATGAGATTTTGAGAGCATGTTTCATTTTATTCACCCCCTCTGCTTCTCATTCTGCACACTTGTGGTGTTCGCTCGAGCCATGGCTCGAATTTTAAATCAAGGCGTTTCTTCCCCAGCAGTGCTCCTGTTTTTCAGAGACAATGCTTCAGCGCCACATGAATCCTCTGGGTCTTTCGTCCTTTTTCCTTTGAACACTACACCAACCACTGGGCCCTCGGCTGCCCCAGACCTCCAACACGGTCTATGCAAATATTCAACCAGAAGCTGCCCTCACCATACGGATGAGAGACCAAATGCATCTGAAAGTATCAGTGTTTCTCACAAGAGGCCGAAACGGTCCCTTGAACGGGCATATGGCGGCAGCAGATGTGGCTGTTTGGAGGTCAGTTTTGAGAGGGTGGATGAATGTGGTTTAGATTCAGTTGTTGCTTTTTCAAAGCCAATTGGAAGAAAGTAAAAATGTTCTCACTGTCACCTGACTGAGACTGTCCCTTCTTTGATATTTTAACTGCAAAATTGGAATTTTAAACACTAATGTAAAAGGTAGATGAAAGCATAATTAAATTAGCTAAATCGTTCAATAAATGCAGACACAAAAGATGGATGACAAGTAAAATTTAAAGTGATAGTTCACCCTAAAATGAAAATGAAATCCATATGAATCAAGCGGGTTAATCTTTAAGTCTTTCGAAGAGACACTAGAACCAAAAAGGTTCCTTCATTCCCACGTGTCGTGCCATGTCAAGTTAAGTCAAGTCAAGTCACCTCCTATAGCGTTTTACACAATACAGATTGTTTCAAATCAGCTTTAAGGCCTGTTCACACCGGGACGAATTTCGCGCGCGATATTCGCCGACGTTTAACGCCTCATGACTAAACAAAGGGCGCCAATGTGAGTGTGCACACCGACGCGAAAAACGCCACGCGTAAAAGCGTCATTTTTTAAAAAAACGCCTCGGGTTCGTTTTTTTGGTTTGACGCGCTGCGTCAAAAACTATCCTACCAATGAGATTGGCGCTTTTGCTCACGTGTCTGGAGCTTCTGAAGTTACAGTAAAACACAACTTGGGGGCGCTCAAACACAAAACGGTCTTGCCGAGCACACATACGTAACGGCGAAGAAGATATATGCCGAGTAGCGTCTAAACACTGCCGGGAAGAAATAAGACGAGGAAGATGCAAGGCAAGATGAATGTAGAGCTGCTGGTCTCATTGGTGTCGGAACATAAAGAACTATGACAAACGCGACAGCGACTACAAAAATCTTGATAAAAGAGAACTGTTATGGAGTGGTATTAAGCGCCATCTAATGTCAGGGAATGAATTTGCATGTTCACTCGGCTCATCGTCAGCGAAAAGCGCTTGGGTGTGAACACAAAAACGCGTTGAAAAACGCTGGCAAATAACGCGCGCCGATATTCGTCCCGGTGTGTAGGGCCTTTACAGTGATAACAGGAAAATTATGCATTTCAGGTGTTGTTCAGTTGAAATCAGTTTAGTGTTGAATCAGTTCCACTGTAAAAATCATCGATTATTAAATGTGTTCATTTCATCTATAAAGCAGTTCTGCATAAAAATTAAATAAAAAAAAATAAAAAAATGATGTCATCGTCCTGCTCAGGCCAATGAACGAACACGGCATGATTAACGTGTAGCGAGCTTCTGCAAAGAACCAGTGAGGTTTGTTCTCGAGGGTCAGAACAGATGAGCTTCAGTTTAAGGTATTTGAGTGCTCTATGTATGTTTGCTGATATATGTGAATAAAAGCCTAAATTAAATCTGTTCATCATATAAAGCAGGGGTGCTGTGCGCCACTGTGCTGCAGAGTTTAGCTCCAGCTTACACCTGCCTGAAAGTTTCTAGTATGCCTAGTAAGATCTTGATTAGCTGGTTCAGGTGTGTTTCATTGGGGCTTTGAATGGAGGGACAGAAATCTCTCAGATTTCATTAAAACCATCATAATTTGTGTTTTGAAGAGGATGGAAATGAGGGTGAGTAACTGACAACTCTCTCTTTAAGCATTAGCACAACATATACTTTGTAGATCTACAATACCCAATATGCTCATGCCTTCTAAAACAACTTCTACAATGGTTTCACAACTAATAGACCAGATAGCTTTTTGATTGTATTTGTCAGTAAATAAATGATATAAAGTAATCCACATTACTCAAATAGAACTAACTGTTTTATGGTACAAACTCAACAAGTTATGTGTCACTATACTTGTTTCTTGAAAAAAGTAATCTGTCTACATAATCCTAATATTGAACAGGTCAGAGCACAGAATATAAGAAAATATATTAGGTAATAATAATATATAATAAGGAAAATATTAAAACGTATTTACAAATGTAAATCACAATTGGGCTGTTTACACAACACTGTTTTTAATTGAACTGTTTTTAACTGTTTTTAATTGTTTTAAACAGAAAACTTTTTATGTGCTTTGCCCGTTCATTTACACAACAACGAGTCTGAAAACGCAAACTTTTGAAAATGGGTTTCAAAAGTGCAAGTTTTTGAAAATGATCCCGTTATCGAATCTGTGTAAACAACAAAAATGCAAATTTGTGAAAATGCTTTTTTTTTTTTTTTTTTTTTGAGTTCATAATAAATCCTAATGCTGAACAGGTCTAAACACAGAATATAAAGCCATATAAAGAAAATTGAGGAAAATAAGGTAATCATGCACAAAAGATTATGTAAATCACCATTTAGCCATTCAGAGTTCTTGTTCACTATCTGGCCAATGGAAATTAAACCGCATGGATACAGACTTTACACACGTACATAATGCATTATATGCTTACATAATCCTAATGTTGAACAGATCTTAACACAGAGATAAATAAAGATAAATATAAGCAACCAAAGACAATCCAAATCACTGCCCTTCATAACTCCTTGATTGATGCAATTGTTATTATGAAAAGTCTTCTACTAAAACTCCCACCTTGCATTTTACATTCTCTGACTGAAAGGAGCCAATTAGCAGTTGAACTGTTTCTAATCTATGTATCTGATGACTCACAACTGAACTGAATTTTCCTAATGTTAACACGATAACTGACTCACCCTAATTTATTGTGACACTCTTAATGTACTGCAGATAAAGGAGGGCACCATCTTCTAAAGTAAAATATAGAAGAAGAGAATAATTCACTGGTGAATACAGTAACATTTATTTATCCACCTGCACCAGGTTGTCAGAGTTCACTCACGAGGCATCTGCTCAGCATTTGGGAAACCTTTCTCACTTAGCTAACCTACGGGTTATGAATAAATGATTCTGAATATGTCACATATGACATCCATCAACACTTATGTGAGAGACTTTCAGCGCTAAGCGCTGCTCTAGATGCAGCTAATTAAAATTTTTGTGATAAAATAATTAGCCTCACTTGCAGACAATGGGCTGGAAAATTCCTCTTCCTAATAATTAAAATAAGAAGATAAGAAAGTGGGAAATAGTCTTTGTGGAGAGTGTGGCTGCAATCCATTGCAGCTTTTTGTGCAAAGCATGCTGGGTACAATGGTGAGAGTACTTGACAATTATTTTGTAACAATATGCGTCATTGAGAAAGGTATAAATGCATCAATACATGGATAACACTAGTATATAAGCCACAAAAACTTATCAGAATGATCACAGCGGTGGCATTTACACACTGACTAGTCATTTAAATGCATTATGGGTCCCCTGCAAAGGTGAAACCCATGCTCTCTCAAACACAATATTCTTTTGAGAATAAAAGCAGGATTCCATGTTGAATAAGAGCTTGTCTTTGTTATGAAATGACATTTTGTCAAACCTGATGCTCAATTATCTTAGGAAAAGAACTCTGTGGGGTTTCATCAAGCAATACTTTGCAGCGAGACCTGACAAATGTGGCATGCAATTTTTTTTTTTTTTTTTTTTTTTACAAATTGGAGAATGTCGCAACAAGAAATATGAATGCACATCAAAAATGACAGTTTTAAAAATATTACACTTTAACACATTGCAGTGCAATATTGTTAATCAAAAAAAAAAACTAGCGTTTAGCGTCAGCCTTCTTAAAATGCCAGTTTGAGTAGCGTTCATATCTGAGCAGGATCCAACACCCACTAAACATCTCTGCGTGTTTCCATGCTGTGAAATTTTATGACCCATGCAGGCAGTCTTAGAATGATGTACTATCTGCCAAAGATGGTCATGATCTAAAGCAAAATGTTCCTTTAATGATCCAGCACCTTACATACTGTCTCCTGTTGACATATTGTTGTATTTAGGCTGCATGAAGCTTCACTCCTTCCAACATTGCAATATAATTTTCTCTTCAATTGTATTGCTTAAATCTATCAAGACCAAGAAAATGTGAGGACACGGAATAAGAACGAGCTTATTGCTGATAACAACTTGTGGATTATTCTTCCGCTATTGAAGGAAAGCATTGTTGCAATCACATCAGTTTGATTCTGTGTTCACATCACAGACATTTGAGACACAAAGGAATCTTGTAGGACAAAAGCAAAAGGCTTTCTCACTACTCTCTTTCGGAAAAATCCTTAGAGAGTTTCTTAGTTCTTGTAATCTCCAAAAGTCTGAATGAAGCAGAAAGTTTACTTATTAATATTTTAGAAAGTACTTTATATAGGCTATATATAAAAAAAGACCATGCTCCCAGGCATTTTTTTTTTTTTTTTTTCAAAACTTAGAAGATAATTTTGCCCAAGAAATGTGTTTCATTTAGATAGAATCGAGATCTATTTAAAGGGGGGGTGAAATGCTATTTCATGCATACTGAGTTTTTTACACTGTTAAAGAGTTGGATTCCCATGCTAAACATGGACAAAGTTTCAAAAATTTAATTGCACGTTTGAAGGAGTATTTCTGTGCCAAAAATTGTCCTTCCGGTTTGTCACAAGTTTCTGAAAGTTTTTTTCGAGTATGGGTATGTGTGACGTCAGATGTAACGGAATTTCCTTATATGGGTCCTAAGGGCACTTCTCCGGTAAGATCGCGGGCGCGCGCACTCTTAGACCAGAGAAAGAGAGCGAAAGCAGTTCGCCATCAAAGCGCCCTGCCCGGCTTTTGGGAAGTCAATGTCACCAAAGAAGTGTGTTTTTGGTTGCCAGGGCAACACAACCCTGCACAGATTCCCAAAGAACCCAGCGTTAAGGGACCCGTGGATGGAGTTTGTTTTTCCTGAGCATAAACGGAGTTGTGTAGACTGTTTGTTCCCTGCATTTCGACGATGATTGTTTTATAAACAAAGCCCATATCTACGGATTTGCAGATCGTCTAATGCTTAAGGATCGAGCAGTCACAATGATAAAGGTTCGGTGAGTAAAACTGCTTCTAATCTATTGTCTCTGTGTGTTGTCACTAGCTCGGCGCGTTAGCACAGCTTTAGCTTCGCCCACACGGCCCGCCTCCAGCCACTCGTTTTTTTTCCGGAAAGACTCGGTACATCCTATCTTTCTTAATATAATATAATAAAACTAAAGACTTTTTGGAGATATGAAGGATGCAATACTACTCTATAGGTACTCAAGATTAACAGGAGATTGAGTGAAAATGAGCATTTCACCCCCCCTTTAAGGATCAGTGGACAATTTAACAATTCAGAGTCCAGTTTAGTCGACTATCAACCCTGCTACTGAAAATGAAACACAATGTATCTCTGTAACTACAAAAAGACATCATATATGCAAAATTAGACTATAAACATATGTATGTTCAATGGTTATCGGAAAGCATTTGCTATAATTGCCATATTTGGCCAGTTATGCATTAAAAAATGTGAACATTAACCTTGCAAGGCCTCAGAATGAAGCTTTGCCTAATATTCTCTTAATCTTTTTCATTTAATGGAATGAAGGTATAAAAACCTCTTCTTATACAGTACTCTTGTCTTATAATGACTCTGTTAGGGACCAATTATTCACAGAAACAATTGGAAAATATATTTGGATCACCTCCAGATCATCCTATGGATTTTTGTGGACGATACCTCACCATCATTTTAGACTTCAATTATTTGAAAGCTTATTAAACGAAGTGATTGTTAGGTAAGACTTTGGGAATATGGCTTAATTTAGCTTATCTCATTAACAAAGCTGAACTTTAAAGAGAAATGCGAGTATATCCATGCCGTTCATGATTATTTTCTTTAGGGGATACGTGAAAAAGTAGCTACTAAGTTTTCCAAGCCTCCTAGTGAGTCTTCATTCCTGTGCATGAAGATATGAGTGGTATTTGGCTTGATTTTGTGTAATTTATCAAGTCCTGGGGGTTTCAGGCTTTATCCACGCTTATTGATACAAAGGGAGTGTTTTCAAATGGATTGTGATTATGCTAATGAAATACATTGGGCAATAGGCTAACGGCTACAAATTAACAGTTTTCATCTCCAATTATTCAAACCGTGGACAACAGCGTGTCAACCTTAGATGTCCCTCAGATGTGCTTTTTAGTCCATTCTTGCAAACAAATTTGATAAACCAGCAATACAACAACAAAAAACAATGTACCAGTCAACTCAAAGCATAATGGCTACCTCGCTAACGCCGCATTCAGTCTAATGCACTGCTATTGGACAAACACACAAATCTTCTCAGTATGGGGTATGAACATGTAATTGATCAAGAGAGGGAACGAGAGAGAGATCTCCCATTCACAAACGCTCTGAGTCACTAAACGCCAGCCTCATATTTACCAAACTCCTTTTCAGTGGGGCTGGTTGTTGTGTAGGCTTGAGGGAGGCAGCTGCATGTAAATGAAGTAGCATGTCTTTGTACGCCTTTGTTTATGACAGGTTTTGCGAGATATTTTAAGATCTGGAGCAGTGCTGAGAAGGTCTGCCGGTGCTGTCTGACTCCGAAAAGCATTTCTGCAGGTCATAATTTAAAGGTGGTTACGTCTGTGACCCGCAGATGTACGCACACACACTTCAGTGACTCCTGTGTGTATGTGTGTGTGTTACGGAAGGGATAATCAACGGCTAGATGTGCATTAAACGATTTTAATGCACAATGTGGAGGCAAAAAAACACCCGACGTGAAGCCTCCGCGAAGTGCATTAAAATTGTCTGGGTGAATACTCGATTCTGATTGGCTGCAGGGTGTCCATTAAAAAGTGATAGAGGACACCTCATAGACATAATATACATAGACGCCCTATTGGCCGCTGGATCGTACGTCAACGGCGCCGCCATACTGCGGAGGGCAACTTTCCCATACCTCTCATAACGAGAATTGAGAAAAATGCCTATTTCTTGTGCTGCTTGGGGCTTTACAAATCGCCACACAATTGAAAACAGGTCTCAGGGAATTACCTTTCTCAAGCAAAACTGAAAATTTGTTTCTGGTTGCATTTCATTTACTATTTTTATTATCAGAGGAGAAAGGCCACGAAATTTAAAAATACTACTGTTATTGTGTCACGAAATGTAGTTTTAAGAGTTTTTCAGTCGACAATGTAGTTGTTTAAAGCTCAAATCTGTGGTTTATTTATAAAGATAGCGCCTTTTTAAAAATGTTATCTGACGGTTTCGGAGTTGTGAGATCCAGCGATCCCCGCGGGCGTTCAGCGCTCATGTACCCCGCCGAGAACAGCCTTGCCTCGGCTATAGTGCATGTCGTACACCGCTTCTGAGTTCTGACGTTCGTCGCTGTCAGTCTAGTGAGAATAATTCGTCTTGTGTTTATCTAACGGGCGATCTTTGGTTTCATTAATCTATAATTTGTTCCTTGGCAGATTGTTTTGGCTGAGGGCAAAGTGAAGTTTCATAACTTAATATATTTAGGCTATTATAACAGTGTAGCCTGCTGTATGTTTGACTGGATCGTTTACTTTATTTCTTGATTTGTATAGCTTCTTATACCTTTTAAAAACTGAAATTTAACAAAAAGAGACAGGGTTGCGTCATTTTATTTTATATAGCCTATGTAATAATATTTTAAAATGTATAAATTTACATTATTTATTATTGTTATTATAATAATATACCACTTACAATTATCAATCTATTATAGTTATGCTGTCAAATTATTTTACTATTCATAGTAACTATTTAACCTATTATTTTTTATTGTCTATATTCTGTAATTGATATTTCATATTCTACTGCTATTATTATAGTATACATAAACTATATGCTATTATCAATATATTATTATTATTATTATATTAGTACTTATGATATTATATAATTATACTTTTCATTACTATTTTATTTACTGTATACTGTTTGTTTATTTTATTGACTAAACTATTTACTATTAGCCTACCTCTCACTTTATCTTATATTTACTATTTGCATTGCACTGTAGTTGTACCATATCATATTACCATAAATGATCCATCAGTTATCTTTGTTATTGCTAAAATCGGGTCAATGACAGAATATGCTTTTCCCACAATAAGAAAACTTTATTTAATTTAATGTGAAAATTAAATTATATCTCAGTATGGGGGTGTTCACAATTCTTATCCAAGAATGAAAAGCTAAATACATGACAAGCCAGAGCTTTCGCCATTCCTTATTAAAAAAATATATATATATATAAGTCTATCTATCGAGAGTTTAACTAACTACAGATGGAACTTTTTTTGTACACCACATACAAACCACCGAAATCGGTTGATAAATGTAATTTTTTTTGGTTTTTATACAGAAAAACCGCAGCTCAGCAGTTTACTTGCATTTGATTACAGCGCAGTCTTGCCCTCCACAAAATGGCGGACGCGTTGACGTATCGCAGCAACGTTCCAAAGCGGCCAATAGGGCGTCTATGTATATTATGTCTATGGGACACCTAGTAAATATACCGTCAGGCGTAACCAGGGAAACCAAGTTATTGTTTGTAAAAACTTTAGATTTCGATTGTAAAACTAATATAAACTAATGTTTTAAAAATGTGTTATTTGGCAAGTGACCATGGTATAAGCGGGTTAATGCCCTTCGAGGTGTCCATTGTCAGGTATTAATGAACTTCAGCGGAGGCTGAAGTTAATGGACTTCCGCTGCATGTCGGACCTTTCACGCCTCGCCGTCGTCCATTAATACCTGACAATGGACACCTCGTAGGGCATTAACCCTTACTTAAAGCACAGCTAGCCGTTGACTATCCCGCTTACACCATGGTCATTTGCCAGCATTGACAACTTAAAGCTGTTATTGATGTTTGCAGTGCAATATTTAACCGGAAGTATAAAATTCGACGGTTATTTTCATCAGTTACGGCTCTTTAGATATAGCGTTCTGTCCACTTTGAATCAGACACAGAGATAAAGTAGTGCATGAGATTACATTTATTTGAATGAATGAATTATAACATTTATCTGAGTTCATTATGGAGAGAGAGAGAGAGAGAGAGAGAGAGAGAGAGAGAGAGAGAGAGAGAGAGATGATACCTGTGTCTGCATAGCGCCTCACTCTCCATTTAACAACAAAGCTGTGAGTTTAATTACTTCAAAAACACGATGTAAAGCCCTCGTTGCTGAGAAATATAATGCAGCGATTCAGTAGTGAAGCTATTTTATTACTAAAAGTTGCGGGGCAGCGTTGATAACAGGTTTCTGTGCTCCTGTTTCTGTGTGTGTGCAGCGTGATCTCCGCTCTCTGTGTGGGTGTGACGTATGAGTGTGTGCGCTTTAATGAAAAGAGCGCATTAATATAGAACGGTGACAAACCATAGTATACAAGAGGTTGAGAGCTCACTAAATGCACCATGTGCTAAACCTTCACCACTATTATAAAGTTATATATAGATTAAGAACTATATATGTCTGGAGGTGATATTTGTTTTTAATGGCCCTGCAAGTTCGATGATAACATCAAAATATGAGGAAAAGTAAGAACTTTGGATGTAAACCTCACTCTCCACGCCGGAGACCACAGTTTGAATCCCGCTCAGAGTTGGTACACTAACAAGATATTTAACAATTTTTTTTATAATATATGATTAAAGGCTAAGATGTCAAATCTTCCTACGCCGGAAATCACTAGTGTCTTAAATATATTGGAAAAAATAAGGTTTTTATCTGCCTTTATGAACAGCATTAAGCTTCATATAGACCTCTGATGAATTCTAGTGCCATATGAGATGGCAAATAAGAAACAGGTTAAGAATTAGAGATGAGCACATGTGTATGTGCTAAGAATTGATAACCAGCATTTATATTGCAATAAAAAAAAAAGCCTTAAAGGTGAAATGTCATTTCTGACCTCTAAAGGCACACAAACATTCCCAAACATTCTGCTCACCTGCTATTGGTCAAACAGATAAACAGAGAAATATTCAAATTCACAGTGTCATGCTAAAGTTGCTGACTCTATTGAGTTTATGTTCTGTATTCCTTTCTGTAAAGCACTTTGAATTGCCATAGTGTATGAAATGTGCTATATAAATAAACTTGCCTTGCCTTGCCTAAATCATAAACTGTAGTGTCATTAGCAGAAATATTTAGTCATTCTTAAATTTTCCTGCTCACATCTCAAAACATAAAAAATAATACTTTTTTATTATTTATTCCCAGCACAGATGTACAAATGTTTTCCAAGAAATCAAATTCAGCCCAGTGCAAATTCAATAGTATGTCTCATTGAATCTCATATTGAAATATTGTGTGCTCCTGATAAAATGAAACCAAGTCATCTTTTACTGTTTCTCATTTAACTCCCAGTGCACACTATAAACTTACACAACATATACACTACCATTAAAAGGTGTGAGGTCAGTGATTTTTTTTAATGAATACTTTTATTCAGCAAATGTGCAATAAAACCATTCACGAGTTCATCTACATATAATTAATACAATAAGTTTATGCGTATTTGGCGTGCTGTCCGGGGGGAGGGCTCCGAGCTCGGAGTTAGGCCCGAACCCAAAGTACTCCCCCAGTTGGTAAGTGTAGATGGAACTGGAAGTGTAGATGGAACTGGAAGTGAAGAGATGGGGTGGAGGAGGGATGCTGACAAACTTTCAATGAACAGAGACAGGTCTGCTGTGAATTTATACTCTGTCATTGAGTTGATTACTGATTAATCTCCAGCTGTGCATAATTTGGTTAATTATCTGAACCTGCTCCTCCCGAACTTTGTTAAATAAAACCCCATAAAGTGATGGTGACATCTCTAAAGTAATTTATCTTACAAAAGATTTATATTTCAAATAAATTCTGTTCCTTTGAACTTTCTAAGCATCAAAGAATCCTGAAAAAAAAAAGTGTACACAAAAATATTAAGCGCCGTTTTCATGATAATCATCAGAAAAATGTTTCTTGAGCAGCAAATCAGCATTAGAAAGAATTCTGAAGGATCACGTGACACTGAAGAATGGATAAATTATTCTGAAAATTCATTCAGCTTTGTCATCACATAAATGCATTACATTTTAAAATGTTAAAATCGAAACAGTTATCTTGAGTTGTAATAATATTTCACAAAATTACTGTTTTACAGTGTTTTGATCAAAGAAACGCAGCCTGGGTAAACAGTCCCTCTGTAAATTATTAATCATCACTATATAATACTGTGGCATTTTAAAATAATCATTCATATTTTGATACGATTAACCAGTTTTTTCTTTAGCAAGGAATATTTTTGTTTTAGCTCAGCTTAATGTCTGTTTACTGATACCATCCAATTCAGCACCCAGTGTCAAAAAATGCATGTGAACACATCCAGGTCCCATCTTGAACAATGGCTATTTAGGGACTCCTAGCTGAATAATAAATAACTAAATAAATAGAGCCAGGTTAGACACTCAGGAAGTTGCCTTCTACATATCTAGTTTTCTGAGCCTTTTTATATAGTGCAGATAATAACCACAGTTTAGAAATCAAATGGGCCTCCTGAAATAGTATTATTATTTATTAGACTGCACTTCATTGCCCAGTATGTATTCTGTAAATGGAATAACTTTTTTATGCATTGTCTGAGCAAACAATTCAAACCCTTTTCATTTGATCTTTCATCCTATGATAGTCCATGTTAACAGTATTTAATTGTTGCTTGTGTTATAATTATCAACATAAAAATAGACACTTGTCTTATGATTAATGTCAGAATTGACATTCACATTCTTATTAGCCATTATTGTTTCTGACTGAGTTATCATTCATTAAAGGGTTACTTCAGGATTTAGCATTAAGCTTTGTATAAGTAGAAAACTTGTAGTATTTTCGAATTACCATGCTTTCCACCCTCATATCCCCCTGAGACAAGAGATTTATGTATTTTTTGTCTGGAAAAAAATCCTCCGATGACGCAAAAATCGTCATTTTGCGTCATCGGAGGATTTTCTGTCCAGAGGCTAAAGACTACAGCCAGTAGATGGCGTTGTTCCGCATGTTTACAACCCGCCCATACAGGGTGGGATCTCACTCACAGAATGCACACAGTATCAGCCATCTTTCTTTGGAAGCTAAGCTAGCATGCTCTTGTTCTGTGGAGAAAGCTGAATAATAGGAGAAAGCTGAGTAAGTAGGGGTTACCATCTTCCTTTTCCCGGACCTGTCCGGCGGGCGAGACTGTTAAAAATGTCCGGGATTCGGCTTTTGCGTTCTGCGGTCGCCATTCATTGTTTACATGCACACCTCTCGTTTCAATCTAACTGAATTAATTCCGATCGGTGAATCTGACTGTAGTGTTTACATGAACGCTAAACAAGTGATCGGTTGATGTGCGTTTTACCCTTGCTAAGAAAATTTCCGCTCCTCCGTGAGAGATGCGAGACCCGGCGCGTCTCAGTAATGACGCCACCGGCCTCGCGCCGTTCTCCCGCGGCCGTCAGCCTCGTCCTGCTCGAGTCGCCACAGTAAACATGATGAATGGCGACTGTAGAACGCAAAAGCCGAATCCCGGACATTTTGGGTCTCTAAACCCCTGGCAAACTCATCACTTACTTAGGCTAGCCTTGTTGTTTTCAACTGTGCTCTCTAACCGGTAGGCGTGGCCTCCTAAGGCAGCGAAGCAAGTGCATTCTGGGAGTTGTTGTCTTTCATCCACATAAGCCGAAAATACATTTTCTGGCTTTTCTCAGTCTAGAAAGCTCCAAATTCAAAAATTTCTCCACATTTCTTCTACTTAAATGACCTATTTTAAATACACATTTATCTTCCCAGAGGTGAAGTATCCCTTTAACAAGTGGATCCACACTGACAATAATATGTCACCTTGCTAGAAGTCAGCTAGTGTGTGTGTATATATATATATATATATATATATATATATATATATATATATATATATATATATATATATATATTTAATGAAACCTGAGAGATTTCTGTCCCTCCATTGACAATTTACGCAACCACCACTTTGACGCTTCAAAAAGTTCATAAAGATGATAAAACTAATCAATATGAATTGAGCGGTTTAGTCAGGAGACACGATCATCACTTTATATGATGAACAGATTTTGGCTTTTATTCACATTTCTAATTATTATCAATGTTGAAAACTGTTGTGCTGCTTAATATTTTTTGGGAAAACTGATATTTTTCAGGATTATTTGATGAAAAGAAATATCAAAAGAACATCCTTGCTGAATAATTCTTTCAAAGAAAAAAAAAAAAAAACTATGCCGTGTAGTTCATGGCCCAGATACTCCATTTTATTGTATGACATTGGTATCATAATATTATGACTCATAATGCCATTTTCAAAGTATTTGAATTTAATCCTGTAATGATACAATTTATTCTTTACATCTTGCATTTTCTTTGGCAGTAAAATGCTGTTAGACCATCAGTGCCACTAGAACATATCCCAGACATCACTGTCCGCCGTTATTCAGTAGAGAAGACTTTCCTTCCCTGCATGATCCCACATTCTGACTCATTTGTTAAGCACCAGCCTAGCAGAGTAACACTGTTTTCAACTCAGCTCTTCAGCCAAAATATATCGTCGTCATAAAGGGCATAAACCAAAAGGGTAAATGGGCTTGTAAGCTTTTTTCCCCATTTGTTTTCCATTTGGTTCCCTCTTCCAGCAGAGATAAGACACTATGCATCTTTGAGATGAAAACAAGGGAGTCGCAAAAAAGGCTAGACTTGTGAATAAATACTCACAATGTTGTTGTTCCTGTCAACTGTTCAACAGTAACTATCTAATGATCACCAGGAGACCAGCGTACAGAGTCAAGTGTCAACTGTGGGCAGAATAATGATGCTAGTTCTATGAATATTAATGGTTTTCACAGAATTTAGTTTATTTATTTATTTATGATCAATACTCATTAAATGAGCCAAGGTAACATTGGCATGTTTCTTTTTCTCTCCCTTTACAGTGTTCTGTCAAAGCACATCAGACAGCATCCCCTGGAGAGGGCAGATCAATTGCCCGGTCTTTATTGACAAAATGACACGGTTCTCCCTCCCCACATACAGCCCTGTGGTGGCTGCACACGAGATGTAAAAGAAGCAGATGGGGGAACATATAAACGCCCAATGCTGCTCACCTGGGGGTGAATTTATACTCTCTAAAGGATTATTTCCTTCCGATCCCTATGCGCATAGTTTGGAGATATTAATGGGGTAATTTGTGCTGTGCATCTCCCGGGGAGCTTCATGGGAGAACTCCAGGAGGATTCATTCCTCACTTTTGGAGGAACTTATGCAGCTGGACTAAAACTGGACTCATTAAATGTTGAAATTACAGCCACTAAGCTGGAGAATTTGGGATCTCCACATGTCTGGCGCTAGTTGTTGGTGGTGCAGGGTCGCATACAGCACACAGTCGCAGCATGAAGTATCACATCAGTCAGCAGTGTGTCGCGTCCTCTCGTTTAGAGGTTGATGAATGCCACCCATGAACTGAAAGATGAAAAGTCGCTGCTGTCGGGGAACATTTTGAATGGCGCGGTTGACAGGGCAAACGTCACATGCTGCTCTCAGCAGCCGGTCCAGAGACATGCTCACCACCAGCAATTAAATGCAGCCTGCGATCACCTTGGATGGGCACAGGGCAGTGGTCTGTACAAGCGTGCTGTGTTCTGACAAATAATAATTAGCCTCGGCCTACGAGAGCATGAGACCGAGGAGAACAGATGTAAGCAATCTACAAGCACACTGCTATACTCAAGTGCGTTTACATGCACTTTAAAAGCTCAAATTCAAGAAATTGTGCCTGCTGATGTTTTTTTTAATGAACACGATATATCTGAATTATTTTTACATCAATCTCATCAGGCTTATTATAATTAAATACCCGATTGCCTTTATAATAAGCCTAACTTACACAGAAAGGGGCATGTCTGCACTGAAAATAATGACAGTAAATTCATTTAAATGTTCATGATGCAAAGCTATGGACCCCTGTCACATTTCTGGGGCTCTCAGAAGCGGAAGTCATCATAGCTGGGGAAACGTCTATTGGTGATTGGAAACTACAACAAATATAATTTAAATTAGCATCATTAATTAGTTTCCTGCACTCTTTGTCTGGTATCTATAACACTATGGTGTGTGTTTGTGTTCTTCGTATGGATCGCTACCGGTTGGTTTATTGGGAAAAGTTACCCATTTGAATCTTCATGTTCTGTGTCTACGTCTTCCTATCTGCTGGCACCCATTACAAATACATTATTAAACTCAAAGGTTGTATTTCTTAAGATTAGTGAATGAACATAAACAAACAATGAACGATTACATTTTTATTAACTAACATTAAAAAAGGGGTCCTATTATGCCCTTTTACGAATTCTTGATTTTGTTTTTGGGGTGTACTAGAATATGTTTTCATGCTTGATTCTTCAAAAAACGCATTATTTTGCACATTATTTCAGCACCTCTCTCCCCAGTCTGACTCCAACACGCTGATTTCGATGAAGCCCCTCCTTCCGGAATACGAAATGTGCTGTGATTGGTTAGCTGGCCTAGTGTATTGTGTTTGGCACTGCTAAGCGTGTGTTTGGGAAATGTCCCGCCCTTCCATAACTGTGACTTCTTCTCTAGTGTAAATATAAATGATGGCGTCAATTTCAAACCAATTCGAGCCCGATTCAGACCCTGACAATGTTAACAAACAAGAGGATCGTCCAGAATGGATTTCATGCAGAGACTTTGCAAGCACGAATTTTACAGTACATTTTAGGGTGGTATGTTTTTTTGTAATTTTCTTATAAATTGTAGATACAATGTTAGGCACCATTTATTCGTGATATTTAATGCAAACAGTAATTGATCACAAACCATCGTTAATTTTCCTAAGCAGCAGTGAACAGCCTTACAAAAGTGACAGCTTACAAAAACAACAGAAAACAAGCTATTATCCATAAAATGTGCAGCGCACAGATAAACGTTGGGATTATAATGTTCAGGAACAGTGTTTAAAATACATTTTAACCACTCTAAGTTCGTCAGCCTTTGGAAGGTCAAACAAACGAGTTTTGGAAATGTTGTGGAAAAAAACACTGTCTTATCTAATGCAGCTCAACCAGGCCTCGTCCCCTTTGTTGCATATTCCGTGGGCACAGATTATCTATATGAGGAACTTTGTGACTTGATAAGATCCGGAATAATCATGCTGTAGTCCAAACGAGCCGTTCGTTGAAGTTCTTGAAAAGGGGATTCTGTTAAATAAATATCATCCTTTGCAGTGGACTTTGAGCTTTGTAACCTTGCAGGTCTTTTTTTATGCTCACACAGCAACATTACAATGACTAAAGTTGAAAAAGTGGAAAGCATAATAGGACCCCTTTAACAAAGATTAATAAATACTGCAACAAATGTATTGCTCATTGTTAGTTCATGTTAGTTAATGCATTAACTAATGTTAACAAATGAGACCTTATTGTAAAGTGTTACCATATAAACTTTTCTAGGTTTACGATGTTAATAACAATCATCATAGTCTGTGAAAAGGGTCCATTGCATCATATTTAGCACTTGGTTAAAATGGATTGTGGGTGGCTAGTGAAAAATACCATACACAAAAGGTTTAGTGAATTCATGACCAAAGTGCTCTAAATATAGATTTCACTATCTTTTTTGTAACCCTACCAAAAATGTGAAAACATTTCAGGGCATAATACAAAAACCCTTGTATTTTCTCAAAGCCTTTCATTCATGCTCATATCTGCAGCATGTCTTCATATTCTCTGTGAAGTCTGAGACTTGGATCTGGGCTTCTGGGAATTACCATGTTGGGCTTTTAATCAAGTAATAGCTATACAACACCAGGGAGTCTTTGTTTGCCATGCAGGGCTGTGCTAAAACAGGATCAACATAGAGAATAAAGTTAACACCAGAGGGTGCCAAAGCTTTTTGTGTTCCTACATATCAAATCACTTATGTTTTTAACCTATCCTCCCCTCCCCCTTTTGTTCTTTATTGCATTTTATACAGATATATAAAAAAGGGTTAATAGCCCTTTTAATAGATCACACAACTTGAAAATATCTGCATTTTCTCTCTCTGCCACCTCAGGGAAATAAACGCAGGAAGCTGCTAAGAAGCTTGGCCACATTCAACTGTCAAAACAGAACTGTTCAAAGGCTTTTTTGGCTGGAATTTAAAAGCAGCAGGTAGTCTGTGTGAGACCAACTCCCTGAGTGATAGACTTTTTTTGCTCATGAGGGTCCAGAGATATTGCAGCTGACATTTCACCACAGTCACCGTCCGTACCGCAACACAGGGCATTGCCACTGGAAATGTGCCCCAACACTTGAATGATCTGCCAAATCGGCAATAATAAACTCTAATAGTAATCACCACAAAGGTTCGGGCTGTGGCGTTCGTGCATTCCTCCAGCTGCCAAAATCATTTGGGAGTTTGGAGGTGTGGTTGAAACGCTGACAGCAGCAAAAAGAATGGAGATGTGGAGGTAGAGAGTTCAGATAAGGAAAGTGAACTGACTGAGCTGAAACAAGCTCAATTTCTTTTTAGGCCAACATGGGATTGTCAATTTGGGACACCCATCAAGACACCAGAACATATTTACTATGACAGAATATAGTCTAAGGTCAATACTTTGGGTCTGATGGCCCACTGGTAATTAATGCAATCAGCTGACCTTTAGAAAAGAGCAGAGGTCAGAACCGCTCATCAGCCATACTCTTAAATGCTAATAGACTATCTTTTGATAGATAAATGTTGTGACATCACATTATCACATTAGTATGTTTTCATACGTAAAGTGTGGTTCTAGCACACAGTAAATTGTATATATTTAGTATATTGCCACAGATACTAAAAAGTACATTATTAGCATATTGACAGCATCTAAAATAAGGATATAGTGTAGAAACAACCTTTTAATCATTATTTCTTTATAAAATTCTGTGCTATCAAACATAAATATAATATAGCACAATGTAACTATACAAATGCATTTATAATAGATGCTGCAAGGACCGTATGTCCATATTGTACATTTTAGGGTATATCCAATACAAAAAATAATGCGTAAAAGCCAGTTCACAAAATGAACGATAGCTGTAAAGATAACTATCTCTAACAACAATTATGTTATCACACCAGTGGATGATAATGTTCTGTTTATCATAAGCGTGACATCTGCTGCTTTAAATGCTTGAGCTCTATAAAGTCAGGTGGTTTCTGATTGGCTGATACACATGAATACTAATGAGATCAAGCTGGATTTCACAGAAACAGATAGCAATCCATGGAAAGAGCTGTGTGTGGAAGAGACACACACTGTTGCTTTCCACAACTGATGACAACCACAACTACACTGAAGCAAACTCTGGGCACCCATGGGAAATAAAGAGTTCCTGAAGATCTCCTACCCTCCTCAGAGAAGTAATGGCCAACAAAAAAGCCACCTTTAGGGAAAGGTTTGTGACCTCGGCCGACTCCAGAGGTTCGAAGGGGGCCTCGACCAGCCCTTCGAGAACCACTGCCAGGTCCCATATGGGAACCCTGGAACGAGCAGCAGGTATCATCCTCCAAGCCCCACGGAGGACACATACGACCAACTGCTGTCTCCCCAGAGGCCCATCACACAGAGGAGCGTGGAAAGCCGCAATGGCAGCCGCATACACCTTGAGTGTGGATGGGGTAAGACCAGCCGAGAAGCGATCTTGGAGGAACTCCAGCACTGAAGCCACCGGGCAGTTAACTGGGTCCACCTCACGCTCTCAACATCATACGGTGAAAACATTCCATTTTAGGCCGTACAATTTCCTTGTGGAGGGAGCTCTAGAGCTGAGTATGGTCTCTACTACTCCTGCTGTCAGTCTCTCGGTACTGTGCCCCCCACAGTTTCCATAGTTCCGGCCTAGGGTGAAATATTGAGCTCTCTGCCTGTGTCAGCAGGTCCCTCCTGATGGGAATCTCCCATGGAGGGCCGTTCAGGAGCGATATTATGTCTGAGAACCATACTCGGGCCGGCCACAATGGGGCAACCAACAGTAGACTGATCCCATCTGACGGACTCTCTCTAGAACTCCCGGGAACAGAGCGATCGGGGGAAATGAGTACAGATGCAGCCTCGGCCACGTCTGCACCATGGCATCCAACCCCAGCAGGGCTGGATGTGTAAGGGAGAACCACAGTGGACAGTGGGTCATCTCTCGAGACGCAAATAGATCCACTTCCACTGGGCCAAACCTCTGACATAATGACTCCACCACCTCGGGGTGGAGTCTCCATTCCCCGTGCCTCAGCCCCTGCCTCGACAGGATTTCTGCTCCCTGATTTTGATCCCCTGGGATGTATGTTGCTCTGAGAGACAACAGTCTCCCCTGGGATCACAGGAGGATCTGATGCACCAGTCTGCATAGAGGGCTAGACCTCAGACCCCCCTGATGATTTATATAGGCTACCACTGACATATTGTCTGACCTCACAAGGACATGATGGCCTTTGAGGTCCGGCAGGAAGCTTATCAGAGCTCGGAACACCGCCAACATTTCCAGGCAATTTATGTGCCAGGAAGAATGATGGTCCTACCTTTGGCCTCTCATAAAGCGGCCATCCATGACCACGCCCCAGCCCGTGAGGGAGGCGTCTGTCGAGACGGCTTTCCGGCGACTTGACGCTCCCAGCACGGGGCCAGAAACCAAGCTTTCTTCCACATAGATAGGGAACGAAGGCACCTGCTCATAACCCTGATCATGCGGAATGGGTTCCCCCTCCGGGAGAACCCTTTGGTTTTCAACCACCACTGATCATGTGCAGCAGGCCGAATGGAATGATGCTGGACTCTGCTGCCATGTGTCCTAACACTCTCTGAAAATGTTTCACAGTGATGGCTTGGCCTAGCTTTATCCTGGTCACTGTGGCCAGGATGGACTCGATCCGTGCAGGAGACAATTGTGCCCGCATCGTGACCGAGTCCCACACCACTCCCAGGAATGTGATTCTCTGGGCTGGTGCCAACACGCTCTTCTTCGTGTTGAGTCTCAACCCCAGGCTCTGGATGTGGGCAAGGACGACATCTCGATACCGAACTGCCAGCTCTTGTGACTGGGCCAAAATCAGCCAGTCGACAATATAGTTGAGCACCCTGAAACCCTGAAGCTTCAGCGTTGCTAGAGCTGCATCCATGCATTTGGTAAATGTGCGAGGGGAGAGACCTAGGCCGTACAGAAGAACTCGATATTGGTACGCTTCGCCCCCGAAAGCAAACCTCAGGAACTTCCTGTGAGATGGAAGGATGGAAATGTGGAAGTATGCGTACTTCAGATCTATCGTGACAAACCAATCCTTGGATTGAATTTGGTTCACGATGATGGGAATAGTGAGCATCTTGAACCTGAACCTCCTCAGAGACCGATTCAAGTGCCTGAGAGCTATTATTGGACGCAACCCCCCATCCTTCTTGGGAACTATGAAGTAGCGGCTGTAAAATCCGGACTCCCTGTCTGGCGGAGGAATACGTTCTATAGCCTCCTTTACCAGCAGTGAGTTTACTTCTTGGTCCAATACCCGACCCTGTTCTGGGTCGTCTACAGTCCAGACCACCCTGTTGAACTTTGGTGGGCAGAAACCGAATTGCAGTCTGTACAGTTTTTGAATGGTGCGCAGGACCCAAGGAGACATATTTGTGAGATTTTTCCATGCATCGAAATATTTTACCAAGGGAACACGAGGCTGGCTTTGGCTGTCTGTGCACTGGGGGCAGACTTCTTGGACTTGGAGCGGAGAGGGAGATATTGTCTGAAGGCTGCAGACTGTTTCTTTGCCTCCTGAAACCTGTCGACGACGGTGTTTACGGCGTCGCCGAACAGGCCAGAAGGCGAAATCAGGGCATCAAGGAGGAAAGCCCTGTCTTTCTCCTTGATGCCTGATAGATTTAACAATAAGTGTCTCTTTCCGAGACCACCATCTCCGCAATGGAACGGCCGATAGCACGGGCGTTTCTTTGGTGACTCGGAGAGAGAAGTCTGCAGCCTTCCTCAACTCCGCAATATCTTCCAGAGTTGGACCCTCGCCCTCATCAATGTCATAAGAAGGTCGGCCTGGTATGCTACGACCCGCAGCCATATAAGCCCTGCCCACAAAAGAGGATGTATCTCTGCAGGTTTTAGTGGGCAGCACCGGGGTTTTCAGGGATGATGCGGCTTCGGGGGATAAATAGGTGGCAAGCGGCTGTTCCACCCGAGGCATCATCCCATAACCGTTCTCTCGCACCCCCAGAATATTACTATAATTTAATACAGGGGGTTGGACAAGCAAGACGAAAATGGTCTGTTCCACGATTTACACAACTCGTTGTGTAAATCAGGAAAGGACAGCAAACCCCGGTGGTGAGGTAGCTCTCTGTGCTGCAGAAAACGCTCATCCAACATGGTTTTTGTGAGCGCTTCCTGCCTCTCATGTGGCCAACTGATGTTTAAACGCCACTGCACAAGAGACAACCTCCACCAGCTCCTCATATGTGGGGACATGGGGTGGCGAGTCATCCCCAAAATCCTCCCTCGGAAGCAGACACAAGATTTTGTGCTTTGTGAACTGACAAACAACACCAAATAAGACACACACGACAGAGAGTGCTTGCTGAAGAACAGAAAGCTAACTCTGTTGTGTGCCGGCGTCCCTTTGAAGCTTCCGCATATGCCATCACACGTTACGTCATGACGCAACACCAGTCAACATTGGCTTAGTTTCATGCTTCAGAGGCGCTACGCTGAGGGGCGTTCCCCCAAAGTGTCATTCGACGCAGTTCGAGTTACCTCGAAAGGGAACTCTGCCGCCTTGTTGCCTCTCATTATAATATACCCATTACCAAAATGAAAACTTCTGCTCAACAAGTGGAGATGCTTTCTCTGTATTAGATACTATACGTTTATTTCATAAAGCGGTGGGGACAAAATCATCCTAAATATCCCCATCGTAAATTACTTTTTTTTTTTTTTACCACATAATGATTAACAGTGTTGCCCCGGTCTGTCGCCACATCTCACAGTGAGTGTTGCAAGCCAATATGTTTGCTAGCTAAACTTAATAAAAGTTCTGGCTGATCTATGGTTTGCCACAGGAGGTGGAGGATAAATTCTGTGGCTAAGTCGTGCATGTCAAAGACATTTTGGGATATCTGCTAGAGGTGCTGCCAGGAATGGCTCCCAGCACGGCAGGCGGCCACTAGGAGTGACAGATGTCTGATATGTTGGCATGGATTTGCCAAACCATGATTTGAGCCTCCTCCCTGGCTGAAGAGCCCCATTTACCACACAAGATTGAATGCTCCCACAACCATATGCAGCTTGTGATGCACCACGTGACATAAGTGAATAGAATTATTCACATTAGCCTGAATAGGATCTTTTAAAGACTGAGATTAACTCTCATGTAGAGCAGACTGATCTCAAGTTAGAGCAGACTGATCTCATGTCATTATTGGTAAAATAATAATAATTAAAAAAAAATACTCCAAATGTAAGTTTTTTTTTTTTTTACTGACTACATGAGCTGCATCCTACAAACAGTGCTCATCATACATTTATATATGCTGTTTGTAATATTTTATCATTTTCAGAGTATCACAGCATTAACTTAGCAACATTCTAAAATTGTAGTCACTCGTGAGCACTTAATCCAAGATGGCAGATGAGGTGAGATAAAAATATATCATATATACAGTATTCACAGCTTTAACTTAGCAACATTAACAAAACTTTATAAATGAATTATAAGTATTATATAAATAAATATTTATACAGTAAGGATACAGTAAACACAATGCTGCTATAGAGTTTGATCAGAAGAAGGCATCTTTCTAGGTTTTGGAACTCAACTCAAACTCTATTTGTATAGCACTTTTCACAATACATTTTCACATAGTTTCAAAGCAGCATTATCTTAATATCTTCAAGCCTTACAGTCACTTTTAGCAGATAAGAGCTGACCAATAATATAGTTTACATTTTGCAATGATACAAGCATAGAACATAGAGATAAGCTATATTTTGTCTTACAAGTTTACTATTTGTGCAGATAAAGTTGGAAATACTTACATCCAACTTTATATAAAGAGCTGGCCGATTGTATAGTTACATTTTGCAATGGAATGAAAATAATATTCATTATATAATAAGCTTTAAGTAATGTACTTTTTGTAGGCGGATAAAGTTAGTCATAATATATCCAAGATTTGCTTTAGAAGAATGCTATAACTGCTATAACTGTTGGCCCCTCCATTTTCTTTTTTAATAATAATTGCCTTGTCTGCGTCTGAAGAAACATCACTGGATTATTAATTGGATAAGTGGAAAGCCCCGACGGTTGTGGAAATAATGCTGGGAGAGTTTGATTAATTTATTTCCCTGGCAAAGTCAAAAATAAATGATAAAACCTCTCTTCTAATGCAGAGTGAAAAGGTTTATCCTTTCACATAATGTTCTATCTAGCATTGCCCACAGTGACAAGCCGTTGAATTGAATTAGGAAGATGTGGCTTGGGGCTCTGCTACAGCTGTGGCTGTTTGATATGGGGTTTAAGGTGAGAGCAAAGCTGGCTGGACCTGAAAGCCAGTGAAAACACATTCATTATTAAATACCAGGCTCCAAGCAAAACCCGATTGCAGCGTTTCGTCCTGTGGAACTAGTCAAATTAATGTGGCATTACCAAATAGTCAGTGTACGGGGAGATTTGGCTACTTAGCAATGCTTGGACTTACTTTGTTCAGACCCTACATGGATCTGTTATGTTCTTGTTGTTACACACATGATTTAGACGACAAGTAAAGGTGGTCAGCTTGCATAATGATCATTACATGTCTAAATAATGCATCTAATAGGTTCACTTTACTTCATTTCTCTATTCACCAATTGACTTATTGTCATCAACGGCATCGAAAGAGACACTTCTATTCAATTGGGGGCACATCTTGAGGGTACTAGCATACAGTGGCAACAAGTCTAACATCAAAGAAAGCTAAATTTACTTTTTGGCTGTCAGTCTGAGGAGAACATGCTTGCCAGGTCTCCCCAGGGTACGTGACAGGGCCAATGTTTTCGATATCCCTCGCTCCAGATTGGTTTCAAAGTGCTGAGAGAAAATAGATATGGTCCCATGGAGGCCAGCATGCTACACAAGTGCAATCGTCAGATTAACTGGAGGGGATGAGGTCAATGTTTCTGTGCACTGAACCAGTTTCTTATAGGCCATGTCATCTGTGCTAAACTGTTACGCTCACAATATAACCGCTGCAGAAAGTGTCACATCTGACGTTTTGCGTTAGAGTTGACAGATTGGATGAGATTTAAGCCTAAATTATGGTTTTCATATAATATTATTTATATTTTATGTATGGAATCAATTTTTCAAATAGGATTATCGCTAGGATTTCTTTGAGACCCCCGCTGCATCCGAAATCGCTTACTGTACTGAGAAGGTGCTACATTTGAATTTGAATTTACATTAACGAATGTGAAAAAAATATGCTCTTAATATGGGTAGCATGAATGAAATTTGGACAAAGGCTATTTATCCTCTCCCGTGGCCTCATGGGATAGTAAAGTGTCCATTGAAGGTGCACTTCAGACTCTCAGCAGAAGTAGGTTATCCGGGGACTTTTCACCTACTGTTTTTCGAAAACTATGTTTTCAGACCTACAATCTTTTGGCGTACTTGCCGTTTTTCTGCATACTATATGTTAGGGAAGTTTGATTTTGAATATAATATGAGACCCCAGTTTGAAAATTCCTGTGCTATATAACAAATCTAAAGCCATTGCGTGTGATGAACAGACCCAAAGTCCTTAGACTCAGATTCAAAAATGGCCCGTCAGTATCAATGATTCTAAAAGGAATTTTATCAGTGAATACTTACTTAAATTTTGGTCTGTTACAAACACAAAACTGCAAAGTACAAGGGGCAATTTTTTAAGCTTAATTTTTGACCAATCACTATGTACAAAACTGGAAAGAGCTGCACATCAATTCTTTAAACATCCACTTTTGTGCTTTACAGAAAAAATCACAGAATATGGGATTGGACTTACACGAATTCTTGTTTTAGGATGAGCTATCCCTTTAAAACATTCTCAAATGATTTATTCCTCCATCATAAGCTCTGTTTCCGACACTGATGAAATGTGCACCCTTAAGAGTAACCATTAGCAATGAATCTCACAGCTGCACGCTTGCAGTTTGTGCAGTATTGATTATACAATATACATCATGTCAAATAGTCAATTTAATCGAAACATAAATGAGAACACTATGGGAATAGATAACGCATAGAAAGCACATGAGAATAAGTTGACCTTTGCAGTGAGAATGGAAAATAACAACCACACAGTACACAGAAAAATGGAATTTAATAACTAGACCTACACCTTTCCTTTGTTGGAGATGAGATGCGGTTTCCCTCACAGAAGCTCATACAGTAAGTAGACGGTAGTAAAGTTAAAAGGCATGACCTCAAATGTAATTGACCAGATTTCTAGGTTTCCTAAGAGAACTTCCAGATTATCTGTATGGTGCTGAAATATAGATGACAATGAATACATTTGCCTATCCACAAGCATCTGATCAGTTTAGAGGAGGGCAGAACATTCAAATCCTTAGGGTCTCTGCGTATCTTTCCTGTCCATCAATTTCCACCTCTCTGTTTGATTGCAGTTGATGGGATGTCTGAACGTCTCAGACACAAGACGGAATAGGAAATCAGTTTGGCTAATCAGTCATAAAAGTGAAAGCTGCCCAGGGAGAAGAAATGGAGCCAGAATGCATGCAAACATGCATAAGTTAAGAGAAAATGAAAGCTGACATTGCCATGGGAACCATGGTGCGTGTCTGAATGAGAATGCATTGCCATAATGGTGGAATAGATCAGCAGACGTTTTCAGCCAAACCCTAAATTAACTCTGCAGATAAAGGACGGGTAGGATCATATTTTATATAATCCAAAAAAGCAGAGGTTCATCACATGATATGATCTCATTCTACGACTTGCATATAAAGATTCCCTATGCTTTTGCAAAAGATTATAGTCCTCAGTCAGTAATCATTTGCTAATAAAACTAAATATTACAAATATTAGGTTAAACTTGGTTCCACACAAAAATTACCATAATTGAGCTGGTACGTAATCATAAAGTATAGTTCATCTCTACTGCTTGATTGTTCGTATCGGCACAAAATGTAAACAATTATCGCACAGCTCTATATAAAAATATAGGTATATCCAACTTTAATTATACTCATATAAAGAGATATAAAGAATATAAAGCAAATCTCAATTATTTGATTGTTTATATCATATACTGTATATGTAAACTATATTATCGGCCAGCTCTAATCTGCAAAATGCAACTGTAAGACATGAAGATATTAAGGTATTTTAAATTTAGATTTGTATTGTGAAAAGTGCTATACAAATATAATGGACTTGACATAAAAAAACTGTTGAAAACTGCTTTAAAAAAAGGTATAAGTGACCTTGGTTTAGCAAGTCAATCTGCTCTGGTATTTTAAACATTAACATCATGCCTTTTTTAAAAAAAAAAAGCTGCTTGAAACAATATATAGTGATAAGTGATAAAAATGTAACCAACCAAGGAATTCTGTGTTCTCTACAGATTTTTAGGATCTCAAATTTATGCTTATTCCGATAGCACATGAAGGCATTGGCTGTGTTTTCACACTGCTGTTTAGTTTGGATGAAACAGATGTTTTGAAGTACAGCTTTAGCTGTTTGTGATCAGCAAAACAGAGAGGATTTGACTAAAACAAGGTCGCTTAGCTTATTAAGTTGTTTAGCCGTTTGAACGTTTTTTTTATGTTAAGTCAATTTTATTTGTATAGCGCTTTTCACAATGCACATTGTTTCAAAGCAGCTTTGCTGAAAATTTACATTTAAAATAACTGCCTGTCAAACTGTATTTTCATACAGCGCACCCTTCTCACACAAACATCACATGTCATTCCATGAGGATGTGCAGAGTTACTGTAGATACGGCAGCCTCCTTTTACAGTTCCTCCTGAACCAAAACAACAAGCTTATGCTGCGTTCATGCCATGCCATAATTACAGTAATAATATGATGGTACACGTCTTCAGACTTGGATTTATGCGTTTCTACCCTTACATAACAAAAATACATGGTAATATACTGCAAAATATAATGTGATATATTACATAATACATTTCCATTAGGGATGCACGACATATTGGCCTCCATATCGGTATCGGCCTGATAACTAAATTTGACCGATATTTTAAAGCTGATAAATAATGGATTTTTCCTTCAGCTGAGACACTTCAGATGCGCACCGTTCACCATGATGGTTTTGAATTGCTTAAAATATGAGTGGAATCACTTCAAAAAAGGAAAATACAGTAAAGTGCAACATGTGCAGCGCAAGTCTGTCATATCGGCTACATTAAATTATAATGAAATTATAATTGTGTGCTTGGGACGTGGCTTTTAATGGTGAAGCTTTTGTTTTTGTAATCAGGCACTCAAAAATGATATAAAAATTTGGATTTAGATTAATCGGCCAATATATCCGTTATCGGCTTTCAAATATAAATAATTATCGTTTATCGGTATCGGCCAAAATGTTCATATCGGTGCATCCCTAATTTCCATAAACTAGTGCTTACATTTTCAAATATAATGCAATATATGCATTGTATGGCCATAGCCTATATTGATACATATAAAAATATTTAGAAATGAAGACAAAAATAGCATCACATGTAATATTTATAAAGTTGTATCCTTTATTGTGTACATATATTGCACATACATTTTCCCATATAAATGTGAATGTATGTACACCTATACACACACATTCACAGAAGTTACAGCAGATTTCTATCTCCCATCATGCTTTGCGTCTGACTGTTAAAGGAGAGTAAATGTTAAAATTAAATGTTATTTCATGTGTTTGTGTTTCTTATGCTTTCAAAGCTAACTTGGTATTGCTATCCTCATTCTCTCTCTGAAACTGCCCACCGTACCTTTAATGTCTCTGTGACTTATAGTATAATAACAATATAGTTTACCTATTGTAATGATATAATCAACCATTTGAGATTTGCTTATAGTTGTTTATGTGAGTCAGGCACGGATTTAGAAAGCAGAGGCCCCTGGGCACAACATCTTGGAGGCCCCCCTCCCCCCTCGTAGGGTTGTGGCCCAAACTAACACAGCATCTTTATTTTAAGAAACAGGAAGCTGTGGGTTTTTCTTTACTTTAAAACAAAACCACTTTCTTCAACTCCATTTCTTGTAATGTTAACTGTGACAGCAAAGGAGATCTATAAATGCACTGTTAGACATTGTATCGTATTTTTGCGGTAACTTACTAGCAGCACTATTGCCAGTAACTTACTGTAAATTTTGACTTATTTCATCTGTTAACTCTCACTCGTTCCTATACTCACTCATTACATGGCATTAGTGGTTTTAATGAATAGGAGTTGGTATGCATATAATTAAGGGCGTGCAAATATGGGTGGTGTTTATGATCATATAGTGGGCCGGTCTGGCCAAAAATGCCCGGGCCGATTTTTTGTCCCAGTCCAGCCCTGTTCACTGCCTAAGGACGAGCATGTGAAGAATCAGTGGTTAAAGTTCATCTTTACCATGGTCAGCACAGCAGTATAATCCTAAACTTTAAACTGTGTTCCCTTTATTTATATTTATACTTTAGTTTTATATTGTGTAGGTCTCCTGCTAACTGGCTCAAAATACGTCTTGCTGAAATACTTCTGCTAATCAGTTGTGGGTCACGATTACCTAACTGTGTCTATTAATGCAGATTGTCTGTCGTTCTCACTACTTTGAGGAAAGATTAAGCATGGAGCAAGATTTGTTTTACCAATGTTTACGTTACATCAGTCATTCATGCTAGAGCTCGGCTAATGTATGCACTGTAATTGATACAGTTTCCACGTGTTCACCGCAATAAATTAGAAAAATACTATATGTAAATAAATAAGTACAAGTAAAAGAATCGGTTTGTTTGATACATGCACTTGTTAATGCTGATGGTGAGGAATTACAGTTGCAACATCTCATAATGTTCCTCAAACTGAGTAGTGTATCACTGAGAAACGTCCTGCTCAAGTCGTCCTTGCGATGGAGGTTCGGGTTGAATAACTAGTTCTTCCAGTGTTTCATTATTGGACTCACGTTCGGATTGATATGGTAAAATCGACGTCATCGTTCGTTACTGTGTTCAGCTTACAGTGTAGGATGCCTCAGGACACAGCCAAAAAAACTGATCTGATCATGATACTTTTTTGGATAGGTCACACAGTTAGTGGGGTCTTGGAGGCCCCCTAGAGGTCGGAGGCGGTCCGGTGGTAAATCCGGCCTTGATGTGACTATAGGCTACTGTATACGTATGTAGGTAAAGTTTATATAGATCAAGTTTTGAGACCTTTTGAGATGATATAAACAATCAAACAGTAGAGATTTACATATCGAATGTTTACTTTTTTCACCAAGCATTAAAAAATGAAGAATCATCCTTACCTACGGCAGGTTGATGGTTATTGGCAAGCGTTGTATTTGCTTTTTAATATAATTTTAATAATTATTATATTAATTATATATATATATTAATTATAATTATTAATTATGTTATGTTTTTCACTCCAAGTTTCATAACATTCAGATGAAGCTGTGATTTTAAAAAATTCAAAACAGATTTTTGTAATCTGAATTTATTGATGTATATGTGTATAAAAGTGTGTTTGTATGTGTGTGTGTGGGTGGGTGTGAATTTTTTGCACTCTTGATGTTGTAGAGTGGGATTTTTAGAAATTCAAAACAGAAAATTATTCGGTTAGAAATGACCGAGGACCATCAGAGGGTTAAATAGCTGGAGTTGTTAAATTGTTGCCCTGCAACCCAGCACAAGTCCAAACTT
Source organism: Scardinius erythrophthalmus (assembly GCF_964197995.2). Taxonomy (NCBI): domain Eukaryota; kingdom Metazoa; phylum Chordata; class Actinopteri; order Cypriniformes; family Leuciscidae; genus Scardinius; species Scardinius erythrophthalmus. The sequence goes on from NC_138241.1 coordinate 15,206,499, forward strand.
TTCCAAATACAACAAAACAGAACAGAACAGAACATTAAACACTTTTTTTTATTTGTTTTTTAATTTTTATTTTATATTTATATTTGCTTTTAATTTAAATATGTATTCTTTCCAGTCTCATGCAAAGCATGCTGGGAACACGTAGACTTTCATTGTGAAATGAACTGGGTTGCATTTCCTCATTTGACTTGAGTAAAGAAAGTGAGCAAGCAGAAAAAAATGTGTGTTTAGTGCAAAGTACAGTGCATGCTTATATTTTCTTCCGAGACACATCTTAGATAGGTTCATAAGATCATTGATTAGGTTACAAAGGGTATTAAACAACAGCTGTATGTACAACAAAAGCAAGCACATGCGGGTCTGTTGATTCATCCATCATCATTTTCCTAATGGATTTAGGCAGTCACCCATATTTCCACTGACAACAGTGTGAATTCATTACTCACGCTGGCACTTCCATCATCCAACCAGCCACACTTCCACCCTCAATCAGTATGTAAACACCCACCATAAGCAATGGCTCCTTTTCTTATATTGACCAGGCGATTGAATATTAATGTATTGAAGACTATAATATTAAAATGTATTGAACATTGCTGTTGAATAATATTTTACCCACTGACAATCTGTAAAAAAAAATTATATGACCATGGCTAGCACTGCTTAAACTGAGCCCATTCGTCTTTCCTGTTCTCCCTCTTTATTTCTTTATTTTATTCTGCATGTTGAGGGTAAACATTTCCTAATAATTTCTGTATTCATTTTTCAGGACATTCTTAGCTTTGAGCTGTTTGACTGGTGATACATTTTAAAAACCTGCCAATTAGTTAGACAGTACGGTGACCGGGAGGGGACATGTTCGGTTCACTTATTTTTGTCGTGGCCACAACATATAAACTCGTGGGAACGTGATATTAAGTCGTGGGAACGTCATAATATCTCGTGGGAACGTCATATTAAGTCGTGGCCACAAGATCATTTTGTTGAGGTAACGACATCATTATGTCGTGGCCACGCGATGCAAAGTCGTGGCCTCGAGATCATATGTTGAGGGAACGATATATTTTTCTCGTGGCCACGAGATCATTTTGTTGAGGTAACGACATCATTATGTAGTGGCCACGCGTTGAAAGAGCCACAGCGGCCAATACTGTAACCGTACCATAGACTGGGCTACAGCAGAGATGGAGATGACAGAAGAAATAACATTTTACTTTAAATTAGGAATGTCATATAAAGATATAGTGCGGTCTTTGGCATTAAGACATGGGTACGTTATAAAGATAAGCGCATTCTTAGACTTTTTTTGTCGCACGCATATTTAGGGACCGTCTCAAAATTACATGCGACATTGGCATAAACGTTTCTAACTTCGATAGCATTTGAAGACAATAGCTGTGTCCCAAAGTGAAGGCTGCGTCCTTCGAAGGCCGTATTTGAAGGCCGGATGGCCGTATTTGAAGGCCGATTGCGTCACCGCGGCGCGACGAAGGACGTCCCAATTCAAAGGCTGCATCCTTGGAAGGTCGCATTTGAAGGCCGATTGCGTCACCGCGGCTCGATGAAGGCTGTCCCAATTCAATTCTCCATCCTCCGAAGGCCGCATTCGAAGGCCGGTTGCGTCATCGCGCCGCGACGAAGGCTTCCCTGATTCAAAAGCGACGCCAAATGCACCCTTCCTTTCCCCGTGAAAAGAAGGATACATAAATGGACACTTAGCGGCCTATTCTACCCCATAAGTCATTACGCGCCGTTGACGACAGCATTTATTTATTTATTTTTAAAGGCGGCCGAGACTAGAGATCGGTGGTGGACAGCAAATTCACATCTAAATGTAAGTATGATGTTTTCATTTACTCAAATAGCTAGCGAAACCAGAGTTAAAGTTTCTTATAAACTTCTTCTTAACTCCTTCGTCACCATTGCGTGGCTACATTTATCAGGTAGTTTTAGGCAAAACTTGTGGTAATAACGTTATTAGTTTAACGACCTATTTGTAATATTTGCACTTGTGTATTATAATAAATATCACTCACCCAATAAAGCCCAAAACAATAAGAAAAGCAGTAACGTTAGATAAGGCAATGGGGTTTCACTTTTATGTGTTTTTGTAGTGCTGTCATGCAAGCTATGTGATTTTAACCAAATTTTAGTATATAGAAATATGATTTCTTAAGTATTTTGTATGCATGTCTTGATGTGTCATATTTTGCAGTGTTAACAATGCATTTAAGATTGCTCCTCTGTGTTAAGTACCCTTTTCTGCTTTTTTAGAACAATTCAGGAAAAAATGGGTCTATATAAATATAAAAAGAAAAGTAATAGAACATCTTTGCTGAAATGTATTGTCCTGTTGTTGTTAACAAGCCATGGTTCATTTGCTCTGCCTTTAGGATTGCAAGTGTCCTGGGACAGGAGAGGGTGTGAGTGGGAAACCCACTGCTGAAACTTGGCCCTGGTTTGTCCTCATGGATGAGGTGTTGGGACAGAGGCATTGCACCAACCCCCCTGTCCTCATCGCCTCAATCCCTGAGGACACACCAGGGCCGAGTTCAGTAGTGGGTGCCCACAGTGAGGAGGAGCCAGGGGCAGCAGCCCCACCAGTAACAGCACCAGCACTAGCACCCACACCAGCAGAAGCACCAGCACGAAGGCGCCGAGACAGGACGAGTTTTTGGACTTGATCAGAGAAGAAATGCAACTACAGAGGGAGGCAGAGGCGAGGAGTGCACATGAAAGAAGGGAGAGGATGGACAGGCTGTTTTCTCTTCTTGAGAGAATGATTGAAAAATATATTTCCTACATATTCTTGTTTAACTTTTTTCACTTTTATTTTTTAAAAGAAAAATTATGTGCATTTATTTTTATGCAACTTTAATTGTGTAAATAAAAGAGAATGAATTGTTCTGGACATTGTTTATTTTTGTAATGACAGTAATACTTTCTGCATGAAACAAATGCTATACCTTTTTATTTTTTCAAATAAAATTGGTAAATGAAAATCATTTGTTCTATAGGCTACATTAAAGTACTTTTTCCAACTATTTACAAAATACGTTAAACATATCAAAATCAACATAAACATTTAATTTTACAATACATAAAATAAGAAAAAAATTATGTAGACTGTTGAGCTGAACTGCTGGACCGGGATGGGCTGCCCCTGGTAAGGCCTCCTGCTGGTGGGACATCATCTGGGACGGTCTCCAGAGTGTTAAAGAGCATATTTCCTCTATCCACTAAGTTGTCTACCAACAGGTTTGCAGGGCTGATTCAATCGACGGCTTTCTGAAAAAAGTATTTTTAATAACTACTGCATTTATATTAAGCTACTACTGCACCATATTGTGATGTGAGGGAAAAAAGTAGGCTACTTCAGGTTACTTCACATTTGTAAGTGAATACTTAACGAAATATGCAGTTCCGAAAATTAAAGTAACAAAATGTAGGCTTATTGTCACAATATTAACAAATTGTTGCTAACTACAGCAGCGTCCCATATCAAAGGGTGGATCTGACGCGCTCGGACCCGTCTAGCCTACGAAGGGTTGTTCTTGTCGCCTGGCAACCGTGACAGCTGCAAATGACGAGCGCGAGAAATACTGGACTTTTTATATTAAATTGGGTTTTGTATTTAAACAGGGCTAAACCGAAAATACATGATCCGGCAGCGCCGGGGCTCACCATGTCCTCCAGTAAAATATAAAACATAAAAATGACAATAGCCGATTCTGGCTCCATAGCTGTTTACTCAGTTATCAAAATGAATGATCAGGATAGCAGCTGTCCTCTCGCACCGTTGCTTGGCGCCAGGAGCGGTGATCGGGAACACCTGGTTGCACAATTAGGAAATCCTAGGAAGGCTACATGGTGCGTCCTTCAGATGACGCATAGGCTGCATCCTTGAAGTCTGCGTCCTTCGAAGGATGCAGCCTTCAACATTGGGACACAGCTTATGACTCACAGTCATAAAACCAATTGTACATTGTTCACCCAGGTCTCATGTATGATGCACACCTTTTAGATTTTTGATATTTATGACAATAAACTGCTGAATCATATGCAAATATTGTAGGCCTATTTCACATCTCTACTGTATGGGATCATACACAAAATATGACAATATTTAAAGCTCAATATCATTTGAAGACAATGACTCATAAAACCAACTGTATATTGTTCATATAGGTCTCATGTATGATGCACACCTTTAATATTTTTGATATTTATGACATAAACTGCTAAATCATATGCAAATATTGCTATGTATTTCACTACTGTATTGGATCACAGAATATGACAATATTTAAAGCTCAATAGCATTTGAAGACAGTGACTTACAGTCATAAAACCAACTGTACATTGTTCATATAGGTCTCATGTATGATGCACACCTTTAATATTTTTGATATGTATGACAGTAAACTGCTAAATCATATGCAAATAATGCTATGTATTTCACTACTGTGTGGGATCATATACAGAATATGACCACATTTAAAGCTCAATAGCATTTGAAGACAATGACTTACAGTCATAAAACCAACTGTAGCCTACATTGTTCATCTAGGTGTCAGGTATGTGGCAGTAGTGAAATAGGCCTACAATAATTGCATATGATTTAGCAGTTTATTGTCATAAATATCAAAAATCTAAAAGGTGTGCATCATACATGAGACCTGGGTGAACAGTGTACAGTTGGTTTTATGACTTTAAGTCATTGTCTTCAAATGCTATTGAAGTTAGAAATGTTTATGCCAATGTCGCATGTAATTTTGAGACGGTCCCTAAATATGCGTGCGACAAAGTCTAAGAATGCGCTTCATGTGTCTTTCACTTATAACGTACGCATGTCTTAATGCCAAAGACCGCACTATATCTTTATATGACATTCCTAATTTAAAGTAAAATGTTATTTCTTCTGTCATCTCCATCTCTGCTGTAGCCCAGTCTATGGTACGGTTACAGTATTGGCCGCTGTGGCTCCCTCAACGCGTGGCCACTACATAATGATGTCGTTACCTCAACAAAATGATCTCGTGGCCACGAGAAAAATATATCGTTCCCTCAACATATGATCTCGAGGCCACGACTTTGCATCGCGTGGCCACGACATAATGATGTCGTTACCTCAACAAAATGATCTCGTGGCCACGACTTAATATGACGTTCCCACGAGATATTATGACGTTCCCACGACTTAATATCACGTTCCCACGAGTTTATATGTTGTGGCCACAACAAAAATAAGTGAACCGAACATGTCCCCTCCCGGTCACCGTAAGACAGCGCTGAACAGCTTTCTTTATTATTCCTCTGCGTTCATCAAAGCTGTGGTTAACTGTACAGCTGAATCTGTTGTTCTCAGACATCCTCACAGAAATGGTAATGCAAAAGCCAATCCTCATGCTACTGTAGATTCTCCTGTGTTTCTTTCTTACTAAGGGTGGAACATATTGCCTAATGCAAAGCTGAGTGATTGATTCAACGCTATCTCACGACCAATTCGTACGAATTCGTACGAATGATAAAAAGTTGGCTAATTCGTACTAATTCGTACGACCTAGCTCGTACGAATTTGTACGATTTGTCTAAACCCACGTGATGGGTAGGTTTAGGGGCGGGGTCAGGGGTAGGTCATTCGTATGAATTCACACGAATTGGCCAATTCGTAAAATATGTACGATTTTGCAAAAATCGTACTAATTCGTACGAGCCAGGTCGTATGAATTCGTACGAATAAGCCACCTCGTAGAATTTGTACGTTTTCCCGTGAGATCGGGCTCGATTGATTAATGTATGTGTGAATTTTTATTTAAAAAAGGTTCAATGGGGTTCTATATAGAACTATAGGGTTCTTGACTCAATAAACCAAAAAAAATCCTTAACGCCAAAGGAGTAATTTGTATTATATAGCAATTTGTATAAACGAAGAAATGTCATCTTAAGCCATGTTTACACGACACCGTTTTCAAAACTAATGGAAGTATCCTTCCATTTCATCACTTTTTGGCTGCAGTGGTCAACACAGTAACTCTGTTTGCAGAAACCAACAAATTACACCAATCAATGGACCAAGAACAGTTTGGTCATTCACAGTATGTGATGCCCACAGGCAATGCATTGCACAACAAACATTACAGTCTCTGATGCTGAAAATAAAAATTGTTCTTCTCAGACATAATGACTATTTCCATTGGTTAGGGTCATTCATCTAGAATGTACACTAAATTATATTAACAATTACAACATTGTGTTAAACACATTTTGCAACATGCTCAATTCATTTCCCTCCTTGTAGGAGGTCAGATAATTGTTAGCAAACATATAGTTATTTCACACAATACACAGATCAAAATATAATGAATTTAACTGTGAGAACATGTAATATATTTATATTTCAGTCATTACTTACAGCTTTGAGGGTAATGAATAAAACATAAAGTTGTTGGCTTAATGGAGTATAAAGAATGTAATAATTATACAAAGAAAGAACAGAATTTTTTTTTTTTTTTTTAAATAATCACAAATAACCATCAATGACAAAGGCTTTGGGCCTAGACACATCCACAAATTGATGACTCCTAATAAAACATAATGCAGCTTGTTTTTAGTCTTTAGTCAGACATCATTTTCTGTATAAGTACACGAATTAAACTGGAACTGAAAAAGGATGTCACACAGCAATATCAGATATATTAAATCATTTCCGCTTCCTGTGCTCTTGTGATGTTGAAATGTTCACTTATGTTGAAAGTGAGAAGTTTCCAGTACATGGCATAAGATTTTTTTATGTCCCTCTATGACCTTCCTTGTAAGGGGTTGCTAAAGAGTGCTACTTCAGAATTCATTTGACCATCAAAGCCAAAGTTTTGATGGAAGTATTTATACAATCAGGACAAGTATAGGGATAGTTTTGTTTGTAGTGTAGTGTACTTAGGATGTACACCCACATGTGCTAGATGCCTTGTACATGTTACGAGTAAACATTGTTCATTTAGCCTATACTACCAACATTGTAACAATACAAAGCGGGTTTAAATGATGAACAAATAGTGATAGTGTACAGTCAGCTACCCGTTATTGCAAAATAAACCCTGACAGGGAACCCTACAGAGTCCATTACAATATACAAGACAAACTTTGCATGAACAATATTACAGTAACCTAATATTAACAGGCTACTATTTATCGGAAAGCGTATACCTTTTGCAAAATATTTGTTCGCAACGACTCCTGACCATTCAAGTTTTAGGTGGATTTTATGTGTTATATATTAAGTCACTGAGAATTTAATTATTACCACAATATTGCAATAACGCATTTTGAAATTATCATAAAAATGGATACATGAAAGTAAAATAAATAAATATGGATGCAAATTAACATAATACCTTTAAAAAAATCTAGCGCTTTTATTGGAATATGTCAATTTTATGGAAAGATTAGATGATGAGATGTTATTTAAACGCTTTAAACATTGACCGTTTCAAAAATTTGAGGCTTTCTCCTTTCAAGTAGATTGGAGAAGTAGAAGGAGCTGTATTTGAAAAGGCCACAGAGTAAAGTGACTTGTAAAAGGGGCGTAATTCATAATTAATATTTTAGCATAGTGCAAAAGACTAGCTTACCGCTTTATCTGTTATAAAATAACATAAAAGGTTAATAAAAAAGACCAGTCAACTATTTTTAAAATATTGTTTTATTCATTATCATTTTTTATTTGTTATGCAAGGCTAAACTTTTAATGCTACAATAAAATAAATAAAAACCAGGAGGGATATTTGGTTTGCATTCAAAGGTGACTTGTTAGCTTGGTTATCCGCCAGCAGCTGCACGCTCACTGAAGCATTCAGGTCTCTCTAGCCTTTTTAAAATTTTGACTTAAATTTTTTCATTAATGTCGTGCATGGGCCTGCAAGTCACTGATAAGAGACCACCTGAAGTGATACATATCTGAGGAGCATTTCAGGTGTGGGGATCAATAAGCTCTGATGCTGGGCCCGCACATACCCATCATGCCCACTCACGTCATTACTGAGGGCTTGTACAATGAGCCCATTGACAAATTAGGTCTGCGTGACCCAGTGAGTGACAGGGCAGGTTAAAGGAACAGACAAGTGCTAATCTAAAATCAAAATGCTGCCATTTCTCCCAGAGACAATCTACTACATACCTACCAAAATCAATAATATAGAGCTTGATACACTCACTATAAAGCGCAACCACAATTCGAGATGTGGTTAAGTGTGCTAACCAGATTCATTGGAAACTTGATAGAATACACTAGAGAGAGAGAGAGAGAGAGAGAGAGAGAGAGAGAGAGAGAGAGAGAGAGAGAGAGAGAGAGAGAGAGATGATTGTGAGTGTGAGTCATCAGTGTGAGTTTTATCATGTCTTCAGAACAAAAGTTTACTAAGCAATGATATGTTATAGATATAGTAGATTTGGAAAAACAAAAATAAAAAAAATCAATCAATAAACACAAGAAAATATGTTTGATTATTATGATTAACCATAAACAGGAAGTTTTTTTTCTTGGCAATATGCAATTTATTTATTCTACAGAACACTACAGTGAAGTACAGAAGTATAAAGAGTCAGAAAGTTTATAGTAAAACTAGTAGTAAAACTCTGACGTCTCATGATTTTGAAACAGTTCAAATAATACATTAAGGCATTTATTCAATTTATTCTTTTAATTATCTGATCATATAAAGCACAAAGAAAGCTATAAGATTTGATCTGTGTAATACTGCTATATTTTTCTATCATTTTTATTGAATATTTGTATCCTTTTCCATAGAGAATAGCATGTGGGTAGTCATATGTTATAGTTGGTCTGCCTACACTCTTCCATAAAATATGATCAAATACAGATTTCAATAGAAGGAAAACTTTGACAACTTTTGAAGACGTAGTCAAAGAAGCAGCACATTAACAACACAGCTGGCGTGAACACATATTGTTGCTTTGAAAGAATACTTTTTCAAAGGTTTTCAGATTTTTGAGGAGACTGCGAGGGTACCAACCAATGATATAACACAGAATGTCTCAAAAGTTCCTGTATTGCTGAGGAACTTGGATAAAGCTTTCATGGCAGGAATAAAGATGAAATGAACCAGATGGTCATAATATTTCTGTAAAGCTAAGTGTGGTTCTTGTTGGAAGTGCAAAAATATTATCTCTGGAAGCATCCGCAGTGAATATATCACATACAGGTAATGCAAAATAAAAAAAAAAAAAAAAAAATCCACTATACAAATTGTGTTTGCTGCTAAAAACCTTGATAACAGTGCAACAGGACATATTAGACAGAATATACAATATCAAACAGACATATAAAATAAACTTTGCAACTCAGACACAGCAAAGACATAAAACAATATCACAAATATAATAAAGTTCACTCAGCAATGTGCTGAATTGTGACATTTCTGAGTGTGGTCAATGCCTTCCTCTGGAGTTATTGCATTTGTGGGAATTTGCAGCCAAAAACAATCCTTCATAGTGGGATTTATCCTCAGGTTCAGTTCATTGTACTAAAAGAAAAGAAGACATTTTCTTCTCTAATGGTCTCAATGCAAGCTGCGACCCTTGGCAAGCCACGTCTCTGTCTTGCTTTTGCAGTTGATGGCAGTGGGTGTAATAATTAATTCTGGCACAAAAATCTCACAGGGAGACATACTGCACTTGGAGATCTAAATTCTGCCAACTTGATTTTTCCCAAAAAGACATTGCTGGAAAGTGACGTTACCATTTCACATAGGAATAGCTTTCGGATACTGATCATGAAATCATGTGGGAACTTATTTCCATGGTCAAACCTCTGCTTCATGTGAACATGAGTCACGATGACGCAATTATTATTATTTTCTCAGAATCTACATTAAGTGGTATTTAATGCTTGGAGAAATCAAAAGAAAATTATGTCATGAAAGTGCTAACTGGCCTGATGGCACCACTAGACACACAGTCCCAACTCTTCAGTATCTTTTAAATAATAATCTTTGTGTAAGTTGCTTGCAAATATTATTGTGCCAGTTGGGTGGTTATTTGGGTGGTGAATTTTTACACTATACAAAATGACTAACCACACAAATTAGCCAGTGTCTATTGCTAAGACCATAATGAATAGAACCATTAATTCAGTTCCAACAGTGCAGACATGGAAATGATTGACAGACAAATAAACTAAACTAAAATAATATCATTAAGACAGTGAAGACACACAGAAATAGCACAAATACACCATCTGGCAGGGTCTAATGGGGCTATGCTAATTAGCAAAAAATTGACTACTGTATATTATATTGCACAGATCCAATCTTTTGTCCCCAGTTTACATTCACTTCAAACTCGACTGCTATTCAATATATGTGTTTACATTAATCCCCACCCAAAATAATTCTGTTGGTGATCGCTTTACTATGCAATATGGTTGACCCTCCGGTTTTAAATGTCTGTAATTTTACAATTCATGTCGGGTGGCCATCATTATTTGGCAGGATGGATAAGTTATAAGTTGTCATGGATGTTTGCAGTGCAAAATCTGACTGAAATTGCACGGAAAATAACAGTATTTTCGTTTGTTGTTTTAGTAGCACGGTAAGATTTCATTTATTTGAGAGAGAGAGAGAGAGAGAGAGAGAGAGAGAGAGAGAGAGAGAGAGAGAGAGAGAGATTGTGAGTGTGAATTACCTGCATCCGTCTGTATGTTATTGTGAAGCTTGTTAGTTTATTTACAAAATAAAAGGCTGAGGCTGAAAACTAGTTTCTATATGCTCCCGAATATTTTTAAATCTTAACTATAAAGAGTACAGCTAAGAAAAAAAAAGAAAAAGAAAAAAAGCTGTGAGTTTTAGTGCGAGCGGATATAAGCACATCTGCTTCATAATAGGACATTACAAAACAACATTTGTGAGAAAACGTTTCCACCTCGCCTTGAGGTGGCTTGGAATTCCAAAGTGGAAATGGATGTTTAGATGTAGGCCAGATGTCCACATACGGTATCTTAAAACCACATTTAGAAGAGGCTCAGAACGGATGCGAAAAAAAAACGAAAAAAAAAAAAAAAACGGATCTCGTGCGGATTTTTGTGTTTACACGTGCAACAAATTCTGATCTGTGTCAGTTGTGAGAAAAAAATCTGTTTTTTTGTGTCAGTGTAAACAGCCATTGATCCCGAAAAGTCTATTTTAACTCTTTTCCTGCCATTGACAGAAAATTCCGACTTTCCGTGTTTTCACTGTTATACGTTAGGGGGCGCTATGACACATCTTCTGAAAGAGTACTGAATCTCCTGTTCAAAACACAGGAAAAGAAGAAACGGAAACAAGTGATAGCATATGTGAGCAAATGCATTTGTAAAATAACACAAACCTTTCAAAAAAAAGGTTTTCTCAATTTTCTTAGCTTTTTTTTTTGCTTAAAATGTTGTTTTTTTAATGAAACTTACCAACATTCAAGTGTTGATAAAAAATAATGCATTAAGCTTTAGAATAAAACGTTTTTTGCTTTTTTTTTAAGCTGAAGGTCTGTTCTTTCTTTCGATACATTGCTTGTTCCGATATTCATACAACAAAATATTCTGGGGGCCATGAAATTTTTGTGAAAATTATCAGAAATGCTGGCGGTGACTGGCAACTTCTTTTTTTTTTTTTTTACGCTGTTGGGGAAAGAGTTAAATGATCGCTCCACCATAGATCCTATTATATGGCCACATGAATTTGGTATAGTTTCATAGTTCTTTGTCCAAATTGTATTTCAAATATATAACCAGGGGTAAATCTTTAATCACAGACTTGACTGGAGCATGTCGGTTTCTCAGTCCGATATGATTTGGTCCTCAATCTCCTCAGGCAGGGCAAGTAGTTCCCAGCCGTGTCACGGAAGTCTCTGCGGAGAAAGATGTAAAACACAGGATCCAACAAGCTGTTAAGGCTCAGAAAGCCTCGTGTTAACTGATAGGGCACAAACACAGCCTTCTCCCAAACGCACGCATTGCTGTGTATCAGCAGTCCAACGTACTTCACACAGCCGATGAAATGATAGGGCCCCAGCACCGTGACAAATACAGCCACCAGAAGGGTGAGCAGACCCCTGATACTCCTCTTCTCCTCGGATAAAAGCGAGTTGATTGCCATCAGAGAGCGGACGGTCTCTCTGTGGAGACCAACAATGAAGCTCAGGGGTATGATGAAGGACACAAGCAGAGTAATCAGCCTGTAGGTGATGAAATGACCCTCTGAGGGATACTTCTCGATACAAAGAGTGTAATTTTCCTGCTTGGGAAAGAGCTTGTCAAACGCGATGGTAGGTGGCACCGCAATTAGTATCCAAATGGCGAGTGCTATCCAGCGGGCAAACCTCAAGTTACGCAGATGCTTGAAGCTGAGAGGTCTGGCGATGGCCAGGTGACGCTCTAGAGCGATGATACACATGAAGAAGATGCCCGCGTAAATGCTAATGTAAAAAGTCAGACCCATAAACTGACAGCTCCGGGTTCCGAAGCGCCAGTAGTGTCCGTTGGCATAGTAGTCTATCCATAAAGGCAAACTCAGGAGTTGAACTAGATCTGCGATCAGCAGGTTAATGACGTACACGGGTAGAACGTTCTCTGATTGGATTAGTTTGTAGAGCCCAAAAAGCGCGAACAGGTTCAAAGGGGTGCCAATGATGAAGAAGATTCCATACAGGATGGGAAGGAAGATGCCGTCTTGACTGAAGTCGATTCCGCAAGCATTTCCCACAGCTGATGGGACGCTCAGGTTGGTGAGGGCACTTGCATCGAAGTGGTTCTCCATCTTTTGGCTATGACGGAGTGGTATTCTGTTATTGACATGGTTTTGAAGCATATTCACAAAACAATTTATTTTTTTTTTGCTACTGACAAGCATTTATGTAACAGTTTCATCTGTAGTATAATCTAAATTTATGCAGCATTATGCATGGGGAATACACATTTACAGAACAAGTATTTCAAACTCCTGTAGGGGGAATTCACTATGAATGAAATGCAGAGTTTTAATTCCCACTTCACATGAGGAATTATATAGCCTACAGTAAATCACAAATATGTAATGGCACAAATATGGCCACGAACTCAATGAGTTTGAATGCAATTTGCATGACACAACTTACATTTATGCACTTAACAGTTGTTTTTATCTAAAGTGACTACCAAGTCATCCAATCTATACATTTTTAGAGAGGCATAAGCATAATTTATATAGAAAGAAGGCAGGTTTTATCAAAAGAAAGATTTATCAGTGATTTAATTTAATGTGGTAAAGCACTATTTCACCACATTTAGTTACTGGTTAAACTGCATTGTGGGTGGTTTGTGGGAAAATAAAAGTATTTACACAAGTGGCAAAACTGTTTAGTGAATTTGCTATTGTAAATTCTCATAAGACTGATATCTTAAATCCAAAAAATAAATATGAATAAATGATGAAAAATGACTTACCTTAAAGGTTCCGATAGAAAACTTAACTGCTGCTGACTTGAGAGACAACCCAATTCACCACATTTGCCACAGGAAAATGAAATCATATAATTCAGGAGATAAAAACTGAGGACTTCAAACTCATTCAGTGTGCTCAGCCACAGATGCACATTAGCACATGACTAACCTCACGTACACATGAGGAAATGTGTCAGGAGGATGTGATGTTACTTATTGCAGAGGCTTTACCGACATTTAACCAATTACACATACAAACATGTCTAACCAATAAAAAAAGAAAAAAAAGAAAAAAAGACATTTGAGCCATACATCCATGTGAAACATACACACATACATGCATACATGAATATTTAACTTAACTTAACTTACCTTAATTGAAATTTGAAAACTTTCCAAAAAAAAATTGAAAATGCACTCAGTAATTTGTGTTTGTAAAAAATGTGTTTTTATTCATCCATCAAATCCCCATAAAGGTAGTGACATTTTGAAGCACTAACAAGATTTAAACATGACAATAATTATTAGTGTGCACTGGCATTTGAAAAGCTGCAAGATGAATTTAAAGACGTCTTACACATGGGGAAGAAGACTGTCTGTTCATGTGTCAAAGAACTGGTTAAAGTGATGTCAAAGACACGTACAATGCTGGTGTCAGACATTGAATTGCATCATCTTCATAGAATGTAGCTTGGCATGAACCTGGAGAGTGAAGGGTAGATTAAAGCTTGGAGCAGGATTTTTTTATTTTTTATTATTATTATTATTATTTTTTTTTAAGACTGACTGCATACATATTTCATACTCGCAGGCCAGGAAGTATAAAACTGCACAGCTTCTATCTGCTTTTGAAGGTTTTATCAGTCCCCGGTTGATCTGGAACTCTAGGTAACACTTTTCAAGCAGTCTGAAGTGGCATTTCTTCAGGTTGTTGGCGAGTCCAGCCTGAGGGAGCTCCTCCAGCAGCCTCAAGAGTTGAAGCAGATGTTTGTCTCATCTTTCAGAGAGGATGAAAACATTATACAGTTATAGTACATTTCATATGGTTATTTCTTCTGAAGGTCTTAGAAGAAAGTCCCCAGGTCCTTTGAAAGGAGGGACATCACCTGTTAAAGATCATGTCATAGGTTCAATCTCAAGAGAACACATACTAACAGATTTAAAATGTATAAATGCACTATAACAGGGGTTTTCTAACTGAGGTTCTCTTTTAAAATTATTTTGGACCAAATGCCAACTATTAAAATTATTTACAATATTTATTACTTTGTATTAAGGTGACCTTTTTTTTTTTTTTGCCCACTATTGAAGGTAGGCAATGTTTTTTATAAACACTTTTTTTATAGGCCTACTGGTTGGAACTCTCTTCACATCCTGATAGCAATCAATAATAGATGTGGTCTATATATGTACACTTAACAAAATTATAAACACAACACTTTTGTTTTTGCCCCCATTTTTCATGAGCTGAACTCAAAGATCTAAGACTTTTTCTATGTACACAAAAGGCCTATTTATCTCAAATATTGTTCACAAATCTGTCTAAATCTGTGTTAGTGAGCACTTCTCCTTTGCCGAGATAATCCATCCACCTCACAGCATATCAAGATGCTGATTAGACAACATGATTATTGCACAGGTGTGCCTTAGGCTGGCCACAATCAAAGGCGTTTCAGAGAATTTGGCAGTACATCCAACCGGCCTCACAACCGCAGACCACTTGTAACCACAACAGCCCAGGACCTCCACATCAGGCATCTTCACCTCCAAGATCGTCTGAGACCAGCCACCCGGACAGCTGCTGCAACAATTGGTTTGCATAACCAAAGAATTTTTGCACAAATTGTCAGAAACGTCTCAGGGAAGCTCATTTGCATGCTCGTCGTCCTCATCGGGGTCTAGCCCTGACTGCAGTTCGTTGTCATAGCCAACTTGAATGGACAAATGTTCCCATTCGATGACATCTGGCACTTTGGAGAGGTGTTCTCTTCATGGATGAATCCCGATTTCCACTGTACAGGGGAGATGGCAGACAGCGTGTATGGCATCGTGTGGGTGAGCGGTTTGCGGATGTCAAACACTTTATATGAACAAACTACTAATCTATAAAACACAATCGGTCTACCGACCTTTTACTGTGTTGTGTCAATTGATGTTGATATGCGCGAGAGAGAGAGAGCAATACAGCACTCGTGTTGTTTGAAGGCGATGAGAGTGTGCACGCGCGCTCTGCTTGTTCTTATGCGCCCTGTCCACTGATCTAAATAATTCGTTGTTACGACGACTTGAACGATGAACTAATTCCCTCCCTCATTTTGATTTAACGAATTACAACGTGGCTACAATATAATAAAACGAGGGAACAAATTATTTTTCACTATTTAATTAATAGTATCAAACTGTTTTTCTTACCTGTGAAGATAGCTTTTCAGTGAAGGCCGACTAGTGTTCTCGTACAGCTTTTTATTCCTTTGGCAAAGAAATTGGCATTTTTTAATAAGACTTTAAACAAATACCCATTTAAATGCTTAGGATGTTTGCGTTGTGAGAATGTACAGGGAGACTTTAGATTTAAAAAACTGTGTCTGGTTAGGCAATGTTTTTTCAGTCAAATCATAAAATTTCCTATTGATTCAGTAGAACGTGTGAGCTCACTAGGGAATACCAATATGGCGGCGCAGTGGCTTCACTGTTTATGACGTCATGAGCTATCCAGTCATTCTATATAGATCAGTGATCTGTACACAATTCCTGGAAGCTGAAAACATCTCAGTTCTTGCATGGCCAGCATACTCACTGGACATGTCACCCACTGAGCATGTTTGGGATGCTCTCGATCGGCGTATACGACAGCGTGTTCCAGGTCCTTCCAATATCCAGCAACTTCGCACAGCCATTAAAGAGGAGTGGACCAACATTCCACAGGCCACAATCAACAACCTGATCAACTCTAAGCAAAGGAGATATGTTGCACTGCGTGAGGCAAATGGTGGTCACACCAGATACTGACTGTTTTTCGGACCCCCCCGGTCGTCTCCAATTGACGTTCCCTAATGTCTCCAATCGACGTTTAATATATAGTATTCCCCTCTAAACTAACTCACCTGCTGCACAGCAGAAATTAACAGACAGACTTCAGCAAATGTCCTTTAAATTCTTTAATCACGACCGGGAGAGTACTCAAGCAATTCTCAGAGAATCTCTCACAAGAAGAAGCAAGGCCGGAGGATCTCAGACAAATTCCATTGAGAATCCCACCAGCTAAAAGAAAACAAGTTTTTATAGAATAAGGAGGTAGGCTATGGCAAAAAATGTCATGCTGCATTACATAATTTCCCCACAATTTGATTGGTTTTCATAGACAAACCCTTTTGTTACTAGGTAAAGCAAACTTTGTTTTAATGATTATGTCAAATGTGGAACATCTGTCTGTCTATAGTATTGAACCCTTTGTGTGTTGTTTATTTCACCCATGTAATTGATTTGGTTTGTGTGTGTATTTTGATTATTTAATGCTGTGTCACTGGTTGCTTATGTGTGGGTCTAAATACTCCCGAACAGTTATGATTGACAGACCCAACCCTCTTGCTGTGACATTGGTGGCATTTGACAGCGCTGCCCGGACTAATGGAGTAATTAAGGACAGGTGCGGCAGTTGGTATAAGAGAAGGCAAGCGAGAAACAAGTGGGGGGGGGGCAGAGTGAAGGTGTACGGAGGAACGCACGCATACTGCGAGCTGAACGTACGGGAAAGGAACACAGATCGCTGCGATTGATTTCAGGAAGTCACAGCCAGACGAACAGTGGGCACGGATCTGAGTACAACGCATACTGGAGATAAGTGAAAGGAAAGTGCTCAGCTTACCGGTGTTTTGAGTGCGTGTGATCCATGTCTGTGTGTGTTACGATTTGAGGATTTTGTATATTCTTCTACAGCGGATCAGAAGAGGGACGCAGAGGTTCATGCGGTGGATTCAACGCCTGATTTGAGCTAAGTAAAGGAAAGTTGTCCTGCCTATCAACTTATGTGTGTGTGCGAGAGCTGTACTATAAATTTGCGTGAGACTAAGGGCTACGTTTATTCCTCCTCAGTGCTGCCGCCGTTTATATTGGATCACGGAGCTGCGTAAAGGGACAGACTAATTAGACTACGGTACCTCATCTGAATCAGCACTCTCTTCCGCGGTCCGCTCATCTGGCGGATTTCCATATAAGGCCCATAGACCTTGAATGTGGTTTGGGATTTGACTACAGACTGACGAACTCTTTTTTTATACATTTCATTTTTATGCTTTGATTTTATATACTGATGTAGGATGGAATTTGGAGTATAGATTTAAGCTGATGAATTGTGGTGAATTGTGTTGCAGCATTAACTGACCAGTGAGTTGTTTTTTTTTTACTTTTTTTTCTATTGCCTATTTTATTATTGTGAGTAAATTGTTATATAAATAAACTGTATAAATTCAAGAAGTGGTTGTTGTCCTTTTCCTATCAGTGGAGAAACTAAACGCTGGTATAAATTAAGAACTTCACATTTTAGTGTGTCATTTATTTGGCGTAGTCAGGCAGGGTACCAGCTCCACTGATAGGTAATGGACTCGACTCCAGGTAATAGCGGTAACTTGTCAGTAGGTGGTAGCAATAATCCAGCCATTATGGCTCAGTTTGTTATGCCATGGTTTATGGGGGCTGCATGGATTCCGAAATTTGATGGCAATAGAGCTAAATTTGGAGAATGGAGGGTTCAGGTGGAGGCCATGTTGAGGGCCCAAGGATTGAGTGAACAACAGCAAGCAGACTTTTTGCTGGGGGCTCTGGAAGGCGATGCCAAGCGTGAGCTGCATCTTGTGCAACCTTCAAGTAAGAACACAGGAGCAAAAGTATTGCAACAGTTACAGACACTGTATGCTAAACCAACCACTAAGGCGCAGTTGAGAGCAAGTTTTTTTAATTGTAGACAGCGTGCAGAAGAAACTGTGAGTGCTTATATACTAAGGCTGAGAGAATTCTTTTCCAGATGGCAGGAGCGAGATGCAGGTGGTACTGAGGATGGAGAGGACCTACTGTTGGACCAACTGATGGTGGGCCTATGCGCAGGGCCCATCAAACAGGAGTTAAGCCGCCAGCTCCGGCGAGATGAACGCCTGACTTTCAGTACAGCTTGCAAAGAAGCGCGGGCGCTGGAACAGGAGTTACAGGAGGGGGAGGAGGTTGCCATCTCCCAGAGGGTCACAGCCCCACCACCAAGAAACGACAGATCCCACCTAGAACAACTGAAAAGTCAGTTAAGAGAAGAACTGCAGCAGGACCTAATAGGGGAGATGCGAGAGCAGATGATGGCCCTTTCGGCCAGTTTAATGGAAGAGGTCAGGGTGCAACTAGCAACGAGAGAAGCACCGCCAGCCCCCAGCACTCGACCCACGAGCAGTTCTGCGGCCCCAACAAAGGTGCCTCAGGTGAGGCAACGACAAACGCCCATGTCGGCTTACCAGTGGGACGCAGAGGGCCGGCCCATTTGCTTAGGCTGTGGCGAAGCTGGACATGTGCAACGCTGGTGCCCGCATAGACCGTCCAGGCGGCGGGATTTTTAATTTCCCCTACAGCTGAGGGCCAAGTAGTGGGGGCTGTTGGCCAGGATGAGGGGCCCATGTCGCAAAAGAAATCCGCTTTGATCGGTGAGTGTCTTGATGTTGTTATAAAGATGAATGAAATGTCGGTGCCATTTGTGCTGGATACGGGGTCACAGGTTACCCTTTTGAGCCAAAGTTTGTTTAACAAATACTTGGGAAGTACCTGTTTGACCAATATTGAGGAGACCCCCTGGTTGACCCTACGTGCAGCCAATGGTTTGAAGATTCCATATATTGGCTATGCTCTGGTCGACTGCAGAGTAGGAAGTATCTATGTGCCTGCAAAGGGGGTAATAATTGTGAACGATGAATGCTTGGGGCCAGATAAGGGCATACTTGGTATGAATATTATTAATTCTGTCTGGTCTGCTCTCACTCAAGGGAACCACCCAGGGTTGGCTGCTTTTAAGACGACCATACCGCTGGTCCAAGGCCAGGCTTGGGTTCGAGCGTTTACAGAGTGCCATTGCATTTCCACTAGAGGGTCACTCCCCCCTTACCAAGGCATGGCCAAATTACTACGCCAGCAACCAGTGGTCATTCCACCCCAGACAGAGATGCTTGTGTGGACACAGGTATCTGAAGGTGCCCCCAAACAGGCATGTAATGTAATCATAGAACCCCTCCCTGATAGTGACTCAGAGTGGTGTGTGGGCCGCACACTGGCAGTGCTGCATGGTGGGAGAGTTCCATTGCGGCTGTGCAACCCTAACCCATACCCTGTGGAGGTCCCCCAGCGACAGCCATTGGCTCAAGTGACTGAAGTGGCTATGACTGATATCCAAGGGGAACAAGAGCTTGTCCTCAACAGTGTGGCAGCGGATGTGGTGGAGGTAGAGGTGAGACACATTGGGACGGTGGGGGGTACGGACGCAACTGAACCACATCTAGCACTGGCTCTACAGGGAGACGGCCTGACTCCAGACCAGCAGAGGGATATGACAAACCTGTTGCATAAGTGGTCAAAAGCATTTGCCAACCATAATGAAGACTTTGGCTGTACTGGAGTGGTGAAACACCAAATACCCACGGGCTCAGCACCCCCCAGTCGCGAGCGGTACCGTCCCATTCCCCCAAGTTTGTATACCGAACTGAGATCTTTCTTACAGAATATGCTGACAAGTGGCGTGGTAAGAGAGAGCACAAGCCCTTGGGCAGCCCCAATAGTGCTTGTGAAGAAAAAAGATGGAAATTGGAGATTCTGTGTGGACTACAGAAAACTTAATGCTCTCACCCATAAAGACGCCTATCCGCTGCCCCGTATTGAGGAGGCTTTGACTGGACTTAAATCTGCCAGGTGGTATTCTACATTAGATCTTGCAAGTGGATATTGGCAAGTGGAAATGCATCCCATAGATAGAGAGAAGACCGCATTCACAACTCCTTTTGGGCTGTATGAATTCAATCGGATGCCATTTGGATTATGTAATGCTCCTGCTACATTCCAAAGACTAATGCAACGTTGCTTAGGCAACTTAGTAAATGATTCATTACTGATATATTCGGATGATGTAGTGGTATTTTCCTCTGATTTTAGTAGTCACCTGCAACACCTCGAAAAGGTCTTTCAGTGCCTCCACAACCACGGGCTGAAACTCCAACCTGCAAAATGCCACTTGTTTCAGCGCAGAGTGACATATCTGGGGCACGTTATCAGTGAGCAGGGGGTGGCAACCGATCCAGAAAAGACCGCTGCGGTAAGGGATTGGCCAATTCCCCAGACCGTGAAACAGGTAAAATCCTTTCTTGGATTTGCAGGGTATTATCGACGGTTTATACCTGCCTTCTCCACAATAGCCACTCCATTGAATGCACTGACACGTGGCACGGCGGCACAGAGTAAGACTGCCACGATTACATGGGCACCTGAATGCCAGCAGGCCTTTGATTTACTTAAGGAAGCGTTACTTACCACACCCATATTGGCTTATGCAGACTTTTCCCAACCATTTAGGCTATATACTGATGCCAGCTTAGAGGGTCTGGGGGCAGTATTGGCTCAAGTACAAGAGGGAAAAGAGAGAGTGATTGCTTATGCTAGCCGTAGTCTCCAGCCAACGGAAAGAAATGATCAGAACTATAGTTCTTTTAAGTTAGAATTGTTAGCCCTGAAATGGGCTGTAACCGAGAAATTCAAAGATTATCTGTATGGAGCTGAATTTACTGTGTTCACAGATAATAACCCATTGGTTCATCTTAACACTGCCCGTCTTGGTGCTGTGGAACAGCGGTGGGTGGCCCAGCTGGCAAACTTCAAGTACGTCGTCAAGTACAGGCCAGGTACCCAAAATAAAAATGCAGATGCTCTCTCCAGGTTACCAGAACCGCAAGATCCAAGGCCAACTCTTGCCAGGAGGGTGATAGTAGGAGAACCATCTTGGGCAGACCTGCAGACCAAGGACCCAGAGCTAGTGCAGATACGGCAGAGGAAGGAACAGGGACTTCCACCCCGGGAGGTTAGTAGCCCTTTGTCCTCGCATGCAAAACAACTACGACGAGAATGGGATCGGATTGTGCTGCGAGACGGCATTTTGGGACGACTGTACCAGCAAGCAGGGTCTGGAGAAGAGATCTTCCAGGTGGTAGTCCCCAAGCAAGAAGCTAGGAAGGTCTGGGAGACTTACCATGGGGAGATGGGACACCCAAGTAGTGAAAGGACCCTTACTATCCTGCGGCAGCGCTGCTATTGGCCAAGGATGACTGAGGATGTAAAGCAGTGGACGACTACCTGCCCTCAATGTGTCTGTGCCAAGGCTGGGCCAGAGGTGAGGGTTCCTCTTGTATCCATTCTAACTAGTTACCCATTTGAGGTGGTTGGGGTAGACTATCTGTCCCTGGGGCGGCCTGAGGACAGGTACCCCTACATCCTAGTTGTAACTGACCTGTTCTCCAAGTATGCCCTTGCAGTGCCCACGAGAGACCAGTCTGCCAACACAACAGCTCAAGCCTTATACAACAACCTAATCCAGACCTTTGGCTGTCCTGAACGGATCCTGACAGACCGGGGGGCATCATTCGAGTCATCACTGATGAAGGAACTTTGCCAACTTTACGGTTGCCAGAAGAGCCGCACCACAGCCTATCACCCCCAAGGGAATGGAGCTTGTGAAAGGTTCAATCAGACCCTGTTGGGGCTGTTAAACTCCCTGGATGAAACCAGCCAAGCCCAGTGGCCAAACCGGCTTCCCGCTCTTGTCCAGGCATATAACAACACCATTCACAGCACCACCGGAATGACTCCTCACTACGTTGTGTTTGGGAGGCATGCCAGATTGCCTGTCGACTGGGTAACTGGCCTGAAACCTGAAACCGAGCCCCATACCCTGTCGGGGTGGGTAAAGAGGCACCAGGAAGCTTTGAACCATGCCTATCAGACAGTAACCAGGCATACTCAACAACGACAGGACCGAGACCAGGCCAGATACAACAGAAGAGTCAAGCTGGCATCCCTGCTCCCAGGGGAACGAGTGCTTGTTCGCAACTTCCGCAGGAGGGCCAAAGGAAAGTTGAACCTGAGGTGGGCACCAGAACCGTATGTGGTGGTCAAGCAGCTCCGGTAAAACCACCCAGTCTATGTACTTCGACCAGAGGGTAAGGAAGCACCCACCCGCACAGTACATAGGAATAACCTCCAACCATGCCCCTTGGATATGTTGCAGCATAGTCAGGAACCAGAGGAATCACAACCTCCAGCATGCCGCCCGATAGAATCAATGCCCCCTCCAACCTGGTGGCTTCCTGGCCTAGTGGTGACGTATAATCATCAGCCACCTATTGAAGAGCGAGATCTAGCTTTGGCCCCACCTGACCCTCCAGCAGAATCCATAGGACAGCATGATGAGGCTAGCTTGCCTACTGTACGTCGCTCCGAGCGCCTCAATTTGGGAATGCCCCCAGCCCGGTATCGCAGTAAGTAAGGGGTCGGGACGACCTCTATTAAAGAGGGGGTGAAATGTCAAATGTGGAACATCTGTCCGTCTATAGTATTGAACCCTTTGTGTGTTGTTTATTTCACCCATGTAATTGATTTGGTTTGTGTGTGTATTTTGATTATTTAATGCTGTGTCACTGGTTGCTTATGTGTGGGTCTAAATACTCCCGAACAGTTATGATTGACAGACCCAACCCTCTTGCTGTGACATTGGTGGCATTTGACAGCGCTGCCCGGACTAATGGAGTAATTAAGGACAGGTGCGGCAGTTGGTATAAGAGAAGGCAAGCGAGAAACAAGTGGGGGGGGGCAGAGTGAAGGTGTACGGAGGAACGCACGCATACTGCGAGCTGAACGTACGGGAAAGGAACACAGATCGCTGCGATTGATTTCAGGAAGTCACAGCCAGACGAACAGTGGGCACGGATCTGAGTACAACGCATACTGGAGATAAGTGAAAGGAAAGTGCTCAGCTTACCGGTGTTTTGAGTGCGTGTGATCCATGTCTGTGTGTGTTACGATTTGAGGATTTTGTATATTCTTCTACAGCGGATCAGAAGAGGGACGCAGAGGTTTATGCGGTGGATTCAACGCCTGATTTGAGCTAAGTAAAGGAAAGTTGTCCTGCCTATCAACTTATGTGTGTGTGCGAGAGCTGTACTATAAATTTGCGTGAGACTAAGGGCTACGTTTATTCCTCCTCAGTGCTGCCGCCGTTTATATTGGATCACGGAGCTGCGTAAAGGGACAGACTAATTAGACTACGGTACCTCATCTGAATCAGCACTCTCTTCCGCGGTCTGCTCATCTGGCGGATTTCCATATAAGGCCCATAGACCTTGAATGTGGTTTGGGATTTGACTACAGACTGACGAACTCTTTTTTTATACATTTCATTTTTATGCTTTGATTTTATATACTGATGTAGGATGGAATTTGGAGTATAGATTTAAGCTGATGAATTGTGGTGAATTGTGTTGCAGCATTAACTGACCAGTGAGTTGTTGTTTTTTTACTTTTTTTTCTATTGCCTATTTTATTATTGTGAGTAAATTGTTATATGAATAAACTGTATAAATTCAAGAAGTGGTTGTTGTCCTTTTCCTATCAGTGGAGAAACTAAACGCTGGTATAAATTAAAAACTTCACATTTTAGTGTGTCAATTACTTAATTGTTAATCACAAGGTTCAAACTTAGTCATCTGTCTAGTTTCATTTTTGTTATTTTTACACTCACACAACCAATGTAAACAACATTCAAAAACACAGGACAGAACGTTTTACAACCCCTGGCAAAAAGTATGGAATCACCCCTCTCATTTCATTCAAATGTTTAATTGTGTAGAAAAAAAAACAAGCACATATATGCCACAAAACAATTTTCACTGAACAATCCAAACTTATGGCTGTATAAAACACTTTTAAAAAAAAAAAAAAAAAAGATCACACAGAGGAAACAAATATGGAATCACACAAATCTGAGGAAAATTATATGGAATCACCAAATAAAAACACTACTAGTACTTTGTTGCACCACCTCTGGCTTTTATAACAGCTTGAATTCTCTGAGGCATGGATTTAACTAATGACAAACAGTATACTTCATCAATCTGTCTCCAGCTTTGTCTTATTGCAGTTGCCAGATCAGCTTTGCAGGTTGGAGCCTTGTCGTGGACCATTTTCTTTAATTTCCACCACAGATTTTCAATTGGATTGAGGTCCGGACTATTTGCAGGCCATGCCATTGACATTATATGTCTTTCCTGTAGGAATGTTTTCACAGATTTTGCCCAATGGCACGATGCATTATCATCCTGAAAAATGATGCTACCATCAGCAAACATCCTTTCAATTGATGGAATAAGAAAAGTGTCCAAAATCTCAACATAAACTTGTGCATTTACAGAAGATGTAATGACTGTCATCTCTCCCATACCTTTACCTGACATACAACCCCATATCATTAATGATTGTGGAAATTTGCATGTTTTCTTCAGGCAGTTGTCTTTATAAATTTCATTGGAACGGCACCAAACAAAAGTTCCAGCATCATCACCCTGCCCAATGCAGATTCGTGATTCATCACTGAATATAACTCTCATCCAGTCATCCACAGTCCAAGATTGTCTTTCTTTAGCCCACTGAAACCTTGTTTTTTTCTGTTTAGATGTTAATGATGGTTTTCGTTTGGCTTTTCTGTGTGTAAATCCCATTTCTTTTAGGCGATTTCTTACAGTGCGGTCACAGACATTGACTCCACTTTCTGCCCATTTGTTCCTCATTTGTTTTGTTGTGCATTTTCTGTTTTCAAGGCATATTTCTTTAAGTTTTCTGTCTTGGCGCTTTGATGTCTTTCTTGGTCTACCAGTACGCTTCCCTTTTACAACCTTTCCATTTGATTTGTACTTGGTCCAGATTTTAGACACAGCTGACTGGGAACAACCAACATCTTTTGCAACATTCCGTGAAGATTTACCTTCTTCGAGAAGTTTGATAATCCTCTCCTTTGTTTCAACTGACATCTTTCGTGTTGGAGCCATGAGTTATGTCAATCATCTTGGTTCAACACATCACTAATGTGTGCAAGCACTCTTTTTTAACTGCAGACTAATTAGCAGTTGTAATCAGATACAGGTGTGTGTTTTAGAAATGCAAAGTGCATGGTGATTCCATATAATTTTCCTCAGATTTGTGTGATTCCATATTTTTTTCCTCTGTGTGATCTGTAAAAACAGTTGTAATTGACTATAGTTTTTTTTTTTTTTTTTTTTTTTAAGTGTTTTATACAGCCAGAAGTTTGGATTGTTCAGTGAAAATTGTTTTGTGGCATATATGTGCTTGTTTTTTTTTTCTACACAATTAAACATTTGAATGAACATCTTCTGAGAGGGGTGATTCCATACTTTTTGCCAGGGGTTGTAGTACACTGTGTTTCAAAGTGTTATCATGTTAGCCCTTAAAAGAGAAATAAGGTTAGATGTTAGAAATATGGTTAGTAATATACAGTTTATTATTGTATCTATTAAAAATCCACCACAACTTAAACCTGTATGAGTTTCTTTCTTCTGTTGAACACTAAAGAAGATATTTAAAAAAAAAAAAATGTTGTAACCAGACAGTTGATGACACCCATTGACTTCCATATAGGAAAAAAATACTATGGAAGTCAATGGCTACCGTCAACTCTCTGGTTACCTTCTTTAAAATACCTTTGTTTGTGTTCAACAGAAGAAAGAAACTCATACAGGTTTGGAACACCATGAAGGTGAGTAAATGAGAACGTTTTCATTTTTGGGTGACTAATCCCTTTAATTATCTTTTTGGCTACTAGGTGGTTTTACTGAGTATCAAAGATAATAGCAACTTTTACTCTCCACTTGACTACATTTTTAAAGAGGAACATGTACTCTTTACTCCAATACATTTGTAATGTTAATGCAATTACTTGTTACATTTTGCATGGCACCAGGACATTGAAGGTACTATATCTTCTTGTGCGTTTTGCCCTTACTCACCCAAACTTGTCAACAAGGCTAATTTACTTAAATGCGAGTGCAATAGCAGGTCGTTGCTGAATCACAGGTGTTTCATATATGAGATGAGGACGTAGTTGCAGCCAGTAATGAAGCCGAAACCAGCACATACAGTGTGAGTAGGTTTTGAATATTTAATTTTGCTAAACATTATTTTATTTATCCAATATATTGAAGAGATCTTTTTGAAGAACATTGGTTTGCTCATCCACTGCTCATTTGAGCACTTAAGCTTAACTGAGACTTGAGTGTTTGTAGACGTTTAAGAGGCTGTTGTGTCGACCTTGATTTATTGCAACATGCCTCCTCCAAACGACATGAACCCGCACAGCAGAGTATGCAAAGTGTCATGAGAGATGGCATTAAATTACCTCATGTCTCAAAGCACATAACATTACAATAACATAGAACGTAAACAACTTGCAGAGCTCTTGCTTGTACCACCTGACTGCTGCAGATTCCTTTCTGTGTTCAAAGCTAGCTTGCTATAGCTAGCCTCTCCAAAATTGCCTACACTACCTTTAATGTTTGAAGTATAAATCTGAAGAGAAACATTTTCAGTTAAATTCAAATGTATATGTAAAGTGCTTTTGACGCACAGTAAATATTGTTCCAAAGCAAAAATGTGCTCAAATTATTGCATTGAACATATTTAATTAACAGGTAAAAATCCCTGCACTATACCTATCACGTTAGATAAAGGTGTCTGTCAAATGCATAAATGTAAAGTAAATGTAGAAGAATGTAATTTGTTCACCACAGACTTCCAAGCAACTTTGCCAACATGACGTCACACAAGTGTATAATTGTCAGAACTGGCACAGCCAATGTGAGACCTAAAAGCATTTAGTTGTTTGTTGTAAGTTCATTCACCTGCAGATCAATAGGCAACAGAAAATAAGCCTAAGAGGAGTGAACTTTCAATAAAACTATTGATTTCTACAGTGAAAAGACTTACAATATGTCAAGGCGCAGCTTTGCCGATATACACAGCTTGGTTTAAGTGTCAGGACTGGCCAAATGCAGTTTGAGCAAAATAGCAAAGCAATCTTCAATGTTCCCTGGGAGGAACAAACAAGCACAGTGCACAGCATCCTTCTGTCACAATTGTGTCCCTCTCTCAATCAATACCAGAACATTCAGAGACTTTATAAAAAAACATTGATGTCTAGAGATAATGCAATATCATAATATGGTGGATCTTTCTTTTCTCAGCCCAACAGATGCACTCATGCTATTAACATACATTGATGATTTAGTACACGGGTAACTGAATTTTCTCTTTAATTAACAAATCAATACGGTGACTGCTTTCTGCTGTTGTAGTGAAAAGGTCATCGGTGTGTCTTCGTAGGCTGAATAATTGAATTTACATGGATTAAAGAAATTTTTAAGAAGTTTAGCATTCATCTGTGGCCAGACCTGTTAAATAAACCCATTGCAGGTGATCTGTGACACAATGGCCCTGGTGATTTATGACCAAACTGTAAGCGCTCTACCTCCGGAGGTCCCATCTGCAGGGGTTGCTTGCATGCAGTACATAAGGGGTGAAATTGTAGTTGATGCATGAGCATTCTGTGAACCAATGGGATTTGGCCTAAAGAAAACAGCATGACAAAATGCACTTGCAGAGAATTCTGCCTCCACATTTGTTACAAGGCCGCTTGCAAGACGTAAATGAAAAGGCTGGCAGAAGAAAGGCTTGTTCACGGTGACTTTGACATAGTGATTTCATAGGTATGCTTTGCTGGGACTTCTTATGATGGTGGCCCATTTTATTTGGTTTCTGTTTTGTTAAAAGTGGGGGTGGTAAGATAATTTTACTTTAAAAGCATAGACTGAACATGCAAATGTATTGAATCATTGAACATTTCATTGAAGTATAAACATGCAGTAATGTCAATCTTCATAATAGTCATCGGGAGGCCTATACAAACAATAATCAGTCTAATAACTAGAACTTTTAAGCTTTAACATCAACCTGCGTCATCATTGTATTCTTAAGATAAAGGACTTTCCTTGCATGGAAAACAAAAAGAGATGTTTCATCCCCTATTCCCTATTCACCTTCCCTGGTCCCTATTCACCTTCATTTGATTGGAACAGATCAACTTGGACATTCTGCAAGATAACTCAATTTGCGTTTTACAAAAGGAAAAGGGTTTGGAAACGACATCTAATTGGGCAAATAATGACAGATTTTTCATTTTGAGGTAAACTATCCCTTTAATTTATATATCAGTGAATACAAATGCTATTTTCTAAGGGTAGGGAAAAGTTGTAATGGCTTTTCTTCATTGGCTCTTTATATCACGCTGCCTGTTCAGACTCATTTATCTCACTGGAATTACTCTCAAACCTCATTTTCTTTGTAAATGTCCTTATGAATATTTACAAAACCTTCGGCATGCATTAATGGGTTGTGGAAGACTACGTATTTGATATTTATAACTTCACCAAATATTTTTAAGGAACTCAGAGTGCTGTGTTTGTTTTGTTTCCATGAGGATGTTAATTAGAGTGTCCTCTCTGCAAGTAAATGGGGAAAATACTATAAATAATCATCAAGATAATAGCAACTTAAAATTAAATTGCAGGTCATGCTACACATTAAAACACAACATAAAAAATTGTAACATTGAATTCAGGGAAGGAAATTTTAATTACTTCATAAAGAGTATAACGTGAAAAAAAGGAACCTACTTTTTCCCCTAACTAAAGTAGAAATGATGTTTCACTTTCTAAAAATATTATGTTGTTAGCCAAACTGTCTTAGTTTGGAGAATAGATTAAATAGAGAAATTCCAAACTTTCAGAACTTCTGCTTTATGACATTTTTCATGGTGTCATCTGATAGCAGTATATTGGCATCTGCAATATTCTGTTGCGAAAGATAGAAAGAAAGAGAAAAAGGAAGTAGGTATGGACAAAATTTGGTAAAACTTAAAAAAAAAAAGTTGGATTTTTTAACATTAGTTAATGCATTAGCTAACAAACTAACCATGTATTTTTACAGAATGTATTAATCCTTAGTAATGTTAATAAAAATTTAATTGTTCATTGTTTGTTCATGTTAGTTCACAGCTAGTGCATTAACTAATATGTGACCCTGGACCACAAAACCAGTCACATGGGTCAATTTTCCAAAATTGAGATGTACACATCATCTGAAAGCTGAATAAATAAGCTTTCCATTGATGTATGGTTTGTCAGGATAGGATAATATTTGTCCGAGATACAACTATTGTAAATCTGGAATCTGAGGGTGCGAAAAAATCAAAACATTGAGAAAATCTCCTTTAAAGTTGTTCATTTATGTTCATTAATTGTGCTGCATTCACTCACAAAAATAAATGTTTTATATATTTACGGTAGGAAATTTACAAAATATCTTCATGGAACATGATCTTTACTTAATATCCTAATGATTTTTGGCATAAAAGAAAAATCGATAATTTTGACCTATACAATGTATTGTTGGCTATTGCCACAAATATACCCGTGCGACTTGTGACTGGTTTTGTGATCCAGGGTCACATATTGTATTAGTAAATATTGAAAATAACAAGATTAATAAATGCTGTAGAGGTATTGTTCTGTTAACAAATTAAACCTTACTGTAAAGTGTTACTCAACACTTCCTATGCAGTAGGCCTACCTTTAGACCTTTGTAACTTAAAAATAATAATTTGCATGTGTTGTAATTTAAAGCAATGTTTGTATAAAAGGATATACAATACTTTCAGAAATGTGCTCTGGTCAAGCTCAGACATTTAAATTTGATAACTTGATTTGTTTACACACCGTCTTGAAAATCAACTTACCAGGACACTTAACAGGATTGGACCTATATGAAAACAGAGAACTAGAGTTAGCCATAACTAAGAAATATTGAAATTATCATACTGATTTCTGTAATTGAATCAGAATTTTTGTTCTGAGAGTTGTAGGGTTATGTTAACGTTAGCGATTGGTTATGGCAGATCCAGAGTGGCTCTGGGCAGATCCAATAGTTATAAACTTTAACAGAGTACCTGCTTTCAAGGAACTTAATGCTTGTCAATGGAGAGTGGCCAGACTCTCTGTACAAATGAAATGTACGAGAGTCTGGTAGGACCAGGCTAGAAATAGTCCTTCCATCTGTATAAAAAGAAAAGATGTTGTCTATGCAGACATGTATAGCTCCACACATTAAACATGTACACTCACAGGAGAAACCTTGACCCAGTTGAATGAGTTATAGGCCGTGGGTTTATACTGACAGACTGACAAATGACAGCAGCAGAACCTTTTTCATTATCCATGTGTATGCCAACTGGAAGATAGAACTACAGCTGATCAGACTGAATCGATTGCACTTTCCAAAATGATAGACCATAATCTAATAATTAGTATGAAAGAAAGCATTGTGCTAGGACAGAATACCCTGTGACGCAGAGAAAAACAATCCTGAAATTCGTACATGTCCTCTACAAAGAAATTTGCTCGTTTTGTACTGAAAATAGAATACAAAAATGTAACTGAAGTATAACACTGACTAATTGTCTTGGCAACCTTGTGCTTTATTTTACTTCCTACACTTAGATTTAAGTAAGCGGTTGTGATTTATTTATTTTTTCTATTCAGAGCACGGTAATTCCATGCAAATGAGAAAGAAAACACGTTTAAAGTGGTTAATTATCTCATTAGTTTCTCTTAACAAAACCTTTTCTATAATAATAATTTGTTTTTAGATGCCACATGGTTTGACATTTTATTTAATACAATGATTCATATATTCATACAAGATACACACACACACATACACAGTTCACTGGTATAATAAACTGGTAGTCTGCATTATGTGTTTAAAATATCTCCTGGACTCTTTGGATGAGCCAGCTTGGAACCATAAATTAACAAATGTCTGTCTGATGGTAAAATAATTACAAATGTTTAAAACAACCATTCCTGGTCACCTGGTCACCTCTATTAAATACAGTGTGATGTTTGTGGTGAACATATGATACATGTAAATCATAGTCATCCATGAGGCAGTAAAATAGATAATAAGAAAGTTGGGAAACGGCCATAAAATCACCTTTTCTGCAAAAATCGTAATGAAACAGAGAAAACAAATATGCTAAAATGGAAAATGCAAAAATATTAAATCATTGTTTTGGCAGAAACGGTAATCAATTTATATATATTTCAATATATATACAATTTATATATAATATATATATATATCACTTTTCTACACAACTATAGCAAAAATGTTTTAAAAATGTGAGTCTAGAGGACAGAATTCACAAAAATGGTTAGAGAGAAAAAAGTTATTGTGAAAATTTTACCCAAACTTTCGTAATTGCTGAAACACAGCCCTTTTGACAATTACCTCCCACAAAACCACAATAGATTAAAAAAAATTACCAGTAGTTCCAGTAATTGAGACACAAATATCAAGCAAATAATAATCAAAAATCCTTACGAAGTCTTTAAAATCACTGATGAAATAATTTAATTTACTGATTGATCATAATATGTACTGTATATCATATATATATCATCTATGATTGCAAGGTGACTGTATAATTGCTCCAGTTCATTGAGGTTTGTGGGCATCTGTTTATGCACAGCTCTCTGAAGGGCCCGCCGCAACATTTCAGTCGTTTTCAGCCATTCTGCTGTAGATTTGCTGGTGTTCTTGAGATCATTGTCCTGTTGCATGATCCAATTTCAGCTTTAGCTGTCGGACAAATGGCCTCACATTTGACTCTAGAATACTTTGGTATGCAGAGGTGTTCATGGTCGACTCAAAGACCGCAAGGTGCCCAGTTCCTGTGGCTGCAATACGAGCCCAAATCATCACCCCTTCACCACAGTGCCTGAGGGCTGAGGTGTTTGTGCTAATGCTGAGTTTGGTTTTTCCAGATGTGGCGCTGTGCATTATGGCAAAACATCTCCACTTTGGTCTCGTCTGTCCAAAGGACATTGTTCCAGAAGTCGTGTGGTTTGTTCATATGCAACTTTGAAAACCTAAGCCGTGCTGCCATGTTCTTTTTAGAGAGAAGAAGTTTTCTCCTGGCAACCCTTCCAAACATGCCATGCTCATCCTGTCTTTTTCTAATTGTACTGTCATGAACTTTAACATTTAACATGTTACCTGAGGCCTGCAGAGTCTGAGATGTAGCTCTTGTTTTGTTTGTTTTTTTTTCAGATTCTCTGACCTTGGGGTGAATTTGCCGGGACGTCCACTCCTGGGAAGATTGGCAACTGCCTTCAATGTTTTCCACTTGTGAATAATCTTCCTCACTGTAGAATGATGGACTTCAAATTGTTTGGAAATGGCCGTATAACCATTCCTAGATTAATAGCAGAAACAATTGCTTCTCTAAGATCATTGCTGAGATCTTTCCTCCCTGGCATTGTTAACACACACCTTATTCAGGTATACTCCAGACCAGCAAACTGCCAAAACTTCTGGTCACGCTTGCTGATGATCAATTAATCAAAGACATTAGCAGGGCATGACTGCTACTTACCCTCTTAATGGAAGCAGTAAGGGTACTTTGTTTGTCACCCATGGCTTCTCCATTTTGGCCTAGTTTTTGCTAAATAAATAATGACACAGTGTAATATGCCATGTGTTTTTGTTCATCTGAGGTTGAATTATCTAATTTTAAGACCTGTTGACGACCACATGATTTTTTTATTATGTCCTGATACGTAAAACCATAGAATTCAATAGGGTGTCCTTTCTTTTTCACATAACTGTATTTTACCCAGTTAGCTACCTTGCTAGCATTTGCTATTTCAGTCATATAAGCAATTAAGTTAAATGGAAATGCTAACAGATAGCTTTCTCAAAGTACTACAGACCACCTTTTTTTAAAAGTTTTATTTTCTTTTTAGCCTCCACACCACACTTGTATATTAATGTTATATTATGTTCAAGGTTTGTACTTCAAACACTGGTTCTAATTTACATTCAAGAAGAGAACAGATTCTGAAACTGATTACATAGTAAACATGTTGCAAATCTTTTCATGTGCAGGCCTTTGGTGTGGTCAACACCTCTGACAAACTGTTTTTGAGGCATCAATAGAGAAAAGCTTTATGCTTATTTTATGATTTCAAACCTTTATCCTTTTTCTTGCATATCTTATTGACAAGAGGCGTCGTCAAAACAGATGTGCAGCCCTCAGCTAATTTTATCTGGACATCAAATCGATGTGTAATCATTATTGGAGGCTTTGCCACATGGAATGAAACATTGAAGTAAGATCAATCCAGCTTGAGTGTATCACTATAAACAGCAGAGCTGTTTTATTTCTGAGCAGCGCTGAATATTGGACTTGGAATGCCAATAACTAAAGGGTAAAGCCTCTTGAGCAGAAAGGTTTTTTTTTTTGACAAACTGGCCTAGTTGTCCATTACTGGAAAATTGCATGCAACATAATTGTGAGCATTGTCTAATTATAACTAATTACATTTAATTGACTCCTCATTTATAAAAATGGTTCATTTTCTGTCAAAAAATTGTGACAGCCATTGTGACTCCAAAAAACAGTTAAGCAGCCAGCAACATCCACGGAATATGTTGTAAGCTGTGGTAACTCATCATCCATTTGCCGCACAGACTATAATTAACTCCTAAGACCTTTGCGAGGGTCTGCTGCGCCTTTGTGTATTATGCACTGTTAGTGAACTGTGAACTTTTACATTTGGTGATGCTCATCATAAAACACTGAACAGTTTACCATGAATTACAGTACATTACCAGTTTTTTTTTTTTTTTTTTTATTGTGGCTGAAGTTGATATGGCCAGTGGGTTCACAAACCCAAGGACGGGAGGTGAATCGCAGCAGGTGTGGTGGCACTATCCCAGGATCTAGGACAGTAGATTTCCTCCAGCTGGCAGAAAGCCTTTCCCCCAGGCCGCTGCGCATCCAGCTACCTGAACCAAGGTGAGACCCTCTGCGCACCGGGGGAAACTTGAATCTTAATGTAAACCGACTCATCTATAAATGATGGCAAGCGGCGATTAATCAAAATTTGACAATGTGTATGGAGGGGTGGCGGAGGTCAGGGGCTCTGTTTTCCCTCTTGGTGCTTTGGAGACTCTGCCATGTTTCTTCTCACTGGTTAGTGAGTTACTATCAAAGCAGCACAGAGCAGTGGCATCCAGCCACAAAGCCACTGTTTCGTCTCTCCAGCTCTGACGAAGGTATACTGAAATAGAAAAAATATATAGTGCAACATTACAATATTTATGCTGTTGAATGGATATTTCACACAAACGTGAAAATAATGTTATTTGCTTACCCTCATGTCCTTCCAATCCTGTCTGCTGTTGTTTTCCAGTGAACACAAGAGGAATTTGAAAAATATTTATGCAGCTCTTTACCATACGCTCTTAAAAATAAAAGTTCTTTATTGGCATCAATGGTTCGGTGAAGAACCTTTAATATCCATGGAATCTTTCGATTCCACAAAAGGTTATTTATAGTGATACAAGTGTCTTTAGATTTTGTAAATGCTCTTCACACTAAGGACCCAAAATTGTTCTTCTATGGCATCACTGTGAATACCCCCTTTTAGATCCCTATTCTTCAGAGTGTAGTGGCCAGGATCCTAATCCTCTGCTGAGACGGTGTTCGTGCGGTATTTGGTCGCGACTCTCCTTCCTTGTGAAGGCTATAGAGTCCCCTCTGGTGTTACACAAAGCAGAGCCGCAAAAATGGTTAACACTCTGAGAGACTTGAAGATTACAGTGGGAGCGTTTTCCCAGGGCAGGTCCCAAATTTTTTACTTGCTTCTCAAGTAAAACTGCGTCTCAAGGAATCTTGTTTAGAAGACTTAAATCCTGGAAAAAAGACAAAAATGCTAATTAAGAAAAAATGCAGTATGTTGTGCCAAACAATTTTGCATAAATTAAATCATTGTTTGTTGATAGTTTGGCTTACAGTAGCACAAATACACAAAGAGTACTTCCTGTTGTTGAATATAATTTTACATTTAAAGGTCCCATATACAACTTTCTGAAGTTTTATTTTAGATTTTGATGTCCTTAAAGGGGGGGTGAAATGCTCATTTTCACTCAATCTCCTGTTAATCTTGAGTACCTATAGAGTAATATTGCATCCTTCATATCTTCAAAAAGTCTTTTGTTTTATTATATTTATTAAAGAAAGATAGGGTGTACCGAGTCTTTCCGGAAAAAAACGAGCGGCTGGGGGCGGGCCGTGTGGGCGAAGCTTAGCTGTGCTAACGCGCCGAGCTAACAACACACAGAGACATTATTTGTTCAACAGTTACTCACCGTCCGGTTCCAACGCACGACCGCGAACCTTTATCATTGTGACTGCTCGATCCTTAAGCATTAGACGATCTGCAAATCCGTCGATCTGGGCTTTGTTTATAAAACAATCATCGTCGAAATGCAGGGAACAAACAGTCTACACAACTCCGTTTATGCTCAGGAAAACAAACTCCATCCACGGGTTCCTTAACGCTGGGTTCTTTGGGAATCTGTGCAGGGTTGTCTTGCCCTGGCAACCAAAAACACACTTCTTTGGTGACATTGACTTCCCTAAAGCCGGGCAGGGCGCTTTGATGGCGAACTGCTTTCACTCTCTTGCTCTGGTCTACGAGTGCGCGCCCGCGATCTTACCGGAGAAGTGCCCTTAGGACCCATATAAGGATATTCCGCCCTATCTTACGTAAGACAGAGCCATACTCGAAAAAAACTTTCCGAAACTTGTGACAAACCGGAAGGAGTATTTTTGGAACAAAAATACTCCTTCAAACGTACAACTTAGTTTTTGAAACTTTGTCCATGTTTAGCATGGGAATCCAACTCTTTACCAGTGTAAAAAACTCAGTATGCATGAAATAGCATTTCACCCCCCCTTTAAGAATATATATTTGCGGGGTAAGTAGCAAAAAACATCTCAATGTATTTTTTTTCTTTCTCAGGAGCTCTGCCACGAACAGGTCGATTTTGGCCTGTCTAATTAATATTCATGAGCCTCTCTTCTGATTGGCCTGTTGTTTTCTGAGTGACGCAAGGCCAGGCCAACCACAGGTAACTAGGGTCATGTATGCTGTAGCCTACTGTGGCTTGGTGATGCTCACAAGGAAGGTAAATAAAACACCTGTGGTGATAAATTATTTGTTATTAAAGCATAAACATTCACAAACCACTGTTAATTTAGCATAAAAGCAAGCAGGCAACTGCGCGCACAGTTTGGCATGACAGAAATAGCGCAAAGTGCGCTCTCTTAATAATTCCTAAAAAGCTGACATCTCAGTTTATCGCGATCTCACAAAGCTCCGTTATTATCAATGAACCTGACTGCACAATAAATCTTTCATAATGTCAACACTTCATTTGTTATAAAAGGATTTGCCAGCATGAACAAAAACTCAGTTTTGAGCAGTGATTGGATTCTATTTTAAATGCATCTCATTGCCCATTACGTTCAAGAAATCAACAAATTTGTCTGTGATTGGCTACATTGCTCAACGCTGCAAACATGTTATAAATAGAAACTCGTTCTGGCCTGTAAATCGTTTTTATTTAATCTTAGTTATTCTTGTTGCTTTTGATATTTTTATTTTGCGGGACACAACTCACATTCTCTTGCGTGTAACTGTAGTTTCTAAGTCTGCTGTTGGTATTTATTATGGATTTGTGTGTACGATTGTAACATTCTTCTCTGCCAGTGTGAACTTTTAAAACATATTATTTAGACTTCAAAATGAATCACATTACAATAGCCAATTGTACACTGCATATCTTTAAAAATGTTAAAAATCGTCTTTTAACACAGTCATGCATTTTAACACAGCATTTTAAAACGGGAGTGTTGACAGGTATGCCCACAACCCGCACACACACGAGTACCTTACGCCCGCACTCGGCCATGAAATCTAGTCCCGGGCCGCACTGTTGCGTTGGGTCCCGCGGGAGTGCAGGTCTCTACATCTATCGACTGAACAGCATTTTCTCGACATGTTTCCGTGTTGTTGTTGCTGGGCAACGATGTTGTCTGGGGGTTGGGCAAAAGGAGGGAGAGACGGTGGGCAGTGCTCGGGGTGGTGACTGAGGCGGTGACTGAGTAGTTCTGACATCACATTTTTACAGAAGTCACAACGGCTCGTGAAAAGTCACAGCTACTTTATGCAGGCTGTGTGCATTCGTCTGTGGATTGACTTTTTTGAAACTTATATGGTAGTTACATAGCCCCTAGACCTCTGTTATGATGAAATAAGCCAGGAAATTTCAGTTTTGACAATGTGGGACCTTTAAGGTCCAAGATGCGCCTGCCTGCATTCACAATTTACTATTATTCTATTATTTTAAAAAATATTTTATTTTTGTAATGCTGTATTATTTGGTGGCAAGTATGGTACCTATTCACTGCCAAAATTAATTAACAGAATCCCACGGAGAACAGAGATAACGAGACACTTTGACTGTAAACACATATACTGTCACTAAAAGGTCATGCAAAGGCCAAAAATGCAAACTATCAGTTTTTCTCTCCATAAACTTTTAATGGCATGACCTTTTTGGTAACACTTTCTGACATGTTTTGTCACATCTCATTTGTGGTAATGTTTATCTTCAG
Source organism: Scardinius erythrophthalmus (assembly GCF_964197995.2). Classification (NCBI taxonomy): domain Eukaryota; kingdom Metazoa; phylum Chordata; class Actinopteri; order Cypriniformes; family Leuciscidae; genus Scardinius; species Scardinius erythrophthalmus. The sequence goes on from NC_138241.1 coordinate 15,244,682, forward strand.
TGTGTTGGTAATATGCAGAAGAACAGCTGATGTTTCATGGTATGGAGGCTTTATGAGATCTTCATGCACAATTCTACACGGACCCCACAGCAGCCAATCAACAACCAATACCTTCATATTTTCTTTCCAAAGGTGTTTTGGCTGGAAACACACAAATTGCTGCCACTGGTAGGGCATAGGGATGCATACTAATGAAGAAGATATTTACGATTCTGGCTGAGGAAGATTCCCTCATATTTCTCCCCATTTTCACACCACCCAGCAGCAGCTGTTGCAATAATTTCCCAAATTGGCCATTGTGTGTTCAATTTCTTATAAGACACCTCCATCACCCCCATCTTCAAATAGAATATTGGCACAACCAGTATGCCATTAATGCCATGGTTAGCTTCTTCCAACACCTCCTTTCTGTACATATATCAACTCTGGAATGAATTATGTACTGCATTTGTTAACTCTTTCTGATTGGACAGTCATGTCATTCTGCATTCAAATATTTTTCTGCAATGAACACTACACTAAAGTGTTTGGCCCTGTCAACCAGCAGTCTCAAACTCAACAAAATCAGAATTAGAATCAGATTTTTTTCTTGATAAATTAAGCTTCCCCTGCACACATATAAACACATAGACACATAATAAAAAAGTTACAGAATAAAAACATGAAGAAGTATAAAGACAGAGTAAGGATAGGTCAGAATAGGCGTATATACAGATATGAACATTTATATTTTACAGTATTATGGGTAATAAATAGAAGTAAATCAACAGATATTGAGTGCACTAAATAGTGGAGCACTAAGAGAAGTATGGGAGGGATGATTTCAGATTATTATATTAAATTCTATTATATTATAAATTACATAAAATTCTTAAAATTAAAATTGTCAAAGCTGATAATTATGTTAATGTTATGGACAATAATTAATTAATTGACAATATTAAAATTCTAAATTATTATGTCTAAATAAATTGAAAAAAATACACGAAATACTATAGTTAATCATTTGTGAATAATTGACGCTTGAAATTATAATATACATGCAGTATGAAAATTAATATTCAGTTAGAGATTTGTTAAAAAAATTACAGTGTTATTAAATGATTAGTGTTTTAAACTTTAAGGGAGTTTTGATGACAACAAAAGTAGTAAAAGTAAAAATAAAAGAAATCATTACATTATTTACGATTAACTATCCAATATTCGGCCAATAAGAACCAATATTTTGTGCACCCCTACTGTAAACTTGAATTAAGTTATTAAAATGCTTTATATACATATAAATATCTCTCCTCATAAAATAATGACCATCTTGAGTGTACCTGTACATTATTGTGTATTTTCCATCACCCTCACATGAAGCAACAGAGAACTGATAATGGCACATGCAGTTAATGCGCATGCTTTCAAAACAACTCATTGTGGTGCAACAGGAATTAGCTTAAAAACCCACCAGTTATTTGTCACCGTCATGTCACTCGTTACAATGCAGTTACAGTTTACTGATTATGCTTTTATCAAGTAAGCTTTCTGTCAATGTGTGAGTAAACAAGTTAATGTTAATTCAGTCTTTTAAACAGAACAAGAGAGAGATAGAGAGACCGCATGCTGGCGCCCAACCAGATTAAGACTTTCATAAAGGCAGAATGAAGGTGTGCCAAGAACAAGTGAGGTCACATCCCAACAGCCTGCTGCCTGCTGAAAGCAGAAATGTATTACTTTACCTGAAAATCCGAGATACCTCCGGGGTCTCGGATAAGGAAGTATGTCGTTGTGAAGGAAATGGAATATTCAAGGCGTTCGGGTGAAAAAGCAGAGCAAATAACATTTAAAAACAAACAATGATTTGAGATTATGTCATAACTCTGAAACACATTCAGACACAGGTCATTTACGTTCCACCATTACAGTTAACACCAGATGCTTGCAGCTGACGGCAGCCCTGAAGATTTTGACCCTTCGCTAGTTCCCCAGAGCTCCTTCATCATTTGCAAATCGCTGCCCTCCTCACAACGCTGATAAATAACTGCAAGGAAAATTACTTTTGAAAAATGAGAAACGAATGACCTTTTGGCCACGCAAATGCCACTAACAAATCCATGTAATTAGACAACCCCGGGCACCACGAGGATAACAATTAAACCTAACCTCCAAATAATGTGCACTCTATAATCATGCAAGGGAAGTCACCCTCAATATTGTGTCTTGAATAAGACACAACACGCCTTTGTTGTGAGCAGAAGTGCGGAAATTGTTTTAAAACTTGCGTGTGACACTTGAAAAGTAAGCCTGTCCTAGTATATAAAGTTATACGAGCTTGACACCCACCAGAGGGCGAAATTGGGAGCAATAGGGGTATGGCACGCTACTCATGAGATGCTGCTCTGGATGAAGGAAACGGTGTAATTAATGACACAAGGGGTTCGGCTAGATTTCGCTTTCCTCTTTTGACAAACAAGCTTTGGCCCACGCAGAGAGGTTGGAAGCCCTCTTTTGGTGAGGCGCCCTTGTACCGCAGTGCTTGTGTGTCCTCAGTAATTAATCCCATGTTTGCCATGATGCTGAAACAACCTAGATAGATCCAGCTGGTAATTGATCTAAAGAGAATGCTTCACAGACATGGAGAACGGGGCAAGAAGGAGCGTTGGGATATACAACGTCCTCACAAGATCGAAAGTGAAAAAAAGTGTAAGGGGTCAGATGTACTGTAAATGAATCACTCAACCCTCACGTCGTTCCAAATCTGCATGACTTTCTTTTTGATATTTTTCATGGACAACATTGGACCCCATTGACTTTAATTGTATGAGAGGGGACATATATTTTTGTGTTTCTCAGAAGATATAAAGTGATTCAGGTTTGAAAGACATGAGGATGAATAAATAATGACATAATTTTTGCTGTCTTGGGTGGACTATTCCTTTGAGACTGTCTATTTCTAATTACGCTTCTCATTTATTTTGACCTTCTCGAATACTGTAAAGCTTTGTCGTTGTTCTGCCTGGTACGCCATCATTATGAATTTTGACCTTTTTGCCAATTTTCTGAGTAAAATTACAGTTGGTGGATCTCATACTGCTGGCATGGCATCACATTCGGGTTAACCCATAAGGTTCAGCCAAAAATGAAAATTAAGTCATCATTTATTTACTCACCCACCCTCATGTCATTTATATCCTGTATGCCTTTTCATGGGAAAAATAAAAGAAGACATTTTGAAGAATGTTTGTAGAACAGTGTCCCATATTGTTTAGAGAAAAAAATGACATTTTTTAATATCTTTTTTTAATTTCCTGAGGTATTTTTATGTTCCTGACTTTTTAAGAGATGAATTACATCAATAATGAGAGACCAGTATGACCATAATTCATAACAGTGAGACCTTAATTTATTCAGTCCCTTAATTATACATGTACGGTATTAATTATATCTTATGTATGCATTACATGTTATGTAATGCCACATCCAAACAATATACACTCAACCCCTCAGTAAAAATGACAAGGTGCTGCCTTCAAGTCAAACTGAATTTGGTCTGAATAAAATGGACTTGCTAGACAAACACTAATGCAACATGAAAAGCAAAAAATGCACATTAAGGGTGAAACAGATGTTTTATCTATTTTAGCATTTCCGTGATTCCATAAGAATAGAGGACGATGGGAAATGTAGTCTGTCTCCTCATAAATTCATTAAATTGATCTGCTAATAGAGCTGCTTGATTCTTGATAAATTAAGAATCACAATTTGCAGGGTTGGGATGTCTGGAATAGAAAACTAAACAAAATAACATGTAATTTAATGTAGTATTTACTGAATTACTGAATATATATCAGCATTTTTTTTTTACATTAATCTCTTGAATGAATGATTTAATGGCAAATACATTTTGTTAAAGGGTTAGTTCACCCAAAAATGATTTACTCACCGTCATGTTGTTCCAAACATGTATGAATGTCTTTGTTCTGCTGAACACAAAAGAAGATATTTTGAACGATATGGGTCACTATCAATCAATCAACATTTTTTTATATAGCGCTTTACAACAACCATCAGGTATCCAAAGTGCTTCACATCAAAGATTAAAAATAAAACAACATATCATAAAATAAAAGAATAAAACAGTAAAATCAGAACAGGTTGCATAGAAACAGAAAAAGGAAATTGTCACACCACTACTGCGTATTAAGAGCCATTCTAAACAGGGTAGGTTTTGAGTTTAGACCTAAAAAGAGCTACATCTGTAATTGTGCGAATATCAGGGGGTAACTTGTTCCAGAGTCTCGGGGCAGCAACTGCAAAAGCCTGATCACCCCATCGTTTATACCTTGACCTTGGGACTTCTAAAACCAGTTGGTTTGAAGACCGCAAAGACCGGCTGTGCTCAAGCAGGGTTAAAATCTCGAATAAATATTCCGGGGCCAGGCCATTTAGGGCCTTAAAAACAAACAACAAAATCTTAAAATCGATTCTAAAACGCACAGGGAGCCAATGTAAGGTGTAGAGGACGGGAGTGATGTGTGCACGCCTAGATGTATTTGTTAAAAACCGAGCAGCAGCATTTTGCACAAGTTGAAGGCGTGAGATGGAGGTTTGACTCAAACCAACATAAAGAGCATTACAGTAATCCAACCTTGAACTAATAAAAGCATGAATCGCCTTTTCTAGATCATGCCTGTTAAGGAAAGGCTTAACTTTAGCCAGGAGACAAAGCTGGAAAAAGCTAATTTTAACAACATTGCTGATTTGCTTGTCAAATTTCATGTTGAAATCAAAAGTAACCCCCAAATTTCTGACAGCTGGCTTAAAGGGTTAGTTCACCCAAACATGAAAATTCTGTCAGTAATTACTCACCCTCATGTTGTTCCAACCCTGTAAGACCTTCGTTCATCTTCGGAACACAAATTAAGATATTTTTGATTAAATCTGAGTGCTGTCTCACTACTCCATAGGCTTCTAAGACACTATAACTTGCTGGCCCAGAAAATGTATTAAAGACATCGGTAATATAGTCCAAGTGACTCCAGTGGCTCAATCTTAAGTTTATAAAGCGACGAGAATACTTTTTGTGCGCAAAAACAAACAAAAAATAACGACTTTATTCCACTTTTCATTTCCTTCTCTCTGGGCCTCGAGTCTTTTCACTTGATTTGCGTGTTTAAGCGTAGCGCGTCTGTGTTGCACGTCACCATGTAGGCTCACTATTGGCCGACGCTGGTCATGTGTGTGATACGTGGTGACGTGCAACACAGACGCGCTACGCAAAAACACTATGTGAAAAGACTCGAGGCCCAGAGAGAAGGAAATGAAAAGTGGAATAAAGTCGTTATTTTTGTTTGTTTTTGCGCACAAAAAGTATTCTCGTCGCTTTACAGTATAAACTTAAGATTGAGCCACTGGAGTCACTTGGACTATATTAACGATGTCTTTAATACATTTTCTGGGCCAGCAAGTTATAGTGTCCATAAGCCTGTGGAGGAGTGATCCAGCACTCAGATTTAATCAAAAATATCTTAATTTGTGTTCCGAAGATGAACGAAAGTCTTACGGGGTTGCAACATTAGGGTGAGTAATTACTGACAGAATTTTCATTTTTGGGTGAACTAACCCTTTAACCCTCCTGTTACCCTCAAATCTACCAACATCTTTTACCCACTGGGGTCAATTTGACCCCACCAATTTAAACCCCCACAATTTGATTTTTTCCCCAAAGGTTTAAGTCAGGTACTTTATGTTTCTTTGTTGACTACTTAAATAGCCCTTTAAATAAAAAACCACCAACCCCCCACCCCCAGCCCCAGCCCCAGCCCCACCCCTTATACATCCAGAATACCTATTGCACGACTATGGACAAATTAGCAAATCATTATAAAATGTCACTGATTTATCTAAAATTTAAAAATTATATATATTTTTGTTGTTTTAATAGCTATTTATTTATTATATTATACAATATATTTTATCAAGGATAGGTTTGGGGTCAATATGACACTCCCATTGATAGTCTCAGGATGCCTCACTGTTGGCACGACACAGGACTCATGGTAGCGTTCACCTTTTCTTCTCTGGAAAATCGATTTTCCAGATGTTCTAATCAGATACATTAACTTTGCACCAGTCTTCTGCTGTCCAATTCTTGTACTTCCTGCAGAATTTCAGCCAATATTTGATGTTTTTATTGGAGAGAAGTGGCTTCTTTGCTGCCCTTCTTGACACCAGGTCGTTGTCCAAAAGTCTTGGCCTCGCTGTGTGTGCAGATGCACTTACACCACACCTGCTGCCAATATTGAGCAGTTCTGCACTGGTGGTGACACGATTCCCTAGCTGATTCCTCAGGATGAGAAGTTCCTGGTACTTGCTGGACACTCTGGGACATCATAAAGCCTTCTTCACAGCAGCCGAACCTCTATTCTTGAAGCTCTCGATGATCTGGTAAATGGAGGCCATTTTGATGCAAAGATGATCCTCCATCTTTCTTTGGAGGAAACCATTGCTAACAGAAGAACACAATGATTGGAAGCACTTCTTCCTTCCTTATAGCAATCATGTGCTGATGATATGATTAGTAAAATGATGTTAGCTGGTAATTTGGTGCCAAGGACAAAAACAGTGAAATTTGGGGTTTTGTGATAAAGCTTTTTGAAATTATGTAAAATGCCACTGATCACTCTGCACAATAATCTAGAAAAATGTGAATCAACATTATAGCAACTGAAGCAGCAAAAATTTCAAATTTGGCCACAGCTGCACCCTGTTATTCAAGTGGGAAGTGTCCGGTCTAACAAGGTGATGTTGGTGGCGCATCCGCTGTTCAGCTCCCGCACAAGGTCCACGTACTCGTAGGAGATGCCCAGTTGTTGTAGGGCGAGCAGTACGGCATTGATCTCTATGCTGTCGTAGGCTTTCTCGTAGTCTATGAAGACCAGTACCAAGGGCATCTTGTACTTCCGGCAGCGTTCGAGCAGTTGGTTCAGCACGTGGATGTGGTCCATTGTGCTTTAGCTAGACCGGAAGCCGGCCTGTTCGGGTGGCTGTTGTTCGTCCAACTGCCTGGCTAGTCGGTTGTACAGCACCTTGGTGAAGACCTTGTACACGGTCGGCAGGAGCCAGATTGGCCGATAATTCCTCAGCTGTTCGCGGTCACCCTTCTTGTACAACAGCACTGTCTTGGCCATCTTCCATTGATCTGGTGCTCTTCTCTGCGCCATGTAGTGGCTGAAACGGCTGGCCAATGCTGCCCAGAGCATCGGTCCACCCTCTTTGAGCAGCTCGGCCTCGATTCCGTCCAGCCCTGGCGCCGGTCTTTCTGGATGTTCTGGATCGCATGCCTGACCTCACTGGTCAACACTGACGGGATGGCTGGTATGGCGTCGTCCTGCATTTCGGGCGGGTCGACTGGTGTCTTGCTGGCGAACAGGTCCGTATAGAACCCAAAAAAACCCCCCAAAAACTTTGCTAAGAGGTAATTTTCAATTGAGAAAGAGCATAAAGAGAGAGCTCACAAAGCACAAAGAGAAATGGTTTATAAGGCTTCTGTGGAAGCTTTCATACATTTGCTCCTCCCCTATATTATGTTTTCCCCTCCCACACGGCACAAAATATCAAAGTTCTTGCAAGAATTATATTTTCCCTTCCCTGGAAATATATAATTGGCACTGGAAATATCTAATTTCTTGTGAGAATTATGATTCCCCCCTCCACTATATCGTGTGAACTATCAGTGGTTCTCTCAATACTTCAAGTAGGCCTATATGGTAATGTAAGGTTAGGGCCCTAAAGCAGAGGGAAGGTTTTTGAAGATCATAAAATCTCAACTTATAATGACCTCAATATCATCCAGAATAAATGTGGGATTTGTGCCTAATCACCAATGTGTGAACAAAAAAAAAAAGATATTTCTTATATGTTTTATACAGCAAAATGAGCCTGGGGTCAAATTGACCCCAAAGAACACCGATGCTACAAAAGTACGTACAGACAATTGAAAACCTATCATCATGTTAATTTTATGTTTACCCAGTTGTCCCCATTAAATTAGGAAAAGTCTTTAAATATGAAGCAAAAAAAAAAATTTAAAGTATGTATTTTGAGACGTTAAACACTGAATGGGGTCAAATTGACCCCAAAGGTAATAGGAGGGTTAAGGTATGAAGCTAGAGCTCCCAAACTCACAGCTGGACCGTTTGGGGTGCCTGAATTACTGAAGATGATACACTCAGTTTTAGCTTCGTTTAAGTTAAGAAAGTTTTGTGACAGCCACAACTTTATATCATTAATACAACCAAGTAGGGAGTCTAGTGCGACACTGTCATTCGGTTTCATAGGCAAATAAATTTGCAAATCGTCTGCATAACAGTGAAAAGACAGGTTGTGCTTTACTATAAACTAAACCAGGGTTCACCAATCTCGGTCCTGGAGGGCCGCTGTCCTGCAGAGTTTAGCTCCAACCAGCTCCAACACACCTGTTTGAAAGTTTCTAGTATGCCTAGTGAGACCTTGATTAGCTGGTTCAGGTGTGTTTAATTGAGCTAAACTCTGCAGGACAGCGGCCCTCCAGGACCGAGATTGGTGAACCCTGAACTAAACAGTTAATGGGCCCCATTGACTTCCATAGCATGTAAAAGAAATACTATGGAAGTCAGTGGGGCCCATAAACTGTTTGGTTACCAACATTCTTCAGAATATCTTCTTTTGTGTTCAGCAGAATAAAGAAAATCATACAGGTTTGGAACAACTTGAGGGTGAGTAAAACATGGCAGAATTTTTGAGTGAACTATCCCTTTAACAGTCACTTGTCTCCACCTATGGTGTAAGCAGGGTCATTTTCAGGAACTGTTAAATGGGGTGCCATGGGGGACCAAGAACCAGTCAAGAGGGGCCCATGGGAATTCAGAAAATGTTATTTTAGCTCAATAATATTGTTTCTTTCATATTTTTATTTTATTGGGATTTTATGGTTGGAAAATATTAACCTCTAAATTATGCTAATTTGTAATACCATGGTGTAATCCCTAGATGACTGTTAAGCCCTATAAATATAGATATATAAACAGGCTGTGTATTCCCTATTGGTGGGAATATTGTTTTCAGACATAATTACTTACTTGTATTATAAATATTGACTGAGTGCAACAAGGGCTTTATTTCAAAATATATAACTGAGCGTTTACATTCCATGAACAGAGACGTGATCAGTGTCGAGTCGTGTCTCTCCTCCTCTTTGAAACTACATCGCAAATCAATCAGCGATTGACAATTTCATATTCAAGTAGCTTTATTGTCTTGGTAAAATGGCTTCACATTAGGTGTGTTTGACTTGAAGCTTTGCTGTGCAAATCGCTCTCGCTGTACTTTGATGTCTTACACCAATCGGTCTGCGCAGCAAAACTTCAAGTCGAACATACCTTATATTTGAAACGTCGAGTTAATTTCAAAAGGTGATTTGTTCTATTTTGATCGCTACCGTAGACATCTGTGTTTATATGCAAATTATAAACTTTTATCCCAGTACTCCTGTGATAATTTTAATTGTAAGACAGAAAGACAGAGAGACAGAAATAATGATGTGTGGTTGAAAAAAAACTGTTTATGAAGCTGTTTCATACCTATACACATGACAACATAGATTTATATGTTCCGCTGGGATCGTACTTGTCAAAGGTTTAATGGACATAAACTAATCTTTGTCATTTAGAAATAACAAAAACATAACAAAACAGACACCACAAATGTCAAACATAAAATAGGATCTGTGATCAGATCAAGCGATCAAAAATGAATTAGGTTTCCTGACTATTTTCTTTATTTCCCAAAATTTTAGCATCTTAGCCAATTTTTAAACAGTATCCCTCGTCATGGTATTACAGCAGAATATTTCAAAGAGCGCACAATCATTTTTACGTGGGACTTGTTGTTCCTTTTTGAAGTTTCTTGCTTGCTTCAAAGAGCAAACAGCATAACAAATAATACTGGGACTGATGGAATGCTGTTTCAAACTGTAGCAACCAGATGGGTTTTTTTTTTTTCTCAAGTCTCTTATTTTTGTTTGTTTGTATGTTTGGCTGTTGCATAATTTATAAGACTGTCCTTCACTTTTGCTCAGATCCACTTCTATGCAAGTTTAATACAACCTACTTCTTCCACACAAGAAAATCCTCTTTGCCCCCTTGTTGTTTCACTCCTGTTTGTGACTTGATACGCAGCCACAGATGGCCTGGATGCCAGAGAAAAAGCCAAGGTAATGGAATTGTAAAATTTCCAAACTTAACTGAAAAAGCAGTGTAATAAACCAGTCTAAAACAATAAGAGATGAAGTCGACCTGGAAGAACAAGTACTGTCTGTTACATATTTGCTGTTTCTATCTCATTTTCTATTTATATTTATGCAATAATATGGAATAACATGCAATATTAGGGAAAATGCACATTTTCTGTCAGGACATATAGCTGCACAGTCTGTAATCATGCTGGAGGTGCATTTTTTTATTAATTTGCACAGTTGTTGTTAGCTTTAGACAAACAGTGGGTGTTTTTGATGACATTTATAATGCACTTCAAGTTGATGAATTTGACTTTTGAGTTCATTAAACATGAATAGACGTTTTGCCTCTGTAGAGGACATTATATTTTAGGGAATTTCTCTGACAACATATATGTCACAGTATTAAGTTAGAAATAATAACTAAATAATTCGGCAAGAACACATTAATATGCAAATTAGAGACAGTATGCATTGCATAGAATAGGAATGGCATGTATGGCCATGTTTAAGTAAAATGCTAGATTAAATCATTTATATCTTTATGTTATATATTTCATAAAATAGTTGAGAATCATCTTTATACAAAGTTTGGATAATATGGATTAATTTTACAATCTCTTTATAATTTTTGAAGTGAAAAAGTGGTAGTTGCATGGACTGTCAATGGAGGGACATAAATCTCTGAATTTCATTTAATATATCTTCATTTGTGTTTCGAAGATGAACGAAAGGTTTGGAATGACATGAGGGTGAGTGAAAGATGACTTCTTTTTTGGGGGGTTGGGGGGGGGGCTAACCCTCTAATATATTATGCAGAGTTGCTTCTCAAGTAAATGTTTCTTATTTCAAGGATTTTGAAATATTTTACCTGGAAAACTGCATGCATAATATTACTTAAGTTGCCTACATTTCTAATCAGATTATCTGCATTAGTTGTCACCTTCTATTTGCCTCAAAATATTATGATATAAATAACCACACTGCAAGAGGCAAGTCAATAGTTTCACAAACATGCATCTCCATTTGGAAAAAGGCATTTGGGCTCTCCTTCATGGCTCAGATAGAGCAATGAGGGGGAATTTAAAATGCATGAGCTGGCTTTTTTCACATTCATTGTTCATCTCATACCATATGGGGAGCTGAAGCAGGGCCAGAGGTCTCCTCTCACTAAATGAGCCATCTTTCTCATTGCATGGCCTGTGCCTCGCGAATAGGTCAAATCATGTTGCCATTAATATTTGAAACACACTAAATTGAAAAAGATGTTCATATAGAGCATGCCGCTTCCACTCTTCTAACATAATGATACATGTATAAAAAAGTCTTCCACATCAGCTCAGGAGATAGGCTTGTCTATTTCTCGTCGAGCCATTTATCTAGCTTTTTTGTCCACTGATGAATTCGTTCTAGTGACAATTCCTGTCAGGATAATGAAATGCCACCCAAAGTCTGTCCACTGCTTGAATGGGGACATAGCAGATATCTCCCCCAATTATTGTAAAAAATTTCTCACGAAGGTGATCCATCTTTTTTTCTGAGAGCTTATATTAGTTCACATCTCATTGTTGCTGTGACCCACTCTTGCTGAAGTCTGAATAGCCCCTTCAGCCAGACCTCTGTTCAATTGTGTTCAAATATAGGTTCTCTGCAAAATAAGAATTTAATGTCATTGGCTGCCCTAGTTAGATTATGCTACTCTGCACTCATCAATGTTAAACTTGACCCTGAGTGTCTTCACTTGGAGATTGTGATGGCCATTGGTCTAAAATTGTTTCATTTCAGGTCTTTCAGAAATAACATCATTATAATGCTGCACGTATTCTGACTTTATGAAGGCTTAGCCGTGAAAATATTCAGATTTTTAGACTATAAATATTACAAATGTAATATTCAGAATCTGTCCACTTAATATCTTTGCATTACCCACTTAAATTAACAGCTATACGTTCCGTGCACTGCACAGCTTGTCATGTGCTTTTTTTGGTCATTAAACCACACAATGTCACAAGCTAAAGTGCTTTGTTCTGCTCATTCTTATACTCATATAGACCAGAAAGGCTATTAAACTTCAACTGAACAGACTTTCTTTCTGAAATGTATCTTATGGCTTTTTATGCTATATGAGCTATCCCATACCAACAGCACGAATGTTAAGTGTGATATTGCTTTTATACAACAGTTCAACAAACAAGTTCATGTTAAATAACGTACATTTTAGACACAATAACGGCTATCTATTTCAAAGTGTGAGTATGCAGGTTGGAGTAATGGGCATGATGAAAGATAGGGTTGTGCCGAAACATCTTTACAATTGGTTGTGAAGGCTGCCTATTAAGGTGTGGAGTAGGGTAGGGGTTATTTTCTGTTGAAGCATATCACCTTTCTGCACCCTCATTACTCCGACCTGCAGCTATCTGTCTCGTCTATTTTTGCTTCACCAAAAATACTCTACGCCATAAAAAAGCCAATAAAAAATCAGCTGTCATTCATCACAGAGTATCACATCTCAGTGGCATTACTGAATGAATCAGTCATTTGAACCTGGTGAGTAAATCATTCAATGACTCATTCTAAGTCAATCGCTTCATTTCTTTCTGAATGAATCAATGGTTTGAAAAACATTGTTCATAGATAGCTAACCGTTTAAATGAGTAAACGACTCAATCAAAAAGACACTGGTTTTGTTTTTAAGGCGAGACACGGCAGGCAAAAACATTGATTTTTCATGCAGTGGTCAGTTTTGAGATTTTGGACTAGTTTACTCCTTCAATATGTGTTCTTTCAAGCTGCTATAAAGAAAACGTTGAAAATATACATTAAGATGTTTATTTTATTACATTTTGTTTACTTGCGGCAGTAAGTTTCTCCCGAATTTACCAGGAAGTTAGCATTACAACGCGACACGCCGAGCTCCGTCTGTTTACTGAAATCTGTCATGACCGGTATCGCTGTAAAGCTCTGAGTCTCCTGCACAACGCTATGTAACCCAAATATGGGCATTTCCTTTCTATCAATAACCAATCGTGAATGTCCAAGGGGGATTTAAAGCTAACGACGAAATCTCATTTAGAGCTATTTAAAACAATAGGTTACTGTTCGTAACCCCGGTTCTCTGAAACATCGAGTGGAGAGATCCACCTATGGGAAGGGCATCCGCACCTGACCTCTGCAGAAGCATCCAATTGCACCAAGTCTGACCTAACAGACAGAAGCGCGTGACCAATGCCCGGTAAGGGACCCGCCCCTTACCAAGCGTATAAAACCCTAGCACGCGCTATCTTACCTCAGTGAGCATATTCGCTTCTCGTGCAGCAAGCGGGGCAAGCTTGGTGGATCTCTCCACTCGATGTTTCAGAGAACCGGGGTTACGAACAGTAACCTATTGTTCTCTTTCATCATCTCGTTTCGAGATCCACCTATGGGAGATATAGACAACTCCCCGATTGCCCAATACACTACAGTGAGGCCCTGAAAGCCAGAGAACGGTCACCTGGAAGGCGGTGCATGACACGTCACAAGGTTAAACAGACACATAGCAACAAGAATAACATGTGGTAACATGCATTCGTGAACAAACCTACCCCCACTCATAATGGTGAATACCTGGTGCCAGGTGCAGGTTAGAACATGCTTAGTGACATCAAAGTGCTGGGCCAGGCACTTTGGGGGGAGGGGGGGGGGCACGAAGAGCACGAAGCTACAAAGAGCCTACCCCCAGAACAGAATGAGCTACCGGAGTTCTCGTAACATCGAGCCGGTAGTATCTGACAAACGTATGGGGAGAAGCCCAGCTTGCAGCGGCACATATGTCCTGCAAAGAGACTCCCCTAAACAAAGCCCAAGAGGCAGCCATGCCCCTAGTGGAGTGAGCTCTGATACCCTCTGGAGGCTGCACTCCCTTAGACTCATATGCCAACGATATAGCTTCCACGAGCCAATGAGAAAGGCGTTGTTTAGAAATGGGGTTCCCTGAGTAAGGGGGGGGCCAAGAGATGAAAAGCTGGTCGCTCTTTCTAAACGAGCTGGTCCTGTCCAAGTACGCCCGCAGGGCACGTACAGGGCACAACGCGTTCAACCTCTGCTCCTCCGTGGAAGAGAAAGGAGCTGGGTGAAACGCGGAAAGCTCAATCACCTCACATGTAAACGCCGAGGAGCATTTTGGCATAAAGGCCGGGTTAGGCCTGAGAAAAACCTTATCTCCACTGAAAGAGAATTTAGTGCACGAGGGATGAACAGAGAGTGCATGCAGATCACTAACACGCTTGGCAGATGCCAGTGCCAGGATCAGAGCTGTCTTTAAAGACAATGTCTTAAGGGAAATGCTTTCCAGGGGCTCAAACGGCTGATGAGCCATCGCATCCAGCACCATGGAGAGGTCCCACTCAGGAACTACTCTCCTGGGTACCGGAAGAGCGCGGCGTGCGCCCTTCATAAACCTACGAATAAGGGGGTGTTGCCCCACCGTAGTGCTGTCAAATCCCACATGACATGCAGCAATAGCCGCTAAATAGACCTTAATCGTGGAAAAGGATCTTCCCCTATCCATAAGATCCTGTAAAAAGCATAAAATGTCAGTGGTAGAGCACAGATATGAAGTTAACTGTCGCCCTTCACACCACTCTTCGAACACCCGCCACTTACAGTCGTACAGGGACCGTGTCGAAGATGCCCTGGCCCCCTGAATAGTGGCCACCACACGTGGGGGAAGCCCCAACGCGTTTAAGTTGGCCCTCTCACGGGCCAGGCCCAGAGGGCCACCCTCTCTGGGTGCGGGTGGTAAATTTCCCCGTTCGCCTGGGATAGCAGATCCGTGCGAAGTGGGAGGGGCCACGGTTGGGCATACAGCAGAGGGATAATCTCTGAGAGCAACGGTGCCTTGGGCCACCTGGGAGCTATCAGAATCATGGTCAAGCTCTGCTCCCTCACCCTGGCCAGAGACGGCGTTATGAGGCAAAGGGGAGGAAATGCATAGAGCAGCACGTGCGGCCACGGATGTGCCAGTGCGTCCACGCCGAGTGGGGCGTCCTCGTCCCGTAGCGAGAAGAACATAGGACAATGGGCATTTTCGCGCGAGGCGAAGAGATCTACGGTTGCCTGGCCGAACCTCCTCCACAGTAGATCCACTATCTGAGGATGGAGGCGCCAGTCCCCGTAGAGAGGGTTTCCCCTTGACAAGAGATCTGCGCCCCTGTTCAGTATGCCCGGGACATGTGTTGCCCGTAACGACAGAAAGTGCCGCCTGCTCCATACTAACAGCTTGAGAGCGAGGGCATGCAGCTTGGAGGAGCGCATCCCCCCCTGGCGGTTGATATATGCTACGGCTGTCGTGTTGTCGCAGCGCACCAGCACATGTTGGCCCTGCAAGCGGGGCAGAAAGTAATTCAGAGCTTTCCACACCGTGAGGAGCTCTAAATAATTTATATGGGCTGAGTGAAGTGTGCTTGGCCACACACCATTCACTGTTCTGCCCTCTTGCGTGGCTCCCCATCCTGTTAAGGATGCATCTGTCGTCACTACTTTCCGCAGCATAATCGCCCCGAGAGGGGTCCCATGCGCGTAAAACTCTGCATTCCTCCAGTGGCGCAGCGCTGCTGTGCACATGCGCGTCACTTTGACAGAGCGGCGGAGATCGCGTAAAGGGCTGAGGTGAAGGGACAAAACCCACTTCATAAATGCCCTCATTCTCAGCAGGCCCAAAGGCAGGACATGAATAGCCGCCGCCATAAGACCCTGTAACCTGAGGCATGCGCGATAATGCACTCTCGCTCCTTCCCTGAATTGTGTGAGGCAATTCATTAAGGAGAGAACGCGCTCTTGTGACAGACGCGCGCGCATCGTCCCCGAATTCAGCTCCAGCCCCAGAAAAATAACTCTCTGCGCGGGAGTGAAATTGCTCTTGCTCACATTCACTCTGAAGCCGAGCGCTGTGATGTGCGCAAGTACACGGGCAGTGTTTTGCATGACGATCTCTCTCGAATCGGCTATGATAAGCCAATCGTCTATGTAAGTCAGGATTTTGAGCCCCGCTATTCTCAACGGGGCTAACCCTGCCTCCACACACAGACAAAATGTTCTCGGACTGAGAGCTAGGCCAAACGGAAGCACTGTGAACTCGTAACATATGCCTTGAAAGGCGAAACGAAGAAACTTCCTGTGTGAAGGATAAATGCTTATGTGGAAGAAAGCATCCTTCAGATCGATCGATGTGAACCAATCGTTGTGTTTTATTGCACGAGAGAGAACGTTGTGGGTTAACATTCTGAAATTGTATTTCCTTAAATGTTTGTTCAACACTCTGAGATCCAGAATAGGACGAAGAGAGCCGTCTTTCTTTGGGATCAGGAAATAACGGGAGTAAAAACCCTGATGACACTGATGCGGAGGCACTACACGCACCGCCCCTTTCTCGAGAAGAGAAGTTATCTCGTCTCTCAGAATGTGCGCGGAGCTCTCTTCTGTGTGAGAAAAGATAACCCCGTCGAAACGCGGAGGTTTCCTGGCAAACTGAAGCCTGTACCCCTTCATTATAGTGCGCATCACCCACTCTGGGGGCGACACAGACTGCCAGGCTGTCACGTGTGACATGAGGGAGCCCACACTCACCAGAGAATTGCTTAGGGCTGGCAATACAACCGGATTGTCCATTTGTGATACAATGGCGCCATCTAGTGGACAACCTAGGGGCGACATGTAGGGATTTTGAGGAACAACAGCACTGGGCAGAGCTTTCGCTCCCAGAGTTAGATAATTCTGTTGTTTTTGATTTTTTATTTTTGAAACACACACGGGGATAACCTTTATTGAATGTGTGAGAGGTTGATTGTGCAAACTGTGAAGAGACTGTGGTAGAGCACTTTTCAACAGTGTTAGGGCACTTTTTGACAGTGAATTTCCCCCTAGTTCTGCTCCTGGAAGCTGGGAGGGGAAATTTTGTATGGACCGCACCTGAACTTGTGACAAGTCCATGTTGAACTGAGGTTGGGCACCCGAACGAGGGAAAAGGGGCCCTCGAGTTGAGAACTTCCTCTTTTTGGGTAAAGGGGGGGAAAAACTCAAACCTGTGTCCACTGGGCTGGCCGCCCGAAAACCTGGACAGAGAAGCCCCTGAGGCTGCGCATCAGGTATGCCTCTTCCTCTTCCCGTCCGACGGGGTAGAGTTATTGGGCTTTTTCGCTACGGCCGCAGCGAAAGACGCCTTACCCCAGGGCTTAGGAGGATGGTTGGGCTGCTGGCTGGGCTGCTGGCTGGGTGGCCTGTTGCGAGCCTTGGGTCTGGCCTGGTACGGTCGTACGGTGGCCGGGGCCTGAGGGGGCCGTGCGGGGGGCTGAAGCGGGGTGGCCTTTCTAGGCAGGCACAGTTTAAATGCCTCATCCTCCTTTTTCTTGTCATCGCACCGCTGTTGCATAAGGGCAACAGCAGGGCCGAAAAGAGCCTGGCCTGGTTCCACCGGCGCTCCTGCTATGCGGCGTTTCTCGCTGTCGGGCAGACCAGAGAGATTGAGCCAGAGGGCGCGTTCCCCCACGACGGATAAGGCCATAGAACGTCCGCCGGCTTGGACGGCCTGGCGGGCGTTGCGAAGGACCAGATCATTGACGGTGACGATCTCCTTCCACAGTGTCGGAGATTGCACGCCTTTCTCCAGGTGCGAGCTCATATCCTCCAGCAGCTCCGCCTGGTAGGCAGAGAGGAGGGAGGAAACATTGAGAGCCCGAACCGCGAGGGCCGAGGCCTTGTACGAGGCCTGGAAGACAGAAGCTGAGAAGCGGTCCATCTTACTGGGGAGAGCTGGCCTAGGGGGGGCCAGTAATCCTCCCTGCGAGGGGTTAAGGTGTCTGGCAATCGAGGGTTCGATGGTGGGAGGATCGCCCATACCACACGTTGCCATGTCCTTCACCTCTAGACCCGCTAAGCCGTGCTTAAGATCCAGCGGGTCTTTCCAGTAGTGGCGCATGTGCTTAGCGCACGCGGGGAGGACCGGCATGAGCTGCTTCCTAGGACCGGGAGGGGGCCCCAGGAGCTTGCCGTCATACACGTCCCTCTCTTGGTCAGTGGCATTCTGGGGGGCCGGCCACTCGATGCCGAGACGAGCGGCCGCTCGCTCACACACCTCGAGAAGGACCGCGTGCGGCAGTGTAGCCGAGCCGCTAACCGGGGCAGCTTGGGCGGACGGGGTGGTTACCTCGTCGTCCGAGCCCTCAAGTATAGCGGGGTCCTCGTCCTCGCCTGAGCCGGGCGGCTCATAGTCGAGCGAGGAAGCACCGGGAAGAAATTCCTCGAGTAAACACTCAGACTGGTCGGCCCAGCTGAGAGAAGGCAAGCTCTGGGAGGCCCCCGGAGCTGCAGCTTTTTCACCTACTCCCACATCAGAATCGTACTGATCATCCGCGCTTTGGGTGGACGCAACCTTAAGTCGGCGTCGGAGAAGCTTCCTAGGCAGGGCGAGGCAATGGCTGCAGTTTTCCGGAAGTGAAAGCGCCTCTTCAGCGTGCTTAAATCCAGTGCAAACCACGCAAAAGGGATGGGTGTCCCTCGCGGCGATGAGTGAACCGCAGGCGGCAGGACATGCGCGCGACTGCGGATCAGACGGGTTAGCAGGCCCGGAGGCCATACTAGCAGCTTGTTTGTGATCCATGGGAGAGGTGAAAGCTAAGACACAGGCGGGCAGCCTGAGCGAATCCAGATAGCGAGCGTGGGTGGCTTGCAACCAGAAAACAATCGCAACTGAACGTAACCGATTGACAATCACGCCAGGCGGAGGCTGATCAAAAAGATATATCCTCCTGTTGACTGTAGTGAAGTCAGCGAAACACGTTGAGCAGCGAAGCAAAGAGGTCGCGAGAAGCGAATAACAACTGAGGTAAGATAGCGCGTGCTAGGGTTTTATACGCTTGGTAAGGGGCGGGTCCCTTACCGGGCATTGGTCACGCGCTTCTGTCTGTTAGGTCAGACTTGGTGCAATTGGATGCTTCTGCAGAGGTCAGGTGCGGATGCCCTTCCCATAGGTGGATCTCGAAACGAGATGATGAAAGAGAACTTTAACTGCCGTTTTCTCAAAATTAGTTTTTTGTCATTCTCCAGTAAAAACATCTCAGCCTATGTACACCAAACTCTCCAGTTATACACTTAGCAGTATTCTGAAGATATTTTCAGAGGAATTTGTTAATAAATCATTCCTGGCCTGATTTATGTGACATTTTAATCAAAAAAATATGACGAAAATCGATTTTTTAAGGCTATGGACATTATATTTTGATTTCCTATGTTATGAAAGCATATATCCAGAAATCCTTATATTTTGATTTCCTATGTAATGAAAGCATATATCCTGAAATCCTGAGAGTTTTTATTTTCATCTTGTGTGTAAACAAAATGAAAAAAGAATTTTGCACCTGGCTTTATCATATGTTCAGATCTATCTACCGAAAATATATGCAAAATCGTGCATATTTAATGAGATAATGCCTAATTTGCATAATTAAACATACAAATTTCTAAAACTTGTAATACATTTTTTTATATATACTTGTGTAAGTAATCAACTGAGGAAGTTTCATGGTGATATCTATTATTTTAAAATTTTACCCTATTCACCTGTAGTGTCTCGCCTTAATGAATTAACATTTTTAACGAATCGGTTATGCATGCATCCATTGCATGCAATGAATAAAAATGTTACAAAATCGTTTAACGACTCAAACAGTAACAGTTTTGTTCCTCACTGAATTATCCTTTTTTTAAAAACCACTTATGCTCAGACTGATAGTCTGAAAACGAGAACAAGCTGATTAAACACAATGAAACGTGTCACAGACAGTGTTGTTGTCCCTTACAAAAAAGAAGTTTATTCAAGTGTGCTATTAGTATACTTAATTTAAACAAAAAATAAGAAAGTTTACTTTCAGTCTACCTTTTATGTACTTCTCAGAAATATACTTAAAATTACACTTACTGTAAGTAAATGAGACTTATACTGACAGCAAAATCTTAGTACAGTATATCAGGCCTATACTTATCTTTTGATTGATACTTTTTTTACCACATAGTTTTACATATTGTCTTAAAAGCGTACATTGTTTGAAAATATTGATTTATAAAGAAAACTAACTAAATCTTCTTTCTTGTCAGTCATTGCAGGACCGTCGCAAACTTCTAGAGCATTATGTAATATTCCCCATTCTCCTGAACAAAATCAGCAGTGCTCTAAAGTATACCAGAGGGGAATAATTACAGAGCTGCAAGCTTAGAGGGTTGTTATGGGATTTTTCACCGCTCTATAACTTGCTAACATGGTTTTGTTTTGTTGGAGAGCTTCCTGGCACTGTTGTCAATTGAGAAAAGCCATCCTTGGGTATAAGACTTTTAATAAAGCCAAGGACAGGTCCTCGTTAAAAAGTCTCCCTGCATTTACCAGTCTTTCCTTAAAGTGAAAAGCTGGGAATGAGGAATTTGTTCAGCCTTGATTACCTTCCCTATACTTAGAGTGTTATTCTACATGAGCCCCTTATTGCATTAGCAAGGCTTGGAAATGGCTGTCTGTTAATATTAGTGTGCCGTTGGACAGCATGCACAAGCACACAAATTAAGCATTATAGAATGTGGCAGCAATTGAGGAGCAATTACGTCTGTGGAAGCTTATGGTTTCACAACAAATTAGTTATCACTTTGCAATTAATCTCTTTGTTTCAGGACCATGGCCTATTCTACAGTCTTAGATCCCAGATCTTGTTTTCATGCACTCTTGAGTCACATGGCAGCAACTGCTGTTAATGTAATTACAAAAAATATGATTGTCACAGAATAATTGTTATGAGAATAATGTTGTGATTATACTAATTTCCTCAAAGGAATAGCAATTTTCAGCATGATTACCATATATTACAAGCAGATAGTTATATCAAGTGATTTTGATTTAGCTTTTTAATCGGAAATCAGTAATGAGATAAGTCAGAGTCCTATACTTCCAAGCCATTTTTTTAATGTTGTGGCATGACTGTATGCCCCTCATGGTTGTGTGTGTGTGTGTGCGTGTGTGTAATATGGATATATTAACTGTAACCTAAAAACCTGCGTCATGTGGTATCTAAATTAAAGGAAAAAAAATGGAAATGTTATATCACTGAGCCTTGAGAATTACTTTTTTTTTTTTTTTTTTTAATGGGTTACTCCAGGACATTTTGAATATGTTCAGCGAAATACAAAATAATTAATAGATTTAAATGCTATAAATACAAGACTTGACCACCTGGAAGGCTAGCATAATGGTTTGAACCATATACAGAAAGTATTTTAACTTCACACTGCATGACTGAAAGCCACTAATTACTGTACCATTTTCCATTCTGAAGCCTTATAATCAACTAGAGCAATCCACGGAAACCATATAGATTAGAATGCATTACGTTTCAGAGTGTTTTCTGGTTAAGCCAGTGGTGATTATTCCTGGTAAAGGTGTAATTTATTACTTGTGTGCACTGAAAGGTAACCAACCCACTGAGATGCTGCATCAACAAAGGCTTGACCTGAAAGGATGTCCCTCTCACTCAGCTGGACAAATAACAACCGTGTCTGGGCAACACAAATGGGCTTGGAAAATAGCTCAAAGTGCCTGTGTTAAAAGAAACATTCAACCCTCCTGCATTACCAACCTCTCTGACTGTCGGGCAGCAAGCTGAAAATGTCATGATCTCCATTAGCAATGCAGTATTACATGGGCATGACAAGAGAAATTCAAGCTTAATAGCTGTTTGTCCAACGGAGCAGCATTCTAAATTTGATTCGCTATGGACTTATGAATCTCTCTTGAATCTTCTCAACATGTCACCAATAATGCAGGAAAAATGTAACGCAGACAAATGGTTGCAGTACTGCAGGACCCTAAATTATTTTTGGAAACACTTTATTTTGATGGTCCCTTTTGAACATTCTGTTGACTATAATTGACTTTGCAACTACATGTCAACTAATTGTCAACAGAGTATTAGACTGTCTGCTGAATATCTGCTAACTCTTTATTGTGATGTATTTATTAAGAGAAATTCTACTGATTATACAGAGTTTTGCAGCGACAGTACGTCAACTTATTCTAACCCTAACCTAACAGTCAACTAAAACTCTACTAACACTAGACATGCAGGTGCAACTTTACTTATAGTCAACAGAATGTGTTAAAGGAACCGTATGTAAGATTGTGGCCAAAACTGGTACTGCAATCACTTTCAAATTACTGTAAAGCGGTGTATCTCATCCCCCTTCCCCCTGACTCGAGGTTGCCAGATAGACTGCAGGATCCAGCAGGAACGTAGGCTGCTACAAGGAGCTTCCAATGGCAAGTGACGAGTCCTACACAGTAAGGTTTTTTTCTGTTAATTATGTTTATGCTTCATGAGAGATGTTTTGCGAAGTAATTATGTGTCGACGTTTTTCTGATTCATAACGAGGTCTTTTAGGTTTCGTAACGTTAGACATTTTTTATCCGACACGTTTGTGGCTCCAGCTGTGGTAACTAGAGCAGAGCTGGAAACCCGGATGCCGAAACACTATTGACTTCGTGATTGGTAGATAGGTGGAGGGTGGCGCATCAGACCAAAACACAACATGACAACATCAACATCAGTTGAGAGCTGCAACTTCACTTTTAAATGACAATATCCTGGCCGGACTACTGTTGTCAGTGATATACGTATTTGAAATGAACATGATTTCTTAATGTCTAGTGACATATCAGGGCCATTTTATGATTAATTGAAATACATTTCTTACAAACGGTTCCTTTAAAGCAGGGGTGTCCAAACTCAGTCCTGGAGGGCCACTGTCCTGCAGAGTTTAGCTCCAACCCCAATTAAACACACCTGAACCAGATCATCAGACCATGATTGTCTGGTTTAAGTGTGTTTAATTGGGGTTGGAGCTAAACTCTGCAGGACAGTGGCCCTCCAGGACTGATTTTGGACACCTCTGCTTTAAAGGGACCATCAAAATAAAGTGAAACCAATTTTTATTTTATTTTTTTCAGCAAGTGCAGTACCTTAACACAACCTAAAAAAATGACTGAGGCTATGACAACTCTTAACAAAACCTTTTAATCACAATGATTTACAAACAAGGGCATATTTATGTTTCCTTTTGTACATTTCTACTCACACAATGTCTATACAGATACATTTAACAAAGATAAGGCATTAAATGTGGATCATTCCAAAAATATCAGTATCATAACCAGGTAGAACCAGAGATGCATCCTAGAAATCAAAGAGGCAGTGGATAAGACATGTTAATTGGCTTGGCACAAAATGTCACGCTATTAATTGGCATGAAGTGGCCCAACATCCCACACTCTTGTCAGAGCTAGTTACACACTGACATACGTTACAAATAAATGAAATGAGGGAATTTAAAGGGAACTTAAAGTGGAAATGAAGCAGTCAGTCAAGTTTACATTACACGATTAATGTAACCATTTTAAAGAAAAAGAAAAAGGGAAAAGGGATGTGTTTTGTTATAGCTTTTGGAGCAAAGATGCCTCCATCTTGCAATACCTCAGCTCGTGATGTCACAGGGTTGGTTGTCTTAGCTGAGGTAAGTAGATAGTACGTTTATCCAGTAAAAAAAAAAAATGTACCGTGTACGCCCAGCTTAATATAAGCATTTCTTTACTTTTTGAACACACTTTTGTTCTCAAATGTAGGAAGACAAACTTGAAAGGACTGTTGACCCCATAATAAGTCATTTTTTACGCATTTGAGCCGATACAGCAAGGTGCCGTCAATCTGCCACTTCTATAATTCAAAGTGACGTCAAAAAGCACAAATCCCTTTAATGTAAGGCTATACACGTCACAATCAGCTGCAGGGTTATAATTTAGTAGAGCGAAATAATAACATGATGTTTCTCTCTTTCATTCACTCAGTTAAATAAGTGCATTGACGGAGTGCTGTTTTCCTCTGCACTTTAAAACAATATTTTTAATGATTTAAAAACAACTTTTCACAAATCGTTTGCCAAATCACATATATAAATAATATCCACCTTATTCCTGACGACCTAACTGCGTTTTGAATTATGGGTGGCACTTCCGGTTTGGGGAACTTCCATTCAAAAAGACTGAAACGAATCCTTTCAAATCATAAGGTTGCCCTACAAATAAAGCTTATCCATCAGTTTGACTCATTGAGCTATCAGTTTTCTTTCATGTTTTATAACTTGAATAACTTGAATGACATATCACTTGGTATTTTAACGTGACATGTTATAGCAAAGAATATCTATGGCAAGAGCTCTTTTCAGTCACTGCATTCAATTTCCTCATTATTATTTTCTTTTTTCCTTTTGCATTCCGCTGTAATATTATGAAAAAGGTCAACATATACTGCACATTTGTGGTCTGTTCTCCCTATTTAATTTACGATATATGCCATTATAATTCACTGGAATGCAAGAATAATCTCTCTTTTTTTTCTCCTCAAATCATCACATCTCTTTCCAGGGCCCGGTTTCCCGATAACACTCACTCTTAGCCTGCTAAGAAGACTCGAAAGATATATCTTACCAAATTTGTTTATTTTCCTAAGTGTGTTCCCCGAACTATACCTTAGAAAGCTGCTTAAGATATACCTTCTTAAGTGCGACGTGACCCGGCGCTGTCCGTGCCAATGGTGCTGAATTGTTTGAAATCGATGGCTCGAGAATCAATTATTCTCTCGTGCAGGGGCTGTTTATGTGAAAAAGCGGTCATCTTTATAAAAGAAGCACTTCAGAAATAGTTGAAATTGCTATTTATTATGATTATTGGATATTATAAAAAATAATCCAAACTATAAATAGCCTATAATAGCCTAGCCTACATATTTTAAAATTGTAACATATAGCCTATTGCTGCCACAATAACCTTTTCAAAAATTTACGTGCCGCCTTTTCTTTCCCATTTTTGTTCGCTGAGGTGGAGCTGCGATGAAATATTGTTCTTGTGTAAATACTTTCCAGCATTTCAGTAATAAATGTTTACATCTTGCGTACGGTGCTCGGCAGTGATCAAAAAGGATTTAAACCGTGAATTTTGAATCTCTTGTAAACTCGGAGATGTGGATTCAGACGGCAATTAAATTACCACACGACCTGTTTGTCGAAAAACAGAAGGTACTAATTTGGCCAGGGATTTTTACACTGATTGGGTGAGAAAAACACTGATATTATGGATTCGGACGGCACTAACATCACCGACTTACCCCTGTAAATGTTTAAAATACCGGACGAGCCCATGAGAAACAATATTAGCGTCCGAATAGGACTTAACTGACAGTAGCCTATGCTTTCACTGGCCTTTAAAAGAGCGTTTTAATTCAATTCATAATATTGCATAATAATATAATTAAAAATCTAACAACAATCAGTGTAATGACAATTTTATTCTTTGCATGAAAACACTTGAATTAGCCTAATTTAATACTGTCTGGGTGTATTAAAACTTCAGAATTATATTCATATAGACCTGCAACAGTGATAGGGTAAAGCTAAGAGTGGTCCAGACCAACCTTACGAAAGTGTGACTTACAAAAGATATACTTAGCTTACGAACGTTTCGGGAACCGTCCCATGAGGTTAAGAGAGAGGTTAAGGAATAGGTTAAGAACTACTTAGAGATAAGAACGCTTTGGGAAACCGGGCCCAGGTTTGTTTCCACAGGTAAATACAATTTATTATCTGTCAAAATGACTGAAATCACTTTGAAATAGTATCACGCAATGCTGTAAATCTTTTTTATTAAAGGAGAACTCCGGTCAATTTTAACATTAAGCACATTTCTTTGTAAATTTGCAGTGCTGTCAATACAGAGAACAACGACAAAAATCGGTGTTGCCTACACCGTGTTATCCTCTTTTTAAAATTTGCACCCTGTTGACTTCAATGGGGCAAGTTTTAAACCTGCTTTTAGCCTCTTAACATCCTTGATGTGTCATTACAAGTGCACAGCCATGTGAGTGATTCCTTCAGAGTGATCACAGTGAATCTGACTGCAGTAGATGTGAAAGATATGAATAAAAATGATGTTATTTCAGCCAGCGCACATACCTGTATTTACATCATGTTTTCGGTCGAAGCCCATAGTAATCGATTGTCAAGTTCACACGCATAGGTTTAGTTACCTTTGATCACGCGCGTGAACTCGACAATCGATTACTTTAGCTTAATGTTAAAATTGACCGGAGTTCTCCTTTAAGGCAACGTATGTTATAATACAGATTACCACAGTGATATTTAACCATCCGATTTTGCTGTGGAAAGATTCATGCTTTTGGGGTTATTCATGATCTGTTGAAATTACCTTTTTGATGCTTTTACACTTTTAAATGTCCTTTTAATGGTTGAAGGGTGAGTAGAATAATGTAATGTCATTTTACACAGTTTAAAAAAAATATATTATTGCTTCCATAGAGCTTTTGTTTACAGCTTACAGATTGTTTACAGCTTAACGGAAGTCACACCCATAATTCGCGCAAAGCGTCATGGGCGTAGGAATAATGTGGATAGAGTGTCTTCATGTTCTGTTTTCGCTTGAGGAAAACAATAGTGTGATGAGGGGTGATTCGTGAACGCAGCGAAAGCTTGATTAATATCGGCAAGTGTTGAGCGGTCGGTAGAGCGTGTGTTATAGCCAGAGGAATTAAAAACACACAGAGCAAATTCATGCTTAAGTTTGTTGGGTCGGCGAATGATTAAATCTGAATAAATGCCCAAATCAAAGGTATTTTCCTCAATGCAATCTTCCTCTAAAAAAAATTCACTGCATACTCTGACATCAGCGCCCCCCCCAGTTTCCATCTTTAAATTTCTCTGTCTTTAACTTTCCCCGTCAGTCCTCTACAATATCTATTTACCTCAGCTAAGACAATCAACCCTATGACGTCCCACGCTGTGGTATAGCAAGATGGCGGCGCCCTTGCTCCAAAAGCTATAACAAAACATCAAATTTTCTTTAAAATGGTTACATTAATCGTGTTTGTTATATATTTTTTTATTCAAGTGGAAATCAGTTTACTTAATAATGTAAACTTGACTGACTGCTTCATTTCCACTTTAAAGTCAGCATTAAACGGAATCCTTCGCTATTGTGACGTATATCTGAGACGGCTTCTTGAACAATAAATAATGTAGGACGGGACTTGATTTTGTCCATTGGAAATTGATCGGATCATTGGATAGTTGTGGTTTGCTATCCAATCGTTCAGTCTGACGTCACACATCACTGTTTCTGGGTCCGATGCTGCTTCAAACTTCTTTAAAGCCTTTAAACTTATTTCACCTTTAAAGCCTTTAAAATCAAGGATGGGAATAATTTTGATGTTTTTCTGTATATTCATTCACTCAAGGTAGGCGGAAGTTTGTTTTCTATGAAAGCTTAATGAAACGTTAGAAATGCCGAGACGAGTCATTGGTTCTTTTAATAGTGCAATTTTTGAGAACCACCCCTGGCTCATCCCCAGTCTTGTATACCTCGCCAGTGACAAAAGTGCTGGAAACTGTCTGGGAAATGAACACTATTTGTTTGATAGTGGCCTGACACAGTATGATAGCTGGGTCTCACAAGTCTTGTGAGAGTCGCATATCAATCACAGATAAATGTGTGCTGAAAGCCGGCAGCTCCGTGGTGGGGAGGGAAAGGAAATGCCACTCCGTCGTTGTGCTTTTTCAGAGGCTGTGCCTGTGAGGGAGATATGTGTTAAACAGGAGTGCACAAACACCCTCCTAGCCCCCATGCGATAAACAGGATTGATGTTTGCGAGCAAGACATTTAACTTGATCCAGCAGTGCTTGAGAGAAATCATTTAGCTTCACTGAGCTGTCAAGAGCCTGTGAAGGAAATGTTTTCCAAACCGGTTTTTCTCCTCTCTATCCATTAACTATCGAGAAATTGTTATTGTTTACAGAGGACGAAGTTTATCTCCATTTGCATATACAGTAAAATTGCTATGGTCAGCTGATACTAGAAGACTTCTTTCTTTCTTGCTAAAAAACATCCTGTGCAGAAACAATACAACGTCACATGAGCCGGTAAAGGCCTGGGTATACTTCATTTTCCAAGTTCCAAGCTCCATCTAGTGCACAGTTGAGCGCGTGAGCCATTAAAATTACAATCCATTGAATCTTTATTTATTATCGAGTGCTCAAATCACTAGCACATATGCTGTTCGTGGTTGTGTGCAGATATCAGCGGACTGTACTGAAGACAAAAATGGCGTCAGAATGAAAAGTGAGCTAGAGCTGCTTGATACGATTGTGAGTGCCATTTTGTTTTTGTATAACAGTTTACTAAAAAATAATTTAATAATGAACAATGTATGGCTATATTTTGGACACAACATTGTCAGTTGATTTGTCTGTTCTTGCTCCATCAACGAAAATATGTCCAAAAGTCAGTGAATCAACTCGCATCTCTGCACACACAAATCAGTGAATCAGTGTTTTTGATCTAATCGGTTAATTGAAAGCTAATGGTCGTCGCTTGGAAAGACTGTACAGAAAGACTGGACTTCCTGTACACTCTATGATGTACAATGAACATCTGCATAACTATCGCACAGCTCATATCATTACATACTCCTATTATTTCTCTTGAACTATTAAGAATTTGGTCCCACTTTATATTAAGTGGCTTCAAGTACTATGTACTTACATTGAAAAATAAGTACAATGTACTTAATGGGCCCTATTTTAATGATCTGAAACACAAGTATCAAACTCGAAATGCAAGTAACTTTGTGGGCGGATCTCGGGCGCTGTTGCTATTATACCGGTGGGATAAATTACTCTAAAATGGGTTGGTCTGAAGTAGCTACATTACTCATAGGTGTGGTTTGTTCCATGGCGGATTGCAATTATAACGGCGGATTTGCCAGGCGTGCGCCAGGAGCAGTTCACAGCCGAGGAGACCAACATTCTCGTCAGGGCCGTAAAAGACAGAGAAGTGACATTGTATGGGGATGGGAGAAACCCACCCAAATTAGCTTTGGTTAAACAGGCGTATAATAATTTGGATAAATGTGTAAGCTAGATTTATGCCTATTTTTTCACATCTTCATGGACACCATAATGATTTTCCTCGTGGGGTAATATTTTTCCTTGTAATTATGTATGGTTTGCAAAAATGGGAACTGCTGCGTCTGTGTATCGTAGAGAAGCAAAGTGTATGGGCGTTGTGCACACGCAACATTATGGCCAAGCATGCACCCTTAAAATAGCATCTGAATAAAGCGCCACTGACTTTAGACTAGGTTTTTCCTGGTCTATGGCGGAATTGTTTTCTGAAACTGCAAAATAGCACCAGGGAACATTTGCGCCGGAACACGCCTCCCCTTTTCGCTGAACCGCCCCTGGGAGC
Organism: Scardinius erythrophthalmus; assembly: GCF_964197995.2. Classification (NCBI taxonomy): domain Eukaryota; kingdom Metazoa; phylum Chordata; class Actinopteri; order Cypriniformes; family Leuciscidae; genus Scardinius; species Scardinius erythrophthalmus. The sequence goes on from NC_138241.1 coordinate 15,274,315, forward strand.
GCAAGTTCATTCCCTAATTTACAGACGTGCGTCTGTGGAGGGAAAAGTCTGCTGTGTGTCGGGTGCAAAATAGGAATGATACATGCGTCGGTGTACAAAGTCAGTTGTGCTGGGTGCAAGATAGGGCCCATTGTGTTCATGTTGTATTGTAAAACACTTTTGGGGCTATTGAGGTGTGATACGGGTTAGGGACAGGTGTAGTGTTATGAGTAGGTTTAAGGGTGGGTTAAGGTATAAGGGAAGGGTCAACAGTGTAATTACAAATTTTATTACATAAATTAATTACAGCTGTAATGACATGCAGGTATTTTTAAAATATAAGTACAATGTAAAAACATGTATGTACACAAAAAGTCAAATTATTAATTTCATTGTTGGTACGTAGTTGTTAAAGCCACTTAATATAAAGTGGGAACAAGAATTCTATATGTAGACCCGAATCTCTTTATGCTATGATAAACAAACTCAACAACCCATCAAAACCCATGGTTTTCTTCAGTTTTTCCCATATTAACTAAAATCAATCACTACATATTTTGTTATTGATACTTCTCAAACTTGTGATCCACACACTAAATTACTGACAGATCTTTTCACTGTTTTCACTACCTCTACTCCATCTGCCATACATGACCTCTTTGCTGGTTCATCTCACTGATAGAAAGTACTATATCACCATGCAAGTGTGCCACAAGCTCCACCACAACTCCATTGACACAGGGTGTTCCACAGGGCTCAGTTCTTGGTCCGTTACTTTTTATCATCTACATGCAGCCACTTGGTGATATCATACTCAAGTATGGACTTCGTTTTCATTGTTATGCTGATGACATTCAAAACTATCTTATCACCTCCTCAGATATTTCATCTCTGCCTGACTAACTCACTGCATATACCTGTATTAGAGCAATCAAACACTGAATGTATCTGAACTTTATTAAACTAAATGACAGCAAAACCAAAATATTATCCACCATACCTGTAAATAGAATGGACCTGTCATTTGACATAGATGAGGTTCTTGTTAAACCCTCCTTCCCTGTACATAATCTTGGTGTTTTATTTGATTCCTCTCTTTCCTTTGTTTCTCATATTGCTTTAGTTGTTATCAAACTCTTTTTATCAAATGCATGTCTCTGCTTCTCCCTCAATTTGGCTGATGCAGAAACCATTGTTCATGCACTAATAACTTCTCATTTGGACTACTGCAATGCCTTGTTAATTGGCTTACAAAACACACACACACATCAAAAGGCTACAGAATGTACAAAATGCAGCTGCGAGAGTGCTCACCTCGATAAGACTCCATGATCTTCACTGGTTACCTGTTGCATCACGTATTCAACAAGGTACTCCTGTTAACTTTACAGGCTTTAAATGGTCTTGGACCTCTATATCTATCCGACCTACTTCACCCATACCTGCCCATCCGGTCTCTTAGATCATCTGAACTTGGCGTTTTGTCAGATCCAAGATTCAGGCCATCTGGCTGTCTTTATAATATCTCTTCTTTATCTGCCTTTAAGTCTCTACTTAAAATGTATCTTTTTGAAATGTGTTTTCAGTGAACTGTATCTAATATTTTTGTGTTTATTTTTGTGCTGTCTGTAATCTGTAAATGTTCCTCAACTACCTTTGTTAATCGATCTTGGGCTTGTGAAAAGGAGTTTTATAAATAAAATAGCCTAAATAAACTTCTTCAGTATCTTGAATGGATGACTAAATGATTCACGTTTGAACTCATAAGCAGTCACTTGACATAAACCACAGATTCCACCTACTGGTGCATTGATGTAACCAGCAGAAAGTCAATGAAAAATCTAATGCACATACTTATGTAACAGTAGGCCCAAGTAGGTCTTGTCTAAAACACACAAAGACAGACAAGCAGAGTGATACAAACAGTGAAAAGTCAAAAGTGCTATTGAACTGTATATTAGAACTGTTTTGAACACTGCTCAATCAGATTTGAGGACTGGAATTATCTGTTGGGATCACTGTGGCAGCATGTATTTTAAAACTACAGTGTATCAATATATTTGACTTTATAGCCTACAAACAGCTGAGCTTTTATGGCACTGCGAGTACTGTGCACACACAGAATGGACAGTACTTCCAGAGCGGGAAAGAGTAAAGTCTAGTAATCCTAGAGATCTATAGTTTGCAGCATGAATGGCCCTAAAATAGATCAGGCCTGGAAGTCAATATTGATTGTTCAGGGAGCTGCCAGTCCAATGTGCCTGCGGTTTCTAAAAGAAACCGCAGGCACACGGACTGGCAGCCAAACCCCGATGGACAGCGAGTAGAAATCAGAGCCAGATTTGCTGCAGTAGATGGATTGCACAAGGTTCCTTGTCTTGACACAGCCCGGTGCACACAGCATTCATTCAGGCAGTCGGGTGAAGAGCCAGATTCCTAGAGATAAACGCAAGGTCTAATTGGCACTTGAAATGGTCACGTTTCTTCTGCAAAACGGAAACATAAGAAGAACTTTAATTGAACTCAAGCATCTTAATGGACTGGGCTGCACATGTAGGGCTGACAATTTATGGTCTGTGACCATGACAACTTCATTTTTTGAGTGGCTGGTTAAATAAATGGCCCATCTCCAAGGTTTTCCCTTGTATAGTAATGAACAGACATGTTGCAGTGGGGAACAAAAGACATACATTTATTTATTTTATTTATATTTTAGTATTTACATCTTTTTGGGATGACCCATCTTTTTGGGTTTGGCTCGAAGTCATGGTGCAAAGGACCCTAGGTTGATTTTACTCCGAACCATCCCTTTAACTGATTGAATTTGCAAAAAATTAACCCGCAGAACTCAAATAACTGGGTGTTTCTAGTGATTTTCATGAAATCAGATTTCAACATTTTATTTTTGTCATATGAATGTCAAATGACAAAAACTGTCTTGGAAACTTTTTTTTTTTATCATGTCTCATCAATTATTTTTGCTACTTTTCAAATTTTATTTTGTTTAGATTTTTTTTTAGCCTTATACCAAAATATAACTAGACTTTCTAGACTTGTAACTAGAAAGAATGTCCAACAGAGGAAGAAGGAGACAGAGTCAGGGACATATGGAAACTGCGAGGAGCCTGCAGATGGGAATCCCATGGCGGAGATGGAGGAAGGAGAAAGCTGACAACTTTGGAACACAGCCAGGACGAAGGACCATGGTAGAATGAATGGTGGGAAGAGCCATGGTGGATTCAGAGAAGTTGTACTGCAGGTAGATTAGTGATGTGTCGCTCGCGAACGAGCCGGTTCTAAAAGCCGATTCTTTGTAGCGAACGAGAAGAACCGACTCCCGTTCGGGGAGAGCCGAATCTTCAGCCGCAGGCAGGGGCGGGACTTTTTTTTAAATGGGCACACCATGCGACCAATCACATGGGTGGACAGACTAGGATCATACCATTATGTGAAAGAAGGAAGTGGGACACACGTTCCGAAGATAGCGAGTGTAGTGGTACAGGCCAGGTACAGGTACATACTGTAGAGCGACAGAGAGAGGTGGGGGAGTTGGATTTAAATGCAAGCGTGTTGGGAGAAAGTGAAGAAATGAGCGAAAACCGAAAAAGGCTGCAATTCAATGATATTGGAGACTTCTCAAAAACAGGAAAAATAATCACAGAAAGGAGAAATCGCATCAGCCCATCCAAGCTGAGGCTTTTATTGAAAAGTTTTCAGTTGTATTGAAATGTTAAATAATAGTAACTGTATTTTTTTCTGTACAAAAAATGCATAAAATTAAGGCTTTTATGAAAACACTGAATAAAAAACTGGTTACCAACACACAACTCATTCCCAATTGTTAAATTAGGCTAAAATAGAAGTCCGAGTGGTACTAAATGAAGAGCCATTTGGGAGACGTAAGAGCTGGCTCTTCTAAGGGAGCCGAGCCAAAAGAGCAGAATCTCTGAAAAGAGCCGGACTTCCGATTACCAAGGTAGATCCATCCTTTAAATCTGTTCTAGGTCTCGTGTTTCTGTCACAGTTGGTAACCAAATGAAGAGTCGAGGGATAGCAGTACTTTTTTAAGAAACATAAAACAATAAGATAATCCACACAGGGGAAACTCTGGATAATAACAAGGAACTAAACAAGAGACAGGTGAGACTAATCAATACACTCATTTGTAACCATAGAAACAAATAATCAGTGGGAACACGGGCAAATGGGAATAGAACAAAATCAAACTACGGGTATGTTTATGCGACAACAATGTACTAAAATAGAAAAGTTTTTTCCTTTATTGCCTAAACGGGACTTTATTCGTGACCAGAGTATTTCATGCAAGCCAGCAAATTTCCGACGAAAAAGCCCATTCAACTTGATGAAGAATGCGCTTCAGGTGACTTTCACTTACATACCCATGTCTTAATACCAGTGTAACAATTTCGGTTGAAGCAGAGGCAGAAGCAGGATTTAAGTGCAGCGGTAATATTTAATAAACAATCTCAAACTAAACTAAATAAACTCAGAATAAAACCAGAACAACCTACACATGCAACATAAAATAACTGACAAGGAACAAGACAGAACACAGAACTAAAGAGGCAAATTAACAAGACACACCTGAACTGAACTGACCAATCAATAAGTAACTTTAGAAACAAACGGGCAGGGGCGGAGGAAGACTAAATTGAACTAATAGACAGAACACAGACAAAGACAGAAATCAAAACAGACTGACAATGTAACAGTCAGAGACCGCATTATATCTTTATATGACATTCCTAATTCAAAGTAAAATGTTATTTCATCAGTCATCTCCATCTCCAACTGCTGTATATGGTAACAGTATTGACCGGTGTGGCACCCTCAACATAATTCGTGGCCACGAGAAATAGATGTCGTTCTCTCAAAATATGAAGTTGTGGCCACGAGAAAATATCGTTCCCTCAACATATGATCTCGAGGCCACGAATTTACATCGCGTGGCCACGACATGATGTCGTTACCTCAACAAAATGATCTCGTGGCCACGATTTATTATCACGTCATGACTTAATATGACGTTCCCACGAATTAATATCTCGTGGCAACAACATATTATCATGTTCCCACGAGATTATGTGTTGTGGCCACGACAAAACTAAGTGAACCGAACATGTCCCCTCCCGGTCACCGTAGATTACTATAGAAGCTCGTTTCCGCCATGGGATTAAAAAAAAAATAAAAAAAATAAAAAGGTAATTGCAATTCTGATTTTTTTTAGTTTACATCTTAAAATTTGTACTTTTTCTTAGAATTCTGAGTTTACATCCCGCAATTATTATTTTGTTTTTTTTGTTTCCACCTCATAAAAAATAATAAAAAGGTCACTATTTTCTTGCAATTCTGAGTTTTTTCCTCAGAATTGCCATTAAAAATACCTGAATTATCAGATATAAAAAAAGTAATTGTGACTGTTTATCTCACAAATCTGAGTTTATATCTGATAATTTGGATATTTTTAATTTCAATTCTGAGGGGAAAAAACAAATCTAATTGTTAGATATAAACTTGCAATTGCAAGAAAAATTTTTTTTATATAAACTCAGAATTGCATTAAAATAAAATAAAAATATAACCACAAACGTAATTACAGTTGTTTATCTCATAATTCTTTGCTATAAAAAAGTCAAAATTGTGAGATAAAGTCGCAATTAGAGAGAGAGAGAGAGAGAGAGAGAGAGAGAGAGAGAGAGAGAGAGATAGGGAGAGAGAAGGAGAGAAAGATGAATGGGACATTTGGGACGACTTGGATCACCCAAAGTGTTATATCCTGTTAAAAGCACTGCCCTGTACAGGTTGATTCATGTGGTAGCTTCTCAGAGACACGTCTGGTCCCCGTCCAATTACCATTCCAAAATACGTCAGGGGACCGGCCTGCCACAAGTGACTACCACACTGACTCTGAGACACCTGTGATTTTCTGGGCAACTGTGGCAGGTGTCTCAGATCTCTGGATTGATATAATGGGTGGGAGAGATGGTAAGAGCAGGGTTATGGATAACTAGGTCACACCGGACCTGTGCTTTATTTTACCACCTGTCTTACAAGAAAAGAGCAACCTACACCTGCAGCCTGGGCTCAGTGAGCATCACCCTCAGGGCTGAGCAGCAAATCCAGCACATGCATGATGATTTATTCATCGCAGATCTGAACTTTTGCAATTGCAAACTGCACTGGAAGACCAATAGCTTTACAAACTATGAAAACAGGCAAAACTGTCCAAATGTCAAACGGAGATGTTCGTACTGAGATCTTCGACAAACAAATGGTCATATTTTGGTTATAAGAAAAATCTTTTATGTTATAAAAATGTATGTTTAAACAAAAGCTAAGTTCTTTAAATGTGAGATTTAGTTTTGAGGTCTAAAAGGTTCATGAAATTTGTGTCAAATTGTGTACGGGAAATGAATAGCGTGGGTGGACAGTAGAAACTGTGCAAATGATTGTGTGACCAAGTGTGCACATGAAGTTGGTTCATGGGTCAGAGACTAAATTTATTATTATTATTATTATTTTTACTTAATGCATTTAATCTTGAATAATGATTTTGTTTTGAAGCTGTAAGTAAGATTTTTTTTATATATATTATTTTTTTAAAGATATTTGTTATAATATATTATTAAAAACCCATTAAAGATTTTTTTTTATTTTTATATATTTCGAAAATGTATTATACATTTAATATATATGATATATTAATAATATATATGTTATGTTATATTTTTAATTATTACATGGCTTGGCTGAATTCCAATGTAGAATGCGGTCTGTTATTTCTTGATAACAGACCGCTGCGAAGTATAACAGACCGTTGCCATGAAAAACAGCGCGTTGCTATGGACGCGGAACTGACTATTTTCTTTAGCGGAAGCAATACAATCGTTTTTAAATCAATAAACTCCTTTTTGAATAAATAATTTGTGTCAAATTATTTATTTATTTTGTATGTATAGTGAGCCGGTTGTTATAGTGAAAAACAACCCCTTCAGGCTGATTCAAGATCCCTCCGCTTCGCGTCGGGATCCCGTTCAGCCTGTCGGGGTTGTTCTCTTACGAGAGGTTCTCTCGTATTGCGTAAGTAGCTTACGCATCGGGAAAGTCTTCTTTCTTCGAGATCTGAAGCCAAAAAATTATCCTTAATTTTGTATTCATTGTCAACGCAGTGCAGCAGCCGACAGACCTAGGCAGGCTGTATAAGCGTGCTCATTGGCTGCTCGGCTGCAACTGCTTAAGCCTATCGGTGAGCGCTCTGAACGCGGCAACCAATGAGGGCGCTTCGCGCCCTCCACACCCTTCTAACCGTCAGAATGGGCGTGGCCAGCGTGTATATATTCAGCGCTCACAGGCTAAAATTCTGATTTTCTTGTCTTCAGCGAAGCTCTTCGCATCGCTGGATCTGGAGAAGCCGCCGCCGTTGAAACCAGCGACCAGCAAGCCTAGGACAGCGCCTGAAGAAGCCGGCCGCCTTCAGCCTTCCGTGCCTGCTACGCTATCCGGCGTCATATCCTTTTTCACTGCTGTGTGTTCGCCTACTGCAACACACCCTCTTCTCTAAAAGAGCACGGGGCGTTTTTCTAAAAATGCCCCGTTTTTCTTGCGGCTCGTGCCACGCCCCGCTCAGCGACGGAGACCGCCATCACATCTGCGCTCTCTGCCTGGGCCGCGATCACGCCGCCACCGCACTCTCCACGGGCGGCTGCCCCGAGTGCGAGGAACTTTCAATGTCGACCCTGCGGGCTCGGCTTGAAGTTTTCGACCAACATGTCTCCCCGCCCGTCCCTGCTGGGCCGCGCAAGAAGAAGCGCCGCTCACAGCGACCGCCGGAGACCAACCAGGCGCACAGAAGCTCGCCGGAGTCTCTCCCTCGAGCTTCTCCCTCGCCTTCCCCGCCCCCCCTCACGGCCGCGCAGCCGCCGGCTCTCGCCCGCGCCTCCGCCGCTTCAGGGGATGAGGCGGATGAGTTTGGTGAACGCGCCGCGGACAGCTGTTCTCTCCTGGCCTCTGACAGCGAGGAATGGTCCACTGCCTCCTCGTCAGTCCAGGATTCAGGCCGATCTCGAGCGGGCGAGGACGCGGAACTTTTACGCCTCCTCACGCGAGCTGTCGAACAGCTGGGCCTTGACTGGTCTTCCCCGGAAGAGCCAGCCCCGAACAGACTCGACGGCTGCTTCCTTCACCAACGCCGCCGACAGCCGGCGTCCAGAAAAGCACCCTTCCTGCCTGAGCTTCACAGCGAGCTCTCGAAATCGTGGAATGCTCCATTCTCCGCGAGAGTGTCTTCACATGCCTCATCGACGCTCTCACAGGTTGACGGCGCCGCTGAGAAGGGGTATAATTCCATCCCCCCTGTGGAGGAGGCGGTCGCAGCGCACCTTTGCCCGCCCTCTCGTTGGCGCTCAAAGGCTGCCCTCCCGTCCAAAGCATGCAGGACCACTTCAGCCCTCGTCGGCCGCGCTTTCGCCGCCGCGGGGCAGGCCGCATCAGCACTCCACTCTATGGCAGTACTGCAGATCCTCCAGGCTAACCTCCTCCGTGATCTGGACGAGAAGCGCTCGGAGCCTGCTTCCCTTACGGATTTGAGGAGCGCGACGGACCTTTCCCTTCGCGCCACGAAATCCGCTGCCCAGGCCATTGGAAGGTGCATGGCCTCTCTGTCAGTTACAGAGAGGCATCTCTGGCTCACGCTCGCGGACATGAGGGAGTCTGAGCGCGCGGTGTTTCTCAACGCCCCCCTCTCCCCCACCGGCCTGTTCGGCCCAGCGGTTAGCGGGATCGTCGACCGCTTTTCGGAGGTGAAAAAGACTTCTGAGGCAATGAATTTGTTTCTGCCTCGACGCTCCAGACCCGCTGCATGCCGTCCTTCGGACCAGCCTGCACAAAGCTCTGCCCAGCGTCCAGCTCGACCTCCGTCCTCGCAGCGACGACAGGGCGGCCGCCCTCGCTCTCGCTCGACCAGCCGCGCTAGACCGCCGCCTCCCCGGGGACCCCGGCAGAGGATCGCGGTGAAGCCTGAGCCTCCAAAATCCTCCTAGCCCGAGGAGAGAAGCGACGATTGGGTCCCGCCGCGGCCGGACCGTCGTCAAAGCTTCAAGCTCTGTCAGTCCCCGTTGCCACGGTTACTGCAGACACTCATTTCGCAGCCAACGAGCCGGTGAACTCACCCTCTCGCCTGCACACAACCGCCGTTTTCACGGCGACCCAGAGAAATCTCAAAGAGAGTATTATGCCTGGTCGCGCGCCTCGCGCTGTAAGTGTTTCAAATGCAGTAAATGTGCCCACTTATCTGTGTTCACCCCTGCACACAAGCACTGTAAACCCCGTGTCTCTCACAGAGCCCACTCGCATAAAGCTGGCACAAGCCGCTCGAGTGTTAAAAGTAGGTCATGTGTCCACCCCGCTGTGCCCACACCTACCCACTGCCCGCTCTGTTACACAACCCCTCTGTACCGGTCAGGTTATAAACACGGATGCTGTGCCCGCTTCCACGCGCTCACACATCCGCTCTCTTACTTCGCCCCCGACGCCGCCTTCGAGCGTCGTGCTTCACACTGTATGTTCCCCGTCAAAAGCCACCGGGACGCTGTGTGTAAAACGGCCGGTCACCGCTGTGAGCGACCCGCCGTATCTAAGCACCAAGAGCGCGCGCGTCACGCCCGCCCCTCCGTTTCGAGCTCTCGAGCCCGCGATCAGCGGCGATCAGAGCCCGGAGGCTATTCTGCCCCTGGCCGCACACGCGAAAGCGTGGGAAGCTATTCCAGGCGCGTCAGAATGGGTGCTGAGCACAGTAAAACGAGGCTATACTCTGCAGTTCGCTCGCCGCCCTCCGCGCTTTCAAGCGCGTGTCGAGACCAGAGTGAATGGGGAAGTAGCACATCTACTTCGAGCAGAAATAGCCACACTTCTGTGCAAAAGGGCAATAGAACCGGTTTCCCCTTCCATGAGCGAGTCGGGCTTTTAGAGCCGTTATTTCCTCGTTCCCAAGAAGGACGGAGCTCTCAGACCAATTCTAGATCTGAGACGTTTGAACAAGGCTCTTATGAAAAGACCGTTCAAAATGCTCACAACCAGACAAATCCTCGCGCAAATTCGCCCGAGGGACTGGTTTATATCTCTCGATCTAAAAGACGCATACTTTCAGATCCAGATAATACCCCGTCACAGGCCATTCTTGAGATTCGCCTTCGACGGTCAGGTATATCAGTACACCGTCCTGCCGTTCGGCCTGTCTTTGGCACCCCGCACATTCACGAAGTGCATGGACACGGCTCTCGCTCCCCTGAGGGGTCGGGGAATGCGAATTTTGAACTACTTGGACGATTGGCTGATCCTAGCACAGTCAGAGGCCGAACTCATCGCCCACAGAACAGTGCTTTTAAGCCATCTGGACAGCCTGGGGCTTACGGTCAACTGGACCAAGAGCTCGCTCGTGCCCAGTCAATCAACCTCTTTTCTGGGTTTGGATCTGGACACTGTAGCGATGACGGCCCGCCTGTCGACACAGCGCGCGCGCTGCATTCGACGCCTGGCCGCGTCCCTCCGGCCGGGCAGCACCGTACCTCTCAAAACATTTCAGAGGCTACTGGGTTGTATGGCCTCAGCCGCAGCAGTGCTTCGGCTGGGTCTTTTACGAATGTGCCCGCTACAATGCTGGCTGAATGCCCGAGTGCCTCACAGAGCATGGGCTTCCGGCGGTATTCGCATCAGAGTGACTCAGAGCTGGGTTTCAGCTCTGAAGCCCTGGTTAGCGGCCGACTGGTACCAGCGGGGAGTGACAATTGGAGCCATCTCACACCGCAAAGTTATCTCGACGGACGCTTCCACCTCAGGCTGGGGCGCTCTGTTCGAGGGCAAACCGGCTTTTGGCCTATGGTCAGACCGGGAAAAATGCCTCCACATAAACTGTTTGGAGATGATAGCGGTCGAGAACACGCTCAGGCGCTTCCTCCCATTCATACGGGATCACCATGTGCTAGTCCGCTCGGACAACATGTCCGTGGTATCCTATGTGAACCGACAGGGCGGTGTCAGATCCAGGAACCTGTGCAGGCTGACAGAACGCCTCCTCGTGTGGGCTTACCGCTCGCTGCGCTCGCTGAGAGCCGCGCACGTGCCGGGCCACCTGAATGTCGGTCCAGACAGACTGTCCAGGGACAACATTCCCCCGGGAGAATGGTCTCTGCACCCCCAGACAGTCCAGTTTCTCTGGCGCCTATTCGGCAGAGCGGAAATCGACCTCTTTGCGTCGAAAGACAATGCTCAATGCCCGAAGTTTTATTCGAAGAGCGAGGACGTGCTGTCCCAGACATGGCCCAGCCTCCCGCTGTATGCTTTTCCTCCGATCTCCCTGTTGCCACAGGTCATTTCGAGGATCAGAGAAACGCACCACTCAGTGCTGCTTATAGCCCCGCGATGGGAAAACCAAACTTGGTACCCAGAGCTAGTGAGGCTGTCGCACTCACCCCCATGGCCGATCCCGGTGAGAAAGGATCTCCTCTCCCAAGCCGCTGGATCGATCTGGCATCCCCATCCAGAGCGCTGGTCGCTGCATGCATGGGTGATCAACGGATACCCGTTGACCTGTCAGAAGGGGTCGTGAACACGATCACGCAGTCTAGAGCCCCCTCCACGAGACGGCTCTACGCGATTAAATGGTCGGTGTTTTCTAAATGGTGCGCTACTCAAAACCTGGATCTGCGCGCATGCGGGGTCCCGCGGGTGCTCTCCTTCCTGCAAGAGCTGTTGGAAAAGGGCAGATCCCCTTCCACGCTCAAAGTATATGTGGCCGCTATTACAGCGTTCGCTGAGACGACGCTCGGCCGGGCAATGGGAAGGAATGAGCTCATTATCCGCTTCCTCAGAGGAGCTAGACGGATGAACCCCCCGCGGCCCCCCTCGGTTCCCTTGTGGGATCTGTCCTTGGTCCTGGCGGCCCTAAAGGCTTTTCCCTTTGAACCGCTTGAATCCGCGGATCTAAAGTATCTGTCGCTTAAAACCGTTTTTCTGATAGCTCTGTCTTCAGTCAAACGAGTGGGTGATTTGCACGCGCTATCTGTTAGCCCTGCATGTCTCGAGTTCGGGCCGAATGACTCGAAAGTCATTCTCAGACCGAGGCACGGTTACATCCCCAAAGCGATTGGAACCCCATTTAGGGCACAAGTTATTTCCCTCTCGGCTCTGCCAGCATCCGATAGTGGGGACAGTGATAACCTCCTATGCCCTGTCCGGGCGCTGAGAGTTTACATCACGCGCTCCGCCGCTTTCAGGCGTTCAGAGCAGCTCTTTGTTTCCTTCGGCGGACGCACCAAAGGTCTTGCCGCCTCGAAGCAGAGCTTGTCCAGGTGGATAGTGGACGCGATAGCAGCAGCTTATGCCTCCAAACACCTGCAGTGCCCTCTGGGCATCAGAGCCCATTCCACTAGAGGCATGGCCTCGTCGTGGGCCTGGTCCAGCGGAATTTCTATCCACGACATTTGTATGGCGGCGGGCTGGGCCTCCCCGTCTACATTCGTGAGGTTTTATAACCTGGAAGTTCCTGCCCTACAGGCAAAAATATTGTCGGTATAAGTGACATGTATGCTCTGCCCAGCTCCCGTGTGCAGACTACGTTCATATGCTGGCGCTATTCTGGTAACTACTCAGGGTGAAGTGTTTGACTCAGACCGGCTGTTCCGTTCTGTTTCCTATTTCCCGTTACGCGCTGTTATCGGTGCTGGCCCGCGCTGCTGGCCGCCCGCATTTATTTCTGCCGCACGGGAATTTTTCTCTTCATGTGAGACCGACTATGTCGTTTTCTCCTACCCTTATGAGTGCTTATGTACTGTATGGGCTCGCTCCGCCGGCCCTACTGTTTGTACTGCTATGTTTATAGACCGGCCGCGCCGCTCTATTTCATATGCTGCATGAAGTGCATGTACTACGCTAGCCCGTCTCTCCGACCGGCCACATTTCCCAGCAGAGTGTTTTCCCCGGTTCCCCTGGGATTCATGGGCTGGATGCTCGGCGCACACGGCGTTGACAAAGGGTTCCCGATGCGTAAGCTACTTACGCAATACGAGAGAACCTCTCGTAAGAGAACGTACTCGGTTACTAACGTAACCTCGGTTCTCTCTAGAAGAGGGAACGAGTATTGCGTAACCTGCCGTGTCGCGCCACGAGCTTTTGCGCTTCAGACTGCGAAAACCAGAATTTTAGCCTGTGAGCGCTGAATATATACACGCTGGCCACGCCCATTCTGACGGTTAGAAGGGTGTGGAGGGCGCGAAGCGCCCTCATTGGTTGCCGCGTTCAGAGCGCTCACCGATAGGCTTAAGCAGTTGCAGCCGAGCAGCCAATGAGCACGCTTATACAGCCTGCCTAGGTCTGTCGGCTGCTGCACTGCGTTGACAATGAATACAAAATTAAGGATAATTTTTTGGCTTCAGATCTCGAAGAAAGAAGACTTTCCCGATGCGTAAGCTACTTACGCAATACTCGTTCCCTCTTCTAGAGAGAACCGAGGTTACGTTAGTAACCGAGTACGTTATTCACTATAACAACCGGCTCACTATACATTATCCCTTACATATATACTGTAGGCTATGTTTATCATTAGGAAGTGCAAATGGAAAGGATGATGCATAAAAACATTTTTTTATATATATAGTTTAATTTAAGCTGAATAGTTTCAGCTGAATTTATGGAATTTATGGCCATGGAAGTTTGTGATGCCATATACGTGATTAAAAAGAATATTTAAGGATTTTCTTCACTATCTACAAAGCTTTCTGTAAAAAAAAAAAAAAAAAAAAAAAAAATTGTCTCATCAGATGTAATTGTCTCATCTCTTTGCTTGTTAACTTTGTCTCATCTGGGATTTCCACTGAATGCTTACAATGGAATCTGCAAGAACTTCATTTTCCTATCATGATTAAAATAACAGCTGAGCTCATGTTAATTCTCTCTGGGTGTAAGTCTCTGCCAGAAATGCTGGAAGCTATAGAGATTTTTATTTTTTTATGTAATGAACTACAAAAGTATTAAAACTCAACAAATTGTCAGTATTTATTTTTCTGGGAAACATAACCACCACCACTTTTCATCAAACAATGATTTTTTTTTTTTTTTTTTTTTTTTTTTTTTACACAAAGTGAGACAAGTCAAAGAATTCTGTCATTATTTTGTTCATCTCATTACAGTCCTAAGTGGAACAGAATTAGGGCCCTGTTTACACCTGGTATAAAGATGAGTTTTGGTCTATCGGATCACAAGTAGATGAGGGAGACCCATTCCCGTTAACACCTGGTGTCTCTTTTGTCCACTTTCGACCACTTCTGTCCTGATTTCTTCGAAGGGAGGGTCTATATTTATAAACATATAAATGTATGGGTTTTTTTTTTCGGGTTTTTTTCAGATCTTTCAATCAAATGGATGAAATAAGCTTATGCATTTTACAAATGAACACACCTGGAGATGGAAAACATATGGAGAGCAGCAGCTTTCGTTTCTGCTCTAATATCCGCAAGACCAAACACCGAACGCGGAGAGTGCGTGTTAAATCATGAATGTTGAGAAAAAATTGGCTTGGTGCGTTTTTCACCTTCAAACCAAACTTGGGTCTTCATCCGACAACGTTTAAATCCTGTCTGGGCAGAGCGCTTCACCATAATGTTCTCGCGTTAGGTCAGTAGGCGGAGAGTTGACGGTCTTTTTTGTTTGTTCGGACGCATTCGACGACATGAGCGTCTAAACTACGAAAGCAATCCAGTCTAATGCGTTTTTGACTACCTCTGGAAGCGGTCGAAAGTGGTCAAGCTCAAAACTTTTTACACCCCGATCCCCTTGTGATCCAATCCACCAAAACGCATCTTAATACCAGGTGTAAACAGGGCCTAGATGCAGTTTCTCAGTAAATTACAATGCAGTATAAAACAAGAAAGATGTCAGTGGCAGCTGACATGGGCATTTGACTATTAAATACCAAAAAAAGGAAACAACAAATGATTAAAAAAACATACATAAATTAATTAATACAATGACAATTAAAATGCTGAGTTGTGTAATGTTACGTGACTTGCAGCTGTGAGCGCATTGTGGTGGCAGAAAACAGGAATGGGAAAACGGGCGAGATCAATGGAATAAGAGAAAAAAAAGCCTTTGGATGTCAGAATCGGAATGCAAAAAAGATGCAAAAAACCGTCATCGCCGTTTGAAGCTAAACACAGACCTTTATGGTTGCAATAAAGAGATGCACTGATGAAACCTGCGATAATACTATTAAAGCATGAATTTGATGGAAACAATATGTCTACATGATATTCACATATTCATTTCATAGGAGACATAATGTATTAGCCCTACAGTTACAGCATAAAATAATATTTAAACATAACATTTTACATATGTAACATTTAAACCTATAGCATTTTTATCTCACAATACTGACTTTTTTCTCACATTTATAATCTCTGTTCAGACTTTATAACTCGCAATCGCGAGTTTATGTCACAATTCTGAGGGGAAAAGTCAAAATTGCGGGATAGGCTAAATTCGCAATTCTCAGGAAAAAAGACAGAATAATATCTCAAAATTAATTTTTTTTAGAATTGTGAGATATAAACTCAGAATTTAGATTAAAAAGTCAGAATTGTGAGATATAAAGTCAAAATCATTTTTTTTAATTCCATGTTTTCCATAGACTGCTAACGTCAGTCCTCGTCTCATTGAGACGTGGTCTGGGAACCACATTTTCATTTTCTCGTATTTGAGGCGTGGTTTACGAATGCCCAGAGCCGTTTATTGGGCGCTACGAATGTCTATCAAATGCGCCTGTACGTAGCTCATAGCCAATCGTTTCGACGAGGAAGAAGACGATGGGTCAGAGATTTATGTGTACATGATGGCGTTCAGTGACTATTGCCGTTTGTGCAAGATCGAAAGGTAACTTCGTGTCTGCTGCCATGTTGGATCCATAGATATAAACAACGTCATCATCATCTTGCTGCTCCCTCCCCGTTCTGTGATTGGTTCCCTTTTTGAGGGGAAAATCTTGTCCATGGTATAAAATTGCGCTGCGCACAAGGCAGCATGGGGTAACCCAGGCTATAGTCCGCCCACAAAACACATCATCGCTTTTTGCAAACACAAAAAATAGTTTTTTTTTCCCCTCCATATTACACATATACATATAGGAAATGTTGATGTTTTTGCTGGAGAAAATGTATGTTCAAATTATTTTAACTCCAAGGTTTTGTGGTAGTTCATTTAATTCATATCTGAGTTTAAATGAAGGAATTGGCCCAAATGTTGTGAACATTTTGGTGACCACTGTTGAGGTCCAGATGGCTGCAATTTGACACTTTTGCAGGTAATGAGAATTTGGGCATTTGGCACAAAGAATGCATGTTTCAGAGAACTGAGAACACAGACGAGCCATGCAAACACTTTAATATAGAAATCATCCTGAGAAACAATTGCCATTTGAATAGTGATATTGATTGAATTTATTCACTTATGCATTCACTGGATATTTAAAATGAATCTGAACTGTTTGAAATAAAACCCCAAAGACATAAGACATAAGACACAAACAAAGGATTCTGACATTCTTGCTTTTTAAAGGCCCACTCAGGAATTTTTAACACTTTAAAATTGAAGTCTAAAATTTTATTTTTGTGTTAAGCTTTATGCATGTGTGCTGAGCACTTACTTAGGAGAGCTTTATTACAAGTCATTTATTTTAGCAGGTACTGTAACCTCATGTCCTATTATGTCAGTGGTCAATATATGATGCATTAGCTCTAGTTAAATGCATAACTAACTTTACATTTGCCCTCCATTTAACATTGCTCTTTATGCTTTCCATTTTCCTCCTCCTCATCTGGCACCCGGTGTTTGCATTCTTGATAGGCCTGTAAAATATGCTAATTGAAAAAGGGAAATGTTACCAACATGTTAAAGGCTGCCTTTGCAGCTCTGTTTTCATTGGGAATTATGAATGCTGTATTTGAAGGTTTCTAGACCAATTTGTTTGAATAAAAATCCTGAGGCTAGATGTGGCTTTTAAAATGTGCAGTCAGAGTCAACCGTCAGGAGGATGTAAATAAATAGCTTCGGCTATGACCTCACAGTTCAAGTAGGAGAATATTTCATTAAATTAAGGATAACATTGTAAACCGCGAGGGTTAATCGTGAATACTTCAGGGGAATGTACTCCTTCCATATGGTGTACAAACCAAGAGTTTAATGCAAATCTTCGCTGTTGTTATCTTTCTGTGGTTTATAATTTATTCCTACAGAATAATCAGATGCAACTTTTTCCACAATTGTTCTGGGGAAACTCGCCAAATTAAAACATTTTGCTAACATTTATGCAAATGCTATTCAAGAAACAACTGCAAACAAGCCATTGTTTTTCGAATTTTGTCTCCATGTTTTAAACTTCTCATCAAAGTTTTAAATATGACAGTCAATGAGGCACTGAATATAACGTAATAAGATATCAGAATAAGTCACTAGAATATTTGAGTGTTTTAAAAAAAAAGTACCAAATGAATTCACATGTATGCTGGACATTTGTTGGTTGTTATTCATTCAAAGTCCAATCAGAATCACAGCAGTGTTGATGTTCAGACCAACAGCACGAATATGAGTGATATTGCTTTTATACAACAGTTCAATGAACAAAACGTTAATATTAAGAAACGTCTCAGGTTACGCATGTAACCATGACTCCCTGAGAAGGGGAACGAGATGCTGCGTCCCATAGAGGGCTCTACGGGGAAATCTTCTGGCATGACCAGTTGTTAAAACACCGCTGTTCCATTCTGATTAGAACATCAAACAGGTTCTCTCCACTGAGAATCCTGTTGAAAGTGCTCTAGTTATTGGCGATTCTATTACACGGAATGTGAAAATAGAGACACCAGCCACCATAGTCACATGCTTTCCGTTAGCCAGAGCGCCTGACATCAAAGCAAATTTTAAAAAGTGTTGGCTAATGCTAATCGTAAATTCTCTAAGATTATTATTCACATCGGCACTAATGATATCTGACCTCGCCAGTCGGAGATCACTTACATTAAAGGAGAACTCCGGTCAATTTTAACATTGAGCTCATTTTTTTGTAAATTTGGAGTGCTGTCAATACAGAGAACAACGACAAAAATCGGTGTTGCTTACACCGTGTTATCCTCTTTTTAAAATTTGCACCCTGTTGACTTCAATGGGGCAAGTTTTAAACCAGCTTTTAGCCTCTTAACATCCTTGATGTGTCATTACAAGTGCACAGCTAATGTGAGTGATTCCTTCAGAGTGATCACGGGTGAATCTGACTGCAGTAGATGTGAAAGATATGTATAAAAATGATGTTTATTCAGCCAGCGCACATACCTGTATTTTCTTCCTGTTTTCGGTCGAAGTCCATAGTAATCGATTGTCGAGTTCACGCGCGTGATCATAGGTAACTAAACCTATGCGTGTGAACTCGACAATCGATTACTATGGACTTCGACCGAAAACAGGATGTAAATACAGGTATGTGCGCTGGCTGAAATAACATCATTTTTATTAATATCTTTCCGATCTACTGCAGTCAGATTCACCCGTGATCACTCTGAAGGAATCACTCACATGGCTGGGCACTTGTAATGACACATCAAGGATGTTAAGAGGCTAAAAGCAGGTTTAAAACTTGCCCCATTGAAGTCAACAGGGTGCACATTTTAAAAAGAGGATAACACGGTGTAGGCAACACCGATTTTTGTCGTTGTTCTCTGTATTGACAGTACTCCAAATTTACAAAAAAATGAGCTCAATGTTAAAATTGACCGGAGTTCTCCTTTAACATTGAAGAGGTGTGTGAATTCGCAAGTACAATGTCAGACACTGTAATATGCTCTGGCCCCCTTCCTGTTCGCAGGAGTGATGAGATAGCAGACTATCCTCACTCAATAGCAGGCTGTCTAAGTGGTGTCTGCAGAATAATATTGGGTTCATAGACAATTGGAAACATTTTTGAGACAAATCTGACCTGTTGAAAAGAGATGGTATTCAACCCTCCTGGGGTGGTGCAGCTCTTCTCTCTAGTAATATAACACATAGCCATAGAGTTGAATCTTGACTAACTGGAGCCCAGGTCACGAAACAGGCAGACTGGCTAAACCGACCGTCTGCTAGCTGTCTCACGTCCCAACACATAAAGACTCTTTCACCTATATATCATCATGTAGAGACTGTGTCTGTTCCCCGAATTTATAAATACAAAAACCCTTTTAAGGGTAAAAATGTGATTGATGTTCAACAAATTAATAACAGATATAATACAGTGCACTTACACTCACTCATGCAACTACATGTCAACTAACTCCCATTAGAGTATTTGTAGACTGTCTGCTTAATATCTGCTAACTCTTTATTGTGATGGTCCTCTAACAGACATTCTACTGACTATAAGTAACTTTGTAACTACATATCAACTTATTCTATCCCTAACCCTAACAGTCTACTAATACTATATTAACACTCTAATGAGAGTTAGTAGACATGTAGTTGCAATGTTACTTATAGTCAACAGAATTTGTTAAAGGGACTATCAAAATAAAGTGAAACCAAATGGCCTCCTGATGACAAGAAAGAGGATGACGTATTTCACAGGTACCCTTTTATACTTACGGTCGCACCAGTAGTGACGTCATAGGCTGCTGCCTGCCAATGTCAAGTTTATTGTCGTGTTTAGACTCATGCTTCAACACCGGTCATGCCTGAAGCATTCCCCATAGCGCCCTCTAGGGGACACAGTGCGAGTACCCATTTGAAAGGGAACTTATATTTTAGATAAAATATCGTTAGTTACTTTGTCTATTTTTGCTGTACCAACGACAATAGTTCCATACAAAGCCACAGCAGAATTAACATTGCGGGTCTATGTAGCCATGTGGTGTATGAATCAGTGTTCTTAAGCTAATTAATACAATTGCGTGTATCGATTTAATGACTTTTCAATTGCATGACTCACTCATAAATACAGTCACTTCTCCACCAACTGGTGTAATGATGTAATGTGCAGAGAGAGAACGGTAGCCTGACACACGTGGCTGCATCCAAAATTGCATACTTCCCTACTATATAGTAGGCAAAAAACAGAATGTGACAAGAATAGTATGTCCGAATTCACAGTACTCATAGATAAAAAGTGCCCAGATGACCTATTTTTTTCCGGCAAGATTCTGAAGTGTGCATACGATGGACACTTTACTATCCCATGATGCCACGGGAGAGAATTTAACGAATGCAGCAAAGCAACTGATGCTGGTAGGTTATATGAATGACAACATGGCGAATACAGTATGTCCGAATTGTATTCACATTCATACTATATAGAACATCCTTTATTTATTTTTTGCAAAGTAAGTACTTATTCAAAACAAAAACATGCAAATAATAAAGTCAAAACACTTTCAACTATGTACAATCCTTTTCAAATGACCAGACAAAAGACTCCTCGGTGAATCACAACATGTTTCTTTTGACCTACAGATAGTAACTATGATCTTCCGGATCAACTCATAATTATTTAACTTTAACCTTGCTAGCTACTCAGCTGTTGCTCCTAGATCAACCAAATACAATCAGTCCAAATTTGCTCCCTGTCACAACAGCAGAACAACTGGAAACCACGGGCCAGATTTACTAACAGCTTGCACCTGTCAGGTTTGGGTGTGATGGAAGGAGCGAGGACTTTTAAAACATAGGGCTTTTAATGATAATAAAATAAAACAAAATACGGTTACACTTTATTTTAAGGGGTCATTGTTACAGTTTATTTATATATTTAAGTACTGTAATTATAATTAACTACATGTACTTATTATAGTGTTAGGTTTTGGTTGAGGGTTAATTGCATGTAATTATGCATAATTTACTGTTATTATACGGTAAGAACATGTAACAAGGACACTGTAAAATAAAGTGTTACCCAAAATAAAAAATAAAACCACCCCAAGGAGGATGACTTGACTTGACGTCACAACAAACATGACTAAAGCAAAAGCACATGGTAAAACAAATCACAAGCCATGTGCTCACACAAAACAGACATGAACACACAGCTAATGAGAACTCATAAGCCGTGTGTTCACACAGAACATGATAACATGAAAGCACACGGCCAATGTAAACACAAACCGTGTGCTACACAGAACTCAACAACACACGGGGACAGAAGAGCGGTAAACTGCACGCTCACACTACAAGAGCGCACAAGAACGAGCGAAAGCTCATCCTGTGCGCTCACAACAGAATACAAACACGCAGAGCATGAATGTCCGAATCCTGACACAGAACCGAAGCCAAACAAGACCGAAGTGCCGGGATCCAAACTCCACGCCCAGCACATGAAACAAGGCACACAGGCAAGAGTGCACGGCTCAGACAAAGACAAGACAAAACAGGAGTGTCAAGAGAGGAAAGTATTTAAATGAATCATGCAAGGTGATTTTCAAGATGGCATTTGTGCCATTATTTTAAACCAGACACAAATTTGTGCAAAGTGTTAATCATCTCTTTATGATAATGCATAGTTCCAAAACACTTTAAGCATTATGCAGTTATCCTTCTTTCATAGTCAACTTGGGCCATAAACAATTACGTCATCCTCACCTCTGTGACTATCAGGATTTAGATTGTTTGGTTCTTGCCAATGCCAACTGAAAGATACTACAGATCACAGGTCAGTTAAAGATGATCTGATTCCTCTCACCAGCCCATCAGTTCTTCCAGCCTCCCCACAGGAAGACGTGACAGATCCAAATTCTCAAAAACCAGCGGATTTCAGAGCAGTTTCTTCTCCAGTTTAGGCAGAGCTCTTAACTCCCACTGCTAATCCCATATTATCAGCCTAGAGCTACTACTCACTTTCCTGCATGACTTTCTGTACTTTTCTCTGCAGAGTATGCTGTCGTCTACTGTTAAATCCTAATACTACACTGACCTGATTGGTCCACATTGCCTCATACTACATGAGCTGTTCTTTTACAAATAATTGCTCTGTTTTTGTCCGACTCTGTTTTTTAATATTCTTTTATCAACAGTTAGTGCACTGAAATTGTATTGTGAATGTGTGCACCTGTTTCTTTCCCTTATATGTCACTACTGAGCATTTTACCCATGTGATGCAGCAAAGAATCATCGCAGGCTCATCAGAATTGGGCATAGAACTTTTTTTTTTTTTTTCAAAAAGTTTCTTTCAGCTCACAAATTGGAAACTTCTATTTTGTGTCATCAATAAAATCAAATCTTATCAACCAGCTTTTAATGTATTACCATTTATTCAGTACTACCCTCAGATAAACTATGGTATATATGTGATAAATACATGAACAGTTTTGATATCTATGGACAAGATGTTGAATTTTGCATTTGAAAATTGCATTTAAAAAACTTCAACATTCATATAACAGAGGGATTTCAGAAATGTTAAAGTCGGCATGAAGCGGAAGTTAAGTTAAACTAAGTTCAACAGCCCTTCTGTCAAAACACAGCGATCAAGATTTTAGTATTGCCACGCAGCATCACAAAATGCCCACCAGATAATATTAATATTCACATTAAATGTATACTGCCCTGTGCTCTAAACTGCAGGATGATTGAAATGCAGAATAAAATAAAATAAATTATTAAAAACATTCTATGTTCTTTTGACACCTTAATTCAAATGCATAAATCAAATTCACTTTTTTTGTCAACACTTGACCCATTAATACTAACACTACTCTTCTATATTTCTATTTTAATAAAAAATAATAATAAAAATCCTTATACGTATACTGTGCTACTAACTGGGACTAGTCATAGCAATTGCATATTGTTGCCCTATTGTTGGCTCTATTGCTTATATTGCTCTCCTCATTTGTAATTCGCTTTGGATAAAAGTATCTGCTTAATTATTAAATGTAAATTTATTTAATTAGAATTTATTTCTGAATGATGCACAACTGTGGTATGATCACTGTATATATTTTTATGCTCGAGACCAAGTAATGCTGGCCTTAAAATCATTTCAAAAACTCTGGAACTGATAAATAAAGCTTGATTGAATTGTGATTGATATTTCAAACTCTGTTTTCTCTGAATCTGTGTTTAACTGAGCCAAACCTGTCTCTTACAGAACAGATCATAGTTTAAGACAGTCGGTTTCAGAATTAGTTGGGACTAAATGTATATTACAGTGTTTTGCCTTTGTTAGGCAGAATGGTACATGAAATACAATGTCTCCACCATTTGATATACTTTTGTTTGCCAGTGAATGACAAAGTGACTAAATATCAACTGTAGACTGTAAATGTGAAACCTCAATAATTTCCATTTCTGCTGATCTGTATGGCAGGCAGAGACTCTTATCTGGGATTTCAGTTGAGCAGCATTGTTTGGTGTTCAGTATATAATCAAGTGTCAGACTGTCGACTAAACAACCTCATCCTCAGTATTGCAGTGAGCGATCACTTCTCTGATGTGTTTATAACTTACGAACCACATGCTGCTACATTAGATGCTGAGTTTAGAGTCTGGAAGCTTTGGGGAGAGCTACAGCATCACCACATGAATGTCAAAAAGTATTTGTGATGGCAACTTTTCAAAGGACCTGAGAGTGAGAGCCAGACTGTCACTGATTATGTTTGTTTAAAATATTTTTAAGCACATTATTTCATTCTCATACTCAGAACGATTTCATTCTAACTTTTACCAAAAGCAACTGCTGTTTACAGGGGGAAAAAAGTATTGTCAGTTCTACTTAGAAAATGTATGTGGTAACATCTACAATAACTGGTTTTCTTGAAATAAAATAAATGATTTACATAACTGAATTTAAAGGTTTTACTGAAGCATAACTGTCAGTAGACATAACCTGATTATTTCCTCCAGCAAGGTAAAATTGCCTAAGCTTGTATAAATTATAATCTTTTATATATATATATATATATATATATATATATATATATATATATATATATATATATATATATATATATGATGAAAGTCTTTTTCCACCTTGATATCTACAGTCAAAATAAAAATGATTAACCTTAATTTAACCGAAGACATTTTTACACACAATTTAATTTAGTTAAACGTACAGTATGACATTTTTCGCCACTAGGGGTCGCTAACCTATTTACAATAACAAAGGCGTAGATTGATGACGCAACATTTGCTAAGAATTATGGATCTTGTCGTCAACGTCAAGCCGACCGATTTAATAATGTTTATGGATGACTGAATACATCGATGTTTTTATCATGACTGTGATATGAAGCAGGTCGGGATTGCTAAGAGACAGCTATCAGCTCCACACGCGACGTGAGTCCCGCGGATATAAAAGGAATATGGACATTTCATTCTACCGAACTACACGCAGAATTATACTCACAGATCAGTTTATTAGACAAATTAAACTTGTGAGGTAACGCAGCAATGTTTCACTTGGTCTAACATTACACTAGCACACTAAACTGCATTTGAATGTGTTGAAATGTATGTATTAGTCTCTCTGTATGAGACTAGCAGTAAACTAGATCAACATTAGAATAACATACTGATCATATTCTGACATTTTATCATTGTTGAACTATAAAACATTGATTAGTTTTATGTAAATGTGCTCACCTGTTTAATAAAGTACATGTAGGAGCGGTCGAAGTCTTGGATGTGGAGCTCTCGTTTATATACTGTCCATGGGAGCTCTAGGCATCTCGAAAACACCGCGCTGATATTGATTCTCGTTTTAGTTCTCCTTTTTTATCCAAAGTCTGCTTGCCATGGTCCATAATGTTTGAACGAAACAACAACAGCGTGTAGATAGACATTGCGAACTACAAAGTTGTCCGCGTCAGTCGCTTTGGTGACTATCAGACGGCTCTGGTTCATAGCTCTGGTTGCCATGGCAGCACGAGCGGAAACCAGGGACAACGCGGATATGACGGCATTGGCTGCGACAAAACGGAAATAAAGAAATGGGACGTTTCTCAAATTAAATTACAAATTTCTCCTGGTTTGAAAGTTGTTGGAAACAGTCGGGATAATGTAAGTACACAACTAAAAAAAAAATATATAACATAGATATAGTGATTTTTGCTGTTTTTAAAGCAAAAAAGTTACATATTGTGCCTTTAATGGTTAGTAAATAAATCAGTTTAGTTGGGTCAAAACAATTTAGCTGGTTTAGATCAAATTAATTTACACTAGTATTTTTAACTTCATAAATCAAACTAAATGTTTCAAACTTCATTATATTAATGAACCTAATTTTTTTATTAATTTACCAAGGTTTAATTTTCAAACAAGTATTGTTATTTATCATTATACACATTGTATATAATGAACCTCTAAGTAAAGACAGGTGTAAGTATACACTCCTAATGCTGGGAACTACAGATCCACTGCTCAGGGGTGCATTTCCCAAAGCCAACTATGGTTGCAAGTTCTATCATACCAATAGTTCAAGTTGATCGTAGAGGCCATTGGTGGCATTACGATCAACTTAGGCTTACGATGCTTTTGGGAAACACAGCCCAGTTAGTTTTGTCAACAAAGATTATTCATGTAGTTTTAACAAAAAAATTTGGAGAACATGCCTGATGCATATGCTGATGTAAAAAAAACATCACCTTCCTTCAAAAAATTCTCATCAAATCTTTCACACAAGTACGATTGGCTGAATCTAGGCTTTTCTACTGCTGAACCGGACAAGAATTAAGTGATGTATTGTTCCTGCAGCGTGACAAAGACCTGAAATCATACTGATCTCTGACACAGCAGGTTTTTGATGGCTCTGTAAAAACGGAACATCATTGCTTTCGGCAAGGTGACGGATGTACTCATCTGCCATAATTCACATTTAATATCTTAATCCCAGAGGTCCATGGAGGCACGTGCTGTGTGTCCTTGCTTTGTATCCTTTCCTCTTCACTCACCATTAAGCACCACAGCTATGCTCTGTTTCCCAACAGGATAAAACATGAATGAAGCAAATACCACAAAAAAGGGTAAACCTTTTGAAAAAGGCAAGGTAAGGCAGGTTTATTTATATAGCACATTTCATACACTATGGCAATTCAAAGTGCTTTACAGAAAGGAATTAAAATAATCACAAAATAAAAGCCAATAAAATTAAACATTTAAACACAATACACCGGTGTATCATAATTTTCATAACTCCTTGTTTTACTCTGAGATTTTCCAATGGAGATTACACTGTATCTGTGGTATTCTTTGGCGCGCCTAAGAAATCTATTGGACATCTCCGATGGACCCGATTTTCCCCTAAAATCAGACAAGAGGAGCTCTGTGACTGACCTCGGGTTCACTGCCCCATCAGTCCGCACCCCAAAAAAACATTTGTTCTGAAGCCCTAGGAATGGAATCAATCCAGTCCGCACCCCACAGTACCTCGAGTTTAATTACATGTCAAACTCACTATCCACCACAGACCCAGGTCATCAACATGGTTTCAACTCTCAAGTTCCCCAATTGAGTAATTTCTGTTTGTCTCTTACCCAATTCTCAGTGCCATTTGAGTTCAGTTTAGAATCAAAAAGAGGAATAGGTAACGCTTTAGATTACACCCCGGAAAGTACTGCGTAATTAAGGCAAATTTACAGCGCAACTTTCGGTAATTATAGTGTACCTATAAAGTACTTACATGTAAGTATAAGGGAACAATATGCAAAGTTTGGGGAATAAAGTGGTAACAAACAGGAGAATTAAAAAAGTATTTATACTGTAAGTATTATAGAACTAAGGGGTGCTTATTCTACTATTATGATACAAAAATCTTACATTTGGGCGCAATTTAGCGAGAACATACACTGCATATCTTTAAAAATGGTGTACCAATTCATACTGTATAGGCTTTTTAAAAATAGCAGGAACAAAAATATTTTTCCCCCTTTTTTTCCTTGGCTTCTTCCTTTTGTTCCTCTTCTTCTTTTTCTTTCTTTCCACTGATGAATCTGAAGACGATATCATGTCTCTTGTTATTCTGTATTAAAATAAAATACGTCCTCACCATTTACTCATCTTTTACCCTCATGCCATCCAAGATGTATACAACTTTCCTTCTTCAGATTAACACAAATGAAGGTTTTTAGAAAAATAAAAAATACATATAATGCAAGCTCATGTGTTTCTAAAAGTTGGAGCATCAAAATGCACATACTGCAATAACTGAAGTAATCCATGCGACCCCAATGGATGGATCAATGTATTCTGAAGTGAAACGATAAGTGTTTGTAAGAAAAATTACAATATTTTAAACTTTTTAAACTGTAGACTATCGCTTCAGACCATCTGTAATAAGTTGTTTTTCCAAATAAAGGTTTCCGAATCAGTGATATTAGATTGTATGGATTTTTTTTGTACTTACCCTGCATGGAACAAGAGGGTAAGGTAACAAGCACCACTTACCCTGTAACTACATGGAACAAGAGTATATTTCCCAGTATCAAAAAAAAAAGATTGCAATAGTTTTAGCTTTACTTGCCTTGAACCATGTAAGCCCAAACTTAAACATCTGCACTTTTGCTATCAAAAAATATATAGATAAATTCATAGATATTAACCATGTATTTTTTTAACTAGCCTATACAGTGTAAAAAAAAAAGGGTAAAAAAAGGTAGGCCTATGTTCTCGCTTAATTTCTCCCAAATGTAAGATAGTTGTATCATAATAGTAGAATAAGTACCCCTCAGTTCTACTTACAGTATAAATATTTTTTTTAATTCTCCTGGTTGTTACCCCTTTATTCCCGAAACATAACATTTTGTTCCCTTATACTTACATGTAGGTACTTTATAGGTACACTATAATTACTGAAAGCTACGTTTAAAGCTGAAAATATACTCTACTTTCTGGGCTGTAATCTAAAGCATTACAGAGGAATACAGTGCAATCAGTCGGACATACAGTGGATACAGTTATACAGGACCTCAGGCGAAAAGAGAAAAGAAAAATCCAAAAATGAAATAGAAAAAGAAACATTAGCACAAATCACAAAATATAGCAATATTTTGTTTAAACAAACATACAAAGGAAAAGCTAAACATCTACACAAAAATCTAAACATAATCATGAAATTTCTAATGCTTAGTTTAATTTTGTGTTGCACAAATGAATGAGAAAATCATGCAGGTTTGGAATGAGTAACACTACAATGTGTCAACTTATTCTACTAATAATCTAGTGAAAGTTATTTGACATGTAGTTACAAAGTTACTTAGTGGACTATCAAAATAAATTGTAACCTTGGAATGGCATAAGGGTGAGTCAATGATGACAGTTTTTCAAACTACACCTTTAATTACTGATGATTTTGTTCTATGTATGTGTGGAATGCTGCATTCCCGTGTCCTGCGTGCGGTCTTGGGCATCATGCCAGACAAAGATGCTGTTTACCACACTGCTGAGAGAGGTCAGACAACTCTGGGGCTGAAAAAGGCTGTGAAATGTTCATCATAAAATAGCTTGATGCACTATAATAGTATACTTTACCATTTGGAAACTAAAACATCCTCCCTAGCCCCCCCAAAATGCTCTTGTTCTGGGAAGAATGTGGTTAGTTCTGATTATAGTACACTCTATAGTACAATTTTTTTTTTTTTTTTTTTTTTTTTTTACACAGAGATGCCATAGAACTATTTTGGAACCTTTGGATA
This sequence comes from Scardinius erythrophthalmus, assembly GCF_964197995.2. NCBI lineage: Eukaryota > Metazoa > Chordata > Actinopteri > Cypriniformes > Leuciscidae > Scardinius > Scardinius erythrophthalmus. The sequence goes on from NC_138241.1 coordinate 15,303,003, forward strand.
AAAAGTTCTTAAAATAACCTTATTTTCTAAGTGCAAAATAATATTTAAATATCTGAAGAACGTTTGTTTACTTTTGTGCAATGAAAAGATTCCATAGGTGTTAAACGTTCATGGAACCATTGATGCCATTAAAGAACCTTTATTTTTTAGAGTATACATAAAAATGACACTTTTGTAACTTTCTTCGGGTACAGTATAATAGAACTCCTGTGAGAAAAGGAGTTACATTACTATTATTCCTTAAAGACATGAGCTCTTATAGTATAATGAAGGCTCTAAAGTGGCTGAAGTTTACTGCCGTTGATTTCAGCATACACTGTTTTGTGTAACAATGTAAGGCAAACTTAGCAGTTGATGAAGAATAAGGCAGTTAAAAACTGTGTCTGACACAACAGGAAAACCACAGTAAGTTTATGAGAACCGGATCAAAGTAGTCAGAATTAGTGCTAATTTCTCAGGCAAAGGCCACATACTGTATGTGAAAGATACAGGAGCAAAAATAAATACATAAAATAAAAAAAGACAGGGTGGAAAACAGCAGCAACATTATAAGTGGACCTCAGACGAGAAGAAAATAATAATAATACAAAAAAAATTATATGACCACTATACACTCTTAGAAGAAGTTCACTAAAAGTCACACAGAATCATTTTATAGATTTAATTTGAATTAATTTCTTTTTAATATATTTTTATTTTTAAAGCTGCAGTCCGTAGTTTTTTCCTGTTTGTCGCCATCTCTGTTTGAAATCTGCAATTGCAGTTATTCGCGGAATTATCAACTTTACGTGGGTTGTGCCTCGACACGGCACAGTGCGGATGAATCCAATGTTTTGAGGAGAATGTGCGGCTGTCAGTCATCATTTGGAATCACAGATTCTACTTTTTGGAAGTATGACCAACATAAGAATTTTCACTGGAAAATGTCGTCTGAACAAGTAAGTATAACATCCACTTTTGTTCTGACCAACTAAGGGGAAAAAAGCATTGCAGTAAATCACGCTGATTAAATCTAACAATCGCTTATCATATCATGTCAAACCGTGCAAATTATACTTTGTTCTCAAATTGTTAATATTAACAACATGACTGAAGTCCGAAGTCTTTTGCATTTTACAACAGGTGAATCTCCAGTTGTCACTGGTGATTTTCGTTTGAACCTTTCTGGATCCGCCATCAAATTGATGTTTAATTATATCAAGTTCTGTGAGAAAAGGCTGTAAATATTCACCTCCAACATCCTCACATGCAACATAGCCTACAAGCCAAGACCCCTTCTTTATGTGTACAGATGTGACGTAATGACGCAAAGACATGCTCGAATTTCCCGTAGAAATGAAATCCACCAGTACCACTGGAATTAAAAACATTATTACAAGCTTACCGTTTTGAATCGAGCTAAGGCAATCAGATTGTTTTGAACAGTGGCTGGTTATGTACTTGCTAAAAAAATTATTTTGGATAATTTGTAACCCAAAAAAAGTTACGGACTGCAGCTTTAATTAAATCTTATTAATTAAACAGTTCATAAAAATATAGAACCTTTTTGAGATAAAGAGTTCTTTAAAATTGAGTCAAGAACCATATGGTTATATATAGAACCCCATTTAACTTTTTTCTACAGCACAAGCATAGTAGAAGCATAATTGTGATTATGACAAAACCTTAACGTGTAATAAAGGGATTGGTTAAAATCAGGATTGGGACTAGGATTAAGCTAAATTTTCCAAAAACTTTAGTCACCCTTTAAAACCAAGAGCATTAATTGCAAAGCATTATTTCAAACTTCAGTACCAAATATTTTATAAGTCAATTATCATGTATCGCAGTTTAAACCTTTATCTAATGAGAAGAACAAGAAACTAGGATAGCTATACAGGGAATCAGTTGCCTGGGACAATGGTCAGTAATACAGTCATTATACAAAAAGACTTGACCACCATATTATATGCCACAATTATATGACAATTATATGCTGATTTATTCATGAGAATGATAATTCACAGCTTCCTAAAGTTCCACACACACACGCCACGCACGCACGCACACACACAACTTGATGAAACAGCATTGAAAGTACAAGTGAGGCCTAAAATAATGTCATCATAATGGGAATCATGCAGTTTAATTTTTGATTTTGGTTTGAATATGACGCTGAAAATGAACCAAGAGAATTATTAAAAAATTCATCATACACGTTTTCTGTTCACTGGGCTCATTACTGTTTGAGTGTCATATCTCACAACAACATAATTATATCTGTTCATGAGCTATTTCTCCCAGGACCCTGTGAAGGAAATTATGAGAACAAGTTCCATTAAGAATGTGTTTAGTCAGCAAACATCAGTGTCATCCTAGTTCAAAACCTCTCAAATACCATCCACAGAAATTAAACACTCTTCTCAACTCTCTCCTCTATTTTAAGGTTTTCCCATCCAACACATATACACTATATTGCCAAAAGTTTTGGGACATCTGCCTTTACATGCACATGAACTTTAATAACATACCATTCTTAATCCGTAGGGTTTAATATGGAGTTGGCCCATCCTTTAACAGCTTCAACTCTTCTGAGAAGGCTTTCCACAAGGTTTAGGAGTGTGTTTATGGGAATTTTTGACCATTCTTCTAGAAGCGCATTTGTGAGGTCAGGCACTGATGTTGGACAAGAAGGCTTGGCTCACAGAAAGGTGTTCTATCGGGTTGAGGTCAGGACTCTGTTCAGGCCAGTCAAGTTCCTCCACACCAAACTCGCTCATCCATGTCTTTATGGACCTTGCTTTGTGCACTGGTGCACAGGAAGGGTAGCTAGGGACTCACCGTGCATTAAAATTAGTCCATATGAGGAGCGTAGACAAAAAATTCCAATTAGAGAGGCACTTCAAGAGAGTCCGCACTAGGGCTGGGTGATAAAACGATAATGATAATTATCGCGATATAATTTATTCACGATAAAACGATATCAAGAGTTCGATAAATGTTCAATAATGTTTATGCGCCAAAAGCGGAACGAAACTCATTTGAACCGTGCTTCACACGGACCATTTATCCGCTCAGCTCAAAGTCCAAATGGCAGCGCGAGCGCGAGCTCACTAGAGTAGATACGTTTACTCTGATCGGTCTCGATCACAAGATCCAGTGAGAAGCGCTTGAATTCAGTGAAGAACACAAATGTCTCAGTGATTTAAACCAGTTTAAAGGCAGATGAAACAGTGCTGACAAAAAGGAGAAACACTGTGCACAACGATACAGTCAGAAGGGTTTTCCGTCCACAAATTCCCATAAACCATGAATTTACTGTAACGTTAGCCTAGTAGCCTAATATTAAAGGTGCTCTAAACGATGTCACACATTTTGTAGGCCAAAACCTTTTTTGTCACATCCAGCAAACATCTCCTTACTATCCGCTAGCAGCCTGTTCCCTGAACACACTTTAAAAAAAACGCGGACTCTGTAGACAGCCCAGGCTCCACAAACGGCAAGAAAAACAAACTGGCCCAGCCTGGGCCACGAAACATAACAAACAGTGTTCCAGCCAATAACCGACAAGAATGAATTGGGGGTGGGGGGGTTAGTGTGCGTGCACATGAAGGGGGGTGTGGGGAGTGGAGGAGAGGTAAGCATGAAGAGGGAAGTTAGCTAGAGGAGAGATGTCCTAACAACGACTAACGTTAAAATTGTATATTCTTGAGAATTTTGATATGGCCGACACACGACGTTCCGATGAACAAATAACAAAGAATAGAGGAAGTCCCGAATTTACATCGGAAAAGCGTTCAAAAGGTGGCGAGAACTTGGCCGGCAGAAGGGCTTCCAATCCGACATTCAGGTGGCTCTGTTTTTGCTGGACAGGTGGGTAAATCCAGTTTTTTATTTTTTAAAGAGTTCATGACTGTTTCAGGAAGCACGGAAGGGAGGGGGAGGGGACGGGATGAGGAGGAGGGAGGGTCGAGCTAGCCTCCATTTTGTTTGACAATACTTCGAACGTCAACAAGAAGTGACGTCACCCAACATCGCTTAGATCACCTTTAACCGCACCATGAAATGTGGGATATACATATTGAATTGTATTATATTATTAATGTAGACAATGTATTAAAGGACTAATGGAATATAATTACAGTATTTAATAATGCATTTAGGCTACTGTTTTTCATACAAATACCATAGAAACCATAAAGTTACATTTTGCCATGATAGTGAGGAGCTATAGGCTATGCCTGGTTTTATCTGTGGTTATCATGATCTAAATGCATGATACTGGATGACCAATGGTTAATTTTAATAAAACTCAAACAGTCAGAATATTACATTTTACCAAATAAAAATGAGGTTGTTAATTTTTTTTAACTGTTTTTGTTAATGAACATAAATTTAACATATAAATCTGCATCCTAACTCAAGCTAATACTACTGTCAACTCACTGTCAAATATGCATTTCGAGAAAAAACATATAATATTAATATTGCAGCCTGCACTGCAAACTGTGCTGAAGATACGTGCCATCAAAGTCAGGCAACACAAACCTGTTTCAAGACTTGAAACAATATCCCCCATTAGCACATGCAGAAACTAAGAAATTAATTTTTATTTTGTAATGTCAAATATGACAAATGTTTGCATGTTCGACCTCAGATCTGTGAAAAGTTCACCTGTTTGGCAAGTGTTTGTCATGATATGCTCTGATAATAAAGAGTAGTTTAAAACCACAATTAACACTCTGCTTTCAACAACTTTCACTAAGGAGCAAAAATCGGCCTTTAAACTCGAAAGAAATAAAGATTTGACATTTATCTTGATAATCGATATCGACTGATATAAAACAATTATCGTGATAATGTTTTTTTTGCCATATCGCCCAGCCCTAGTCCACACACTCCACCAAAGACAAGAGATGTCAAAAAGTGAGATAAAGCGTTTCGGTCACATGTGACCTTTCTCAATGCCAAGCTTACAAGCTTACAAGGAACAGGAAGGGGCCATCCCCAAACTGTTCCCACAAAGTTCGGAGCATGAAATTGTCCAAAATGTCTTGGTGTGCTGAAGCCCCACTTTGTTATAATACCACAAACAGTCGACCGTGGCATATTTAGTAATGAGGAAATTTCACAAATGGACTTATTGCACAGGTGGCATCCTATCACGGTACCACTCTTGAATTCACTGAGCTCCTGAGAGCGACCCATTCTTTCACAAATGTGTGTAGAGGCAGTCTGCATGTCTATGTGCTTGATTTTACACAACTGTGGCCATGGAAGTGATTGGAACACATACACACACACACACACACACACACACACACATATATATATATATATATATATATATATATATATATATATATATATATATATATATATATATATATATATATAATACACCATTATTTTAAATTGTAATAATATTTCACAATATTACAGTTTTTTTCTGGATTTTTGATAAAAAAAAAATTAGGTTTGATGAGCATAGTGACTTCTTTCAAAAACATTTAAAACAGTAATGTTTCCAAACTTTTGACCAGTACTGTATACTGAATATACAAATTCTCTTGACTTTATGCTTCATTCTTGACATCATCATAGGTATTTATGCAAAGGTTTGTAGAAAGGACAGCACGCTCATTTCTGTTCTGTCATCACTGGAATGGCACAGTCAGGCACTGCTTGATAAATATTTCACAGCTTCTTTACCCCAAGGGTTCGTGACAGGTAAGAAGCTCGGATGAGCTGCAATGATGTTATGTTTTCACGTTTTACCAGCCTTTTCAATGCTTTTTCACTAAACCACACCGGAAATGTACTAGCCCAGAAATGAACTTTTGGTTAAAATCTGTTGATGTTTTTTTGTTTGTTTGTTTTAATCTGTAAAATGCATGTCTGGTGTCATAAACGGTCGAGATAAAAAAATACCAAGAGATAGCTGCAGCATTTAATCCATGTTTGTTAGCTTTGAGGGCATGCGGTTGTGTACTGCTAAAAATAAACTAGCAGAAATACACATTTAAAATTTAGTCTTTCTCTTCTGGGAAAACAGACTAAAAACATTGATGACTCATCTTGCAGTCAAGGATGTCTAAATTGTTGTCCACTAAAATGCGTAATGTCCCCTAATATGTCTACCACCTGTCTCTGTCTAGCTATAGTCAGCAGCAAATCCTAATTATTCACACAGCTCCTTGGCTCCTGAGGACATGAATCAATATATCTTTTACATGAATTTGGGCACTAGTAAGGACAGTAAGGACCCTGGCTCACTACACATTGGGAAACTGATGGTGACATGACAACATGCTCCTTGTCAACATTACTAATGTTATTTATGAACAACAGCAGAACTGATATTTTTCAGGATTTTTTTTTATAAAATAATTTATATAATACATAATATATTTTGTTGTATATATTTGATTGTTACATATACCTGCAACATCTCAGTAAAAATCCTGGCCTCAGGGCGGGCCCTCTGTATATATAGTCACCCTTCTCAATCTGTATTTTGAGTTAAAAAAAAAATGAACAAATGGTAATATTTACATGTAAAACTTATATTATTACAGTTAGTTGACTACATCTTTGCATTTTTAGCTAGATATTTTCTTGCTGAGTTTCACACAGCTCATTTTATGGTAGAACAGGGGTGTCCAACCCTGCTCCTGGAGGGCAGCCGTCCTGCAGAGTTTAGCTCCAACCCTGATTAAACACACCTGAAAAATTTAACCAAAGTCTTCAGGGTTGCTTAGAACATTATAAGTTGTATCATTAATTACATAATATGACTGATTAGAGACGGAGCTAATCCCTGCAGGACAGTGGATCTCAAGGGCTAGAGTTTCCCACACCTGAGGTTGAAGACAGAACAGCTCAGCAGTGAAAAATGTAAGAAATGTATGTGCCTCAATTTTAGGAGACTTAGACAAGTCATATATGCAGCATATTTTGCATATTACATATTTTTTGTATCAAATGAATCACAGAAACATTGATGACTTTGGCCTTTTTTATACCTAAATAGGGCAACATATTATGGGAGATTAAACTCATAAAACTAGATCAAATATTTCAGAAATTTGGAAGTCCAGACGATATAAAAAGTGACATGAAATGATTTTTTGACGATCATTTTCCACTCTTGCCTGTTTTAGGGTTAAAGAAAGCAAAGAAAGGGCAAAGAAAGGGGCAAAGAAAGCTGTTTATCAACTCAGTGTCACACAATGTTGCATCATTACACACAATGATGAAGTTAAAGTTCCAACAGAGTCTTTAATACTAATTCTCAGGGTAAACGAACAGAAGTCATAGATTAGAACACAACATACACAAACAAGATCGGACACTGAACACAGACAACACAGGAAATTAAGTACTACTACAAACAAGGTTGAGTAATGATACAGAGCTAAACTAATGACTAATCATATTAGTATCCTTGACAACTAACAAGTGGCGGGAAAACTAAACAAAGGAAACTAAAGAATGCAATCTAAAAGTCCATGGAAATGACACTAAGACAAAATAACACAGTCTGTGACACCCAGTTCATGGGCTCTTGAAATCTATGTAGGGTGAACACAAGTGGGACAGCTGGTAAAGTGGGACCCTTATAATCTTCATCTTAAACTACAGTAGTCAACATTTGAAGTGGATCAAAAAAGTGAATCAAAGTTGTCCTAAGACAAGAACGGGTATTGTACAAAATTCATGTATAACTTTGATGAAAGGTTTTGATCCACTTCAAATGTTGACTACTGTAGTATGGGATTCCATAGGGAGCGTGTCATTCTACACTTGGACAGCAATGGTGGGAACAGTAGCTTTAACCAGAACTCTGCTGACCACAAGCGATTAACTCCACTGATGCATTCAGCGACATCCTTTTGCCTACAGTTAGGGCAAGAGAGAAACAGCAATAAAGTGCACATATCTTGGTGGTGCTCGAAATTGGAACACCACAAGCAATTGGCATAAGTGCCAACAATATTTATAGCACACAATGCCACATTTGTTAAAGCTTAACAGTTTTTTTGCTTTCAAAAATGAAACGTCCATTGAGAAAGATTTGCTTGACCCAGCCAAAGAAGAGGCACCCAATAACAACACCAACAAAACTCCACAGTTGCAACAATTAAATGACCTGACCCTATTTTCTGATGGCCCAGCATTTTGGGCTGAGTCCTCAAATCCAGACTTTGCTTGGGGCGGGTCCTGGGTTGGAAATACAAAGCTTTGATTGAAAATCAATAGCTGTGAACTGTAGCTCAGTAACAGGCTTATGTTCGGTTAATTACAAGTATTAAAGAGTATACATGAAAAGGGCATCTTACAAAACAAATGTCTGCACACTGTCAGGCTTCTTTTTTTTTCTGTAAGGCAAAAAAAATAAAAAGTTTGCCTGGGAGCAGCAGGGTGCCAACTTTTTGATGGAAATAAAACAAACAATATATTTACTTATAACAAAAAAAAATATTGGAAGCCCTTAAAAAATTTCACTTTCCAGGTGATAATGATCTGTCTACTAAGAATTTTCACATATTTAAGCAGGTCTGAAGTCAGACAGATGGCCATTTAATTCTCTCATAAACACGGATCACGCCACAAAGATGCAATCTTATTAGAATTAATAGTAAAGTCGAGCAATGTTATGTTTAACCTTCTGCTAATTAATCATCACATGTTGACAACATAATATACACTTATCATTGTGCTAATTACACGCTACAATAAAAGGGTCAGCAGAGTGTGTAATATCATACACAATCTCTGTTTAGTGAGAAAATGGTTCACACCGAGTATTTTATTGCTGGGATGTAACTGCAAAACCTTTTATGGGTTTATTGCAAACTATAATGCAAGACAATTAGATCAATCATGATTTGCCAGGAAGGACAATTCTGAGTAACTGTGTTCTGCATTCAAATTCTCTCTGCCATTAGAGCAATATGCAGTAAGTGTTTCAAGAACATTAAAATTGTCCACAGTCTTTTCCATTTACGTAGAAGGTTCAGGGATGAAACCACTCTGCCTTATAAATTTTAAAAGAAGATGACAGTGTCTTTCGAAGCATCATGATAGTAGTCACTGATATTAAGGGTAATTTCACTGGTTTATCGCAGTATCTCAGCATTTTATGTCAGCATAGATTAATTGCTTGGATGCACAGCAATACACATTAATGTGATTTTAACATTTTCAAACTAATAAGAAATAGTGTGGTGAGAAAATTAAACAACTGATGAAGCTGGTAGCTGGTAAGTATCCCTCTCTGTAGGATTGTAGGCCTTCTAATATCCTAGACAGCTCATTTATATGTTGATTTTATTAATAATAATTGAATACATAATGCAGCAACCAGAAATTCCCCGGATGCCACCTGCCATCAGTATGAAAAAGAGATTTTGAAATGCTTCATGTCAACTTGATTGACTGAAAGAATTGAAAGATTGACCGTTTAATTTATTAAAATCTTGCCTCTCAAAAGGATTGGCATTGCCGCAGATGGCAATATACAATTCACAAGCTATTCTGTTATTTTCTTAATTAAATGTATAAAAATGTGCAGATAATTGCAGATAATAGGCTTGTGTTTCTAAGTATCCCTGATGGATCCATTCTTGCCTTGTTTTGCCAGAATATGTATCTCAATCTGTCTCTATGGTTTTAAGTGATAATGAACATTTGAGTACAATCTCAGATATCTGAACATGTTTTGCATTAATTAACACTGTAAACAAACAATCACTGTTATCAACATAAAATATAGGAGATTAAATTAAATGTCACAGGATCTCAATTAGTGTGACAGCATTAATCAGATAATTTGACCACAGCAACGTCCTTTGAATCCAGCTCTGACCAGAACCCAGAACGAGATGAAGCACTTTCCTCCACCCAGGTTTCGGATGTGGGACGCGACACAGAGATCTCTCTGGACCTTCAGAGTTTACCTCTCGCCCAGGCCGGTTCCTCGGGACTTCAGAGACAGCCCCCCGCTATGCACAAGCGCAAGCTGGCCCAGTCTCCAGACGATCTGGAACCTGAACTTTCTGCCAAAATATGGCCCTACAAGAGACTGAGGCACACACGACAGGAGAAACTTACAGGACTCCAGGCTGCATTCTTCAATCTCCAAATAGACAGGCTGAACATTACTGGTATGTTTACATTTTTCTTTTCCCTTGTACGCTGAGGCTAAATGTATACATATTTGGGTGTTAACCTGTTTGTTTGAATATTTATTTTTCTTTTTTATCCAGACACCAAGAGCCTCGCAGACAAGGCAGAAGTCATAAAAGTAGCTGGTGAGAGACACGGAGTCTGGAGTCCTGGCTGGAGCCCTCGGGGGACCAAGGATCTTCAGGCGTACATCGCAGAGAGAATCAAGACCACTTTGAAGAGAAGGAAACGAATTGCGCAGGTTGTGGATCAGAAAAAAAAAAATTAAACCAAAGTTTCTAGTGTTCGAGCGTCAAAAACGTAACACCCTAGTACACTCCATTTTGCACACTAGTTAATTGTTCGTTGTTCTTAAAATGCATATATTTTGACTGAAGTTTTTATACATGAGTAATTATTCCATTTTGCACACTAGTTAATTGTTTGTCATTATTGTTGACGTTAAGCTTTGTATTTTAAAGAGGCTATATGCGATTTTCTGAAATTTAAACTCGCGACTGACACCTGTGGCCAAAAAACAGAACTGCTCTTCCTTTCTGCTCGCTCTCGTACGTGCACACTTCACAAGTCATCCGCTGCAAAGAAGTCAACATTATGTTTACAGAGGTAAGAACAGTCAAATACATATATTGTTTGAGAAACTAAGTTTGTTTGGTGGTGGCAGAGTGATCTGAAACGTGATCTTTAACATGAATGCGCTTGACGTCACATCCGCAGACAGCGCGGGAAAAATCCGACCCGACAGAAAATAGGAAAAATAGGACACAGGCTTAAAGGTGCACCCACTGTGAACGGACAAGGTGTCAGTGTGCTCATCAGGAGATGTTTGAGTCATAAATGGTCAAATAAAAAGGCTATTGTTACGTTTATTTTGGGGGAAAAGTTGCATATAGCCCCTTTAATAAACATATGTTCAAGAAGTTTGCTTTTGTCATTAGTCATTATTTTACCCAGTTTGATATTAAGAATTTATTTCTGAGACAAGATAGGGATGAAATGGGATCAAAGTTGGATGTGTAAACAGTGTGAATACTTTGAATGTTTTTGTTCTTTGTGTATAAACATTGCTAAAATCTACAATCCCAATATAGATTCATCTCTGTCTGTATTGTGGTAGCATAATGGTCCTGCACAAAGCAGCACAACTACATCCAGCACCACGGAGAGCGCCATATATCACACCCAGTGGTGTTCAGGACCAGGGATAGCTCCTCTTACACAGGTGTGCACATTTCTCCTCTGAAAGTGAGCCTCAGCTGCCGGCTTTTAAAGTCCGCGTGAACCGGAAGTTGCAAACGACTTTTCTCCAGTGCTGTGACGTATTTCCCAGTGAAACTGAATATTGAACAGAGGGCAGGGTTATACTCTAGCGCTCCTCCTCTCCATCTCTCGCTCATTACAGACTAACGATTTGAGGGGAGTGGTTAAGCGTTTCCCAACCCAAGTCCTCAAACCTACGTCATCAGAGAAGGGACGCCATTTCAGACCGGAAGTAACTTTTCAGACTTTGATTAAAGATTACGACGGCAAACAATTTTTTTCTGTGTTTTAACTTGCACGGATTAATTGTTCACCACAAGACTAGTAATATGCGCTAACAAAGTAAATAGGGTCAATTTTGATTTCAGTTGGACTTTAAGTCAAATTAGCAGCCACATAAAGGTTCTAGAAATCATACAGGATCATTTAGTTATGGGGTGCAAATTTGACCTTTGACCTCTGAACACATACACTTGGTCTGGCTGCTTTCAAAGGCCAGGGATGTGTCTCAATCAGCCCCATGGTTCAGTAGTCAGGACACTGATCAGGGAGTCAGCTCATTGACTGAAGGTATGTTGTGTGACTTTAAAAAGATCTCACCATTTTCAAAATGATGCGGTGTAGCCATAGCTCAGAGTTCATCTAGGTTTTTGTTTTTTTATTTACTCATATTAAATAATAGATTAAATAATTATAAAACACCATAATTTATATTATTGTAGAAACAGTGATTTTAGACAGTAAATATTAAATAGTAAATAATATTACTATCCAATGTGGAGGTGGAGATTTTAGGCAAGCATTTAAATATTACCTCGACATAAGGTCTGGGCTCTATTGGTAAAAATGAAGAACAAAGAATGTGAATCAGGTGTATTTTGCTTTTTTATGTTTTAAATAAATTTATGAAGTCACAGGCAACTTTATCGTTAGATATTATATTGCTATATTACAGTGCTATTACATCGTATATATTAAATTTGCAAGAAATTAGCTGTAAAAAAAATGAAAATAAAAAAGCCTGTCCTATATATACCTAAGTATTGTGGTTTTCTGCCACGTTTCTCACTGATATGCCTTCAACTTAAGTACACTCTAGGCTTAAAGAAAATTAAAAGCTTCCATTCAACTCGTAAATACACTCTTTCCGAGTGTTTTGTGTTAATTGCTGCAGTATCAGAACGTTAAAAACCGATGTTTCCTGGTGGACCGTTAAAGATCACCACACAGAAAACCAGTAGTCAAACAGAATCAGATATAGACTTTTGCCTTGAAAAGTGTTTTTTTGTGTGCCATATACGTCAGACGTTCAGCAAACGGAGTGAAGGCGGTCCATGTGCATGATGTCTGAGGCTGAGACCAGTTACACTCCAACACTGTTGGGAATATACCAATATCCTTGTAGGCCTGACATTTAGCATGTGCCTCCATTCTAGCAGAGCCATGGTTCCTGAACTCTGATATGATGAAAAAGGTGGTAAGAGGCGTTTTAAGGTCCAAATGATGATGCTAGTTTGAGGAGTCACATGGATAAATGTTTACTTTACACTGCTATACATTCTCATAAAGACACTTGAAGGTCAATATATCTCTCTCTAATGAAGATTCCCCATGCCGCAGGGATTAGAAATATGGGTAACGTTCAAAGCAAAAGGGCAACTCGTTAATCTAGCCTAAAACCAAAGGAAAACCCATAGTGCAAAAGCTGAGCATTGCCAAGTGCCCTAGAAATAAAGTTATTTATTTTTTACATGCTCTGTAAAACGAAACCCTCCCCCTATGCCGGTTAAAGGAGCGTTCGCAATCAGAAATGTTGTTTATCCCAGCGCTCCAATAAACAAACAAATGTGAACACGACTGCAAATAACATGATCAAATAGAATACATAATCTCAATTTGGTCAAAACAAATATTTACATCATAAACCCAGAGATGGTGTTTTCAAGTCACAGAGGAATAAAACGAGTTTCATTAAATTAATAGCCCAATCCCTGAATTTCCCAATTTGACACAGTTTACGTGTCAATTTATCCGTTTCATTCATCCATGCATGAATCTCAGATATATTTCAAGATGTTTAATTCTTTGAGGTGGCCCCAAATGTGCAGTAGAGCTTGTAATCACATCGAGAAACAAATTGATGCCTGTTGGCTGTGCTGGTCCACTGACTGGCTTTTCACAGCAAACCCTGCCTGTTCTATTGTGTGCACATGCGTTTACTGAAATCACATTCACTGAGTTGGAGGAGTGTTTTCAAATAATCTGTGTTAATCACAGATGTAACCTATATGACCAAAAGAGACATACAAAAGAAACAAGTATATGGTACACGATATTCCCTCAAGTTCCATAAACGAGAAGCAACATAAAATGTATATACAGTATATAAAATATGCAATAAAAGGGGCAAATTATATATTTTTTTAGCTCAAAAAGAAAAGGAATTTGCTAACGGTAAAACAAATTACATATTACTTGAAAAAAAAAAGAATAATAATAATGCATACTTAATAAATACTTTAAGTATGCATGTATTTTCTAGTATTTATTGACATTCAGGGACAGGTTGCTGCTGAACATTCAATCAAAACATTCACTCTGTATAGAGCTTGATTATTGTCAGTTGTTAGTCCAATCACAGTAAATGTAATTACGCAATGTAATTATGCAGTTACTGCTATAATTGGTTGAACAGTCATGTGTGAACAGTGAGTACTTTCTAGAGCGCTTTGGGTACCCAATGTTCACTGTCAGGGCAGTTGCTAATTTGCTGTTCTTCACAAGTCTGCTTGTAAGAAAGTCCAGTTGCAGAAAGAGTTGTTCAGCTGTAGATGCCCAATATGGGCAGAGATCTTACTGTACCTTATGGCAGTGAAAGAACCTTAGTTTGGATAATAATAGGGCTGGGAATCGATAAAAAAAAAAAAAAAAAAAAAAAAAAAACGAATTAATTGCACAATTTGCTGTGATTAATCGCAATTAATCGCATTTCCCCCAAACTTGTAATCATCAATATTTAAATGCAGAATCACTAATTAAATTAAACAACACACAAAAAAAAGGATAAAAAAAGAAAAATGTCCATACAAATTGGACAGAAAATAGCCCTACATTAAAATATCAAACATCAATATATCAATATATTATTCTTCATTCAGTTCTATGCAACATACTCAGATTTAACAGATTTATTTTTTGACTAATTAGCCTATCAAAATAAAGTATAGTCATACAAAGCTATTATTACCAGAGCATGTGATCAAAGGCAACATTTTAAGTGGATCAAAGTCGTCAACATTTGAAGTGGATCAAAACCTTTCATCAAAGTTAAACATGAATTTTGAACAATACCCGTTCTTGTCTTAGGACAACTTTGATTAACTTTTTTGATCCACTTCAAATGTTGACTACTGTATATTGTAACAGTCATGTTCAGTTTCATTGCCACGTTGTTTCGTTTTCCCTGTCACCTTGCCTGTGTTCTCGTTCATTCATTAGTTGTCATGGTTTCTAATTAGTTCTCACCTGTTCCCTGTTCCCTTAATGATCTTCCCCATGTTTTTAAGCCATCTCTTGCTTCTGCTCATTCTCACGTTAAAATAGGGTAGTTGTGTTATCATCTGTGTTTATTAAAGTAATTCTTGACGTTCGTTCTTTGTAACGCATCATCTGTTGGATTCTACAACACAGCTTAAAATTAATATTAAAATTTGACTAGTCAACCATCCTGCCCATTCCAAAAATAAAAAGTTGTTGAAATGAAAACATGCAAGTTAAGACAAAATGGCTTTTTACAAAAAGTATATTCAAATTAAAGCTGCAAGCAGCATTTATCAGGGTTCAAGCAATTAAGGCCATTAAGACTTTTAAGCACAAAAGCATCAGAAGTTATTAAGTTTTATTTAGCAAGCATGTAACCACTGACATAATAGATGGAAAAGACCATTTACAGCCAATACAGGCAATGTACCATAGGAAATATATGGTTTTAAAGCTTTTTAACAGTTATAGCGCCACCTATGGTCCGATCTCCATAAAATTTTGCATGCTTGTTAATGATGTTATGTCACATATGCTCACCAATATTTGTGAAGTTCTGAGTTTTCCTTTGGGATTTATAGGCTTTTGAGTGTATTTTGCCACGCCCCTTTTCTAAGTGACCCTGTTACACCCAAATGCCAAAGTTCAACTTTTTTTTGATAATTATTGAGAGAGTCCAGAGAATTGTCCTAGACTGGTTTGGTTCCGATCGGGCGAAAAACCAGGGACTAATTCGCAAAAGTAGGTTATGGACAAAATTCAACCTAGCAGAAAATTTTCCCTGCCTAAATCAAAATCAGCCATTTTGTCCGCCTTGAGCCAAGGATTCCAACGATATAAGACACTTGATCCTGGGACAAACGGTCTAAGAGTTATGAGCAATTTTGAACTTTTGGTTGCTGTAGCGCCACCTATGGGCCATTCGTGGTCATACTCTGATAGGTTGCCCCCAAATTGAGGCCTACCATCTGGCCAGGTTTCAAGTCTCTAGGCCTTACGGTTTGGCCTGCACGATGCGTTTTACAAATCCTTACAATTACAATAGGGTTTCAGCATTTCATGCTTGAACCCCTAAAAATAAATTCTCTCTCATTATCTGTATCGAGACCTCACAGATTGAATGGTTGGTATTAGTCAGAGCCTGATCCATAATATAGAGACTTTTTTTAATTATTATTAGGACATGACCTCAGTTAATTATTTTCATTTTATTGATTCAATCATCGTTAGGCTTAAGGTAGCATGAAGGTGAGTGTTCAAAGGAGCAGACAGATGAAGGAGATTTTAAAGAGACTAAAATTTTGTCAAATCCCATTACATTCTGGACATGTCAGTCATGATAAACAGAGTTTTCACAAGAATATTAGAAGTGCTCAAAGAATGAAATCTCACTGCAAGCAGAAGCAATAATCAAGGAGAGGTACTCACCATGCATTTTGATTGTTACAGCTACTTCATTTTTCCTCGCGGAAACAACCTTACGCAGTTATGGAACCGTGGGATTGGAATCAGATTCCATACATGCAAGGACTCATTTTAAAGTTTTGTTATGTCATTATTCATAAGAGAATTCTGAAAGTCAGATTTGAAGTTTGAATGTCATTGTTAAATCACTCATTAAATTATACATTTTCTTAACATACAAAAATAACAGTGCTGAATAGTAGTATAAGACCAGATATAATCATAAAAAAAACATATTCTCTCCCTATTTCAACATGATGTCTACATGCTCAGTTTTATGCCTGATATAGATTCCAGACACAGAGAGCACCAATAAGAGATGATCACTTTTGACAAATCAACAGATATGACCTTTGCAGCTACATGAGGCCAGAAATTATAATCTCCCCTTATGAAATGCATTATAGAGAGCTGACATTTCTTATGCTTCTACACAATGAGGGCCTTGACAGAGAAAAAAAAACAGCAAACTAGTACTACCATGTTTTTGAATCTAGCATCAAGGCACTATCACTGTTGTTTGTACAAAAAACAATTTGTTACATTAATATAGTGCGTTTCTTGGCACTCAATGCACTTAAAGGTACAATCTGTAATTTTTTCGCCGCCAGAGGTCACATTTTCAAAACAGTAACAAAGACGAAGGTTGATGATGCAATGAAGGAGAGTGGAACGATGGGAGATGTCGTTTTCACCATGCAGAGATGTGTGGAATTCACGAATCAAATAAATTATATATCAGCTAATAAATTAGTTTTTGTATTATCTGAACGTTTGATCACACTATTTTATGTCATCTTAATGAATTGGCTGCGAGGAACGTGAAATGTAATGCTATATTAGCCTGTTAATGA
Organism: Scardinius erythrophthalmus; assembly: GCF_964197995.2. NCBI lineage: Eukaryota > Metazoa > Chordata > Actinopteri > Cypriniformes > Leuciscidae > Scardinius > Scardinius erythrophthalmus. Next base: position 15,320,291 of record NC_138241.1, read on the forward strand.
TATGTGACTATTTGTCAAATGATTTGGTGGGTTAATGCTGCGCAGTTTTACACGTTTAAAACAATCGTACTAAAAGTACATTTGAACAAACCCACAGTATTTGCAAGAAATGGCTAAATATTTTTGTGCAACACATAGGCTACTGTATTTAATTTCACTGCCAAAAACTTGGTCACCAGACATGATAAAAAGTGTTAAAGTGCAATATAACCGTATGTGTACAAAAAATATATATATATTGACTTACCTGTCTACTAAAACACATGCGAGAGCGGAGTCTCTGTGGAGAGATCAAGTCCAAGTTTGTCCATCTCGAAAAACGCCACACCGATATTGATCCTTGTTTTATTTCTCCGTTTGTCCTTAAGCCTGCTTGCCTCAGTTGGTCTACGTTTATGTTTTTTGGGGATTTTCTGTACTCGCAATCAATAATCGTGATGACTGAACGACACAACAAGCGGCGTGCGAGATATTGTATCATAGATATATGTACATATATCATCACTAGCGGCTTACATATCCGGCTCCGGGGGGTTACTATTGTTAATATTGTATCATAGATATATATACATAGAACATCACTAGCGGCTTACGTATCCAGCTCCAGGCCTTCTGCAAAATGATCAGAAGGCATTTATAAACCCCCCGTGTGGAGTTATTTTATAATGGATGGATGTACTTTTTGAGCTTCAATCTGATGGTTGCAATCCACTGCCATTATAAAGCTCGGAAGTGTCAGGGTGTTTATCAATATAACTCCGATTGTATTCATCTGAAATAATGAGATAATTTTCATTTTAAAGTGATCTACTCCTTTAACTTAATGTCAAACTGAAGTCCTTTTCAAATCTGTCCTTACACAGTAAATCCACAGGTTGAGAGTTCAACAAGAGTCCACAGCAATTATAAATAAGACAGATAAGCATTAAAGCAGGAATAACAAGCGATGATTCTTTCACTATTCTCCTTATTACTCCACTAATAGAGCCACTTGTGGATAAAAATGTGTAAGTGAATTCGGACACTGCGCCTGAAGGGCTGCCGCATTTGCATAGTTTATGCTTGCTGAAAATCATTTGAAACTGTCAGCTCCAGTAGTAAGATGAAAATATTTATCTTGAACTCTGTCATAGAAACTATGTATAAACATTAATTAAACAATTTAATAATCAATAAAAAAGGAATTTATACCTGTATGATATTGTGCAGTCGCCATATTGGACCAGCAGTTTGGAAAATGGATGGATGGATGATTCAGGGTGCTTTCACATCTGTAGTTCAGTTCATTTGGTCCGGACCAAGGGTGAAAAATTATACTTTGTAGCATTTTTCAGGCGTTTTGGTTCCTTTTCACACCAGACTGATCGCACTGGTCCGAATCAGCTTATGAGTTGATAAAACGAACCAAAATGCAGTCACGTGACTACATCCACGTCACTCGTTGGCCAGATATGTCTGGCATTTCCATAACTGCACTTCGTTTGGTCAGAATTAACGTGCGGGAAAACCCGGCAGATAACACGCCGCTGTTTACTATGGAGAGACGACTGCGTGGGCTGGTTGTATCCTTCGTCATATTTTATTATATAGTTTGTCTACTACACCACTTTAGACAAACAAGATTATTTGAGAATGAAGCGAGGATGCGGCTGTTAATAATTTCTATCAGGCTCTGTCTGCACCTCCTCACAACTTAAAGTTTGTCCGCGAGTGCAAACTGTCAACAAACATTTCTCCTCATCCCATAATCACAGCGCAGCTGACTACGGCAACTGGTTTAGTCCAAAAAATGCGCAGTTCTTTGGCAGTTGGTTCTGTTCAAGGTCGGATCACGTTCTCACCACAAACGAACCGCTCCAGAGTTCGTTTCAAAACGTACCGAGACCACCTCTTCGAGCAGGTCTCGGTACGCTTGTTTGGTCCGCTTTTGGTGCGCACCCGAGTGCGATTGCCGCATTCACACCTGCCCAAACGAACCGCACCAGTGGGGAAAACGAACTCTAGTGCGATTCAATCGAACTAAACGAGGCAGGTGTGAAAGCACCCTCAGTTGCGGGCGCCATCTTCTGATCATACGCGAGAATTAATTCGGTGCACGACTCTCACAGTGCATTATGGATATTCTCTAGCTGTTGAGTGTGCATTGGTTGTACACTCGTTATTGTGCTGCATTATGGGATGGAATAAGTGCACTATGGTATTGGACACCCACACAAAATGCATGTCCCCTCAGGATATAGGGGCGATTTCAGACACAGCCTGACTGACTGGCCATGCTGTGCTTTAATGTGAGTCCAAACACCCAGTTAATGAGCAGCAGGTGTGTCCAATTAGTACTCGGAGTGTGAGTGCAGGGCTGAAATCTCCCCCTAAACCCCCAACCACTATTCCCTACGTTAGTCAACTAATATGGTTCACTTGAAGGAGTGAATGAAAATGAGTGAGCGAATTCAGACAGATGTTGAGTGTATATCGGCTGTACATTCGTTATTGCAGTGCAATGTGGGATAGAATGAGCGCACTCGATAACGTCCACTATGGTTTCGGACACCACTACAAATGGCTGTCTCCTCAAATAATGCCCTATTTGAGGGTAAAGGGGGCGATTTCGTATTCAGCCCAGGTGAGTGAAAGCGTGAGAGGAGCTGCATGCAAAGTGCACATGTCACAAGTAATTTATTATTATAGTACAAGACCTGAACCTATAAGGACAATTTCTGATCTTCTGCAAAATAGTTGCCTATGCAAAGAGGAATTTAACTGAAATGCACAGGGTGCACATAACAATTTACAACAAAACAATATAAACAACACTAAAGAGAGCCAATACCCCAATTGATTTTAAATTAAACTTAAATAAAACAATTTGCATAGCCTCATAAATCCCCATTATTTGGTAACATTTACTGCCCAGCGAGCGGGACTGGTCAGATTCGATCAGAACTCTGAAAAGTTTCATCAATTAAGCAATAAGCAATGGGAACAGTATTATTCTAAAACTTGCCTAGGTGATTTGTTAAACTCATAAAACTAGTATATATAGTACAACTGAAGTACAAAGTACAAACTTAAAAATCATGAAAATATCAATAAACATTGACATTAAAGTATTATTAGCAACATTCATGGACCACACAACTTTTCTGAAGGGAATACATCATTTGAAAAAAAATGTCTTACAACAGTGCATGCTTTTCTGTAATATTTTTTGTTGTTTTATATTGTTTTGTAGTTACAGCGGGCATTTGCATTTCACAGCAAAGGGGTTTTAAAGGTCTAGCATCCTCTCATGCACAGAACCACTGAAAGCGCAGAGCAGATGCATCCTCAGGAGCGTCAGGTAACCATAGGAACAGACTCAACTTATGCTGCTGATGCTGCAAAACCTCCGCCCACTGGTAAACATCACAATAAACACTCCAGTTTTTTACAGCACCGTTTGCATAAAATGTTTGCGTGGATTTATTAACCTCTTTATGCCAAGCATTGGTCTAAAGCATGAACTTAAGGAGCAGGCACTTGTCGTTCAGGGAACAGATAATAAAGAACAGATGGTCGCTTCAGTAGTCAGATTAAGCACGCAAAGCCGTGACGGGACTGTGACAGTCAGGGAAAGATGTTAAACGAGTTTCAGTGCTTTGAATTCACCTGGAGAGCTGTTTTGAAAACCCACCGGGACAAACAAAATCTTTCCAGTCTGAAGTGGAACTTTGTAAAGTAAGTTAATGGCTTCTTTTTTTTTTTTCATGTCCATCACCTGGATTCTAGAAAAAGCATTAATTCAGAGATTTCATTTGATAGAAAAGACGTTTCTCGTTACAATCGATGGCTGAGAGCTGATATCAGCTTAAAAGGTTAGTCATAAATCGTGAATAATACTAAAAATAGTCATCAGAATCATTTTGCATCTTTACTGGGTGACAGTGGATTTATCAATACTGCGCTCATGTCATATATCATATTTATCGAGCTGATGGGCTGTCACTGGGAAAGATAGATTCACTGAATTAACCAAGCTCATATTTCTGGCCTAGGCCTTTTATAACACATTTAATGGTTCAATATTTTTGTGCAGGAAGTGGCTTTTTAGCCATAATTTCTTTAAAACAAAGAATTGCCTTGATTGGAGTCCTAAAGCATATGCTTGCCCTCAACATTACTCCGGACGGAGTGTGAAAGCACACAATAAATTCACAAGTTTGAGTGCTTCAAGAAATGATTAACCATATATAAAAGCATTTGGATAATTGGATTGATTCAAAAATCGATAGTGTGATCATATGAATAGCCATTAACAGCTACTTCATCATGTTCTCCTCAGCACCTTTTTAACCTGGAATCTTTCTCTCATTCTTAAGGTCCAGGTAATGTTTTTTTGCTGATTCGGTCTCTTAAGAATGTGGGCTGAAGCAACATTCAGCTGCATGCTAATGTGAAATGTTATTTTATACTAGATGGAAATGTGATTATAACAGTTAAGGTTGAGCATCAGGTGGTAAAAGAGCGCCCATATATTGGCTTCTCTGTTGCTATCAAAATGCTGATAGCAATTTCTTTATGAACTGTCAGTCAAGGTTTTGCAAATGGATTTTTGAATGAGCCCAGCATGCGGTATTATGCTCAAAGCATTTCAGATATTGTACTATTATCTGAATAGAGCCTTATATAAAATGCCTATGGTTTTCCAGGCAAAGCATCTGGATGAGAAGGCCCACATCAATGAATTACAATACATCACATAGGCTGAATGATATTGAATTTAATGGACTTGTGTCAGAAACACCATTCATGTCTATATCTAGTCAAAAGGTTACTACTCAGCTCTTGAGAGGGGCTTAGACTGCCAGTGTTGCAAGGCTGTCCAAATAGCAGGTTAATCATGATTTATCTTTAGGACTTTTGTGGCATTTATTCTTTCTGACTTGCCAATGCTCTTCTTTCTGGTTTGATTACTGGACACAAATGGGAGCACTGAGGATTATTCAGAGAAATGAGTGGAACTGAATTTGAACAGCTACATTCTGATCAGAGTCTGTTGTAAATGTATTTATGATGTACTTAAAGATCTCTACCAATGATTCTCAACTCTGGTTCTGGAGGCCCCCCAACAGATTTAGCTAATCTTCCTCTTAGTAGAGCTCTCCGTGTCCTGAAATTAGTGTCATTGAGTGTCAAATGATACATCCCTTATTTGAGAACCACTCAACTCTATAGTACATTTACATTTATTCATTTAGCAGAGGCTTTTATCCAAAGCGACTTGGATCACAGTAGCAATGAGAAACATCACAAGCAATCTCTATAAAAAAAGCCTATGCACCTCAGAGTAAAAAAATAAATAAATTAAACAGGCAAGCGCGAGTTAAAGTTAAAAATAAGAAATAAGGTTAGATTCAGTGAGACATGATGTTGCATTTATGGGGAAAAAGTCATATATGCAATATATAAAGCTGAAATTATGTGGGGGGGGTATTAGTATTAGTAATACTGTAATAGTATTGTGGCTATACTATTATAACCACAATAATAGTCACATTGTGACATACAAAAATATAAATTACAAGAATGAAAATTTACAATTACCTTTTATTTTTTATTCTGAGACAGAAACAAGCTTTCATTTAGATTCAGTAAAGTACAAAAAAATACATAAAAGAAATTTAATAAAATAAAATACTAAATAAGTATAAACTGAAGTGCTGTAGCAAGTTTTTGTATATAGATTAAAAGCTGTCCTGTCTGAAATTTTCTATTGATTACTTTTTTTTTCTTTTTTTTTTTTGCATCCGACATATCCGCAAATATTCCTGTAGCTCAAAGAGTAGAGCACTGGCGCTTGCAATGCCAAGGTCATGGGTTCGATTCCCAGAGAAAGCAAGAACAGCGAACTGATAAGAATGTAATATGTGTACCTTGAAATGCAATGTAAGTCGCTTTGGATAAAAACTTATGCCAAATGTAAATATACTGCATATTTGAAAGGTACAGCTCGAGTTCATTACAAACCTAGTTGTCTTTCTTAACATTGTGATGTGATGAACTGTAAGGCCTCTCTTTTGTAACTACTAAACGGTCTTGTAGGTTATGAGGGTCACTGAAGATGGTTAAGTTGTATATATTGATTATTGTCTGTTTTGTGCATGTGCGAGCAGCTTACTTGTTATCCAGGCTGAATGCTGTAGCATTACGCCTCTTTTGTAGCTCTTGTTAGTCCACCCTTAACCCTCATGCCTCAATCAAGCAGGTTATTTTTAATACTTTGGAGCCAAAAAAAAAAAAAAAAAAAATCAACTTTGCTTTTGCATTTAGCCTCTCAGTGTAAAGCAACACTTCACTCTTTTGGCACAGAAGTGCCCTTTCTTCAGGTCTCCTTTTTCCTTCGGAGCAGAAATAATTAGCTTCTGATTGCGCTATGATTAACAGCCCCACTTCCAGAGTGACTATTCCAAGCTCCATAGAAAAATATGCTTTATGTACAGTGAGATAATATCTGTCCAAACAGATTAAGGATGTGTCCAACCATCATGTCCGCTCTTCGGCGGGAGACCCTTTGCTCTAATTAAAGTCACATACTTTCGGAGAAAATGAGGTATTTGCATAATTACATTACACAGCAGTGGCTGTTAATTTCTGATACACTTTGAAATGCCAAAGCTCGAAGGAACATAATTAGAAATCGGAAGTTGACCGATTTCTTTCAGTGTCCATTACTTCATATAGTCTTGCTTCAGTGTGTTGCCTCATTCCACTTGCCTTTGTTGAGTTGGAGCATAATGTCATCATTTCTCCCATCAGTGTTCAAGCTGTTTTCAGGGTGTCTTGGCTTTGAACTGCTGAATCTGAGCTTTCTCTTGTCCCTGTGGCATCCATCTGCCAGTAGACTACGTGGTGATAGAGCAGTCTTGCCTCTGGCTCCACGCACAGGAAGACTCTCAGTTCTTCATATCTGTCAGCCTTCCATCTATACGCTTTGATCACGCAGCTCTGGGATAGATATCACTTCTCTGTCGAGGGGACACAGTTCCTTGACTGATATAAAAAGGGGGTTTGGACATGCAGATCCACTCGTTGAAGAATCAATGCTAAGCTTGTGTCAATTTTTATTTAAATCTGATGAATCTGGTTCGAAAGATTAGCTAACTTTCTCTGCCATGGTCAGGATACACACAATACAGTGGCTACAGGAAGAACTTAAGACACTTTAGCTTCTCTCAGATGACAAAATGTAATTTTCTTCTCAACTTCGTTCACGGGTGCCACCACACAGAGAGTCAACTATTTTCACTGTGTCACATGGACTGTTTCAAATTGTTCCTAAAGTTTTCTAATAAACTTTACTCACGTTTTATCACTGTAAATGAGTCCGCCATTTATCTGAGTTCCTGACACCCACCCTATATTTTTGACCGCCCACCCACTCCCGCAAGATTTGCATTGGGTGCCGCGGGACCCCAATCCCAATGCAGCAGTCTAATATATAGTTCAAACTTAAGATATAAATGGTTTAAACGCTTTCTGGTTGTCAAACCAGATTATTTTTAAATCTAACCTGGCTTGACGTGACAGATTTGTCCGTCCAACTCACAAATCACAGCCAGTCAGAAGAGTTCTCGATATTTGCACAGCATCAAATGTTTATATTCTAGAAACAGGATGTTACTGTCAATCACAAACCTCTTAGTCCCTCCTCCCTTATTCAGCTTATCCAATGAGAATGTCTCACATCACATTCAAAGAAAATGAATCATTGTCTATTGGTTATTCTTGCCATCATTCACAGATGAAGACATGGGAATTTTGAAGCTGCAGAGATATCTACAGTACATATCACTATTCTTTTATCTGCCTTACAAGCTTGAGCAGGACTTGAGGGAGTGGGGAGACTCGTCTGATTTAACTCCTTTTTGTGGATGACATGGAGGGATCAGCTTGCGGAAAGAGTGTGAGACAAAAAGGGAATATTTTATTTAGTACTGTCACTTGCTGTTTTTACCCTAGGGAAGCTCAAGCTTTGCTAACATCACATGTGGTCAGATGTGAGATATGAGCGTGTAAGTGACAAAACAAGTAGATGAAAACATCAACAGGTTTTTGGTGCTTTTATTCTATGTTTGTTAGAGTTGAAACCTTTTATATGCTAAAGTACTCCAAACTGACTCATCTTGCACTAAAGGGCGTGTTTGATTTCTTTCCCCCAATCAGACGGTCTTGAATGAGAATGTCCCTCCTCCTAATAGCACCTGTCACAAGCAATAACAAGTAGCAACTCATGGTTCACAGTTGTGATGCTAATTGGCAGAACAACAAGCTATTTGACATTTTAAAGTGTTTAAAAAACCCAAAAAACATAAGACCTCTCATGTGATTTGTGCGGTGATAAAACTAAGAACATATCATAAAGAAAAAAAAATAGTTTTAAAATGTTAAGTTCAACATATCTGGTCTTCCAGATATTGGAATGGCATTTCACAAGTGTCAATACAATATCACTTAATTTAGCAAATGTACATTTTGTAATGATTTGTACACTACCAATACTTTCCACACAAGGTATGGGGCTTTCTGTTGTTTTACACTTCTATATGTATTAGAATATTTATTCTTTATTATATATTTATTATTAGTATAAAATTAGATGCACCAATTTATAGAATAATAAGGTGCAAATACAGTAAGCAGAACCTCATTAAACTGGTTTGGTTTGAAGTTAAGCAGCATTGAGGTATAGAGAATGGTACCGTCATCCCAAGATCAAAACAGCTGCCTGAGCCAATCAGAAGGAACATTACTAAGTTGTATGAGTCTGGAAGTTATTCATTACAAAGGGGCAAATATCAGGTACTAAATATAGGTGTGTAGTGTGTACTTATTTTTTTTCCCCACAGAGCACAATTGAACTGAAGACATTCTTGTTGAAAGAAATATTTCAAAGTCATATTACATTTCGCCATCAAAAGTGTCCAAACTTTCAGTATCAATATGCCCATTTATGTTGAAAAAGGAGTAAACATACTTTTTGACACAACATTTATTTAGAATATCCTGTCAGGTCAATTAGGCAGTGGCTTTATCACAAGCTTACAACATACCACACCAGTTTCACCTGGGTTTGTGGAAACACTGTCCACTGTTAAGGTGTGGTCAGATGTAGGCATGTATAATAAGGCAGCATCAGCTAAGAAATAAGTGCTCCATGATGATTATATATATATATATACCTACAGTAGTAGCACACATAAATAAATGTAGTAAGATGAGTGGTCTTATGTTTATTTTGAAAGGTCATTGCTATTGACGTACTGTAATTCAGACCAATTTATATTCTACTAAAGGTATAGACTGTAGATCCTGTAAAATCAAATCAAAATGGGAATTGTCTGCCTGTGGTAAGAGGCCATTAAAGCCATGTCTATGACTGAGCTACAGACGGATTTATAGCACAAGTGCTCATTGTTACGTTAAAGAGATAGATTACTCAAAAATAGAGATTCTGCCATAATTTACTCACCCTCATGTTGTCCCAAACTTGTATGATTTTTTTTCTGGGGAAATTTGAGAAATTATACAATGGCAGTCAATGGAGACCAAAACTGGTTACAAATGTTCTTCATAATATAATTTTGTGTTTGACGTGAGGGTGAGTAAATGATGACAGAATTACCCTTTAACAATCGATTGCTGTCAAGTCAAATTCAACATCATTTTTTTCTGTAAAAAATAAAATAAAAAATCAATTCAAAGTGAAGGCAAATGCAATTCAATTTCAGTCTCCACAACTAGCAAAAGTGGGTGTAACACACCTGACAAAAACCTCAAGTGACTATGACAAGTGGAGCAGCCTGTTACTGCCCTCCTTGCCACTCGTGGTGAGAGATTTGAGGGCAACGATTCTTCCAGGCAAGCAGTCCAAGATTGAGAGCACACAGGAAAGGAGAGTCAAATGTGACTGCTCATTAGTTTGACTAGCCTCATGCAGGCAGGTAGAGCAGAGAGCTGGCCATTTTACTGAAGTTGATTCCCTGGGGGCAGAACGATGCCAAGCTGTAGGAGAAATCCATGGTTCTGCAGGGTTGTGAAGGAGCCCTGAAACTACATTTAAATCTTGAGCCACTCAATGTATGTCATACTCACTGGAGGTTTTCTCATTTTGTATTCTATGCATGAGCTCCTTATTTATCAGTTTCACAACTATTGCATATGCTTTTTATTCCTCCACAGGAGCTATACCTACAAGTTAAATGAATAACTCACCCAAAAATAAAAAATCTGTCATTATTTACTCACCCTTATGGCATTCCAAACTTGTATGCTGCTATTTTCTCTGTGGTAGACAAAAAAAATAGAAGAATTGTTTTTTTAAGAATTGTTCCAAAGCTCTAGTCCATACAACAACAGTTCATAGTAACAGTGTTTTTCGATCCTGTTCTCATCCTGATGTGACTGCATTTCTGTTGAACTATCACACTTAACCGCATAGTTTGGGTCCTATTGTTCATGTTTAATCCTAATAGTGTCTTAATGTACAGGTTAGTTATAATGCTTGCTGACTGAATCTTATGACTGAATCATATTTCACCTGAGTTGTGAATGTGATTTTGCAGTCTGCATTGAATGTGAATTTTGTGTTTTAGAAAATATGAATCATCAGCTGAGAGTTTGCTATAGATATAAAGGTGATTTTTCGGTAGTGCTACAGCACACATTGAGTGTATATTAGCACCATTTGCTGTTTGCTTTTGGGGTCTTCGGGGAAACTGTGACATCAGACTTAACAACTGGAGTAAGTCTTCACAGCTCTTCATGCAAAAACATAAAAAAAAATATAAAAAACAATGTGAACAGTCCAATTTGTGAACAAATGACTCTTAAGAGCTGGTTCTTTTCAAGTGAATCAAAAACATGCTGTTCAAGTAGGGGTGGACGAGGGCATAATATGGCAAAAATATAATTTTACCACAAATAAAAGTGTAAATATCACAATATCAATATCATCAGGCTTTTAAAGCACATGCAAATATTAAACTTTTTGATTGCAAAGAACTGCAGTGTCAGGTGAGAGTAACGCTACCGCTGTGTTGCTAAATGATTTGAATATATTTTGTGTTGTACAGTATGTTTGGACGGAGGCGCCAGAACTACAACTGAACTGAGCTTCCCATAATGTTTACACGTGAGGTCAGTAGGCGGACTTTTGCGGCTGTTCGAATGCGTTTACGCTATGCAAGCAATCGGTCAAATGCGTTTTTGACTACCTCTGGAAGTGGTCCAAAGTGAACAAGCTCAAAAGGTTTTAGACCCCGTTAACACCTGTATTTAGCGTCGTCCACTTGTGATCTGATCGACCAAAACACATCTTAATACCAGGTGTAAACAGGCCTGACAGAATGTGCATTGTACAGTACTACGATATTCCTTCAAATAGCAGATCGTGGAGACATTTTTATCGTTCACGATCTAAAATCATGATATCGCACACCCCTACGTGCAAGAAGTGTGGCCAGATTCTTGTCTGAATCAGTCTGCAACAGTATAGTTTAGAAAGTTTCATATGTAAGCAAAATGGCCATTCTAACTAAATATACTCAAATGTATCAGAATCTTATTGAGAGTTTAAATCTGTATCGACACCCAGCCCTAATGGGGATTACAAAATCATAATGATTCTTCAAAAACATGAGAGTAAGTGAATAAATTAATGAAAAATGACAACTGTCTTTTTTTGGGTTATCTATCAATGTATTGCTAGAAAATATGCTATATGTTTCTTAGAGACATTTCTGTTTCAATAATAAATTTTAAAGGCTGTAAACATGCTGTTTTTGCAACATGCTTATACTGCACTGTACATATTTGCTTACAGACATCAAAACTTGCAGTTCAAAGATCAAGAAAAGCTTCAGACTGAAGAAAAGCATCAAGTGGCTAAATAAAGAAACAGTCAAGGTTGAAGAAAGACATGAGAAAACTAGTTATCATTGCCTTCCTGCTCAGCTGTGTAAAAGATGGCACCATCTATGGCCAAGTGACCTGCCGCAGAGCCACGTCTCGTGAATGGCACACTCAGCCAAAGAACATCAGCGTGAGGTGGACCCTCATGGAGAACACCTGCAGCAGCTTGACCCAGTGCTGGAACAGACAAACAGAAACAAATGGATACTTGTGGACAACTGGGCCATATCGCTTTCCTCAGCTTTGCCCACTGGACCTTCAACTTGGAGATGTGATGTTTGTTTCCGCCGACAGAACGTTGGAACAATATGGTATCCACCTAATCAATGTGTCCAAAGAGGAATTTGAAAACTGCTTGATTTTAGAGCAAAGAAAGGAGCAGTTGGTGTTCGCCAACAGTATTAATGGTACTTTGCAAGTGGAATCGAAGTGGCTGGCGAACGGTATGAATTACTTCACGGTCGTTCATAGAGGCAGCAGTCATCTGTGTAGGCTTGGCCTACGCATTGCACTTCTGGTAAAGCCTCAGCACTGCCAGAGCTCACCTCTTCTTCGCCTGTGTTCGGGTAAAGGTAAATGCAAAGCTGCATTTAAGGACGATTCATTTAGCTGTCAGTGCCACAAACAATTTTCTGGACATTTTTGTGAGAACATTGATGGATGCTATGAACAGCCCTGTTTAAACGGAGGCACCTGCGTGAACAAGAGAACTGCCTACACAGATCTCCCACCTTACGAATGTCTTTGTCTCGCTCCATTCACAGGTGAGGAATTCTAGTTTACTCTGCAGAAGCGAACATTTGTCTGTTGTTTAGTAAATATAATTGTAGTAACTTAAAATAAATATGCGGCAATGCAGGCTCAATACAAGTTAAAGGAGAACTCCGGTCAATTTTAACATTGAGCTAATTTTTTTGTAAATTTGGAGTGCTGTCAGTACAGAGAACAACGAAAAAATCGGTGTTGTCTACACCGTGTTATCCTCTTTTTAAAATTTGACTTCAATGACTTGACTTCAATGGGGCAAGTTTTAAACCAGCTTTTAGCCTCTTAACATCCTTGATGTGTCATTACAAGTGCACAGGTCATGTGAGTGATTCCTTCAGAGTGATCACGGGTGAATCTGACTGCAGTAGATGTGAAAGATATGAATAAAAATTATGTCATTTCAGCCAGCGCACATACCTGTATTTACATCCTGTTTTCGGTCGAAGCCCATAGTAGTCGATTGTCGAGTTCACACGCATAGGTTTAGTTACCTTTGATCACGCGCGTGAACTCGACAATCGATTACTATGGACTTGAAACAGGAAGAAAATACAGGTATGTGCGTTGGCTGAAATAACATCATTTTTATTCATATCTTTCACATCTACTGCAGTCAGATTCACCCGTGATCGCTCTGAAGGAATCACTCACATTAGCTGTGCACTTGTAATGACACATCAAGGATGTTAAGAGGCTAAAAGCAGGTTTAAAACTTGCCCCATTGAAGTCAACAGGGTGCAAATTTTAAAAAGAGGATAACACGGTGTAGGCAACACCGATTTTTGTCGTTGTTCTCTGTACTGACAGCACTCCACATTTACAAAAAAATTAGCTCAATGTTAAAATTGACCGGAGTTCTCCTTTAAGCTCCACTGGTGGCATTTTTTGCATAAAGCAAAACTTGCAGTTACAGTTATGCACTTACAATCTTTTTCAAATCATTCAAACAAGGCTTTGTCAAATCAACATTTAAAATGGTATTGACATTTTTTTTTATTCTTGCAAATGTACATCTATATGAATTTCAATTCATTTTAATACTTCCTAACATTCAAATTGTAACTATGCATCCTGTTTGCTACCTTAAATCAAATTCAGAAATGTATAAGGCATTCTCAATGAAATTTAGAATTGTGCACAACCCTGCAGTTTAACCTGCCATTTTAACCTTCAACTTAAGTTGAAATTATATTTTGTTGTAATCAAAATTATGCCAAAAAATAAATAAAAAAAATGCTGTCGACTGAGCTTAATGTGAGCTTAACATCCGTTTAATGCAGAGTCCATTGTGAATCCATGCTGACCTTTCAATCATAATGGATGGAGGAGGTTTAATGGGTGTCCACCTACAGAGAACAGCCTAGTTTCTTTGAAGACACTTATTTATTATGTATCTGTTATAATTGCAAGCGCTCCACATTTAGCACCGTGCAATTATTTCAAAACCAGAGCCCCTGTGGACCATTTACTTGAATAGGCATTTTTAAAATGACTTTATCCCATTTCGTTTTCTTTTGCCTGTCTTGCTTGTCAATAAAATTGGCATCCGAATGTTGTTTCAAAGTTGGTCTCTCGGTGAGCACCAAGGAGAGTTGAGTATTTAAAGTGGTGTAATGTTGTCAAACTAGCTAATGTGGTTTGTTTTTATGTCTGCTGAATAATTCATTCTACTTCTATGAGAAGCACTAGAGGCGTTCCCTAGAGACCACTGGGTACCATGTTATCACAACTAGGCCAGAGTGGTCTGAGTCAGATTAAAGCAGAGAACTGAAACTTATCACAGATGGTAAATATATATATATTTATATATATAAATATTTACAGGGGTGCACATAAGTGTGCAGGTGCTCATGTGAGACCAAAATAATAAATGTGCTGGGTAAATAGGTTGAGACCACTCATTTGCGTACCGACATGGTTTTGACAGCTGTTAATGCAAAATCACAGTTTTAGATCAACTAACTATGATTTCCATTTGAACTGAATGCATAATAAATCTGCCAGTTTCAGTGCATAAACTTACTTCCTGGCAACCCGCCAAAATAAAAGCTTGCTGATTTAGGTTTGAAAATCTTACACTGAATCTACATTGAAAATGTACGGAGCCCCTAAAAAATTAGGATGGGATAATTTGTTATTTTAAAAAAAAATCTTTTTCAAATCTTTTTTTAATATAGGCTAAATCAGGGATGGGCAACTTCGGTCCTGGAGGGCCAATTTCCTACAGAGTTTAGCTCCAACCCTAATCAAACACACCTGAACAAGCTAATCAAGGTCCTCAGGATTACTAGAAAGTTACAGGCAGGTGATTTTTTCAGGGTTGGAGCTAAACTCTGTGGGACAGTGGCCCTCCAGGACCGAAGTTGCCCATCCCTGGGCTAAATGGATCTCTATGAGCAGGCGGCTGAGAGACAAGTTCGAAGGGACCATCTGCAAAGTGCAATATAACCCAAAAAACGACTACAGCATCAACTCATCAACAAAAATAGTCATTAACTTCAATGTTACAAACTGTAGTGCTAACCAATTCAGTTTACATATCAATGGTGACCCACTGGTCATACTACACTGTTTTTGCACATTTTATATTAAGAAAAATATTCAATAACTTCACTGTAACACAGCAAATTTCATTCACACATCACTGCTCTAATGTTGGTTATACAACACTTAGTTTGGGAAGTAATTGCACATAAAAAATAAGTAGGCCTATATCCTTTACACAAATTATATTGGTACCGTACGCAGCTAACATAATAGTTACAACCATAGGTTTTGCATTATATTTGCTTACTGAATTTGATGGTATTACACTGTATAACAGTGTGAAGTTATTGAATATTTTTTTGTTATTGAATAACAATAAGTTATTGATTTTATTTCATAATAAATAATCATAAAAATTATTATTATTATTATTTTTATCAAACTAAGTATTGTAGTATAACCAGCAGGAGAGCAGTGATGTGTGAACTGAATTTGGTGACAGTACAGTGTGTCACAGTGAAGCTATTGAATATGTTTAATAATATAAAATGTGCAGAAGGGTTTTGGGATTTGCACTTTGCAGATGGCCCCTTATTTGGACTTGTCTCTCATTCGGCTGGGTTAGAGACAAATTTAAATTATAAAGCTTGTTTTGAGGAGAATTGGGTTGTAGCTCGTTGTCTAGGTTACTGTGATTGTAAATAGGTGTCCTTTGTGTTTTAACAAGGTTTAGCTCAAGAATATTGATCCGGTAAGTTCGAATAGCCTTGCCAACTTCACTGAACTCCTTAAGCACTGACCGCATTTCCTTATGAGTCCAAGTTCAAACATTATGAAACGCTCCATTAACGTACGGAGCTCTTAAACACTGCCAGCGGGACATTCAACAGGAAGTGTCTGTCAGAGCTCAAAACAGGTTTTGCGTGGGAACCCAAATAACTTTGCGAGGGAACACAAAAGATTTGCGTGGGAACGCAAATAACTTTGCGAGGGAAAAAATTCTCCCATCCTAATTTTTTTTCCACCACCACGTCCCTTTAGGGGCTCCGTAAAAATGTAAATATTAGCAATGTATTTTTAAGTGTACTATAAAATAATTGTATTTTTATTTAATACTCTTTTTATATATATATAGCCTAATAGTATTATCACACTTTATTTTTTATTTTTTTATTATTAAAAAAACTAAGTAAATAAAGTGAAATAACGCTACAATTATTATTATTTTTAATATAGTCATATTAAATAGGTCACACTCCACACCAAACCAGACTGAAAAACCTATGTGCACCCCTGTATATAGATAGAAAGCAACAACATGCCACTCAGATCAAAGGGTTTAATTTCTAATTTTACTCTTTCATTTGAAAACAAAATAATTAATTAAAAATAATAATTATTACAGAGACCGAGGTCCACCCAACACACAATCTCACTCCTGTGGGCAACATTTTGAAGTTAAATTAATCTGGTGCACAATGAGAGTTCAAACCGATCACAACATTGTATCATTTTACCAGTTTTAACTGATTAAATCTAAAATGTATTGACACCAAGATGAAATTGCAAAATTAAGAAGAGCATTCAACAAATGTGTTGAGATAAAATTAATATTTTCTGCCATCTATCAATCTATGGTCAAGAAAGAAAAAAATAAGGATGTGAGGGGTATCTTACTCTAAGCAATGTTTCTTTATTCAAAACAGTTGTAATTTAGTTTTACCATTACCATTTTCCATTTATGATTGGCTAACCTTTTCACACCTAACATACTTACTACCTAGCCTCTTCAATCAATAACATCATCTTGTTCATAATATGATCCCCTTAAAAAGCACTATAGATAGATAGAGAGAATTCAAAATTTAATTATGTAGGCTAGACCTACACTCTCAGAAAAAAAGGTACAAAAGCTGTCACTGGGACAGTAGCAGTACCCTTCAAAAAGGTTCTAAAATGTACCATTAAGTACTAATTTGTACACTTTTGGAACTAATATGTTCACTTTTGGTACCAATACCTTTGAGGGACTAATATGCACTCTTGTCTTTAGGTACAAAAGTGTACCTTTTGAAAAGGTACCGCCACAGTGACAGCTTTTGTACCTTTTTTTTCTGAGAGTATACTTACTCACCTAATGCAGTTTCAAGACAGTTTCCTTTTCTTACTTCCGTGAAAGGTAGAATGTCCTTCAGTGCAATATGATTTTGAATGTCAAAGAAAATATCCATTAAAGGTAAGCTTTCAACTGGGTTTTTTTTTTGTTTTGTTTTTTTTTCTCAAATTGCGTTGCTGTCAAATCACCGGCTCAATTAAAAAACGTTGCCAAACACTATTGGGTTGTCTCGTGTCACATGACCAATCGCGTCGGTGCGTGGCGCGCTGTAGCCAATGCAACGCTGGAATTTGAAAAAGCTATGGGCACGTTCAAGTTCAAAACGGTGCGCAACGTTTTGCTACGGTTTCCGGGTTGAACGTCATGTTTCCTGGAAACGGCGTGCACCGATGTGCAACCAGCCGTAGACGGGCTCTGTCTGGTGCAACTCTTGTTTGGTGGGTGTGTCAGAACTGCAGTCCAATCAGCAGCAACATGTATATAAAGCACGCGGTATTAAAGAGAACTCGCACAATGGGTTCAAGGAAAGTAATTTACAAATGTGTTCGATGCAGCTCGGTATACGCAACAACTGAGGATATTAGAAGACATGTTTGTCGTAAGTTTTATTGTAAAAATATAGGATATCAACATAATGATGTAGTTGTTTATATTTTTAGCTTCATTGCAAGTGTATGACATTTGGTATAGAAATAAACAATGGTAATTAAGTGCTTTACCTAAAAATGAGAAAGAAAATACAGGGTATTAAAACAGTATGAACTACAAATAAAGTCAGTGTGTGAGGCTAAATAGATGTGTTTTACTCTGAATTAGGTAAGATGTGTGCTTTCATTTCAGTTTCCACAAATCCCTTCACTCGATTGTTCTGGGCGGCAAGTGCAGTAACTGTAACATCGGACATATTTTGTAGTATTAAACACATATTTATACCGACTTCATCAGGCTCCGAAAATTCTTCACAAAGAACACAAAGAATGGCCTTCTCAGCTGCTATAGTTGCAACTCTTGCGTCATCAGAACAGTGTGTTCAATGCATCACCGTTTATGTTTAAAAAACGTTGTGCAACGTTTTGTCGGGGCTGAACGTAGCCTATGTAAACGCGACGATAGATAATAACGTGAATACTCACTCTACTCCTCACACAAAGCTATTATGAATTTAGAAGGCTTGTGACATTGCTCACCGTTTCATGGACTACTTTAATGACACGGTTTTGTTTTTGTTTTGAATTTTTAGTTTGGCATCTAAATATAATAACTAGCCACTTCATTGAATGGCAAATACAATGCCAGGAAAATAATACTGCATTGAAGTGGGTATTCCTTTAATATGTGTTGATATTTACATTTTTTGCAAAGGTCAAACCAGATTGTATATATGAAGTTTTGTAAAATCAATATTTGTGTAGGCTAGTTATATCACTGAAGGTGATAGAGAATTATTGAACGCAGAAGGCAGACATTTCTTCTGAAATCCTTTACATTATATAATTATCTAAACCATTTTGACACAAGTCATGCCAAAAAATCTGATAATGTACTGAATAATATGCATGGATTCAATATAGCTAATGTCTATTTTCACACCAAAGGTGTCAACTGCTCTGAAATCATTGGAAATCAGAATTGCAGAAAGGGGTGCATGGAAGGAGCTTGTGTACAGGTCTCAACAACTTCCTGCAGATGTGAATGTTTCACAGGATATACAGGCAAGTATGCGGTTACAGTTTTTGATTAAAATCAGAATAATTTTAGAAAGCCTCTGTGAATTATGCATTTCACAATAGAGTGATATTTCTTCTGAGGTGCAGTAATGCATGTTTAATTTTTTACTGTTTGGCTTCATTTGACTCATTATGTTTTGATAATGAGTCATGTGATTAATGATGGGTCATTTTGGGTGCCTTCACAATGGCAGCGCAATTATGCAAACTCATATCTGAGTGAGGCTTTTTTTTCCTTTTTTTTATCTCTACTCGCATTAAGCTGTCTTTCCTAAGTGAAGAAGCGGATTTGAAAAATTGAACAATTGAAGCCTTCATATAAGAAAGTCTTTAGAAGATTCTTGGCGCATAAATGACCAGTTATTTAATAAAGGCTTTAGCTGTGGCTTCATTTGAGTGATATGCTTAGTTTGATAAAACTCATGAATGGGGCCTTTCCTGTAGAAAAGCAATGGAAATAAAAAATGTATGCTCCTGTGTCCTTTCCAGTCTGTTTATAAGGCACGGCCATGACAGGCGTTTGGAAAGTAATGAGTCTCATTTGCTTCTGTAAAACCATTGCTGGGCTAATGAGCATCTCACCCACAAATGTGTAACAAAAGTTTCATGGTCCCTTGGGCGTTCCTGATAATAACATCATGATAAAGACTCCAGTCTGAGGTCCAGGTGGCCTTTGCTTGTTGATTAATTGACTTTTGTGTAGCGGCTGTTTGTTCGAGCAGATAGCAGCCTCTAATGTCATGCCTACAGCTTTAATGTGGAAGAAAAATATCTGGTTTGTCTGACACAGATTTAGGACTATCACAATCTATGATGAATTTTCACTTGAGATTAACCACTCAGAGTAAACTAGCAAAGGAACACTTTGCAATCTACATCAGGAAAACTGGCCTCTTTTGATTTTTCAAGGGTCTCAGACAAGGCAACATTTATTTTAATATCTTACTCAAATATCAACTAACAACTAACTGTGATATTGTGATAATATTGTGAATTTTCAGCATAATTACTCCAGTCTTCATTGTCACACGATCCTTCCGAATCATTCCAAGTTGATTTCAAGTTGAACTAAGTTTTTTTATTATCAATTTAAAACCGTTGTGTTGCTTAAAGGTGGTATCAGTGATTTCAGGCCCAATTTTTTTTTCATCACATTCATCAAATTTTTCCTAATGATCCGCTAGCTGCCCGCCCCATAAGCATGCCGTCAACAAAACGCGTCTCTGTAGGCAGCCTAGGCTCTGAGATCTGCACACAAAAACAAATGGTTTAGCCAAACACTCAAAACCAAAACAAATAGTGTTCCAACCAATCACCGACAGGGTTGTGTTGTGAGGTTTTGTGCTCGTGCACGGCTGCACGCAAAGTCAGAGCTGAAGAAGAAGCTGGCTCAAAACCTCACAACACCCTCACCCGGTCGGTGATTGGTTGGAACACTATTTGTTTTGGTTTTGAGTGTTTGGCTAAACCATTTGTTTTTGTGTGCAGATCTCAGAGCCTAGGCTGCCTACAGAGACGCGTTTTTTTGACAGCATGCTTATGGGGCGGGCAGCTAGCGGATCGTTAGGAAAAATTCGATGAATGTGATAAAAAAAATTTGGCCCTGAAATCACTGATACCACCTTTAATATTTTTGTGGAAACCGTGATATGTTTCTTTTTGAAACAGCATTTATTTGGTATCACTTTACAATAAGGTTTCATTCGTTAACATGAGTTAACTACTTTAATTAACATGAACTAAGAATGAACTGCACTTCAACAGCATTTACTAATCTTAATGTTAGTTTCAACATTTACTAATACATTATTAAACTCAAAAGTTGTATTTGTCAACATTAGTCAAGGCACTGTGATCTTACATGAACAAACAATGAACAGCTGGATTTGTATTAACTATCATTAATGAAGATTCATAAATACTGCTCATTGTTAGTTCACCAATGTAAAGTGTTACCGATCAATTTAATGCACCCTTGAATAAGTCTTAATTTCATTAAAATACTGACCCCAAACTATATACAGTATATGTTGTTTTATATGGCTCAAGAGTCCAGCACTGCAGTAAGATGTGACAACTTTACAAGAAGCTCCATGTTTGCTTTGGAAATTAATTCTTCCGGAAGTTTTCAAAAAATTCTTGTTCCATGAGCATGGTTTTGAGTATAAAATCTCTGTCTCACATTTGCCTTTATCGCAGCCACATATTATTAATGATTCACCTCAGTTTGATGGCAGATAACCACAAGAACTGTTGCACTGTGATCAGCACAGTCTCTCATTGCATATTCTTGGAGCACCTTGTAAGGAACTGAAAGTAACTGGTCTCCAGCTCTGCTCTGTTCGGGCACCCTGTGGGGCCAGCAGCTCTCTGACTTTGCTCAAGCTGTCACCCCATTAATCATAGTGAAGTTAACGGCTGGCCCGGTTCCCGACTGCCCTTACGGACCAGAGCCTACACACACATAATAATGAGGCCCACTCGTGGGACACTTCAAATGAGATTTTCTTTTGATTCCACTCTCCTGTGTACCTTATTCAGACTGCCAGCAGTTTTTGTATCCGCATGTTACGAAATTAATAGGATATGCCCTATTGGGTACACTATTAATTTTGCTATTCACCTGCCCCATGATTTTTTTGTGGAAATTCAAATCCTGTAATTGTCTCGTTTTTGAGTGGTTTTAATAGCAAGGTAGTGCGCAGCAGGGTGGCACTATCTGTTTCATATCACTGCTTTTATGATTTTCATCAACCTTCATGAAGTCATCAACCTTTATCAAACATTGAATCATTTACCTACTGTATATGATGCATTACTATTTCAAAAACCTCCTGCAAGGGATGGTTGCCAATCAAAGGTACTGTAGTTCTTGTAAAAATAAAAGAATATATTAAGCTGTCAAGAGCTTTTCATTTTCAATTTCCCATCGTGGATCCCTGAGAAACACTGCAGAGAGACGTACACTTAGAATGACGCCCAGTGGTGTGTCCTCAAAAGCAGTTGGGTGCCTCTGGGACGGATGACCTTTGTATCATCCCATGAGCTTAACACAGTGGAATATGCTTTTAAAAAAACTGAACGACAAAAAGAAAACTCAGTAACAAGGAAGATAAATGAGTTAGCTCCTGCTGAGGAGCATGGAGGGGGGGAGGGGGAAGCAAAAGCAAACAGAGAACCACTAGGGAATAAAATCAAATCATGTTCACCTTGAACCTACAGTGCTGCATAGTCAAGTCTAAATTTAACCTGCGAGGAGCGGAAATCAGACTGATGTTCCAATCCAGAGTTACCTTAGAGGAACACGCAGCCTAGATGTTCTCGGTCCAAAACCTTCAGCCAGTATGATCAGGTTGCTTGTTTTATGGACGATGGGGACATAATTTGGGCCCTTGAACCTTCACATTAGTGAAGCATCCAGAGAAGTGGGAGAGCGAAATGAGCTTTGTTCTCATTTTTCATCAGACCAAATGAGAGCCATGGGACGCCACGCTGAGACTTTCAGTACTGTTGATATGCTGGAGCAATTGTCCCCTCGTAAAGTTTGAACATTTGTTCTCACTAAGCAGTCAGAAGCGTACAATTATTATGAACATGATTTGGAGCTAAAGATCAGCTGTCTTAAATCAGATTATTAGTGTATTTGAATAATATTTGAAGTTGAACATGATTTTTTTTATTATTATTAATTTTAATATGCACTGGTAAACAGAAGAACATACTTTAAGAAAATAAGTGCTGATGTTTATTCATTTAATCGATCCAGAGATGGAATGTGTTATTGCAAATCCCATTACGGTTGTGATTTAATCATTGGCACAAACCCGGTGTTAAGATGAACATAATAAAGGTTAAGCAAAAGTAAAGAAAATCATATACAAATACATAGGCTAAATCAAACAAAAAAACTAATTTCTGGAATAATTTTAGTATTTACACTTATTACACTAAAAGTTTTCCAACAAGTGAGTTGTTGCATTTTGTGTGGCTGGAACTATTATAAAATTTAAAATAACTGGAAGAACTGGTAATACAGTTTTTTGTATTTCTTATATCTTTTAAATGTATTTATATAAAATAATTGGTTTCACTTTATTTTACTGTATGTGCACTTATGTGTACTTACACTGTACTTGCCTAAGAAAGTACTGGGTAATATACGGTAACTACATGGGTTAAAGGGTTAGTTCACCCAAAAATGAAAATTCTGTCAGTAATTACTCTCGCTTATGTTGTTCCAACCCCGTAAGACCTTTCGTTCATCTTCGGAACACAAATTAAGATATTTTTGATTAAATCTGAGAGCTGGCTCACTCCTCCATAGGCTTCTAAGGCATTATAACTTGCTGTCCCAGAAAATGTATTAAAGACAGTGTTAATATAGTCCAAGTGACTACAGTGGCTCAATCTTAAGTTTCTAAAGCGGCGAGAATACTTTTTGTGCGCAAAAAAAAAAAACTTAATTTGTGTTCCGAAGATGAACGAAGGTCTTACAGGGTTGGAACAACATGAGGGTGAGTAATTACTGACAGAATTTTCATTTTTGGGTGAACTAACCCTGTAAGGTTAGGTTCAAGGATGGTACCTAGTTATTATTACCCACTTATTGTAATTGCTAAAATAAGCGCATAGTGTGTACATGGGGAACAGGACTGTAAAATAAAGTGCTACCAATTAATGATTTAACATTACAGTTTAAATCATTGCATGGAGTCTGTAGTTTTGGGTGTATGTAATTTAAATTGGTTCTAAATTTTATCCAAAATTTTGAAAAAAAAAAAAAAAGCATTCACAAAATGAAAGATTTAATCAAAGTTGTTACGCACGAATGCTTGACGGAAGCATGTGTTTTCATTCATTTTAAGGATAATCATTTAATATCCATTCATTCTCCTTGCAGGTACTTACTGTGATCGAAAGAGGCTCCTCTGCGATTCAAACCCGTGCTGGAATGACGGTCGCTGTGAGGAGACTGCAAATGGATATGTTTGCACATGCCCAGGGGGTTTCACAGGCCTCAACTGTGAGACCACCACTGAGCTTGACAGCTTCTGCAAGTCTAACGGATGTCAACTGGACGAAGCCTGCACCACAGACAAACTTGTGAGGCCTTTTCTTTTTTTTTTCTTGCACCTAATGCTGTTTTTTTATTTTTTATTTGGCCTGAGAGAATGTGATTAATTTGAAATGCCACATGCAAATTTCGGTGACACACCTGAAGCGGATCAGCCTGTGTCACGTTGAAGGTTACAATAACCATTAATAATTGTTTTGATAGCAGAATGGGCATGGCATATGTAATTATTTTTTTTTTTATTGGACTGGAGCAAGTTGTTGCATATTCAGTATAGCACAATAAATGGAGTTATGGGACGTTTGTGCCATGTTCACTTAGAAATGTTTCCCCAGATTGTTACAGTTACAGTCTGGTGTTCATGATCCATTACTGTAATGGAGAGATGAATTTAGAAGAAAGTGGGCCAGTGGCAGACTAATTGTCTTGTGTGACCTTAATTTACTTGGTAGTGAAATTCAGCACATGGGCCTGTCCATCGCAGATTCTCATGAGGCACCTTAGTCATTTGAGAGCATGGACAGTAAAGATAGACTTTAATCTCTCCCTAACACACATACACACACTCAGACACATTAAATTGATTTGTTTGACATTGATTTGGTCTGTCTGAGACATCCTCCTAAGAGAGCTCATCTGTATGAAAATGAAATAATCCTTCACGCCACTCCAGAACTGCACCAATGCTTATATCAGTGGGAGTCTCCGTATTACTTTCATCTGGGATTGTTCTCAGCTTCTATTACTCATCTTTGAACGACTGAGTCAGAAATAATATTGATGTCAGGATCGGTTAGTGAAAGTCAGAGAGCAGAACCAGCTAATGCCTTGTCTATTGTACTGCTTATTCAGCTCTGGATGCTCCAGTGCTGGTTATTTCCCAGGTTTGGCATGATCAGTTCCAAAGAAAAAATTATGTTCTAAGTCACTAATTTTGTTTATCCTGTAGGCAGTCCAAGGTTACCGACAGGGTGCCTGTGCCTGCGCTGGTGCCAGAGCCGGTGTCCAATCTGGCCCCGTTCTGCACGTTTCCTCTCAAATAAAGTTGGTCTCAAACCAGGAAGCAATAACATCAGTCGTCACGGGACAGGATAACGTCTTCATTAAGTTTTTGAAACTTGATGAAAGCAGTGTTGATGTTTGAGAAAAAGCGATCTGTATACCTAAATCAGGACTAATGTCACGTTGCCATAACGGGCTGTTCACATATTGCGTTTTTTGCGTGCAAATTCGTTATTTCAAATTCAAATGAAGGGGCGCAGCAAGCACGCTCATAATAGTTTTGCACCTATGTTCATGGTTGCATAGCAAAGACAGATGGGAGTGGCCCCTTAAAGTGGTATCGGGTGCGGTTGTATCGGGGTAGTTTCTTATTTAAGCTAAAAAGTTATTCAGTCAAGAGCAATAAGTTATTTGAACTTTTGTTTGATTTGACACAGACAGGTCAAATTAGGTTTATTAGGCTGCTGTCACTTTAAGAGCGAATGCATGGATCCAATATACTGATACACATCTGGTTTACATCCGACTTGTTACTTTCACTTAAGACATAACCGACTGTGAACATGAATACTCCACAGGATGGGCATTTTTACTGTGTGTATTTCGACCATTCAAGTACAATAAGATGTAAGAGAGAACTGCTGAGACACACTTAAACTGCTGAAAGATGTTTAAATAGGTTCTCAAAACTACTAACAAAAGTCTACGATGCACTATGCTTGTTTGCGGCTGTGTTACATAGCCAGTTACATTGTTTGCGGCTGGGTTACAGTATATAGCCAGTTACATTGTTTGCAGCTGGGTCACAGTATATAGCCAGTTACATTGTTTGGCTTTCAAATTAGTGGAAATGTGAGTTTACAGATCCACTGGGCCAAGCCCCAGCTCTGGCCAAGCATCAACGGCACTTGGTGAAAATGTGTTTGATGATGCAAATATAATGGTATTCAAGCTCACCTTAGTGTTCCAATTGACATGTAACCAACCATCCTTGGGATGTTTTCTTTATTTTATACAGAATTCCACATGCATTTGTGTAGACCCGGAATGCTCGGAGCAGGCAGAGGTGTGTGGCACTTTGCCCTGCCTCAATGGTGGCATCTGTGTTATTCAGAATGGCCAGTATCATTGCAGGTAAGAGAATTGAGAATACTTAATGACTTGTTAGCTCAGGTCAACAGCATTAGAACTTCTGATGAAGCCTTTTAATTATAATTTCTCTTGTCACAGCCTTAAGAAAACTTTAGGGATACGTTTAATTGGAAAGCTGAACTTGAATGAACTTTATTATTTTATTATTTTGAATTATTCTTTAGTGCATGTTATTCAAATATCAGAGTTGTGGTATTCTGTTTTCATGTCCATGTTGTGCTCTTATTTTTAAGTTTGATATTGCTTTTCTCAGTGTTTAAGGTTTGCTCCCTTCATTGATCCAAGGTGTATGTCGTTAATCAGTCTTGTTATATTCGACTTCATGCTTTGCTGTGCTTACTGATCTGCATTAGATTTGCAGCAGTGCATGTCAGTTAGAAATTTTGACAGTGTCTTCACCACGTTAATTTGGCATATGTCATTAAAGTACAGCTCAGTCAGCGCAGCTTCTCCAGAGCAGCTGTTCAAGCTCTGATGATGACACAGCTATTTCATGATTGACCAGACTGGAAATCTGTGTTTTTACAACAGTAGAAATATTTTCATGCTCTATTGTTTTGTTTATGTAACTAAGACTAATTAAAAAATATAGACCCCACTTTATTGATATTTAAATATTATAGATTTATTTGGAACTTTATTTTTGGGAGCATAGTTCGCAAGTTCAAAGTTAAAGGAACAGTGGTTAAGCTACCTGGACGGAGCAGAAAAAATAAGCTATCAATTGACTGCAAAAGACCTGCAGCAAGACTTGGTGACAACAGGCACTGAGGTTTCAGCTTGCATAGGAAGGCGCATACTAAACACAGATGGTTCCCATGTCAGAACTCCAAGACTACACCACTACTGACCAAAAAAGCACACAAAAAGTTTGCTCAAAATCATAGAAATAAGCCACAGAGGTTTTGGGATTCTTTTCTGCGAACAGGACATTTTCTGCCCTATGGATCAGCGGTATGCCTGGAGAAAGAAGAATGAAGCATATGCTGAGTTAACCCTCACGCGCAATTATAAAATATTCTAGCTGAACCCGAGTGTTTTTTTAAGGCGACTGATATTTTAAAACGTTTCCCCTTATTGTTTCCATGGCGACACGTCATGCTTGTCACGTGACACACCATAGCCACTATAACACTGTATGACAGATGTAACGTTTTTGTCCATTTTCCTTTTTTATTAAAAATATTCACAAACTTGCTCACCATATCTTCAACTATCTGATATTCCGATTCTCAAATACGTGTGAGTTTGTTTTGTCGTTTCAAAACCTTTATAAATTATCTTGATCTATAACGTGAGATGGGCGCCGTCATGTTTGTTTGCCACAGTTTAGAGAGTCCTTTCAGTCGGATTTACAGCACGTGAATTCATCAGTTTCTTCTGAAATACTTAGTAAGCAAGTGGCCCGGTGAACTGGGAGAAGAATAGAGTAAACTCAGTTACTTCCAATATGTGTGTTTGATATGAATAAAACACATATAGGCAAATTATATTTGAATAGATTGTAATTGCTGCTTCCATAGACATCAGTGTGTATTTCAGTGTGTAACTCCAAATGTATTGTTTTACTAGTGCTTATGTGTATTTAAATGTCTGAAACCTAAAATAAATATTATGTGCTTGAAAACTGCATAGTTGTGATATATGACATGCGCTGAGCGTGTCCGTCTCTGGCTCAGAGCCAGCCAAAGCGCGAAAGCATATAGTTTGAATATGTTAGTTATGTGACGTCACTTAACATTCAAAATGCCATATGTGGGACCGTACTCTCAGGGACACAGAAATAAAAATCCCATATATGGGACCATACCGCTCAAAAGGTTAAGCATGGTGGTGCTCGTTGATGCTCTGGGGCTTCTTTGCATCATCTGGCACTGGAAACCTACAGCATGTGGAAAGCAAAATGAATTTATTTTTATATATCAGGAAATCCTAGGAGAAATGCCGTCATGCAGTCAATGAGGAAGCTGAAGTTTGGGCGTCATTGGATCTTCCAACAGTACAATGATCCCAAGCATACCTCAACTTTCACCAAGGCTTGGTTGCAGAAGAAGTTCTGGAAGATTCTACAGTGACCATCACTGTCACCTGACTTGAACCCCATAGAAAATCTCTGGTGGGATTTGAAGAAGGCGGTTGCAGCACGCAAACCCAAGAATATTACTGAACTGGAGGCTATTTCTCATGAGTAACAGCAAAAGGGTATTAAAGATGCTTGCCATGAAGGGGTTGAATAATTTTGAGACTACAGAAGTCATTAAAAGTTGCATTTTCAGTTGAATTTGGGGAAACCACTTAAACCATTTGTTGAGTTGAGCTATTTTAGTTACTTTTGTTTGATTTGTTCATTGCAAACAGCTAAACGTCTGTAAATTTTGCCAATAAACCTGATTTACAATGGGGTTGAATAATTTTATTACAATTATGTGTGTGTGTGTGTGCATATAAATAAATAAATATATATATATATATATATATATATATATATATATATATATATATATATATATATATATATATATAATATATATATATATTAGGGTGCATCAAATTTGAATGGGAAATTTTAATTTCAAAATATCAATTTGGCTGGCATTGCATTTTGTTCCAATTAACATAAAAATGACTTTTGCAAAGTTTTGAGGAATTCCATTGAGATTTAGGGGTGCCACCTAACACATGAACTTTGGCGAAATTTCAAAAAATGTGCAATTTTTAGTCTAATTGCCAAAAGGTTGACCTGGAAATGTTGAGTACAGTGAACTTTTATACAGTAACATGTTCTATAGGGTTATCAAAGTAAAAGTTGTTTGTTTGAACCCTTTGGGCAACTTGGGCATTTCTCAGAATTCAACTTTCAAGATTCTCCATTCATTTTTCCTATAGACAAAATGAATGGAGGTCAATGGGACATGTTCACGTGGCATTACCCTGTTAATTTACTGTAACAATTACAATGCTACTCTCAATACACATGAGACATCTACAGTGGGGAGAACAAGTATTTGATACACTTCAGATTTATCAGGTTTTCCCACTTACAAAGCATGTAGAAGTCTGTAATTTTTATCATAGGTACTCTTCAACTGTGAGTGATGGAATCTAAAACAGAAATCCAGAAAATCACATTGTATGATTTTTAAGTAATAAATTTGCATTTTATTGCATGACATAAGTATTTGATACATCAGAAAAGCAGAACTTTGGTACAGAAACCTTTGTTTGCAATTACAGAGATCATACGTTTCCTGTAGTTCTTGACCAGGTTTGCACACACTGCAGGAATTTTGTCCCACTCCTCCATACAGACCTTCTCCAGATCCTTCAGGTATCGGGGCTGTCGTTGGGCAATACAGACTTTCAGCTCCCTCCAAACATTTTGTATTGGGTTCAGGTCTGGAGGCTGGCTTGGCCACTCCAGGACCTTGAGATGCTTCCTACGGACCCACTCCTTAGTTGCCCTGGCTGTGTGTTTCGGCCAATCTTCAATGCTCTTACTGAGGGAAGGAGGTTGTTGACCAAGATATCGCGATACATGGCCCCATCCATCCTCCCCTCAATACGGTGCAGTCGTCCTGTCCCCTTTGCAGAAAAGCATCCCCAAAGAATGATGTTTCCACCTCCATGCTTCACGGTTGGGATGGTGTTCTTGGGGTTGTACTCATCCTTCTTCTTCCTCCAAACACAGCGAGTGGAGTTTAGACCAAAAAGCTCTATTTCTCTCTCATCAGACCACATGACCTTCTCCCATTCCTCCTCTGGATCATCCAGATGGTCATTGACAAACTTCAGATGGGCCTGGACATGCGCTGGCTTGAGCAGGGGGACCTTGTGTGCGCTGCAGGATTTTAATCCATGACCGCGTAGTGTGTTACTAATGGTTTTCTTTGAGACTGTGGTCCCAGCTCTCTTCAGGTCATTGACCAGGTCCTGCCGTGTAGTTCTGGGCTGATCCCTCACCTTCCTCATGATCATTGATGCCCCACGAGGTGAGATCTTGCATGGTGCCCCAGACCGAGGGAGATTGACCGTCACCTAGAACTTATTCCATTTTCTAATAATTGCGCCCAGCCTAGCATCCCAGCCTTGTGCAGGTCTACAATTTTATCCCTGATGTCCTTACACAGCTCTCTGGTCTTGGCCATTGTGGAGAGGTTGGAGTCTGTTTGATTGAGTGTGTGGATGGGTGTCTTTTATACAGGTTCTGAATTTTTGTTTTAGATTCCTTCTCTCACAGTTGAAGTGTACCTATGATAAAAATTACAGACCTCTACATGCTTTGTAAGTGGGAAAACCTGCATAATCGCCAGTGTATCAAATACATGTTCTCCCCACTGTATACTCCGAATATGTCATTGTCCACTCTAGAATACTGTTGATGTTAAGCTTAATAGTTTAGCTAACATAGATAGCTAACTGTGGTTAGCAAACTGTTGCTAGCTAACGTTAGCTAGATGTAATGAGCACCAAATACCTATAAATATGACTTAAATGACTTATGATAAATAAGTATACAAAGACAAAATTACAGATAATTATGTAATAATACATACCCAACACAGAAAGATCACCTCAAACAGAAAGATAATCTCAGTTTTCTTGAGCTGTAGTATTGTTTACCTCAGATCTCCATTGTGACCATTGAGCACTGTTAAGCACTTTATCCAACGAAACCAGATGTGCGGTGGCACCCCTAAATCATCATGTACTGGAAAAATATTTTGCATGTGTTGTTTCTACATATATTGGAACATTTTTAGCACCCAGCCATATCAAAATTCAAGAATTGTGTTTTTTGATGCACCCTAATATATATATATATATATATATATATATATATATATATATATATATATATATATATATATATATATATATATATATATATATATATATGTTACCGGCAAAGTGTGTAATCCGGCATTCTATAGAATGCCTAGGTAATGAATAGAATTAGGTAATGTATTTTTGCCAAAAACCATCAGGCATTCTATAGTCTACATTCTATACAATACCGGGATTTCACACTTTGCCGGTAACATATGTTTATATATATATCTGATATATCCTGTTTGGTATGACAAATAAAATAAATGGTTCCGCAAACACAGTTCAGAAAGTCTTTTCCCTGTGTTGTTATTTATCTTCTTTTTTTATTTTATATATAAAGTCTGATGCTTCCAGGAAAGAAATATTGAAGTAGAAAAAATAGAAGCAGAAGTAGTCACGTCACAGAAGAAAGATTTACTACCCGGGTAGGTTTAAACTCAGTTTCACTCAAGGTATCCGGAGTGTATGGTGTGTTGTATTCTCTTATCTGTTTGATGACAGATTAAAGGAGAACTCCGGTCAATTTTAACATTGAGCTCATTTTATTGTACATTTGGAGTGCTGTCAATACAGAGAACAGCTACAAAAATCGGTGTTGCTACACCGAGTTATTCTATTTTTAAAATTTGCACCCTGTTGACTTCAATGGGGCAAGTACTAAACCTGCTTTTAGGCTCTTAACATCCTTGATGTGTCATTACATGTGCACAGAAAATGTGAGTGATTCCTTCTGAGAGAACATGAGTGGATCTGACTGCAGTAGATGTAAAAGATATGTATAAAAATGATGTTATTTAAGCCAGTGCAAATACCTGTTTACATCCTGTTTTTCGGTTGAAGTCCAAAGTAGTCGATTGCCGAGTTCACGCGCATAGGTTTAGTTACCTATGATCACCCGCGTGAACTCGGCAATCGGTTGCAGCACAGACAGCGATGAAACGCCAGAAACAACAGGTAATGGTACGTGACTTTAATGTCATCATGGATGAAAAGAAAGAGAGGAGATGTGAGTTGGTTGATTCAGTAAATTAGCTCAGGTCAGGATAATCATATTTTCTGTCTACACCTGTTGATAACTGAGCTAACGACATACACTGCTCCTTGGTAACTTCAGACTTGGCTAAATATTTTATTTGAATACTTAATTAAATATTCTGTGAAAAAAAAAAACACATTCTATGTAGGCCTACCATGAAAAGGAGTCCACTTTAAACCGCAACATTTTCTGTCAGCAATGTACAACAAGTAGCCTAACGTTAGTGCTGTCAAAGTAAACGCATGCGATTCATTTGTCCAGCTTTAACGTATTAAAATATTTATCGCAGCGTCTGTTCTTTCTGTCATCCTTTGGGTTATATGATCATGCTCTCCTTCACGCAAATGTTTTAAACTATCAATGCGCGAGAAGACAAAAGAGAACGCGCTGTCAGTGAATGAATGTCCTCCTGAAACACACACACACACACACACACAGAAAGACGCGCGCCAGTATCGCATTCGCAGACGACAGCGCGCCATCGAGTTCCCTTTCGCGCTTGTACGAACCATAACACACACATTTAGGCTATGTCAAAATGTCAGTTTTGTCGAGTATCTTCACAAGAACAGTAAAATGAGTTAAATACAATCTTAAATAGTTCGTAAAGAGTAGAAAATGCGTGAGACCCTGTCAGCAACGGCGGGTATTAAAGTGACAGCAATTCTCTCTGTTAGTAAAGTTAACCAAAGAACAATGGGAACAGAGAAAATTACTAACTGCCAAACGCTTAAGGATTAATCTATTTTTCATTTATAATTTATGCAGTGCGGACTGTTTTATAAACGTATTCAATTTCTATATAATTCACATTGGTTAGACAGGTAAGGTACAGGTAAATATTACATTTATTATGGGTTTAAGTGATGATTGTTTTAAGTTTACTTAAATTAAAAGTTGTTATATTTTTTTAAGCCTAATAAATGTTTCAAATTTTGGACAAAGAGACATAAGTAGCTATATCAGTGATACTGGTCTTTATTCATAAAAATATGCCATTAACATGCTTGAAAATAAATGGTGCCAATGAAGCCCAAGGCACCCCCCCCCCCCCACACACACACCTCCCAAAAAATTTTCAGGCTCAGGATTTTTTTTCACTTTAACCCCTGAAAATGCGTGGCAAGTCGGCTCACGCGCCTATTGGCTGCCCTATGGCAACTGCAGCAGCCTATCGAGAGAGGCCCCTCGTGACGTCAGATCCAATGGGGCGCTTCGCGCCTACTACGTCACGTCCCGCCGAAACAGGCGTGGCTTGGGCCTATAAATACATAAATACAGGCTGATTGAATCTGTTTTTCATCGCCGAAGCGAACCAGAGTGTGTTGCAAGCACGGCAAAGATACGCAGTACTCGTTTCCTCTTCTAGAGAGAACCGAGGTTGCGTTAGTAACCGAGTACGTTCTCTTACGAGAGGTCTCTCGTACTGCGTAATATCTTACGCTAGGGGAACACAGTGTAAAACGCCGTGCTTGCTGTGATCCAACACCAAAGTCCCAAGGGCAGGTGCCCGGGGCTCATATAGTGGCCTGGACTGATGAATATTATGGGTCTTACACACTGGCCATAGAGTTATTTAATCGATCAGCGAGCGGCGCTCAAGCAGTTTCAGTATTCTGAGCCGATAGCATCAGGGCAGACAATACTGATTTATTAGACCGACAGCAGCTTAGCCTGCAAGGCGGGAACCTCTAGGTTATAAAACCTTATAAATGTAGACGGGGAGGCCCAGCCTGCCGCCATACAGATATCTTGCAAGGCAATCCCACTAGACCAGGCCCACGACGAGGCCATGCCTCTTGTGGAGTGCGCTCTGACACCTAACGGGCACTGCAGGCCCTTAGAAGTGTAAGCCAGCGCTATAGCATCAACTATCCACCTGGATAGACTCTGTTTCGATGCAGCTAGTCCCTTAGAACGTCCGCTGAGCAAGCAAAGAGCTGCTTCGTCTGTCTGAAGATAGTCGAGCGAGACACATAAGCCCTTAATGCCCTGACCGGGCAAAGGAAGCTTGCGTCCTTTTTCTCATTAGAGACCGGCAGGGCCGACAGGGAAAAATCACCTGTGCCCTATAAGGTGTGTTGAGGGATTTAGGAACGTACCCGTGTCTTGGTTTGAGTATGACTTTCGAGTCATTTGGCCCAAATTCCATACACGACGCGCTCACTGAGAGCACTTGCAAGTCCCCTATATGCTTTACCGAAGTGAGAGCTAGAAGAAACACTGTCTTGAAAGACAAGTGTTTGATATCTATTGATTGGATTGGCTCGAATGGGGCACCTTTCACGGCTTCCAAAACTGTAGAAAGTTCCCACATGGGGACTGAGGGAGGTCTGGGAGGATTCAGCCTCTTAGCTCCTCTAAGGAAGCGGATGACCAGATCGTTCCTCCCAAGTGACTGGCCAAGTGTCGGTCTAGTAAACGCTGCTATGGCCGCCACGTAAACCTTGAGCGTGGATGGGGTTCTGCCCTTATCCAGTAGCTCTTGCAGGAAGGAGAGAACCCCCGTCACCCCACAGTCTGGGGGTGATATGCCACGAGCTGTGCACCAGCTAGAAAACACAGACCATTTCGAGGTATAGAGCCATCTAGTACGGGGCCCTAGCCTGCGTGTTCGTGTTTAACACTCCCACCGGGAGGTTAGCGGGTCCCCGTTGATGGCCCACGCATGTAGGGACCACAGCTCTGGGCGAGGATGCCAGATCGATCCCTTGGCCTGAGAGAGGAGGTCCCTCCTCACTGTTTTTTTATTCAGGATACTCCGTCTGGCGCGTGCAATGATGACGCAGTGAATAGTGACGATTCTTTCTGACCAATCAGCAGTCTGCCGTGTTTTCACGTCACATTTTAGTATTGCCTCAGCTCGCTTAGAACCTTGCCGGAGGTGGTCCAAAAAAATACCTGGAAGCAGGTACTGGTACAACTTTTACACAGTGGAAAACCAAACAGAGCCGAGTCGAGGCGAGCTGGTACTGTGTAGTGGAAAAGCGCCAATAGACAGTGAGTCCAGTTCTGTGCCCTGAAAAAATATTCTCTGACTGGGAGACAGTGAACTCTTCGCCCAATTGACTTTGAGACCTAGATTCTCGAGATGTTTGGGTAATATGGTCCTGTGTTCTATGAGCTCTGAGTGTGATCGAGCTAGAATCAGCCAATCGTCCAGGTAGTTCAAAACTCGCATTCCCTGAAGTTTCACGGGTGCAAGCGGCACGTCCATGCACATTGTAAATGTACGGGGTGCTAGGGACAGCCGAACGGCAGGACTGTGTATTGATATGCCTGACCCTCGAAGGCGAATCTTAAAAATCGCCTGTGACGTGACACTATTTGTATTTGGAAATACACGTCCTTCAGATCTATTGACATAACCAGTCCCCTTGGCGAATTTGCGTGAGGATTTTCCTGGTTGTGAGCATTCTGAACCGGCGTTTTGAAAGCACTTTGTTCAGCTGTCTTAGATCTATAATGGGTCTGAGACCCCCGTCTTTTTTCGGTACCAGAAAGTATCTGCTGTATAGATCCCCTTCGCTTTGAGCTTGAGATGAAGGCTCTATGGCCCCTTTGCTCAACAGTTTTGCTATTTCGGTTCGAAGTAGATGTGCTACTTCCTTTTCTACTGTAGTTTCGATTCACGCCGCATAACGGCGGGGATGTCGAGCGAACTGTAGCGAATAGCCTCTCTTTATAATGTTCAGCACCCATTCTGATACCCCGGGAAGCTTTGCCCATGCACTTGCATGAATAGCTAGGGGTTGAATGAGATCTGGGCTCTGGCCGCGACATGGTGGGCTCACATCTAACATAGACGCCGTGCTTGCAGTGTTCGAGGCGGGGGGCACGCTGATCACAGCGGGCAGCCTGCCCGCGCTCGACTCTCCTATGGCGGCTTGCTGAGAGAGAGCGAGCAGGGCAAGGCATGCAGTGTGTAGTGTTTGTGGGCACTGGGTCGTGGGCACATTCACTACGTTTAATGCACAATCGACATGAGTCCATTTTATGTGTACGAGCCCTGGAATGTGGCGGGCTGTGCTTGTGTGTAGGAATGAGCACTGGGCCGTGGGCATTTTTACTACACTCATAACACCATCGGCTGTGGCCGGAATACCAGAAAATACACTCTTTATGAGATTTATCTGGGTCGCCGTAAAAGCAGCGTTTGTGTGCAGGCACACGGACTGTGGTACCAGCTTGTTTTCTGCAAAATACATTGGAACAGTCACATTTTCTGGAACTGAACGAGCGAGAAGTTTTGGTGGAAGTCTGGCTGCAGCGGGACTTGAACAGCGTCGTTTTCCTAGGCAGGCTAGAAAGACTTTGAGGCCTCTGGCTTTATCTCAATCTTAGGCCAGGGCCCACACGGAGGGGGGCGGCGGCCAACAGAGCAAGAGCGTGGTCTCGGGTCCCGGGCCTGTTGACGGACTTAGAGAATGGTATCCTTTGTCTTTAGCACCGTCCACCACGGAGAATGCTGCTGCTCAGGAAGAAAAAGCGCGGGTCTTGAAGACGGCGAAACGCGGTCCCCTTGCAGGAACATCCATCCAGCCGGTTGTGCGCAGGCTCCACGGGCGCCGACCACTCAAGGCCGAGGCTCGCTACGGCCTGCGTGAGCAGACGCATCAGCTCTGCTTCAATGCTGGCCATTTTTCCAGAAGGCTCGCGAGCAGAGGGGGCGAGATCCACAGAGCTCGACCAGTCCTCACTGCCCGACGCCAGACGCGGCTTCTTCGTCGTCATCCATGACGGAAGCGGCAGCAGACGGCGGCCGCTGTCCGGCAGTGAGAGACTCGGCGAAGCAGACGATGAAGCTGGCGGGCGAACCGGCGAGCTTTTGCAGGTTGGAGGAGGACCCGCTGAGCAGTGCGCTTTTTACGGCGCGGCACCGCAGCGGGCGGAGGTGCAGTCTCGGCGAAAGATGCCAGGCGAGTCCTCAGAGTCACCATGGGCATCAGCTCGCAGTGAGGGCAGCCGCCGTCAGCAAGCGCGAGAGCTGCATGTTCCTCACCCAGGCAGGAAACGCAGGTGACATGGTGGTCCCCGTCGCTGAGTGGGGCTCGACATGAGCCACAGAAGGTGCGAGGCATCTTAAAAAAGACGCTCTGCTCTTTTAGAAAGAGAGTATGAGTCGCAGCGGTGAACACACACTAGCAGAGAAAGTATATAATACGCCGGACAGCGTAGCAGGAACAGTGACTGAAGGCGGCGAGTTGTCGACCAGCGGCTTCAGATGCAAAGGCTCGTCCCGCAGAAGGCTTTCTCTAACGGCGGAGCTTCTTCCTCTCGGGATCCAGCGATGCGAGAGCTTCGCTGAAGAGATGAAAAATCAGATTCTATCAGCCTGTCGAGCTGTATTTATAGGCCCAAGCTACGCCTGTTTTGGCGGGACGTGACGCAGTAGGCGCGAAGTGCCCCATTGGATCTGACGAGGGGCCTCTCTCGAAAGGCTGCTGCAGTTGCCGCAGGGCAGTCAATAGGCGCGCGAGCCGTCTTGCCTCTGTCTGCATGCTGCCACAGCACGTTTTACATTATTTCAAAATTAAGGATAATTTTTGGCTTCAATATCTCGTGGAAAAGAGATTTTCCCCTAGCGTAAGATATTACGCAGTACGAGAGACCTCTCGTAAGAGAACTTGTCACTCATTCACATTCACTTCATCTGGATTGACAACAGATATAAATGAAATTTCAGATCTTTCACTTGTCTTTCTTCAACTGCATATTAACTCATTAACTTGTTTTACAAAGAAAATCCTGGGAGAATATACCCACTTAACATTAAACAGAGCAATGTCTGACATATCATTATTATATGACTCAAACACTAAATTAAACTACTGAATGTCATACATACATATTCATTAAATCACATACTCTGATTCTTTTACAACAATATACCCCCAGAGTTAATTAACAATATCAAAGTCTGATCTCTATCATCAAATGGCTCTGTTTAAACACGAACCAATGCACATTAATTAGTATGTGACGCAGTTGATTTTAACATCAACTCTGATTGGTTTAATGACAAAACTATCCTTTATTTCTTCGTCACAACATGCATATTTCAATATTTACGCATCCTCAGTTAGTTGTCAATCATATTTCTTCTGTAAATTAGTAATTGAACGCATATGACTGATTACAGAGCAACAACGGAGTAACAAAACACTCACCGGAATTCCTCTAAATAAAAGTATGAAAATATGTTTCTTCCCCCGGATTTCACAAGAAAAGAACTTAAAACTTTTTTTCTTAACACTCTATTACTCTCTTTTAAAATATTTACTTTTCCTCCGCTCTCTCTCTTGTTTGTAAAATGGCTTTTTTCAATAATTTCACTCGTCACGGAGTAACGCCCTATAGTGGAGAATAGTAGTTACTACATTTCCTTTTTTCTGCTGGTTCGACTAAATTTTGCTCTGGTGCCACCACCACATTGCCCAAATGATAAGAGCTGCATTTATGTTGGATATGAGAAACATCAAATAGCAAATTAAACGAAAGTGGAATGAAATCGCACTACTCGTTTGAGTTGCGCAGCGTGGACCGGTTATTGGCTCTGGGCAATGCTAGTGCAGCGCAAGCTCAAAACAGGTTTGCAGCGGATCTCGAGCATGTGACACTGTTACTACACCGTGCTGGGGGATCCGGTTAGAAAACATTTTAATTAACCTCGGAATAATAACATCGCTGTGAGATCTAGCGAGAAGCACTCGAATTCAGCGCAGAATTTTCTGTTATAAAACCATATCAGATCAAACAGTGTTGACCTGGAAACCCGGAGAAACGCTAACTGCTAATACTAACTGTAACCATGGTATTGTGGGAAAAATATTTTTTTTAGTCATTTCAGGGTTTTGAAAAAAAAAAAAAAAAAAAAAAAAACTACTATAACCAGTATATGGCAGCAGAGGAGCCAACTGGTTGCCTACTCATATAATTATTATTAGCCATTTCCACTTCTTATAAAAAAATAAAGTTGTTGTTAAAAGTAAAATTTATCTGCATCTCAACTCAAGCTCATTGCTTTACTGTCAAATGTGCATGAACATATAATAAATATATATATTAGTAGTAACTGCACTTATTAATGCAAAACATGAGTCATTTTATTATTTACAATAGTACTGTGTTATTTGTGTGTTTCTTAGTATGTGATTATACTGGCCAAAAATAGGAATACATTCTGTAGAGAGTGAAATGTTCATTATATTTCCAGTTGTAAGGTTCAATATTCAGCCTTTGACAGCTTTTGAATTACTTCCTGCTGATAATGAGGGAATCTGCTACAGTTTCGGCTGCTTTATGAGTTCTTCCAGTCCTTGGGGGGTTCACGGCTATGTCTTCTCTTGCTCCTGTTCATCTTTCTAGTTTTTATTAGCAAAGATTACTTGAATCAATACATTTGATGGCCCATCCGACTAAAAGACAAACGGAAGATAAGATAGATATTGAAAGTGGAAAAATGAATTAAAAACTGAGAAAAAGAATGACTAGAGGGTGATAGTGTGTGTGTAAAGAGAAGGGCAGATAAAAGCAATAGCAGTTGGTCACCTGGGAGTCTGTGTTAATAATTGAGTCATCTTGCCTTTGTGTCAGAATAATTTCACTGAAGTCTTATCACAGCAGAAGGAAGGCAAAGATCTGACTGAGGCCAAGGAAACAAGAGGAGATATGAAGCACATGTGCCAGAGGTTGAACATTTAACAGACATTCTTGTCATGAGTTTGCTTAAAGGGTCTTTTAATTCTCCACAAATGTCACCAAGGAGCATTACGGTCATTATGACACACCAGTGACATCTAAAAACAGCAGTAAAGTGCCTGGATTTACTGTGATTGTTACTCTGTGCCATTTTTTTCCCTCTTAGAATCTATTTTTGTATGTGGCTAAAGTTAATGTCATCTTCCTGTAGATGCCTACAAGGTTTTTCTGGGAAGAACTGTGAAGAAATAATTGACTTCTGCGAGCTGCTCAGTGTTAACTGCCTGAATGAGGGATTGTGTCTCAACCTAGTTGGAGGATATAATGTAAGTAACCTAATTTTTGCAGTGGTTTATTTGCACATAAAACTTAATTTCAGATAACATAAATCTGTTATATTACTCCATTAAAGTGAAGTTAAATGAGAACCTTTGGATTAGAAGAGATGTAAATGCTGTGGTGTTAGGAAGTTAGTGGGGAAATGTTGCCTATATACACTATACACCGGCCATTTTATTAGGTACACCTTGCTCGTACTGGTTGGATTGCCTTTTGCCTTCAGAATTTCCTCATGATTCAACAAGGTGCTGGAAACATTCCTCAGAGATTTTGGTCCAGATTGACATGACAGCATCACACAGTTGCTGCAGATTTGTCGGCTGCACATCCATGATGTGAATCTCTCGTTCCACCACATCACAATGGTGCTCTATTGGATTGAGACCTGGTGACTATGGAGGCCATTTGAATATAGTGAACTCATTATCATGTTCAAGAAACCAGTTTGAGATGATTTGAGCTTTGTGACATGGTACATAATCCTGTTAGAACAAGCCATCAGAAGATGGGTACACTGGTCATAATAACACATGGTCATCAACAATACTCAGATTGGCTGTGGCATTTAAACAATGCTCAATTGGTACTAAGGGGCCCAAAAGTGTGCCAAAAAACAACGCATTCTCATCCTAGGGCATCATATACTGACGCTTTTGACATTTCGTCAACATCCGACGCACATGGCTCCCATTAGCGTCAATATGAGATGAAGATTATGGGTAGGTTTAGGTCTGGGGTAGGGTTAGGGTTAGACCGATAGGAGGCGCCTTCTGGCCCATATTTATCTGCGTCTCATAATGACGCTAAAGGGTGCCATGTGCGTCGGATGTTGTCAGTATATGACGCCTTGGGATGAGAACGGTCTGCAAAAAAATATCCCTACATCATTACACCACCAGTACCAGCCTGAACCATTGACAAGTCAAAGACTCATCAGACCAGGCAAAATGTTTTTCAATCTTCTGTTGTCCAATTTTGGAAAGAAAGTGCTTATTGTTGCCTCAGTGTCCTGTTCTTATAGCTGACAGGAGTGGCACCCGGTGTGTCTTCTGCTGCTGCATCCCATCTGCTTCGTCTTAAAGGGGTGGTTCGGGATTTTTGACATCGGACCTCATTTTTAAGTCAGCCTGGTTGTTATTCATCAGTGGAGACATTTTTAAAAAAAAATTATCCAGTCCTTATATTTGGATAGTTAGCCGATGCTAGGCTAGCGCGAGTCAAGGGTAGATGTTAGCCAGCCATTAAAAACCGTTTTACCCACTCCACAGTGCACCAAACGCAAATCAATTATAACACTAGACTATCGATGCAAATGTCCGTTGAGAGAATAATGTTAGAAATCAAACTTACCTTTCATCACATTGCATTAGTTATAATTTGTTCCCTGTAATCATAAGCCTTATCTACAGCAGCAGCGGAGTGATATTGATTACCTAGGCAACTGAGTGAACCGGTACACACATGTACTGCACACACTGTAGTGCGCTTCTTTTCTGTGTTTACTTTTTAGCGCATTACTAACTGGAGCAAAGTAAAATTCCGCAGCTGCTGAGAAACTAGTTCCTTTGGGATCATTGAGATGAAAGGTAAGTTTGATTTCTAACATTATTCTCTCAACGTACATTTGCATCGATAGTCTAGTGTTATAATTGATTTGCGTTTGGTGCACTGTGGAGTGGGTAAAACAGTTTTTAATGGCTGGCTAACATCTACCCTTGACCCTGAATAACAACCAGGCTGACTTAAAAATGAGGTCCGATGTCAAAAATCCCGAACCACCCCTTTAAACATGTCTACATGACTAAATGAAGTGAGCTGCTGCCATGTGATTGGCATACTAGATATTTGCTTTAACGAGCAGTTGAACAGGTGTATCTAATAAAGTGGCAGATGAGTGTAAATATATATATGGCAATGCAAATACAGTCGTGAAATGACAAATAATCATCCCAACATTAACCAAAAATCTCTCCCCACCCCAGCGGCTAATGCACATCTATTAATTTATTATAGTTAATTTTTTTTTTTTTTTTTTTTTTTTCAGTCTCACAGGCACATTATAGCATCCTTGATTTATGCTTGTGTCTCAAGGTTTCAGCCATCCTCTTCTATTTCAATATCATCTTTCTGTCACCCCCATCAACAGATCTGCACTTTGAGTGATGTGTCACAGTTATACACTGTCGATTGAAGTAGTCGCATCTGTTTTTGTTATGAAGTGCTCTAGAATATGCGCTTCACATGGATTGATTTACTTCAAGTGCAATTTGTTAAACTATCAATATTGGTTTTTCATACATGGGGATTTTTCACAGTATGCAAAATTTATGAATTTAAATGCTCTTTTGAAATAATGCAAACATATTTTTAAAGCGATGTCTTACATTGAGTGAATGACCTATGATTCTGACAGATAAATAGTTCATCTAAAAATGAAAATATTTTTTACATTAATCCTTTTGTGTTCCTTAGAAAAAAAATAGAATTATAGGTTTGGAACGGCATGCAGGTGAATGAATAATGACTCAATTAAAATAAAGTTGTTGAACCCTTTCATTAATCAGAATATTCAAATATTTATTTTACATGTATAAAAAGAACAAAATGAGGCTTGAAAAAATCAACATTCTCAAAAAGGAAGAGAAAAAATAGTTTTTGAGTGTGTCAGCATTAACTCTGAAAGATGTAAGAAAGCAGAAGCTCTCTGTTTTATGTTACAGTAAGCTGTTAACGTTCCGGTAAGCTCAAAAGCTTGAAAACTTTGGTTGCTATGTACGGCTTTCCTTAAAAATAACCTGAAAACTTGAAAAACTGCACAGCTACTGTTGCGCATTGGAATTTCTTTGCAGAAGTTTCTGTAATGGATGTAAACATTAGTTATTATAAGAGCTGATTTGGTTAACATGCTGTTTGGAGGCATCTGGTTGTGTAATTTCTAATCAGTCAGATCCTTAATTAAAACTTTGGCATAGTCCAGGAAACAGGCCACATGTTTTCATTAGCACATTGGTGATGAATTTGTTGGTCATCAGCAACATTTATTTTTTCTGAAACTTCCTGCCTGTCTCCCCGTTTAATCTTCCTAAACTCTATGCTGTATAATTGTCTTCTGAGTAATGATTCTTGGAGTTACCAAGGACTAAATTAGCTAATTATTATTAATTATTTTTTTATTTAAGGATATTTAGTAAAAACATAGGGGATTGAAAAGTATAATTACCTTTTAATCAAAAGCTTGAATGCATATTTGAAGAAACTATTAGAACAGCAGTGTGTGTATATATATATATATATATATATATATATATATAACACATGATTGTAGAAGTATTTAGTGCTTTGCTGATTTATTGAATATCTAATAATTCAGGTTAATTACTACTTTTTTTTTTTTTTGTCATCCCCTTACAGTGTCTCTGTGCACCAGGATGGACGGGGGAGTTTTGTCAGTACTTGGATAACGCATGCTTAGCCTATCCAAACAGATGCTTGAACGGAGCCACTTGCATCAGTATGAGTCAGCCAACTGCACCCCCGCACTATATGTGCACCTGTCTCCCTGGATACACAGGTTAAAAGAAAACTATATCAACAAACTCCGGAATATGTTATCCTGATTTATGTTGAAGTTTGCAGAGAGTTTGGCAGCAGAAGCTTTTTTTTTTTAAAGCCACACTCAGATTGATTT
Source organism: Scardinius erythrophthalmus (assembly GCF_964197995.2). Lineage (NCBI taxonomy): Eukaryota > Metazoa > Chordata > Actinopteri > Cypriniformes > Leuciscidae > Scardinius > Scardinius erythrophthalmus. The sequence goes on from NC_138241.1 coordinate 15,364,160, forward strand.
TTTCTTTCTACAGTAGAATTGGAGAGGGAAATTATAGTCACGTTTTCCTGCTATGTCAGAGATTGCATATAGCAAAGCATATTTACATACTGTTTCAGCTATATCTGTTTAATTCTGAATATAGCATAAATATTTCTGTCAGCTAGTGGATGTGTTCTGCTGGTGACATTTTTGAGAAAGTAACATGACACTCAGACTTACCTCAAAACTGAATGCAAAATATAATATAATTCTTGAATTTTAATTAAGGTAGCAAACTGGATTAAGAATTAGATTTTGAATGAAAGGAAACTCCCAGAAATATTATTTTAATATTTATGCTGGGAGAACAATTAATTCACTTTACTTTAACTCAAAACTTTCTTTCAAAATGAAGCCAACCATCTACGGAGCCCCTGAGGGGACCTTTGCAAAAAAAAAAAAAATTATAAGGACTTTCGTGTGCGCACGAGAAACTCACGCGTTACAATTTCCGGTTTGCGTTCAATTTGCGTCACTGCCATCTATATAAGTAAACAAGAGCATGGATGTGGATGCACATGAATTAATCGAAATCTATTTTAAATTAGGACTTCAATATAAAGACATATATAAGATAAAATATAATATAAGATATAACACGTTTTGTAAACATTATAAACATTACAAAATACATTAAAATCAGCACATTTACTCAAAGGCTAAAATTTGTTGTTGTTTGACATGTTTTGAAGTGTCTATTTTAGCAAAAATCCCAAGTAAAGTGCTACTAAAGACAAGACTTAGAGACATATTTTAGTCACAGTTCAAATAATTTTATTAACTTTGAATAGACTTTTAATAAACTTTGTATTTTTATGTGTATTGATAAAAAAAATAAACAAGTAATAATCTTCTGCTACTGAGATGAAGGAAAATTTTTTTTTAAGAAGTAAAGTTCACAAGATTGCTATTTATCTTGATCAAACTGTTCCGTCATCAGCTCTTCCTCAGTTCCGCACTGCAGAATAAAATAGTCATCCTCTGCTGCAGTTGTACGGATTCTTAACGCGTTTATTGCAACTACATTTCATCTTTTTCTCATCAAACAACCAGACTAACGAATGGTTCGACACAACCCGTACCAAAGAGCTTAGACAGGGCTTTCTTCTGTATAGATATACTGTAAATACAGGGTAAATGACGACTGTTGGCCTACCATGGTCGCCCTCGTATTAATAATAATAATAATAATAATGATAATAATAATAATAATAATAAATTAAGATATAAATAAATATAATTCATTGTAAATTAAATATTTTAAACACTAATACAAAAAGGTAATAATTGACTGTATAATAGTCCTAACGTTCATGCATGAACTGTCATTCAGACTGACTATCTAACAACCAGAGAACAGAGAACATCAGAGATATTAAAATACATACTCTTCTGAGTTTTATGATGTAGGCCTTTTTTATTAAAATGTATTAGCCTATCATTTATATCTCAAGGATGCGCGCTTGTGCGTGGCACACTCAGTCATACTGAGAGGGAAACACGCATTATATTATTAGGCTATAGTCTATTCAGAAATAGTGTAAAAGACCTGTAAATAAAACACAACATTAACATTATAAACACTATTAATAACATATAGGCTATGCGTATTTTACTTCCCCTTACTAGCCAAATCCTTAAATGAATGGTATCAGAAAACAACAAGAATGAAAAATAAGTAACCACTTATAATAATAATAATAAAAAAAATACATAGCCTATAAAAATAGCCCATTGTGCCCTTTATTACAACCTTTAGCTTATTTTAAACGCCAAGCCTAAACTAATTTATTTTAATCGAAACTGAAACTATACCGCAAAGTTGGGTTTGCGCATCTTTGATTCGGTCCAAAGTTTAATACTGAACAGGAATTAATAATAATTTAATAATAAACCGGCTTAACATCTTTTGTGTTCCTCAGAAGAAGGTCCTCCTGGTTTGGAACAAGTGTGAATATTTTCACTTTCTTGTTAACTATCCCTTTAATATTTTGTTTCCCCCATGTTGGCAATGTAATACATACATAAATGATATATACATCATCCATATTTCCACATTTGAATTAATGGCGCTATAGCGCAAACCGGAAATTGTAACGCGTAAGCACGCAAAAGTCCTATTTTTTATTTTTTTGCAAAGGTCCCCTCAGGGGTTCCGTAACCATCAATATATAATCAGTGCATTTATATTTTTATAATAATATTTATTTTGTATAAATTGTGTACATTTAATGGTGCTGTTTGACAAAATACCTATTTAAAAGTTTTTTTTTTTTTTTGACATACTGAGGAAAACATTCTACCAGGAAAAAAATAGGCATATTTAGTCTATGTAATTATGTTATGTTTCATTACAATCTGTGTTAGACCAATTCTTGGAATTGCAGTTCCATAAATTACTGTTCTTGTCATTTAATATCCTGCGGGCATGGCCAGTTCTATTCAAATTCCAACTCATGAATTTGAAAAGGAGCCAGTTCTGAATTTTGCCCTAGCCTGAATGACACAGTTTCATGTCCAACTCTATATCATCCGCTGTAATGTGACTCAGAGTGTGTGTCCCACCGAGACGAGTCCGGCTGCCCTGAGGCATCTCTTTACCGTAACTCATCTTTGCACATTGCCCTCCTAACTGGATTATTCTGTAATTTGTTTCATCATGCCTGCTAAATGAAGGGCAAATAGAGGTTAGAGAACACTGAATCGGTAAATCGAACTCGGAAAGCAAGATCTTTCATTAGCTTGGCCACCAGCACATGAGCACAGGAGGATCTATTTGCCTAAACAACCCAGAAACAAATAAACAAACGAGGAATGATTTACTGGATTTAATCCGTCATGACGTAATGATCTTGGTGATATGCATTGCATTTTAATGCTCTTGCATAGGAAAATATGAAGTCTTTTATAGGCGCTTTACATGAATTATAGATGATCTGCATTTCACGACACCTATAAACCGTAACATATAATGAAGCTGTATTGCCCATTTCTTTGAATATTACATGGCAGATCTCATATTGTCAACGGGATAATCGCCCATGCTTCTGTGTCCTTGTTATCACCTCTCAGTCTCCTTGATGGCTCTATTTCCCTTCTTAGCGGATGAAGAAATCCATCTTTCCACATCCCAGTTGTCAGCGACAAGAGGCACCTGACGATTTCTGCCTCTCTGTGGGCTATATAATGGATTAGAATACTACTAGGAGAAAACATGTCACAGCTGAAACCTCGATGTTTTATTTAGACGTCTCGATGATGCTAGCGATATCTCCTTCGATTAATGACCCTAGAGACTTAAAAACGACCGTCCCTGTCCCATTTCTCACCACAGTATTGCCAGAAGGCCGATGTGAAATGTCAAGTGCTTTCATTATAATCTTCCTCCAAAAGTCAGACGACATGTTGAGGGAAGATAATGTGACTTCTGCCACAGCAGAGAAAAGCGTCAGTGAAGCAGATCTTGCACTGGATAAGACTTTTTTTTTTTTTTCTCTATAGCTTGCCTTGCTTTTTCCATGCAAAGATTTGATTGATTTGATTCCATGTTAAGTTAATTGTTACGAAATAGCATGCGGATGAACAATATTGGACTCAGATCTGCCATTTAGTTAGGAATGCGACCTTCAGAACAGTTCTTGAGTTGCTGCTGATTACAAACTGCTATGAACTGCCTTAACATGCACCACAAAATCCCATATGCCCCGTTTATTACGTTTTCAGAGATAAACCTGAAGATAATGATGCAGCTTTATTTATAATGTGCTGGCATCCATACTCTTCAAGAACAATTAGTTTAAAAATGTTTCTAAAAGAATAATTCACCCCTAAAATGAATTATAATAGACATATGTACTCATCACATATATGCTTTATTTATTTTTTTCCTGTGGAAACAATATAACAGATTTGAATAATCTTAACCATGTCTTTCAAGCTAATTTTAGACAAAAAAAGTAATTAAGTACCATAAAAAGATATTTTAAATGGTATTGATATTAGTTTTAGTAATTGTAAGTGCTTTTATCATTTTAATCTTAATATTTCTATTTAGCTTTATTATAAGTATTTTTTTTTTATTTCAGTCAGTTGCCAAAGCAACATTTATAATTTTCAGTTAAGCTCAATTCAGTTCAGAACAAGCAGCAACCTTGAATCCAACACGGAAGTGACTTAAACTGAAATTCATCGACTGGCCACTACAGACAGGCTCCAAAAAAGTGTCAATCATATACCCCCACGTTAAAGTGGCCAACATCCTGGTACAACAAGTGGTTTTGGTCTATATAGCTTATTTTGCCCTTCATGACAACTGTGAGGGGGGTGATATTTTATTTTTTAATAATTCATCCATTTAAATTATATTAAGCCTTAAAGTTCTGCATAATTAAGGGTGTGGCCACTTGAGTGACAGGTGGATTGCCGCCGCTGTAACTATAGCCGTGTGTCTGCTGTCTGTTAGCCTTCACAGCACCTCAGCTAATCCCGCCTCTTTGCCCATTTTCGGTTTACCACAACACCATAAAATGACACACGGTTGCCAAGATAGCAACGGCCGTCTCCGCCCACTTTGGGCTTCAAAAATGCTCTTCAGATTCCTACGGGTGACGTCACGGACACTACGTCCATATTTTTTTTACAGTATTTTTTTAGCAGGTTCAGAACTATTTATTTAGTTCGATTCCCTTTGCCTCCTCAATTTTTTGCATATGTTGCATCATTTTGCATACTATCAGTCTGCGTTAACTGTCTGAACTGTGACTTAGTTAATGGCACTTTGAACTGTTGCTAAATTAGTTTCTTGTGGGTTAGTTTCAGTATGTAAAATATGATTTTGGATTTTGTCAAATATCATTCTCTTCTCTGTGACATGCACCACACAGTGAGCCATGGGGGGGAGAAAGTTTCCAAATTTACTTCTAAATCCCAAATGTCAAAAGTGAAGTCAATATCTTCAGGGCAGACGGAGCGTAAAAGCTTAACTAAGACTCCTTTCACACCCCTGTCTTCCTGCAGGACGCTACTGTGAGGCTGAAGTAAATGAGTGCGATTCCAGTCCCTGTCAGCACCGGGGAACATGCACTGACTTTGTTGGATACTACAACTGCGCCTGTCCTTCAGGTATGAGTTTCTCTTACTCCTGAGAATGAGCTTTTTTCCCCTTTTTTTTGACTGTGCCATAAATCCCCACAGTGCCAGCACCAACAGCTCTGACTGACAGGTGAACAAATCACTCCCGTTCTCACACTGCCAGAGCTCATTAGTACTGCAGAATTGTGTCAATATTGTGTTATGAAATGCTCTTCCCTTTTGAGGCCACCGCATTGATATGGTTTCCTCCCGTAATTGTTGGTTCTGCTCACTCTTTCTGAGGCATGATTTGCATTCACTGATGCAACCTGATGGCTCACCCTAGAGATTGGCAACTCACTGGCGGGGTTACAAGCATGCTTCTCTGCCAGCTGCTCCCTTCCGCTCGATGAGTAGAGGACCCAGAGTCCCAAACGCCCCCTCCCTAAACCTGCCCACGCATACTCGTCGCTCAGAGAAAGAGATGCAAAAGGGAGAATCATTTGAATGACTTCCTCATAAATGGACTGAAGATGCTTTTTCTGTTTTAATAATAAAAAACTTGACTAGGCCATTTTGAAATGGTGGACATTATTTAATTATGTTATATTGTTGTAAATGTAAAATGATGTCATTATTTACTCACCCTCATATCTTTCCAAACCTTTAACACTTACTTTGTTCTGCAGAACATAAAAGAAGATATTTTGAAAAATGTTGGTAACTAAACAGTTTTGCCTACCGTTGTCTTCCACTGAATAGATTTAAAAAAAAACACAGTGAGACATTTCTCAACAGAACTTGTATGTTCCTCAGAGGATAAAGGAAAATACAGGTTTGGAACAACATGAAGGTGAGAAAATTATGAAAGAATTTTTGTGTGTGTGTGTGTGTGTGTGTGTGTGTGTGTGTGTGTGTGTGTGTGTGTGTGTGTGTGTGTGTGTGTGTGTGTGTGTGTGTGAGTGTGAGTGTGAGTGTGAGTGTGAGAGAGAACTATCCCCAAATTAACCATGGTTTTATTTGGCGGATTGACTACCATTTGTTTAACCACAGTTTTACTACTAATACCATGTTTAAACTATGGTTAGTGTAGCAAAGCCATGGTTAATTTGTAGTTACCATGGTTTACCATCAGCTGTCCACAAAGACCTTAACCAGCCATGGTACCAGCACAAAAACACACTCTCAAAATATCATCTTGATTATTGTTATCAACAAAATCTTTGAAAATATCAAGATATAATTTATTTTGTCAATATTGCACCCCTAATGCACAGCATTGATTTTTATTTCTTCAGGTCTTAAAAAGGTCTTAAAAAGCCTCAAATTTTTTCTTTAAAAATGTGCTGCAACCCTGCCTTTAATGGCATTATAAAATCTATGATTTAGTGAGCATAGATCACAAAAAATGATTTCAAGCCATATGGGTCTGGATTGTTTGGAAGAGAGTAAATATCTGTTGAATCTTGAATATTGTATTTACATATTACCTTTTTATTCTCCTGAATTGGAACATGAAGCAGTTTAATGTAATTAAATAATAATCATAAAATATCATAAGAAAACAGCTGGATGAAGCGCCATGGATGGTCTCAATGTTTTTAAAAGTTGTTTTTAACTGCATGTATGAATAGACCAACAATAGCGTACCGCACGATATACGTCACCTTTTCTCATTAATATTCATTAAGCTAGCGACGGTTGCTAGGGGGGTCAAACTCGCGCGTGTCACTCATGCTAGACGCATGTAAACAGTTTACGGACGAGATGTCTACTGAGCTAAACCTGCTAACTCTGTCCGAGAATGATGTCCCCGGTGCCAAATTCACTGGTATAGAAGTAGAAGAACATACAAATATTCAATTGAAGAGATGGCTTGAGTGTAGAGGGCTGAAAAAGACGGGAAAAAGAGCCGACCTGGTCCAGAGGTAGATTGTTATCGACAGAATTTCTCCCCCAAAAAACATCGCCTTATGCCACTGACAGTGACATTTTGCAGTTTCAACAAGCTATCTTTTACCACCCTATGTCCTGTCTGTCATATATACTATGTCCTCTGGTTGTCTTACGTCTGACAGTTGTTGGGGGTAATTTATATTATTATTATTAATGTATTTATTTTTTGTTTAGCGTTCGCTAATGCTACTTGGTCACAACCAACAACACTTAATTTTTAATTAATATCAAATCTAAATTCTCTCAATTATTTTACCCTCCCCCCTAAGGCTGTTTCCTTACTACAGAAAAAGTAAATCTGTCAGATCTAGGGCCTACCTGTAGCATGACCAGGCTTGCTAGAAAAAGGCAGAGGCTGAACATGTCTTACATATTTAAATAAGAGTATTTTAAGAAAGTAGGCCTACATATGACTTTTATGATAAATACATGTCATTCAAGGCAGTAGTAGCACCTACAAGTAACTATATATGTATATATATATATGTATAGTATATATATATAGGCCTATATATATGTATATATGTATGTATATATATATATATATATATATATGTGTGTGTGTATATATATATATATATATATATATATATATGTATATATATATATATATATATATATATATATATATATTATATATATATATATATATAAATAAGAGAGAGAGAGAGAGAGAGAGAGTGAGTGTGAGTGAGAGAGTGTCATTCATTCATTCATTCATTCATTCATTCAAAATAATGTCTAGGGCGTAGACCCATCGTTCACATTTATCCCTCTGGGTTTTTGGCTTCGGGAAATGAATAAAGAATACATCTTTCATATGTGGACGGTCATAGTGTCTGGAGTCGTTTCTGCAAGTTCCATAGCAGCAGTGTTTACTCGGCATGTTCTTATTTGAGGGAGAACCGGCAGAAAACAAGCAGTACTAGCATGAATCATAAGCGAGCGCGCTTCTATGTTGACCCCCTTCCGGTTTACGTTGCTGACGTCACGCGGCCTTGCGGTCTAAAAATAGCACTCGTGCGGCACGCTATTAAAAAATATTTATTTAAAGTTGTGGAATTTGCTATAAATGCGGTCATTTTAAAACTCATTCTTAAGGCATGTTAAAAATAATAAAGCTAAAAAAATGACAAAAAAAATCGACATACATTTTATGTAGTATTAACTGCTCTAATCGACCATAGTTGAGCATCCTGACCCATCCTTAATTTTCATAAGTGTGATCTTCCTGCTTATGCTTCCATGTGAATGTATTTTGAAATGATTGGTTTTCATTTTGTAAAACAAATGCAAGCAAGCCAGTTTTTTTTTTCTCTCACTCAAAAAGCCCTTGAAAAAACTAGCCTGGCCTCTTTCTGACCTTTACAATTTTGTTCTTTTCACTTGCACTGACTGACTTTTAAGCTTTGAATAAGCTTTCAAAAAATTGATTGCCGTTTTCTTTTACTTTCTTTTTCGAAACAAAGGTTGGGGGAGAAATTTGATTTCCAGCTTGCTTCATGTTCATTGATTGACCTTATTGATTGAGGTACAATGACATGAGGAAAATATGGAGTGCATTCTCAAAAGCATTAACAAGAGCGAAGGCGTTTCAATCTTGTTTAATCTTTTAAATTCCAGTTTTGCACAAGATTTCTTTTAGTTCCCAATCAAGGAGGCAGCCATGGTAAAGGCTAAGCGATTCTTTAAATTGTTTTGTGTTTCTCACCTCCCTTTGCAGGATACACTGGTGTTGACTGTGAGATTGACATAAACACCTGCGCATTTCCCAATGTCACCTGTCCTCCTGGAACGTTCTGTGTGGATTTGCCAGGTGACCAGTCCCATGTTTGTCACACTCAGTGCCCTCGCTATCTACAGGTAGGTCAGAATTGGTCAGCCCCTTCTAATCCCTCGTAATTCAAATCATTTCCATTACAATGTTCTCAACTATTACTGTAAATTAGGAAATATGATTTTATATGTGCATTAACACCATTATTACAATAATTCCAACAAAAGTAATAATAAATTAAACAAAAAAACAAACAAACAAACAAACTGGACTGTCTCATGTCCAAAAGAATTGTGCATTCTGAATAATAAATAGGCTAAATATATTTATCCACCATAAGCTGCACCAGTCTTATATATGGAAGCTTGTTTCCGCCACAGAATAAAACATTTTAAAAGATAATTGCGACTTTTTATCTCACAATTGCGAGTTTACATCTCGCAATTCTGACTTTATTTCTCAGAATTGCAAGATATAAAGTCAGAATTGCGAGATATAAAGTCAGAATCACGAGATATAAAGTCGCAATTGCGTGTTATAAAGTCAGAATTGCGTGAAATAAAGTCGCAATTGCGTCTTATAAAGTCAGAATTCTGACTTTTTTTCTCGCAATTCTGACTTTATATCACGCAATTCTGACTTTATAACACATAATTGCGAGTTTATATCTCGCAATTCTGACATCTTTTCTCAGAATTGTGAGATGTAAACTCACAATTGCAAGATATAACGTCTAATTCTAAGGGGGGGAAAAAGACAGACTTTTTTTATTTTTTTACCTCAAAATAGTTTATATCTCACAATTCTGACTTTATAACACGCAATTGCGACTTTATATCATGCAATTCTGACTTTATATCTCGCAATTGCGTGTTATAAAGTCAGAATTGCGAGATGTAAACTCGCAATTGTGAGATAAAAAGTCGCAATTATCTTTTAAAATGTTTTATTTTGTGGCGGAAACAAGCTTCCATACTTATATGCTCGTCTTCTAATTAATAGTTTTTTTTTTTCTCTTTCTGATATTTCAAACCTGTTGGGTTTACATTTTTTAAAAGAAATTGACTATTAAAAGGATTGCTTGTGTGCAATGATGTTTATTCGAGTCTTTTAAAATAGTTGAATGAATGAATGTAATGATGTTAAATAGGCTATATGCTATCAATAACGTACACAGCGTAGAGGAGAATGACAGTCAACTACTTTGAATATTATAGCATTTGGGGCATAAACATGTAAATAGTGTAAAGACTGACATTGAAAAATTACATTATGAATTATGAAATGAATATTAAAATATTTAATCCAAATAAATAAATGTTTGTGGTTCGTACTGATGTTATTCATCTGTTCTCATACACTTCAGCGTCGCGGTCACTAGTTTAGACGAGCGCTGACACCCTGTGGTGAAATAATGGCGTATTTTTAACACATCAGAACATCAGAATATACCTTCACCTGTCAATAAAAATTGGCAAATTTTTTAATCTTATTACGGACACTAATTTTATGTGGCGTTTGTTCAACTCATTGACCACAGTACATTGAAAGTAAACATAACCGGAAATAAGTGAGACGTACTATTTCCAAACAGAAGTGGTCCATTACACTAACAAAACTTCCAGTCAGCTGAACTGTTTTATCAACGACAAGACAGACAGTAAATAAATGAAAAAGCTTGAGTCATGTCAAGGATAAACAGTTTTTTTACAGTAACGAGAAGGCATATGCACTTTTTTAGTGTATGAACTCATTCAAAATGCATACACCACCCTCTTCCACTTCCTTTAAAGCACATGAAAAGAGCAGGTAAAAAAAAAAAAAAAAAATGTTCTTTGCATGCTATATTCTTTTGAAGATGTGTGAAGCTGTTTCACGCTTTGTCACTGAACTATATACCAAAGGCAAATTGCATGTCTCTTTTGAACACGCTTGATCATTGGGATTTGTTTTACTTGTGCTGATAATCACCTACGTAAATGGCAATTAAAATGCATTAGCTTTCCTTCATTAACCAGCATGTTTTATTTAGCAATGGGACCAAGCAATTCTGTTTACAAAAGACCAGAATTACCTTTACACACATATTTAAATGAGGGCTTGTTCTGGAATAATGGTTGATTTTAATTTTGACAGCCATGTGCCAATGGAGGACATTGTGTTCTTAACAACATCACCAGTTACGCTTGTGTTTGTGCACCTGGATGGACTGGGCTGACCTGCTTGGTCAACATAAATGAGTGTGTCCAGCACAGGTGTCAGAACGGAGCCACCTGTGTGGATGAGGTTGGTGGGTACAGGTGAGTCTGGGTGAGAATGTAAGTTTAGAATACAGCAAATGCCTTGCTTGGAAATTAAGTGGATTCAAATAGGATTCTGTCATATAAAGGTTTTTATAAATACATGAAATACATTTCAAAGATGGTTGTGTATATTTATACAGAATTATTTGCCCCCTTGGTAAATATGATCAAAGATGCCTGTAAAAAAATAAATCTGCATTGTTATTCCTTTTGATATTTTATTTAAAAAAAACAGCAAAAATCTAACCTTTCATTGAAGTAAAAGAATTGAAAGTGGGGGCAAAATCACATTATGAAATAAATGTTTTGGAAATTTTGCCCCCTTTTATTAAATACTTTTTGCAACCTCCTTTTTCCAAGGTAACAGCTCTGAGTCTTCTCCTATAATTCCTGATGAGTTTGGAGAACACCTGACAAGAGATCAGAGACCATTCCTCCATACAGAATCTCTCCAGATCCTTCAGATTCCCAGATCCATGTTGGTGCTTCTTCTCTTCCGTTCAGCCCACTCATTTTCTATAGGGTTCAGGTCTGGGGACTGGGATGGCCATTGCAGATACTTGGTTTTGTGCTCAGTGACCCATTTTTGTTTTGATTTTGATGTTTGTTTTTGGATCACTGTCCTGTTGGAAGATCCAACCACGGCCCATTATAAGATTTCTAGCACAGGCTGTAAGGTTTTGATTTTTTTTTATCTGTTGGTATTTGATCGAATCCATGATGCCATGTATCTGAACAAGATGTCCAGGACCACTGGGAGAAAATTAGGCCCACAGCATTAAAGATACAGCAGAGTATTTCATTTTACACATGGGGTACTTTTTTTATCCCTGTATGAAACCTTTATGCAACCTGTGTTTGCTGCCAAAAAAGCTATTTTTTTTGTTTCATCTGACCATAGAACCCGTCCTGTTTCCAGTAGTGTCAACTACTGACTTTTGACTTTTCAAACGTTCTATGGACAGATGAAACAAAACAAACAAAAAAAGAGCTTTTTGGCAGCAAACACTTAATATAGGTTTGGTTCATACAGGGTTAAAAAAGTACACCATGTGTAAAATGAAATACTCTGCTGTATCTTTAATGCTGTGGGTCTAATTTTCTGCCGGAGGTCCTGGACATCTTTGTTCAGATACATGGCATCATGGATTCAATCAAATACCAACAGATAAAAAATCAAAACCTGACAACCTCTGAATCTGAAGGATCTGGAGAGATTCTGTATGGAGGAATGGTCTCTGATCTCTTGTCAGGTGTTCTCCATACTCATCAGGCATTATAGGAGAAGACTCAGAGCTGTTACCTTGGCAAAAGGAGGTTGCAAAAAGTATTTAATAAAAGGGGGCAAATAATTTTTCCCAATGTGTTTTGGAGAAAAACATTTATTTTATAATGTGATTTTCCCCCCACTTTCAATTATTTTACTTCAGTAAAAGGTTAGATTTTTTTTTTTTTTTTTTTTTATAAAATATCAAAAGGATTAACAATGCAGATTTTATTTTTACAGCCATCTTTGATCATATTTACCAAGGGGGCAAATAATTCTGACCAGCACTGTGTGTATATATATATATATATATATATATACTGTATATATATATATATATATATATATATATATATATATATATATATATATAATATATATATATATATATATATATATATATATTAGCATGAACTCAAATGGAAATAAAAAGTAGCAATGAAAGGAATGGTTTACCCAAAAATAAAAAAAAATCTGTCATTATTTTATTTTCCCTCATGTTGTGCCAAACCTGCATGCTTTGTTTCTCTACTGAACCAAAAATGTAAAGAACTTTACAGATTTTTTCCCCCATAAACCGACAGTTTGTAGTGAGTATGGACTGTCAGGCTCGGCTACAAAAAAGAAACAATTGCACACCCTAAATGGACACCCTAAAAATATTCCATATGGCTCATGTTCTGTGCTCCAAGTCTTCTGAAGCCATACGAAAGATTAGTGTTATAAACAGGGCAAAATGTAGTCACTATTTGTTGATAGCCCTCACATACGCTCCTGCTCTTAAATCAAATGGCACCTGGTGCATTTTGAATGTCAATAGCATCAAACAGTGATTCCCCCCCTCCCCCCCATTTCCATTTCCATTTCCATTTCCATTTCCATTTCCATTTCCATTCCCATTCACATGTATATTATGACTTTAAATTATACATTATTTTATATTGTATGGTCACTATGTATGGAAACAAATATTTTGTGTTTCATAGATACACCAATAGCATAAGGGTTCAGAAATGACATGAGGGTGAGTAAATGACAAAGTTTTAATTTTAGGATTAATTATACCTTTAATATAGCATGTTGTTGTCCTAATGTGGTGCTTTTTCCCCCAAAAGAGTCATTGAGATGGATTTATCCATTTTAAACAGGATGCTTCCCTTAGTATAAAATTAAAATTGAAATTCTGTTCATGTACAGTAGCTGTTTACAGTCTCATTCTAGAATTAAACCACCCATAGCTGCAAAAACAAATAGCATGTTCCTGTGATCGAAAGCTAAGCAAATTACATCGTCCTCCCCCATGACTCATCCATTTATTTTCATACTGTGTCTGGCTGTTTTGCTTGGGATTCCATTTAAGAGATACTGTTTTATGCATTTCAAGTTGCCTTTGCGGTCACGGATACACTGGAGTCCTCTGCGAACTTGACATTGACTTCTGCTCTGGGCATCAGTGTTCAGAACACGCTGTCTGTCTGGACCAACGGCACAACTACACCTGTCACTGCATGCTGGGATATGAGGGAAAGTTCTGTGAGCTTGAGACAGATGAATGCAAAAGTGCACCCTGTGCCAACAGTGCCACTTGCATTGATCTGGTGGCAGGATACCAATGCCTGTGTGCTCCAGGATTTAAGGGTAAGCTAAATGTTTTACTCTGTGGTACCACTGACTGTCTCTGGCCCTTTGTTAGGCATTGGCTTTCAATATCAACATTGTTGAATTCCTTATGATAAAAGAGAAAAGGTGGCTATAAGTATAGCATAATCATGATTCGTTGTTTGAAATAAATTATTTGAAACTATTCTTTTAAAGTATTATAGTTAATTTATTTATATGAAGGTTATAAGCAAGACTTCAAGACTTCAAAAAAAAAAATTTTCTCATTGAATACACTGTTTTACTTGGAAATGTGTTTCATTACTGGAATAAAACATGTTTCAAATGGTAATTCACATTGGGCCTCATTCATGAAACTTTCGTTAAAGTAATATGCACGTAAAACAGACCTTCCCAAAAACTCGACTCTGGATTCACAAACGCTTAGTAAACATCAAATTTGATAATTAAATATGTGTATGTTAATGAATTCCAATCATTTGTAAATAGGGTGCTCATGCATGCTCATTCAAAATTAGCATAATCCCCATCTATGAATTACAACTATGCAAATGACGTGTCCAGGAACGCTGTGGAATCTTCTGGACTTCCTTCTCAGGTTTGGCTCCATTATATTGCATAAATGCAAAGATTAATATTAGACTGATAGGTCATATGCCTAACAATAAATATTCAATTAATGTGTGTCCACCAAAGCTTTTTTATCCAGCTGAAAAAAAGCCTGGTTTGAAAGTGCTTTGCAAGCACAGCGTTTTTCCATCTGAGATGCTTTGTTTGCTATAATTGGGATTATCCATGGCAGTAACGTGTGACTACTATCTCATTTGGAAGAATTTCACTGTATATAAAAATGCAGTAACCAGCAATATTAACTTCTCCATTGTTGTTCAGTCGTTGTACAAGTAGGATGGTTGGTCTGTGTAGTTGGTCCTGACCCTCCTCCACTGTGATTGGGCGGCTGGGTAAAAAGTGGCAGTGACGAGTGAAGCATTTTATCCAAAGTTGAACAGTTTACAACTCTCAGCTACAAAAAAAGGACTGGGCAAACAAACTCATGAAATATCATTATGCTCCATAGTGTGTCAAAATGCAGTGTCATCAGTTCGCTTAAAAGGACACAGAACGTTCGAACGGTTGACGCACCATTTACACGTGGTAGGGAGTACACACTAACATTAACATTTGAACATTTCAATCTGAAAATGTACATCAGAACGGCTTTACGAATGATTTACACCCAAAGTAGTTCTGCTCGTGTTTCACGAATGAGGCCACACTAGTAGCCTACAACATGATATGAGACAGGCTTCTTGTTATCCATATTGTCTGTGTTAATGTCCATCATGCAGGTCGAACATGCTCCGAGAACATGAATGAGTGCCAGTCCAGACCCTGCCTTAATGGGGGCACCTGCATTGATCTGGTCAATAACTACATTTGTATCTGTCCACTCGGTAAGTAAATTGTTAGCACACTGTTCCAAAACAACAAATACATCCTGGGCTGAGAGCATTCAGCTGTGCTACACCATATATGATTTAAAGAACTTGATACATAGTACACATTATGTTGAAAAATATCATTGTTCTTGGGAAGGAGCCACAGGTCCATATTGGTAATAATTCCCCAGGAACCATCTAGACTTTAGTGAAGATGTTATCTCCACAGCTCACATGCATCTTTACTGTAGATGTGAAGCTTTATTGGGTCCCAAGAAACATGTCCAGTGTGACTCATGCTCCCTGTTTTCAAGATAATCTACCAGCCAAGGGGAAAGAGTATCCATCAGTGTAAATTTTCTAGTGTTTATTAAAACGGCCTCTCTTTAATTCTCTCAAACATGATGGTGACAGAAAACAGACCACCATCTTGTCAGGACAGGTCTCATTAGAGGGCACGATTCTTACGGGAGATGGTGTGGTGTTGGGGGACTTGATCAGGTTAGAACCTTAAAAATTCATTTAGATTTCGGAATTCAACATTCAAGATCGAATCTTAAAATAATAAGTGATGGGAAGCCATTTTCGAAGGCCTGTTCTCAGGAAACAATGCCTGAAAATCTCAGCATTTCATTTTAAAGGGTTACTGCTGAACCTTCCAGAAATCATATTTTCCTATCTCAGGAGTATCAAGCACCAAGGCTGTAACTCCCAACTACCTTAAACACTTCTACTATATACTGTACAGCAGTGGCCCAAAGTTATATACAGCCTTGCAAAATTGACATCTTTACCCTTTTATTCAAATATTATTTAAAATGTTTTAAATATTTTGTTTAACATATTGTATATTTGTGCTTGGAGTCGATTGTTAGGTCACACTTTAGTTTAAAGGGATACTTCACCTCTGGGAAGATGAATGTGTATTTAAAATAGGTCATTTAAGTAGAAGAAATGTGGAGAAATTTTTGAATTTGGAGCTTTCTAGACTGAGAAAAGCCAGAAAATGTATTTTTGGCTTATGTGGATAAAAGACAACAACTCCCAGAATGCACTTGCTTCGCTGCCTGAGGAGGCCACGCCTACCGGTTAGAGAGCACAGTTGAAAACAACAAGGCTAGCCTAAGTAAGTGATGAGTTTGCCAGGGATTTAGAGACCAAAAATGTCCGGGATTCGGCTTTTGCGTTCTACAGTCGCCATTCATCATGTTTACTGTGGCGAGCAGGACGAGGCTGACGGCCGCGGGAGAACGGCGCGAGGCCGGTGGCTTCATTACTGAGACGCGCCGGGTCTCGCATCTCTCACGGAGGAGCGGGAATTTTCTTAGCAATGTTAAAACGCACATCAACCTATCCTAACCTTGTTTAGCGTTCATGTAAACACTACAGTCAGATTCACCGATCGGAATTAATTCAGCTAGATTGAAACGAGAGGTGTGCATGTAAACATTGAATGGCGACCGCAGAACGCAAAAGCCGAATCCCGTACATTTTTAACGATCTCGCCCGCCGGACAAGTCCGGGAAAAAGATGGTAACCCCTACTTACTCAGCTTTCTCCTATTATTCAGCTTTCTCCACAGAACAAGAGCATGCTAGCTTAGCTTCCAAAGAAAGACAGCTGATACTGTGTACATTCTGTGAGTGAGATCCCACCCTCTATGGGCGGGTTGTAAACATGCGGAACAACGCCATCTACTGGCTGTAGTCTTTAGCCTCTGGACAGAAAATCCTCCGATGACGCAAAATGACGATTTTTGCGTCATCGGAGGATTTTTTCCAGACAAAAAATACATAAATCTCTCCTCTCAGGGGGATATGAGGGGGGAAAGCATGGTAATTCGAAAATACTACAGGTTTTCTACTAATACAAAGCTTAATGCTAAATCCTGAAGTAACCCTTTAAGGTCCAATGCTCACCAAATATTAACTACGACTTTTTCCGCAATAAACTCCTTATTACTGCTTATTGATATTTAGTAAAGTGGTTATGTTTAGGCATTATGTAGGTGTTGCAAGGTTAGATGTTGTGGGAAGAAGGAGGCGGGAACCGGTGAACATAAACGTAAAATAAACAAATACAAAACGAAAGTAAAGGCAGCAGTCGTCCGTGAGGGACGTTCACATAAAACAGAAACAAAACATCAAATAAAATCCAGGCCTGGCCTCTCTCGTCCTTCACCGTCGTCGCTCCTCCTTTTATGCTTCCGCTCCTCCGTGAGAGATACGAGACCGGTGCGTCGCACAGGTGTCGCTCATCAGCAATCACGCCACCGGCCTCGCGTCGTTCCCCCACGGCCCTCTGCCTCGTCCTGCTCGCCACAGTAGGATTAAGTGATGTAGAATATGGTCATTAATATGTGCTCTATACTTATAAACAGCCAATGTCCTAGTAATATGCATGCTATTAACAGTTAATAGTCAGAATTGGACCCTAAACTGAAGTTTTACCAATTGTTTTATTTGTAGTAACGCAATGAAACTATTTGTGATGACATAATGTTTGACCATCTGTCCTGCAAAGAAGTTCTGAACACATGCAAAAAGAACTAAATATTAATAACTGATTGTAGTCACTGTATTTTGTAGTCAATGTATGCTTCCTGTTAGCTTTTTGTTTTTCTATGCATTTTTTTCACATAGTATTTGCCTACTTTTGCCAAATAATTTGTCAGATAAATACCTTAACCAAGTAGTGTTTTGTTCTTCCCTCATATATATACTGTATATACTGTATATATATATATATATATATATATATATATATATATATATATATATATATATACTGGGTATTATATCTATTAAACTATAATGATGAATGCAGACGTGCAAATTAATTGGCTGATACTCTGACAATGCTATTGATTAACATTTACATTTAGTCTAAAATGAATTAAATTTGCCAAATATATTAGTTAAATCTATGAAATAAAGAGTTTATGAAAGACATGGTGCCATAAGTTAAGTAATTTAGTAAGAACCTTAACATGAATGCAGATTATAAGATGTGCAATACTCTCAATAACACAAATTTTTCATCTCAGTCCTGTCTTCTGGGCCGTTGATGTGCAACAGGTTGGGTGAACTGAGTGGGCTTTCTGGCAAAAATGGAGCTAGTTTTAGTCTCTGCATCCTCCTACAAAGCTGACAAGTATGCATTTTGCATATCAGGAAATGACAGAAAATAAGTGCAGTCTCAATAATCCCTCGGTAAGTGTTTGAATCATAGCCCCCAGGAAAATAAAAGGATATAAGCTGCCACCATGCTGCGGAAACGACTGATTTCTAGATAAGAGGTAGTCATGAGAGCATGGTGATTTGATGACGTTATTTGATGGTAAGGGTTATTCACAGTACCAAGAACAACTTCAAATGCATATGATGGCAGATTATATTTAAACCAACATTTTCTGAAAGGGTGCACGATGTTCCTGTTCATGATCCTACAGTGTGATCATACCAAAGCGTCATTTGCATCATTTTCCAATCCTTTACCCTCAGTGATTTCCTATACATTTGAGAATAGCAGGAGATATTATCGTTGTGTTCTTGAATGCACATATAAAATATTGAATGACCCCATGCTAGCCTGATGTTTTCAATTTTTTTTCTTTCTGTTAAGCCTATTTGTGATTTAATTGTATATGTTTAAAGCTTTATATATGGTACTATTCATGTTCATATAATTATTGTATTTCTCTCCTCTGAGTGCACTGTGACATTTTATTACTGGCATCCTCTGTGAACTGCAATGTCAGGTCTTTCGTTTAATTATTTCACATCTATATTCTCTTGGCATGCCGCTCGCCCCTGAGAGTGAACGTGTTCTCATTACCCTCACGGTTCAGAAGACCAATAAATACAAATGCTTGTTCTTATAATCCTTCAGCAGACCTGTATGTGCAAGGAGCTATGTATGCAATTATATTTTAATGGGCTTTGTCATCCGGTGTGGATTAAAATGTTGGTTTCTCAGAATACTGCCTTGATAGGTGAGCTGTTGGCCGCTGTTGCTTGTAGTCTGTGTCTACGTTCTGTTGCAAAAGGCATTGCAAGTCACTGAAACATGTATTCTGTCTTATAGAGGTAAATACTAAGGAAGTTAATCTTAACGACAGATTGCAAGATTTTTTTTAAACGCTTAATATGTGAGTTTTAATCATATTTTGTGCTGTAGTCTGTCAGGAAATAAAATAAGTTTACCTTTTAGGGAACAACAGTCTGACACTCGGATACAGAATTCTAATATATGAATTCTTTTTCAATGAAGCCTCCAAACATAACAGTTCAAACCCCTCAAATTTTTCCACATTCTAGGAAAGTGTGGTCGATCATTTTTTTTTTCAATAGCGAAATTCTAAACTCTGTTTTATTTTTAAAGTATCTCGCCGGCTGCACCAGAACAGGTGCTGCACATGACCTATGGGCTGTAGTTTGGACACCCTTGAAGTGGGCTTTTTGAAAATAAAAGTGTATTTTTGGAGTGTTTGGTACTTAGCTGCTTTGTGGGAGTGAGAATAGCTCACAGCCCTGTATCAGAAATCCCATTTGGAAAAGGCAGCACTGTACGTGTGACATTCCTTCATGCTACATTAACTTCTCGGTGAATTGCACGCACAATTGGTTGTTAAATACCGCTTACGTGCTTTGGCAGAAGTGCTGGCTGTCCATTAATGACTCTTTTTCCAAACATGTGGCAGTTGAAGAGATTGTTAGGTTGATTTATGCATTCGCACGCTTAAGATTTATAATGATTTTCAGAACACTGACAGTGGATCTTGTACCTGTGACAGTGCTTGTCTTTTTTGATCTGATTTAACTTCACTTCAGATGAGTCATGCTTAGGGTTCGGGTAGGAGAAACCGATGCTAGATTGTCAGCACAGAAGGGCACATGTTACCTGGGGTGTTTCCGTGATGTGTTTAATCTCTCATTTCCTCCGCTTTGATAATGATTGAATGCATGAGAACATAATAAGATGGTTGATGCTGAATTCATGATATTGAGCGTGTTTACATGCACATTCTTAACACAACTATGCTTAATAAGTAGATAATCGTGTGGTCATGTAAACACATTAACTCTGTTTTCTGTATGGGAGTAAAGTCATAAATGGCTTATGCACACACTGATCGACACAACATTTTTTCACCCAGCATGTAAACACATTATCCTGCGTTCTGTCGGCTTGAAGTGCGCATGTCTGGCTATGTGACAGGAAAGTGTCCTTAAAGGCACAATATGTAACTTTTTTGCTTTAAAAATAGCAAAAATCACTATATCTATGTTATATTTTTTTTTTAGTTGTGTACTTATATTATCCCGACTGTTTCCAACAACTTTCAAACCAGGAGAAATTTGTAATTTAAATCGAAGACGCGTCCTGTTTCTTTATTTCCGTTTTGTCGCCGTCAATGGCGTCATATCCGCGTTTTCCCTGGTTTCGCTTGTACTGCCATAGCAACCAGAGCCCTCTGATTGTAACCAAGGCGACAGACGTGGACAACTGTGTAGTTTGCAATGTCTATCTGCACGCTGTTGTTGTTTCGTTCAAACATTATGGACCATGGCAAGCAGACTTTGGATAAAAAAGGAGAACTAAAACGAGAATCAATATCAGCACGGTGTTTTCGAGATGCCTAGAGCTCCCATAGACAGTATATAAACGAGAGCTCCACGTCCAAGACTTCGACCGCTCCTACATGTACTTTATTAAACAGGTGAGCACATTTACATAAAACTAATCAATGTTATATAGTTCAACAATGATAAAATGTTAGAATATGATCTGTATGTTATTCTAATGTTGATCTAGCTTACTGCTAGTCTCATACAGACAAACTAACACATAACGTTACATTTCAACACATTCAAATGCAGATTAGTGTGCTAGTGTAATGTTAGACCAAGTGAAACAGCGCTGCGTTACCTCACAAGTTTAATTTGTCTAATAAACTGACCTGTGAGTTGTAATTCTGCACTTGTAGTTCGGTAGAATGAAGTCCATATTCCTTTTATATCCGCGGGACTCACGTCGCGTGTGGAGCTGATAGCTGTCTCTTAGCAATCCCGACCTGCTTCATATCACAGTCATGATAAAAACATCGATGTATTTACTCATCCATAAACATTATTAGATCGGTCGGTTTGACGTTGACGACAAGGTCCATAATTCTTAGCAAATGTTGCATCATCAAACTACGCTTTTGTTATTGTAAGAGGTTAGCGACCCCTAGCGGCGAAAAAAAAAAATACTGTACGTTTAAGGTGCGTCACATTAGCTATATGTCAGCAAAAAAAATCTAAAGAATTACATATTTTAGGTAATATAATCTGACTATTTTATGTTTACTTTTAGATTACATTTGACCTAACTCATTTCTCACATTGAATAATATTGTGTATTCTCATCTTTGTAATCAACAACATGAAGTGCGTTAAACATTATGTCAGGTTTTCCCAGACTGGGGTTCATGATGGAACTGCAGGGGATTGGTGAAAAAATAACATTTTTAAAACAACATGTTAAAATAATAAAAAGTTATAATAAAAACAATATATGGTTAAATTACTTATAAAGTGATAATTCCCACAATATAATCTAAAATATAATCTAATTACAAGTACTTCATTTTTGGAATCTGATTATGTAATCCAGATTACATGTAATCAGTTACCCAGCACTGTTTTTTTAAACGTCACATCTCACATAACAAATGCAATACTTTGAGTCATATACATGAGTGATTAGGTTTTGATGTCACTACCAGGAATAAACTGATTTATTAATAAAGACTTGTGAACGTGGTTTACTTGTGCTGCCGGGTTATTGGTTTCCATGTGATCCGGGACAACGAGTTCATTTAATAAGATTATTTTTGGAAGTTAAGCGTATTGGTTTGAATGTAAACATGTTCATTGATGCTCATTGCCGGTTGAAGTTATTAAGACTGTAATTTGTTTAATTATTGGCATTGTGCATCAGTTTGCCACGTTTCCAGCGGGTATTGATCAAATATTATCCCATGTGGGCGTGCTTTATTTATAACAAAGGTTATCGACATGCTCGTCTATCAGTGGCATGTGGACACTGTATCTGCACCAGCAGACAAATGTGATATAGATCGGCACAACAGGGCTTTATGTGCAGATTCAGTCTATTAGCATACAGGCCAGCAGGTAGTCTGCCAGAGGAATCGATGGCTTCATAAATCTGAGTCAGAAAGGGTGTCTTCTCTTCACAAAACATAAAAAGCCATTAACATCCCCTGGAAATGTGTCGTTTTGCAGTTCTGCTAACAATCTTCAAGACATTTGAAAAAGTGGTGTCTAAAACGGGAGAAGTGCAATATTGTTCTGTTTGGCATTGCTGTAGAAAAAAGAAAGTGAAATGCATCTCTGGGAGTCTTAATCTGTCCTGATTTCAGGCTTCTGAGGGAAGGTTTGCTCGGGGGACATGAACCTCAGTGAACCTCAGCTGAGCCAGAAACACTCTGAAATGTGGGGAAAGAGAGAATAGAAAGAATATCACCTGCATTTGTGAGGAAGGTCAGTTTAAATGTTCAGAATAATACCAAATAATTATATTATATTATATTATATTATATTATATTATATTATATTATATTATATTATATTATATTATATTATATTATATTATATTTTATTATATTTTATTATATTATATTATATTATATTATATTATATTATATTATATTATATTATATTATATTATATTATATTATATTATATTTTATTATATTATATTATAAATCAGTCATTCTCAAATGGTTTGGCCATGGGACCCACACTTTCCCATGGTCATTAAGCCACAACCTTTTTACAACCTTATATATATGTGTGTGTGTGTGTGTGTGTGTGTGTGTGTGTGTGTGTGTGTGTGTGTGTGTGTGTGTGTGTGTGTGTGTGTGTGTGTGTGTCAAAATGTATAAATATATGTCATGATCTCTGTGTTTCTCTTTGAAATTTTGTTTCACTTTCTGTCTCGTGCCATAGTTGTAGTTTTTTCACCTTGATTGGTTCCTCAGGTGTCCCCTTGATACCTTGTTAGCCTCATGTGTGTATATATAGTCCTTGTGTGTCTCCTGTTCTTGGTCAGTCGTTGGTTTGGCCTGTTGCTGTATGGTTTGGATTTCCCTCGTGGTTCTAAGCTCTCTTGTGTTCGCTGTTTCCTGTCCTTTGTTTTATTTGTGTTTTTGTTTGCTCATTAAATAATTTGGATTTGGATCCTCGTCTCTCCTGTCACCTTTATCCTCTGTCGTCACTATATAAAAAATTATAATAAACCCACAAACAAACACACACACACACACACACACACACACACACACACACACACACACACACACACACACACACACACACACACACACACACACACACACACACACACACAGTACCATCCCACTTTACTTAACAAACACAT
Organism: Scardinius erythrophthalmus; assembly: GCF_964197995.2. NCBI lineage: Eukaryota > Metazoa > Chordata > Actinopteri > Cypriniformes > Leuciscidae > Scardinius > Scardinius erythrophthalmus. The sequence continues at coordinate 15,388,061 of NC_138241.1, forward strand.
AAATTGTAAGAATACGACTAATATTGATGAAAAAATGGTATTAAAATGTAAGGAAATCCCAAACTCGTTTTTATTAATAAAATAGGCTAGTTAATAAGTATGAGCCACCACAGTCATTTAAAAATATACAAAATAACACAAAGTGAGAGTAAAGTGGCATTTTGGGGTTACGGAAACAACAGTTACAATGATAAATACACAATACTTACATGAACTGTTAATGAAACATATGAAAACTGCTCCTGATGAATAGAATGAACATCATACCTGCATGCAAATCCTTCCCAGCTAACACAAATTACCATTCACGTAATTTAATTTTGAGCTTTATTTACAATAAAAATATATACAGTGTGCGCCGCCGCATTTGTGTTTAATTTAGATTAAAGTTAAAAATGTAATATTTCGTATGCAAGCTAATGGTGTAGTTGAGTAATTTTTTGCTAAATAGGTAACATACCACATATCCCCCCAAAACACAGCATAAATGAATAGTTGGGAAGTAAATTAAAAAAATATGTATATATCATATGTATTTAAAATTATACATTCGCTCCGAACGGATCCTGAAGACCATAAGTGTAGTGGGAAATGAGGGTTCATTGAAGAGTGTATGCTACGAGCACAGTATAAAGTCTGACAAGACAGGAAAGTTTGTTTCCTTTAGTCTCCTTTATATTAATAGCAAAAGTTTCAAACACTTTATTTCCCTTGACTGTCTGAACTGCCTGCACCAATGGTATTTTCCACAAGTGCCAGAGATTAAAGAGCTGGGCTACCTTGCATCATTATTCTATGCAGCTAGTGTGAATTTCATTTGTTGCTGATTATTTTAAAGCGTTTTATGCCACTATATCAATAAGCACATCTTCATTAGTCTACCGCCACTTATTCTTGACATGTCTGAGCGATTGCTAGTGATGTCCTATGCAAATGAGAACCTCATATACACTTCTTCAAGGACGATAGCAGTGTAGACGTTTCATAGATGTTTCTTGCCATTATGTTGTTTTAGTGGTACACATCAATCCATTGCATATGCAGAATTTACACCACTTTGAATTATTTTAAACTACATGATAGGTTCGTTTTAAGAAAAATTTAATTTTATTTAAGACTGTGGTTTGATCTTACAATGAGGTGACTAGCTTCATAATGTATCTGCTAAAGGCTATTTATTTCAGATTTTGATGGTTGTCATCACTTGTGTCAGTAGAGAGACAGTATAAGTTGGAGTAGATGGACCATTCATGGGAAAATGAATGGAAGAAACTGCAACTCCTAATATGGCAGCTGTATAAATTGGAGTTGTGAGCCTTTTTGATACACTCATAGGGGGAAAAAAGGTTTAATGTGGTTTAATATGGAACTTCAGGGTTCTTGACTGAATTTTAAATAACCCTTTATGCCAAAAATGTTCTATATAAGGAGAAATGTCTTAAACGATTGTATGTTTAACATGTTTATTTTTTTAATTGCGTGATATAGTATGTTTACTTGATGTTCAAATTCATTACATTTTATCAAAATAAAACATTTATCAAAGCAAAATGAATTCAAACTAAATCCATAAAATTATCCCTTGATGGTTCTATATATGATGGTTCTAAAAGGTTGTATATGTGAATTGCTTGACAGAACCCTTCAAGGTTCTATTTAGAACCATTTCTTCTCGTGTAGGATAATTTTATAAAATCTTTTGGCTGATTTGAAGTGTATTCGCGCACATGGCGGAATTTTCAAGCGGAAAAACTCTAGCGAGGAAACGGATCTGCTCGTGCGCGAGGTTAAAGCTCACAAGCAAACCATCTATGAGACAAAGTGTACGCGCGTTGTGGACCCGCCTATAGGCGCTCATTACTTGCGCCATTGACTTTAGACCAGGTTTCAGTTGGTCAAAGGCGCAGTCTATTTCAGTTGCCTCATAATAGCAACGCGCCAAAAATGTGCCTGAACACACTTCGTTCTCAAGACCAGCACATCCATTTGTGCGAAAATGCATTTGCTATTTAAACAACGTGGCGCAGGACGTTAAAATGATAACTGCGTTGGGCTGAAACTAGCAAAAAACACTTGCATCGCGCCTGGAGCTGCATTGCGCCGGGTGTATGATAGGGCCCTTAGTCTTTCAGCTATACAGGAGCTCTTATGCCTGTATAGAAAACAGCAGGGATGTTAGTAAGATGGCTAGCGAGTTGACTGTTTTGCCTTAAAGGGACTTTGATGGAGCATCTTGAATCAGTTGTATCGTCGTTCCCCTACGTTAAATCAGATGGCTTTCCAAAGAAACCATCTACCCTCATCTGTAAAAGTGTAATCCTGAGGGTGAACCTTCTTACACGATGTGTACACCTGTTATCTAAAACACACTGACAATAATGAAGGGCCCCTCTGGCTGTTCAGTAATCCCTTGTGTTGCTTCCAGAGCTGTGGTGACGGTGTTGTTAGGCTTCTCAGTCATGACAGATCTCTAGGTGGAACTGACAAAGTCCTCCCTGTATAACATGTTGGATCTCCTGCAGAGCTCTAATAGGATCACATTTCTTCATGGTTAAAGAAGATACACAAAGGTTTTTAACCTTGAGCACTCTGACTTGTGTCTGACTTGCTAATGGTTGTTGCTATGGGCTTTTGAGGCAGAGATTACCTCTATAGTTACATTCTAGTTTCCAAATGTATTAGTTTCTGAATGCTACGCTGTGTCCGAAATTGCATACTAGGTACAAATTTCAGTCTGAATTTACTTTGCAACCATTAAAAAAGGATGGTCTATATAGGATGAATATGGGTAGTATGAATGAAATTCGGACGTACTACATCGGCCATGTTGTTACTGTCATGTGACCGACAAGCGTTAGTTGCATCGCTTCAGTGCATTCATAAATCCTCTCCCGTGGCCTCGTGGGATAGTAAAGTGTTCATCGAATGCATCTTGGAGGAGTTAGTAGGTCATCCGGGGACTTTTTTACTCTCCAAATTAATACTTTATTCATTCAAAAGTTTAGGGTCAGATTTTGATGGCTGTATTTATTTGATTAAAACAGTAAAAAAAATCTTTATGATATGAATGTAATAAAATAGAAAACTGTTATTTTAAATATAATTCCCTATGATGGAAAGGCTAAATTTTCAGCATCATTACTCCAGTCTTCAGTCACATGATCCTTCAGAAATCATTCTAAGATGCTGATTTGACGCTGAATAAACCTCTCTTATACAGTTGTTCAAAATGGTTGTGCTGCTACTGTGATAATTTTTTCAGGATTCTTTGATTAATAGAAAGTTGAAAATAAAAGCATTTATTTGAATTATACATTTGTAGTAACATTATACATATCTTTACTGTCACTTTTGATCAATTTAATGAATCATTGCTGGATAAAAGTCTAAAACAAAGCAAAATCATTTGAACTGTTGCATTGATAGATTTTAGATGGCCTGTGTGTGTGTGTGTGTGTGTGTGTGTGTGTGTGTGTGTGTGTGTGTGTGTGTGTGTGTGTGTGTGTGTGTGTGTGTGTGTGTGTGTGTGTGTGTGTGTGTGTGTGTGTGTGTGTGTGTGTGTGTGTGTGTGTGTGTGTGTGGTCCAATCTGAGTGCATGTGTATCAGTGTGAAGATGATTTTGCTTTGACCTGGGTTGTCCCTGGATTTGTCACTGGCTTGCTTAATGCAATAAATCAGAGAGGCAATGACTGCCTCTTATTAAACATGATTAAATGATCCAGTGGGTTGAGTCTGTGTGTGCCCGCGGAGCTTTCAGAATCAATAACAACCCTGTAAAGCTTCTTTTGAGTGGAAAACAAAGTCCTACAAATCCTAATTGCCTGTGGGATTAAACTAACCAAGGGGACTGTAGTAATGACTCTGTTCTGCTGTGCACGCTTTGGCAGCCATCTCTGTGAGATAAATCAAAAGAGATATAAATCAGGTTCTGCTAGAATGCAACTGTGTGAAGAGCAGGATATGTACAGGTGACTTAAAGGGATAGTTCACCCAAAAATGAAAATTATCCTATGATTTACTCACCCTCAAGCCATCCTAGGTGTACATGACATTCTTCTTTCAGATGAATACAATCAGAGTTAGTGCATCCGGAAAGTATTCACAGCGCTTCACTTTTTCCACATTTTGTTATGTTACAGCGTTATTCCAAAATGAAAAATTCTACAAACAATACCCCATAATGACAGCGTAAAAGGAGTTTGTTTGAATTCTCTGCAAATTTATTAAAAAGAAAAAAAGAAGAAAAAAAAAGAAAAGAAAAAAATCACATGCACATAAGTATTCACAGCCTTTGCTCAATATTTTGTTGAAGCACCTTTGGCACCAATTACAGCCTCAAGTCTTTTTGAGTATGATGCTACAAGCTTGACACACCTATTTTGGGCACTTTCTCCCATTCTTCTTTGCAGAACCTCTCAAGCTCCATCAGGTTGGATGGGGAGCATTTTGGTGCACAGCCATTTTCAGATCTCTCCAGAGATGTTCAATCGGGTTCAAGTCTGGGCTCTGACTGGGCCACTCAAGGACATTCACAGAGTTGTCCTGTAGCCACTCCTTTGTTATCTTGGCTGTGCGTTTAGGGTCATTGTCCTGTTGGAAGATGAACCGTCACCCCAGTTTGAGGTCCAGAACGCTCTGGAGCAGGTTTTCATCAAGGATGTCCCTCTACATTGCTGCATTCATCTTTCCCTCGATCCTGGCTAGTCTCCCAGTTCCTGCCGCTGAAAAACATCCCCACAGCATGATGCTGCGGCCACCATACTTCACTGTAGGGATGCTATTGGCCAGGTGATGATCGGTGCCTGGTTTCCTCCAGACATGATAATTTGCCATTCAGGCCAAAGAGTTCAATCTTTGTTTCATCAGACCAGAGAATTCTGTTTCTGATGGTCTGAGAGTTCTTCAGGTGCCTTTTTGGCTAAATCCAGGCGGGCTGTCATGTGCCTTTTACTGAGTGGCTTCCATCTGGTCACTCTACCATACAGGCCTGATTGGTGGAGTGCTGCAGAGATGGTTTTTCTTCTGGAAGGTTCTCCTCTCTCCACAGAGAAACGCTGGAGCTCTGTCAGAGTGACCATCGGGTTCTTGGTCAACTCCCTGACTAAGGCCCTTCTCCCCTGATCGCTCAGTTTGGCCGGGCGGCCAGCTCTAGGAAGAGTCCTGATTGTTCCAAACTTCTTCCATTTATGGATGACGGAGGCCACTGTTCTCATTGGGACTTTCAACGCTCTAGAAATTTTTCTGCACCCTTCCCCAGATCTGTGCCTCGATACAATCCTGTCTCGGAGGTCTACAGACTATTCCTTGTGCCTTTCCAAATCATGTCCAATCGACTGAATTTACCACAGGTGGACTCCAATCAAGTTGTAGAAACATCTCAAGGATGATCAGTGGAAACAGGATGCACCTGAGCTCAATTTTGAGTGCCATGGCAAAGGCTGCGAATACTTTTTTACTTTACTTTTTTTATTTTGAATAAATTTGCAAAGATTTCAGACAACTTTCACGTCGTCATTATGGGTTATTGTTTGTAGAATTTTGAGGAAAATAATGAATTTAATCCATTTTGGATTATATTCCTTTTAATATATATATATATATATTATATATCCTTTATATAAATTAAAAAAATTATTCCGGAAACTCTCTCCCTGTCATTCACTGGTCAGATAAGGATATAGCTCCGCCCTACACTCAAGGCATTATTAAGCAAAGACTGTAAGGTATGGGAATGGTCAAGCAATGTTTTGATAGACCACAGTGTTTACACTTATCAGGAAAATTCTTCCTTAAATCGAATGCATATTAAGATGGGACAGGAGAAAATATCTTAACATCGGAAGAAATTACACACAACACCACCAGTAAGCATTTGTGCAAACCTGTGCTGATCCATTTAGATTTAGTAATTGAATTGTATTCTCATTCTTTTATTTATTTAGTTTATTAGCAATTGTTTTTTTTGTTTTCTTTTCTTTTGTTGCCTGATTGAATCTGAATGCACCCAAGAATCAATAACGCTGATTAATTGCATTGTTACTATGGCAGCAGCCACATATGCAAACAGCATCTCTGGTTTGATAACGTCGGCCTGCTTGTTAAACCAACTAAATTACCCCAAGTCATTTATATCATTAAGTTGAGGGGGGAAATAAATCCTTACAATTTGCCAATAATTTCTTGGCTCAGTCAATGCCCTACCTGTGAGACACATTGCTGATTAAACCTTGATTGCGGGCGAGGACTGCTATGCATTATTAATGAAGTCAGGATAATTGTCAGATTTTATGACATGGGGAGAGGTAGAAATTGGTTCCATGGTCAGTTTGAGGAATGATGAGAATTTGCCCACACCGATGGTGCTGATGGCCCAGCATTAGTCACGGGCCTCCTGCAGCCTTAGCCTGTGACAGAGCTAATGATAGTCATTTTGTAGCGTGACCATGCACTGGAAAGCATTTATGGCAGCATAAAATGTCAGAAAATTTGAGTCCTGCACTCTCCTCCTTCATGCCTTTTAGCTTTTCTACCTTTTTTTTAATTTATTTTTTATATAAGCTATGTGAGGAATAATTTAGAATAGGATGTGTTTAATGAAAACATTTTAAGATCAGCTGTTTCAAATGTTCCTCATATGCTAGCTTTAAACGTAGAATATATCCCAAAATCAACCTATTTTATGGTAGTTGTCAAATGCAGATTTCAAAAACAGAAAAGTGTTGATAAGAAATGGTTCCTAATGTAATGAACAAGGGTCATTTCACCTAATATTTGAATGTGCAGTGTTTTTATTTTCTTACTTGACTATCAGGCTGCTTAGCTACATGCTAACATCAGATGTGAGCTTAGTCATGTCTAGTTGTGTATCAAGTTAGTGCACATTATTGTGCCCATTAAGTGGAGTTGGAAATATCATAATTACAAGTTTGAAATACGTGAATGACCAAGCAAAGTGGAGAAACTCTGAATTATAGATGACACACGACGAGCCACTAAGTTGTGGCGTCATGAGGGATGTATCAGTTAGTTGAAAGTAAGTTGGTTGTAAATGGTAATGAATTGGTTTGCAAAGTTATTTTATAGTTAAGTTATGTTTGTTCTGTCGTTTCTGTTCTGATCTGATCTATTTTGTCAGGTCCGCATTGTTTTGTTTTGTTTTGTTTTGTTTTGTTTTGTTTTGTTCAGGCCACTTCTGTGTTATTTTTCTGATTTGAACGTGTGATCTGTCGTGATAAAGCATGGCTTCCAGCAGGTACAAGCTTCCCAGATGCACTTAAAGGCAGATAATGGCTGCTATATATAAATATTGTTTTAGATGACCTAAAGCCAGGGTGCTTTAAGTGTTATTAGTTATTTTGATAGCATTTGTCATTTTGCTAACTTTCACCACACACACTCTCTTCAAAGCCCAGCTATTCAAGACGCAATCAATAAACCTGAATGTGAAAAATGTAATGTCTGATAATAAATCAAAATTTGCCACTCGAAAAATTTGATATGTGATACCTCAGGACACCCAATTCAATGATAAATGCCAGGTAGTTGGGACATTTTAGCCGTTGTGTGAAAATTACTCGGAGCACCTTTTAAGATGTCCCACTTCGATTATGATGCTGCTTTGAAGATGTTTTCCAGTGTGGACATCGAGGCCGCTCAGGAGGTTTTGGTACAGCGCCAGTGTGTCTCAGTTTTGCCTCCATTTCGCTGCAAGCAGTTCTGATTTTTGGCACTGATGTTGAGAGAATCCATTTACATCCAAATATGCTTCGTGGGGTTGAGGTCAGGGCATCCACAGCCATCTAACAAACCATTTTAAATGGAAAAACAGCAACCAGAAAGCTTAGAATAATTAACTTTTTTCTTAGAGAAAAAAATGTATAATATATACATATATACTATGTAATATATATATATTCTATGTAAAGCTTAAGGGAATTGCCTTAACAATGAAAAAAGTATTATCTCTTCTCCAAACTGTACAGCTGGTACTGTGCTTTTGGGCAGGTAGAGTTCTCCTGGCAAATCCAGATTCATCCTTCAGGCTGGCAGATGGTGATGAGTGATCCATCACTCCAGAGAATGGATTTTAACTGTTCAAGAGTCCAGTAATGGTGAGCTTCACACTTCTACAGCCCACACATGAGCTGGATTGTGGCTGCACAGCTGTTGAAACTCATTGAACAGTTGTTGAGCTGACTTTGCTTCTAGGAGTTCAGCTGTATGTTAACATTGCTTGCAATCTTACAAGCTTCAGTAGTCAGGGATCATGCACGTTTGGTGTAGTTTTCCACTTCATAGCTGAACCGCTGTTAATCCTGAACATTTCTTCTTTGCAATAAGACCTTCAGTTACCCAAGACAGGGCTGGAATTTTGACTGTCCTCAAGGAGGTATTTTATGAGCATGCAAACTATCATAAAAGTCAATGAGTGGTGTGTATGTCAACAACAAAAGGGTCTGAAATTGCAAAATGCTATAATTAAAAGGGTTCGCATCTACTTCTGTGCATGTAGTGTACCAGCGGGGTGTGTGGTTTACAGAGGGGCTGATATATTTACTTCATGTCATTCAAATGTAAATTTTAAGGGCACCTACTGAAGTGAAGCAAATTCAATGTGGTTCTGTCTTCTGCACCAATAATTTTACTTTCATTGATCTAGCAGGGGGGTTATGCATGCATGTTCCCTCAGGAATTCATTGCTAAGTAGCTGTTGTAAAAAATGTTTTGATTTATTCAGATTTTCCTATTATGTTACTGCGAGCCAAACTAATCAATACTGTATGTGGCTTGTTAGAGCGCAAGAAACAAAACAAAGATCTAAAAATATGCCCATCTCCTAGAGGAAATTTGTTAACTCAGTGTTGAGTCACATCATTAATGGAATTTTTTGAAATGCAAATATTTGAACGCAAGAGAATTAGCAAGTTGTGTCCAGCAACTTGCAGGGAAATTATGTTTCTATTTTATAGTAACATTATCTGGTGAGCTTTAGTTGAGCCTTATACCACATCCGTTCTCATTGCATTACTACACTGAGATCTTTTTGGAATAATAACAGGCAGAATAAGGAGAGAATGGGAGAAAATTGTAGCCTTCACCGTTAGGCTTGTCGTACGGTCCCAAAATTCCAGCAGTCGGTATTAACAACAGTAAAATTTCACAGTTCTCGGTACCATAGCAAAAACTGTTCAGTCTACTCTTTTATTTAACTATTTTTAAAATAAAAATATAATTATTATCATTTAAGTAAGTAAGTAAATAACAATTTAATTTAAGATTACAAAAAAATTATATATATATATAATAAAATTAAGGAACAAAGAAACACATTACATAGAACAAGTGGCAGGTCTATTAGTTTGCATTTACACTCTTAATACAATTAATACACATCTATTTTGACATACAGCATCAGATTGTTTTGTCCCATCTGTTGCTATAGTTATGTCACTGCCACACTCTGCCAGTCATTTCAGTTTTGGGTTCAATTGCGCATTTAGATACTGTTGTAAATCCAGAAACTTTGTGTACTGAGCAGCATTCACGTGCTCAACAGATACAGAATGTCAGTTATTGGCTGCAATGATCAACGCCTCAAAAGCACGTTGTAAATCGAAACTTTTGATGTTCTTCACAGACCACTTACACAGATACACACAGAGTGTTTGAAAGAAACCAAACCACCTACAAGCGGGTTCTGAATATACTCGGTACTCTGTACTACTGGTAATGCAGAAATACTGGAGTACCAGCTTGGTACCGAAGTACTGGTACTTTTGACAACCCTACTCACTATGGTGACTGAAGAAAATGAACTCCCACCTTTCAATTAGAAAATCCAACTGTCTTATTGGCAAAGCCATCGCATCTTTACAGCAGTGTTAACTCGCCAACACGTATTCACATTGGCTGGGCAATTATTATGACCGCCGCTAGCGTAGCTAGCGAAAGCGGTCATATAGGGATTGTCAAAGTTTTTTTTTTTTTTTTTTCGTCACCTTACTGAATTTTTCGTCAACGATACCAGGGACACCGAAGCACCGGGGAACATGAAATTTGGTGGGCATGTAGCCCCACTAGACTTCTAAGGAAAAATTTCGTTTGGTCCCCGGGGGCCAATCCCCCCCCGCGCTGGGCCCCCCCAAACCCAAAAAAATGCAGTTTTTCCTAAATAACTACCTGAACCGTGGCACCGAGGATGAAGAAATTTTTATGGTATGTTGGTCTACTAGACTTTTACGGAAAAATTTTGTTTGGTCCCCAGGGGCCACTTCCCCCCCCCCCCGCGCTGGGGCCCCTGTAAATTTTTCGTCAACGATACCAGGGACACCGAAGCACCGGGGAACATGAAATTTGGTGGGCATGTAGCCCCACTAGACTTCTAAGGAAAAATTTTGTTTGGTCCCCGGGGGCCACTCCCCCCCCGCGCTGGGCCCCCCCAAACCCAAAAAAATGCAGTTTTTCCTAAATAACTACCTGAACCGTGGCACCGAGGATGAAGAAATTTTTATGGTATGTTGGTCTACTAGACTTTTACGGAAAAATTTCATTTGGTCCCCGGGGGCCACTCCCCCCCCCCGCGCTGGGGCCCCCGTAAATTTTTCGTCAACGATACCAGGGACACCGAAGCACCGGGGAACATGAAATTTGGTGGGCATGTAGCCCCACTAGACTTCTAAGGAAATATTTCGTTTGGTCCCCGGGGGCCACTCCCCCCCCGCGCTGGGCCCCCCCAAACCCAAAAAAATGCAGTTTTTCTTAAATGACTACATGAACCGTGGCACCGAGGATGAAGACATTTTTATGGTATGTTGGTCTACTAGACTTTTACGGAAAAATTTTGTTTGGTCCCCGGGGGCCACTTCCCCCCCCCCCCCCCCCCCCCGCGCTGGGGCACCTGTAAATTTTTCGTCAACGATACCAGGGACACCGAAGCACCGGGGAACATGAAATTTGGTGGGCATGTAGCCCCACTAGACTTCTAAGGAAAAATTCCGTTTGGTCCCCGGGGGCCAATCCCCCCCCGCGCTGGGCCCCCCCAAACCCAAAAAAATGCAGTTTTTCCTAAATAACTACCTGAACCGTGGCACCGAGGATGAAGACATTTTTATGGTATGTTGGTCTACTAGACTTTTACGGAAAAATTTCGTTTGGTCCCCGGGGGCCACTCCCCCCCCCGCGCTGGGGCCCCCGTAAATTTTTCGTCAACGATACCAGGGACACCGAAGCACCGGGGAACATGAAATTTGGTGGGCATGTAGCCCCACTAGACTTCTAAGGAAATATTTCGTTTGGTCCCCGGGGGCCACTCCCCCCCCGCGCTGGGCCCCCCCAAACCCAAAAAAATGCAGTTTTTCCTAAATGACTACATGAACCGTGGCACCGAGGATGAAGACATTTTTATGGTATGTTGGTCTACTAGACTTTTACGGAAAAATTTCGTTTGGTCCCCGGGGGCCACTCAAACTCCCCCCCCCCCCCCCCCCCCGCGCTGGGGCCCCCGTAAATTTTTCGTCAACGATACCAGGGACACCGAAGCACCGGGGAACATGAAATTTGGTGGGCATGTAGCCCCACTAGACTTCTACGAAAAAGTTTCGTTTGGTCCCCGGGGGCCACTCCCCCCCCCGCACTGGGCCCCCCCAAAACCAAAAAAATGCAGTTTTTCCTAAATAACTACCTGAACCGTGGCACCGAGGATGAAGAAATTTTTATGGTATGTTGGTCTACTACACTTTTACGGAAAAATTTCGTTTTGGGCCCCCCCCAAAACCAAAAAAATGCAGTTTTTCCTAAATAACTACCTGAACCGTGGCACCGAGGATGAAGAAATTTTTATGGTATGTTGGTCTACTACACTTTTACGGAAAAATTTCGTTTGGTCCCCGGGGGCCACTTTCCCCCCCGCGCTGGGCCCCCCGTAATTTTTTCGTCAACGATACCAGGGACACCAAAGCACCGGGGAACATGAAATTTGGTGGGCATGTAGCCCCACTACACTTCTACGTAAAAATTTCGTTTGGTCCCCGGGGGCCACTCCCCCCCCGCGCTGGGCCCCCCCAAACCCAAAAAATGCAGTTTTTCCTAAATAACTACCTGAACCGTGGCACCGAGGATGAAGAAATTTTTATGGTATGTTGGTCTACTAGACTTTTACGGAAAAATTTCGTTTGGTCCCCGGGGGCCACTTCCCCCCCCGCGCTGGGCCCCCCCCAAACCCAAAAAAATGCAGTTTTTCCTAAATAACTACCTGAACCGTGGCACCGAGGATGAAGAAATTTTTATGGTATGTTGGTCTACTAGACTTTTACGGAAAAATTTCGTTTGGTCCCCGGGGGCCACTTCCCCCCCCCCCGCGCTGGGGCCCCCGTAAATTTTTCGTCAACGATACCAGGGACACCGAAACACCGGGGAACATGAAATTTGGTGGGCATGTAGCCCCACTAGACTTCTACGGAAAAATTTCGTTTGGTCCCCGGGGGCCACTCCCCCCCCGCGCTGGGCCCCCCCAAACCCCAAAAAATGCAGTTTTTCCTAAATAACTACCTGAACCGTGGCACCGAGGATGAAGAAATTTTTATGGTATGTTGCTCTTAAGGGCCCACATCAACCTAGCCCATAATCACTCATTTGTGATTTGCGCCCCTCCCATAAAAAATGAAAATGCAATATTATTTTGCTTTAATCGCCCCTATCTTCAGTGGAGATGTTCAGAACTGCACCATATTTCATGTGTATGATTAACTTGACATCCTCTGGGGGTATCCTCTGCTAAGTTTTGTAGAATTTCATCCATGGGGGGGTATAAAATAAATTCATTTATGTGCACATTTAGTGACTGTACACTCATCGGCCTGTAGATGGTGCTGTTGAGCGAAGGGTTGCTGGTTTAGGATGATACTGTCACACACACACATGCAGGAATACAAACAAACGCAAGCATGCACACACACTGACATCCACACGCACAGACACACACCCATACACACACATACAAATCCACATGCACAGACACACACTCACAAACACACACGCGCACACATACATACACGCACAGACACACACACACACACACACACACACACACACACAGACACACACACACACACACACACACACACACACACACACAGACAGACAGACATGCACATACTATTACTTTTTTTAGGTATATACATAAACACGCAATACAGCCAAATTACTCCACGTCATTTATTTTTGTGGAAAGCCAGTGCAGGCCTGAGCGGTGGTCATATTTTGTACCGCGATGCGGTACATCTAGTTTTCAGCCTTTTTAGTATGATTTGACCTGAATAAGCCAGATTTTATTGTTGATTTGACCATGACTGTAATGGAAGTGTCAAGCAAACAGTTTTGGAGATGTTGGACTTTTCCTAGTAAAAGATGTGTACTTGCATGACTAGAATAGCTATTAATTTGGGTAATTGGAAAAATCATAACGAGATCTTTTACATCTCAGTTGCTACTAAATTATATTAAATGGTGATAAGTTTTAGACTTTTGCTGCTTTTCAGATTTTTCTCCTAACAACATACTGCAGTAATCATGCATCTTTCAGTTTGCATATTTTGTAAAAATTCTCCTAAGGAATTTTAGTAGATACTTTTTTATTATTAACATTTTTGGGACATTATAAGGCATAGTAAGTTATAATGCTGGAGTTATAAGGCAACATACAGTATTCTACAAAAACAGGTTTTTGATGAATATTTAGACTGATCTCTGCTCTTTTTAAAGAGCTTATATGGCCCAGCAAGATCTTTTTTTAGGGTTGTAATTTTTGCAGATGTATTGTCCAGAATGTTCTTAGTTGACAGTACAAGTTAGCACACAGGAGAATACAAGAGGCTTTCAAAAGAGGAGCATAGATTAAACTCTAAATAGTGCCAGCATAGCAATAACTCTTTAAATTTAAATAAACATCAATGTCTCTGCAACATGCTCTGAAAGAGGGATGTTGGCAGTTCAGATGCCCCATTGATTGTACTGAAATTCACAGGCCTTGTCTGCTCTAAACAACTGCCTCAATGTCACTGCCCAATTCACATAGAAGAGGAGATTGGACATTAGCATTAGTATTCATATCCTTTGAAAGCCCTTGAGGACATGATCACTCATTTGTGGCTATTGTAGCTTCACATTTGTAAAAAAAAATATATATATATATATAAATATATAACGACTTTGTGGTCGTTTCATCTGAACTCTGGCCGCATATCTTGGACACTCGGTTGAAGAGAGGGGCGGAGCTGTCAACTGATCACCTGGTGGTGAGTTGGATCCAATGGCAGGGGAGGAAGCTGGACAGACTCGGCAGACCCAAACGTACTGTGAGGGTCTGTTGGGAACATTTGGCCGAGTCCCCTGTCACCCCCAATTTCCACCAGATGCGTAACGGCTGCGGAACGGCTCCGCTGCGTGACAGCTCCGTGTTCCGTCGTCCGTCAATACCCACCAGGTCCGTATTTGTTGCGGAACGGCTGCGTCCATGACTGACAGCTGAAGTCACGAGGACCCACGAGATCTCGCTAATTCACGTATGATCGCGCGATATATAGTTTCTATAAACAGAACGTTATGAGGAATGGCATATTATGACGTTTTCAAGGTGTAGTGTAGGGAAATATGATCCGCGATGATCACGGTGTATTTTATTTAGAAAATTAACCGGATCTTTTATTTTGTTTTGGTTTGTTCTGTTTTTTTGCTCGACTTCCTGTCCTGCGCATTCTGCCCTGTAGTGCTGCGTAGCTCTCCGGCATCCGGCAAAAATAGAAGCTCTGCATATCTGCTCCGGAGGGCTGCGGATCGCCGGAGTCGGAACGCAGCTGTACCGCATTCAGTGGAAATACACTCATTGACTTTAATGGAAACCTATTGACTCCGCCGCCGTGCCGGAGCCGTAACGCAGCCGGTGGAATTTGGGGGTCAGAGAGATCTTCAACTCCCACCTCCAGCAGAGCTTTGACCAGATCCCGAGGGAGTCTGGAGATATTGAGTCCAAGTGGACTATATTCTCTACCTCCATTGTCGATGCAGCCACTCGGAGCTGTGGCCGTAAGGTCTCCGGTGCCTGTCGATGCGGCAATCCCCGCACCCGGTGGTGGCGGAAGTAAGGGATGCCGTCAAGCTGAAGAAGGAGTCTTATCAGGCCTGGCTGGCTTGTGGGACTTCAGAGGCTGCTGACAGGTACCGACGGGCCAAGCGGACTGCAGCCCGGGTGGTTGTGGAGGCAAAGAATCGGGCCTGGAAGGAGTTCGGTGAGGCCATGGAGAAGGACTATCAGTTGGCCTCGAAGAGATTCTGGCAAACTGTCCGGCGCCTCAGGAGGGGCAAGCAGTGCCCTATACAACACTGTTTACAGTGGAGGTGGGCAGCTGTTGACCTCAACTGGGGATATCGTTGGACGGTGGAAGGAATACTTCGAGGATCTCCTCAATCCCACCGACACGTCATCCATTGAGGAAGGTGGACTCGTCCATCACCCAAGCTGAAGTCACCGAGGTAGTCAAGAAACTCCTCGTGGCAAGGCATCGGGGGTGGATGAGATCCGGCCTGAGTACCTCAAGTCTCTGGATTTTGTGGGGCTGTCTTGTCTGACACGCCTCTGCAGCATGTTGGGGACAGTACCTCTGGACTGGCAGACCGGGGTGGTGGTCCTTCTTTTCAAGAAGGGGGACCGGAGGGTGTGTTCCAACTACAAGGGGATCACACTTCTCAGCCTTCCCAGGAAAGTCTATGTCAGGGTACTGGAGAGGAAAATTTGGCTGATAGTAGAACCTCGGATTCAGGAGGAACAGTGCGGTTTTCGTCCCGGTCGTGGAACACTGGACCAGCTTTATACCCTCTCCAGGGTGCTGGAGGGTTCATGGGAGTTTTACCAACCAATCCACAAGTGCTTTGTGGATTTGGAGAAGGCATTCGACTGTGTCCCTCGTGGCGTCCTGTGGGGGGTGCTCTGGGAGTATGGGGTCCGGTGCCCTATGTTAAGGACTGTCCGGTCCCTGTACGACCGGAGTAGGAGCTTGTTTCACATTGCTGGCAGTAAGTCAGACTTGTTCCCGGTGCATGCTGGACTCCGGCAGGGCTGCCCTTTGTCACCGGTTCTGCTCATAATTTTTATGGACAGAATTTGTAGGCGCAGCCATTGGCCGGAGGGTGTCCGGTTTGGGGACCACATGATTTCATTTCTGCTTTTTGTGGATGAAGTTTTCATGTTGGCCTCATCAGACCAGGACCTTCAGCGTGCACTGGGACTGTTTGCAGTCAAGTGTGAAGCGGCTGGGATGAGAATCAGCACCTCCAAACCCGGCCCCGGATAAGCGGAAGCAGATGGATGGATGGATATATATTGATATTAAAGTCATTGTTACGTAACTACATAATAAATTAAATGGAAAAACATTAGTAAAAGTTAAAATAATACAGTAAGTGTAAATAAAAATATATGGGTAATTATTGGTATTTGTCATGTCAAGCAGTGAGTATAGTGTCTTATTTTTAGCATTATACAGTAGCGACCAAAAGTGATGTCCGGCCTAGGAAAATTGACATCTTAAAACTTTGTTAAAGATTTTGTAAGGATATTGCATAGTTGTGCTTGGAGTCAATTGTTTTATTTGTGATAACACAGTGAAACATGACAAATTGAGGGGGCATAATATCTGGCCAGGGTACCATACAAAGTAATGATGACAACATGCAAAACAACAGAGAACAAATGAAATATGTTGTAGCCTGTGATTTTGTCAGATAAATACCTTAACCAAGTTTTGTGTTTTATTCATTTTTATTGAATTTGTCAATATTTCCCCTCCAAATTATTGTTGCTTTATTGACATGAAATACTTTAGTATAAGCATAATTATCTAGTATTAATTATTGCAGAGGGAGGGGAAAAAAGAGAAAATATGACGCAGTTAAAAAAATAATAATAAAGAGGTAAACACTTCCAATCCAAGGTGTTGTTTACTCTTCAGTTGTTGACTGTCTCAGATTAGCAATGTCAATTACATGCCACTTGATTGGAACTTTGATGACAGGATGTGTTCTTGGGTTGTGACCTCTGCTTCACTTGAGTTGTTGTGCTTTTTATCTGCTGCCTCTCCAAGATAAGAACTGTTCCATGGCTGTCACTGATTGCACATCCTTGGATAAGGTCTGCCCATACATTGGTACCTGCTATAGTCTGGGAGGGCAGACCTATTGCAAATGTCCACCAAGTGAAATACGGTCCCTATACCACAGATTTCGATTTTTGTGTAAACCGGTTTACTGGTGAGGTTGGTAAGTTTTATTGGGTTTACTTCATTACGTTTATTGGCATGATGTATCCATTTGTTTTTGAAAAGTCAAGGTCCCAAAAATACAAAATATCCTATTTGAGTTGAGCACAGCTGAGCTGAGTTGAATTTTTGAGTGCAAGTAATGTAACCTGCATCCTGCAGCAATTCAATGTTAATTGATTGGCATTATATTTGTGTTTTATGTCTGTTTATACCACTTCTAGAGGATGTAAAGGCATGAAGTAACATTTGGCAACAGTGTCAACTGAGGCATGACAGCTGAAGTGTCTCCATTGAACCCAGTCCACATCAATCAGCGCTTTCATCCCATTTCACACAGGATTCACAGGACATGACTGCTCCATGCCGGCTACAGGCTGCACTTCCAACCCGTGTGATACGAAGGGCACTTCCATGTGCGAAGAACAGCGGGGCAGTTTCAAGTGCACGTGTCACCATGGCTATACAGGCCTGTTTTGTGAAATTTCCATCAGTCACTGCGTCGAGGGATTGTGTCATCACGGATCAAAGTGTGTGAATATCCCTCTGGGCTTCGTGTGTGAATGTTTGCCTGGTAAGAGTGATTTCTTATAGTCTGTCTCCGGCCAGTCCCTCTGTCCACATTTTCACTAAAGCATCCATTTAACCCTTACCCTGTTTTGATTTCTTCGTAGGGTTACAAGGACGATTCTGTGAGGTAAACATTGATGACTGCCTGGATAAGCCCTGTGGTGCACTCAGTATCTGTAAAGATGGCATCAATGCCTACGACTGTTTCTGTGCACCTGGGTTCGTTGGTAAGTTCACCACAAGCAATTTTCTAGAGCAATTTTTCCTTTGTCCAGTTTTCTAACATTCACTTCCCCTATGTTGAGCTGTGTTTAAAAGGCCTACGACCTCAAATCTGCTCCTGTATTGTAAGATATTAGTTGACCGTCTGCTTATCAAGGAGAATTTTCTAAGCTGCATAGCCCTGCCATCACATTTACTGGCATCCATTTGACGACAGAAATATTTGGACAGTTTTTTTTTTTTTTTTTTTTTCATAGCACCTCATCATTAGCTGTGGGTTATTTTATTTGAAGCAGCATCTCGGCCCCTGTATTTGCGAGGAAATCCTTAATGAAATGAACATTTTCCCTTCTTTTCAAGGTAATCACTGTGAGATTGAAGTAAATGAGTGTCTTAGTCAACCCTGTCAGAATGGAGCTTCCTGCTCAGATGAGCTTAACTCCTTCAGCTGTCTCTGCCCTGCCGGGACCACAGGTACATAATTCCTTCCTGCCATCTTAGTTTCACTGTCTGAATTTGGGTGATAAAGGCCACACAGTTACATTTTGAAATTGACAACCACGTTTAAGTGTGGGATTAAATCCTTTAAATTATATTTGCGGGAGTTTACAGACTGTAGATTAGGTGTCACTCCTGAACCTGCAATGGTAATAACCATAGGCACATTATGGCCTCTTGTCTTAAAAAAGGAACATGGGGGTTGTTGTATTTATTTATTTATAAATAATATTGAAGTTGTATTAGTAGTGCTAGTAGTAGTATCAGTTAAAATAGATTTGTCTTATTCGTGGAGCTTAAAGGTGAAGTGTGTAATTTTTTGTCCATAAAAATCTCACATCATAGACCCTTTTCTCAATTCGGGGTTCTCAGAAGTGGAAATCCTCAAAGTTGGGTAAACTTCTATATTGGTGAGCAGAAACTACTACAAATATAAGTAGCGAAAGCCCCCCCCCCCCAAAAAAAAAAATTATTATTGATATTGATTCATTGCCGTCACTCCCTCAGCCATAGAAACACTCATGCAGCAGTGTTAACTAGTTTGCTGAAACGTACAGTAATAACAAGGTAAGAAAACACAAAGTATAGTGTTATAAATTACATTAAATTTGAAAATGAAAATATAAAATTTACGATGTTAATGACTTAAAGGAGAACTCCGGTCAATTTTAACATTGAGCTCATTTTTTTGTACATGAGTTCACGCGCATAGGTTTAGTGCCTATGATCACGCGCGTGAACTCGACAATCGATTACTATGGCCTTCCACCGAAAACAGGAAGTAAACAGAGGTATGAGCGCTGGCTGAATTAACTTCATTTTTATTAATATCTCATAACATCTATTGCAGTCAGATTCACCCGTGTTCACTCGGAAGGAATCACTCACATTTTCTGTGCACTTGTAATGACACATCAAGGATGTTAAGAGGCTAAAAAGCAGGCTTACTACTTGCCCCATTGAAGTCAATAGGGTGCAAATTTTAAAAATAGAATAACTCGGTGTAGGCAACACCGATTTTTGTCGTTGTTCTATGTATTGACAGCACTCCAAATGTACAAAAAAATGAGCTCAATGTTAAAATTGACCGGAGTTCTCCTTTAAAGTCATTTATGCGTCATCTGATTATGTGAAAGTGGTCTGGTTGAGCCAGAAGTTGTCGGACCATTCAAACAAATAGAGCAATGTTTTTAAATCGCCACAGGAAACTTGACCTGCAAATGGCTTACTTCGAGTTGTCTCTGCAGTCTGCACTTTAAACGGGGATAGAAGCATTTTATTATCGAAAAAAATTGCACACTTGAAGTTTGAAGAGACATTATCGTTTAGTGTGTCATGTTTAGTTTACAAACTCCTCTTTAAAACAGGGGGACACTTTTAGTTCTTATCCAACCACATTAAATTTCTATTTCGAGAGTAATTTCCACTTAATTCTTTCATGTTCATGCAAATTGGAAAGGAAATAGGCTCATTTGGCAGTATGAGTCAACTCAAGCTCTCAGTATATTTTAGGAACTTTCTGCCCAACAGAATGTAAATTCATCTACTTTCATTTCAAACCAGGAGGTGTATTGCTCGAAGGCTTAAAAGGGATTTTAGATTGTTTTTTTAGTTTTTTTTTTTTTTACTTTTATTCCAGATTCTTTGTGCAGTGAAAACTTCAGTTTAATTGGTTGGCATGGGAATTTCTACGACAACTCTCATTCTTATTTTCTTCTTTTTGTGTGCCTTTCTCTTTTTCTCTCACTTCTCAGGTAGTTTATGTGAAATAAACATAGATGAATGCCAGTCATCACCATGCATGAACAATGGCACGTGTTTGGACCTCTCAGATGGCTTTAAATGCATTTGCCCTTCAGGTTTCTCTGGTGTGTCTAATGTTTTTTTAGTACAATATCACATTGATTATTTCTACACTGGTTCTCTATTGGTCTCAAGGGGCCCAAGCCTGAAAAAAAAATACAATGAAGCTGTTGAATGTGAATGTGTTGTTTTATTTTGGTAATTTATGTTTTATAGACAGGAAAACTGTCTCTCATGTGTCTTGAAAAGATAGATGAGCTTCCTTCAATGATCTCACTTGCATGATAACTTTTATTTTTTGTTTTATATTGTGCATTAAAGGTCCTGAGTGTTCACTGGACATCAATGAGTGTGTCTCATATCCCTGTAAGAATGGAGGCACCTGCATTGACCAACCGGGTAATTACTACTGCCGATGTGCGGCTCCATTCAAAGGTAATGAAGACTGAGGGAGTGGGGTGAAGGGTGAAGAAAAGCAGAGTTAATTAACTTCAGAGAGCATTCCTCTCACCTGTCTGAACTCATGCAGTCAGCATTGCCACATCGTCATCTTCATTGTCCACAAAATTGATTAATTTAAATTGTATTTATGTCCAGTAAAATGTATAATTCAAAGTATATTTAAAAAAAAATAAAAAATTGTAAAATATGAAAATAAAAATAGAAAATCAACATAATCTGGTTTCAGCCAGTTGCTTTTATAGTCTACGTTTTGGTGGCATTTTTGGCAGGTAAAAATGGGATTCTCTTTAATGCATTTCACCTTTACAATGTATGGTTTTCATTTACAGAAATGTTGTGATGTTAACCTCAAAATTGACTTCCTGTTGAACATTTTGGTGAAGATAATTTTTTATTAAGCCCTGCATTCATACACACACATTCAGTTCAGAGGTGGATCAAATCAGACCCAAATCTCAGGACAAATTTCCTCTAGAGTGCTGTGCTCTTTGACTATTTTATTCAGATCAGGATTTATTGAAATCTTATCTGCTTTGTGTATACACCTGTTTTACACAGCTATATTATGTGCACTATTGGGTTTTCTCTGTTTGTTTGTTTGTTTTTTTGTGTGTGTATGTATGATGGTCAATTCCGGACACAGAATGCAGCTCATCTAAAATCAATCAGGCGGCTCAGTCATTGCTGCTTATATTCAAACAAAGATCACGGATCATGCTTCCATTAGACGCGCAAATTAGGTTGTCAGGGATAATGATGATATCGGTTATTCTGTATTGAAATCGAGGAAAAAAGGCACTGACAGCTTTGCATGCTCTGTTGAGACACACATGCATAGTGTTTATGTGGGGGGATTCTGAGAACATTAAACTACCCTTTACACAGCTATCCCTTACTAACTGATCTAGTGTCTAGACTCTGGCTAAAATACAGTGTGCACTCTATGCGTGTTAATTGAAACTCTGAGAGTTCGTAACAGCCAGATCCAAACAATGCCATGTGTGTAATTAGACAATCTAAGGCATGTTATTAATTAGGGGCCAAGCACCAAAGGTGCGTAATCGTTGGTGTTTATATGATTATTATTCCGCTCTGGAAGTCTATAGCACCCCAACATTTACCACACCTATTTTGGAGTCCAAAATTCAATCCTTCTAGCGCCAACACCTGGTCCAAAGTTTAACTCATGGTTATGCTAATAACTTTTGAACCATAAGGGCTAAAAACAAAATAATGTTTTCCTTCGATTCGAAGTTGCACCGATTGCACCCTATTACATAATTTTCCATCATAAAAATGTTCCCGCCATTTAGAATTTTGTAAAAAGCCTACTTTTTCAAACTTGATCTCGATGCTTCGTCACATTTTCACAAAAAATTGGCTCACATCATCTCCATATGTTATTAACGTTATTAACAAACGTTATTAAAAGCTTTTTGATCAACTTAACCGTTCTCGAAAAACTTGGGAATGAATTAGATGAATTCCAAATTGGAAGTGAGGCTATTTCTGCAACGCTTTAGCGTATTTAGACCAAACTTAGCACATGTCCTCACAAGCATGACCTAAAGTAATGTGCAGCATTTCGGCACAGCCCCATCTAATGGTCCGGAGATATTAAAAATGGCTATTTTTGCTTTTGAAAGGTTTGCCCAAAAATCATAAAAGTGGTCTCATTAGATTCAGGGCCATGAGTCCAATGATATCCAATTTTCCCATGTTGGCCATTTTGGGTGTCGGCCATTTTGAATTTAGTAGAATCCTTTATTTTATGAATGCATCCACGGATCGTTACAAAACTAGGAGGAGCCTGAGAGGTTTCGAGCCAGCGTCACCTAGTGGTAAAATCAAATATTCACATGCTTATAACTTTGGTTGTGGTTGACTTATTTTCATTGGAGTCATCTACTTAGATTCCTGAATCCTTGCAGAGTCCAACGATACCAAACATGCTAGGTCTCGCCTTATGGTTTGTGCAACGTTGTGATTTAGCATTTAAACCATTTTTGTGAATATCTCCAAAACCACCATAGCAAAATTTTAAAATAGGTCGTTGGCTATACTCTGTTGGGCAAATGTCAAAAGTTTGATAGTAAGTGACAAAAAAAAAAAAAATGCAAAGTCGGACATGGGTGATTTTTTTGTGTTCTCATAAATATACATTTCTATAACTCCTAAACGAAATGAGATATTTTGAGAACACTCTGAGGACACATAAAAAAAGTGGTTGGATTGCGCCACTTGGTGTAGCTAATAATTGAACAAAACATGAAATCCGCACTAACTACAATACAGTATTATGATTTAAAAGGCTATATTTTACGAATACATTGGTGTATCACTGCAAATCTCAGTATGTGACATCGGCACCATGCACTGAAGGTACTCAAAAAGTTTCGGGACCTTGTGGTCAAAGGTTTTAATGAAATTTTAATAAATGCTAATAGCGTTTAATTAATTTAGCCTATTTTCATGAGACTTGTCTTAATAGATTCCTTGGGTCATTCCAAGAACATAGATACCAGTGTTGCCAGACAGAGTTTGCCAAACTTCCTGTCCGCCATTTTGATTTTCTTTAAAAATCTACTTTTTCAAACACCTCCTAGACCATAAGTCCGATTTTCACCAAATTCAAGTCATCTTCGACTGGGCCGACAAAAAGTTAAGGATTTATTCCCGACAGACGCATCAATATAGTTGATGGCATGATGCCAAAACGACTCTGAGGCTGGATCTCTGCAGTGCTTTGTCATACTGACACCAAACTCTGCCTGTGTCATTGTCACCTTTCTCTGACCACACCACATCAATTTGGTCACAGCGCCACCTATTGGTCAAAAGTTATAAACCATTAAATCATTTTACTATTGACTGTACTTGATTTTTCAACCATTTTTGCCTAAAATCATCTTCATACGTCTTTAATTGCTCATTGTTGCTGTTGGTCTGATACTCCCAGCCATGCTGGCATGACTTATCGTGTTCTTTTTGCGTGGCCCCAATAATTTCTGCTTGCAGCTATTTTTTTCATTGGAGTTGTTCTTAACTACGGTATCTCAAAGTCCAATGTGTAATGGGTTCTTGTACTGTTCGTTTTCTATACATTTTTGTCTGTTCCATTTTACAAACAAAAAAAAGTTGCCACCAGACTAGCCTAGTGAAACCTAGCTTTACTGATCAGTTTTGGTCCAATATCTATTACCATTATAAGGTTTGTTGAGGCTGGTTTTAGTTTTGACCAAGTTGACTACACATCTCTATCTGGCAGTCCTTTTATAATAACTAACTAATTTTGGTAACAGATCAAGATCTAAAACCAGATGAGCCAAACTAGTTTATTTTTATGTTTTATTTTTTTATTTGTGACTGAAAAAGTCATTATTGTGATGGTTCAGATTCAATAAAAAATAATTGTAGTCCATGAAGTAGTTTAATTTGAATTATTTAGATTTTTCTTATATGTATGTACAGTAAATGTACATCAGAATAATTTCCAACTCCTTAGAAAACATAGTTTTTGTTTGTTTTTTTACCTTGGAAAAGTCATGGAAATGCGTTGGTCAGTTAGAGGTGACAGGGCTGCTTTTGATTTAAATGTGAGAATAGAGGCCTTTTAAGTAATTAATCATGAGAATTTGTTGAGTGAACAAACAGTTGAACATTTTCCGTTGTTGTTGTTTTTGTTGTGGATGGAATTGTATTTCTCATACTGTATTTGGAATTTCAGGGATTAACTGTGAGTTGCTGCCCTGTGAGGCCGTTAATCCGTGTGATAACGGGGCAGAGTGCATGGAGGAGGCTGATCCCGTCCTCTTCCCTCTGGGCTTCCGGTGCCGATGTCGCCAGGGTTTCACGGGGGCCCGCTGTGAGATCAACATAGACGAGTGCAGCTCCAACCCCTGTCTGCATGGCTTCTGTTACGACGGTAAATACTGTAGTTATTTCTCAGCCTTGAACTCCCAAACTTAAAACATTTCCCTTCAGTTTCATAAGCACATGGGTACTCTATAGAGGCACTCTTTTTGGAGCAAAGGCACTGTCGGTTTACCCCTT
Organism: Scardinius erythrophthalmus; assembly: GCF_964197995.2. NCBI lineage: Eukaryota > Metazoa > Chordata > Actinopteri > Cypriniformes > Leuciscidae > Scardinius > Scardinius erythrophthalmus. The sequence goes on from NC_138241.1 coordinate 15,412,976, forward strand.
TGACAGTCTTGGCATGACTTAGTTTAATAAGCAGTTTTATAAGACACAAGTTACTCCATTCAGTATGACCAGGTCACATTTGCTTTGGTACTTTTGACAAGTGTCTTGCTCCAGCTGTGAGCGAGGATCCGTAAGGCATAATTGCTGCTTTGTAATTTGAATAATGGATGATAAATGACAGAGTTAATACAATCAAAGCCCAAGGCAGGGTGTTGTTCTCCCTCAGCAATCCAATAAGCTGTTTTTTGCCCTTTTGTGTTGCATCTCCTGCATAAATCATTACAAAAGCCATAGATCAAATACATGTTGTCAGTTAAGGATTACAGATTGCAAAGCACGACGTAGGCCTTTGCAATGAAGTACTTTAAAATTGGAAGCTGTAACTCACTTGATGCTGTTCAATGTGTAGGCTAAATGAAAATTTATTGCACACAACCAACGGTGGACAGTGTTCGGGAAACCTGTTTGAAAACAGTCTTTGCAATTGCATTAGGCACTTACACCTTCACCTTTAAGACATGATGTATACAGCAAAAAGCCTTTAAAATGAGGCATTAAATATGTTTTCCAGTTGACAGTAATTTATTTGGGCGATAAAGTTTTAATTTCATGTAGTATAATGGTGAATGTCATTGCAGTGAGAGGAAGACAAACCTTGACTTTCAAAACTGTGTTCGATTTTACAGTTAAAAGAGGCTATAAATTGTCCCCTCAAGCTAACAGAAAACACTTTCAAATTCAGTGCATGTTGTCCAGTATCCGTTTTGGCTGAAAACCCCTATTTTGCTATCATCCTGCTAACCATCCTGTTTTAGGATTTATCTTTGCAAGATTGTAATGAACAGACTTGAATGCCTCCGTTCTGAAGTTTTACTGTTTTCCAGAAGTCTTTGCAGTGATCTTTAGAGCAGTGGTTCTCAACTGGGGGCCGGGACCCACTAAGGGGCCTCAGCAAACTTAACATAAAATTATTTAAAAGACAAAATAAGATAAAACAGCTACAACAATTAAGATATAAGCTGTCATTGTATTTCTCAGTCTTGAAAAATCTGTATAAATGAGGTACTTTTAAAAGTGTGATTTCTAGATGTGGAAAAGTCAATAAATTTAAAAAGTATTCAAATATTATCTGACAATGGGTGGTCTTGGAGTCAAAAAGGTTGACAACCACTGCTTTAGAGCTTTAAATTTAGAGCCTACATTCAGAATAATCTGAAGTTCTTTGTAGTTTTATTCTTGAAGAATCAAGTGGTGTGTTTGTTTGAAAAGTCTTACTTTTTTTAGACTAAACAATAGTACACTACAGTAAGTTGGGAAAAAGTCCAAAATCTTGACACATTGAATTTTCTCAAATTTTTACAGTGCCTTAGACAACTAAATTTATCTTTGCACTGAAGAAAATTTAAATAATCAAAAAATAAAGTTAAGAAAAGTTTAAAAATTAAGCCAGCATGATTATTTAATGTTCTTGACTTCAACAAGAATAATTGTCTTCTCTACTTTAGCCAACTTGGATTTGTTAAATACTAAATGTCTCCTTCAGTCAAGCTCTTGTAATGGCAGCTGCAGATCTGTTGTTCAGCAAATTTTCAATTAGCAATACTTGAAATGTTCATTTGTCTTCATAATGCAGTTTTAAATGACTGCTTGGTAAGGCTGCTTGTCTCGGAAGCAGAAGACCTCTTGAAAATGTAATGTAAGAGTCAATAAACTTCAATCAACATCAATCAATCACCACACAACAAAAAACTAGCAGTGATCATGAAAATGAGAGCATAATTTATAAAGCAGAATCCCCAAGCAGTGAAACATTAATCTTATAACATTAACTATATAGTTTCATGTTGGGAACTCAATGTGTTCTATATAAAAGTGTTTGTCCATATACTGATGTGGCTAAAGACTTTTAGGTTTCGCCTAAGACAAAGTGCTACTAAGGAGTCTAACTTTAATGCATGAAACTGACTACAGCAATTTTTTTTTTTTTGGCATATTACCAGTATATGCTATGCCAGTGGTTCTCAACTGGTTTGGCTATGGGACTCACATTTTCTCAAATTAACTTAACTTAACTCAACTAAACTCAACTCAATTTTTCTTTATAAATCACTTTCAAAACCATAAGAATGGTGAAAGTGCAGTACATAAATGGCATAAAACTAGAATTATTATAACCATAATAACAATAAATCACAAAAATCAAGTCATCCATCATGCAGCAAATCATTCACATTTCTCTGACCTAATCAAACACCAATGGCCAGATGAAATAAGTCTTTAGATCACTTAGATCACCAAGTGTCCATACATGATGAGGATAGATAAAGCCAGGCTCAGACTACAGGAGTTTGTGACCACCGATTGTGAAATCAGGTGGTTGCATCATGCACATGAGGAGAATCTTTGCAGATTTTCCTCTTTTAAGTCCCAAACCTGCACACACTACAATATTTGAAAATTGTGGTGAATCACACACTACAAGATATTCTTAAGATCATCATGCCAGATTTAGCACCTCACGTGATCTCACGGGGAAGCGGATATAAACAGAATGTATACTGTGTCATGGCAACTTGCTGTATCAATACTTACTCTTTGTAGCGAGAAAAAATGAAAGAAGAACTTCTTTTGAGGAGACATTATGAAGGCAGCTGTGTTATTGCCACATTTCGACCAGCCGTTCCTCCATCACCGTTGTCCACTGGCCCCGTACAGCTGCTTGTTGTTTTGCGGTCGCCATTTCAAAAGATCCACCACTTCTGCCTCCTTGTAGACTTGTTCCTATTGGCTATTGTGGAAGTACTGATGTAACCATAGTCGTAATCATCCCGATTTAAAATCCTAAATATCAAACATGTTTGATATTATTGGGGCAGCCCCAATGTGTCCGTGAGCAGATCGGGAGGTTTAAGATTTGATCTGTAAACGCCTCACATTACCAGAAAATCTGGGCCGAAGATCGAAACTGATACCCTGGACATGATTTTTTTCTCAGATGTTGGGAGTAAATCAGGCATAAATTGGACTTAAACTTCTGTAGTCTGAGCCCAGTTTATGGGCATTTCATTCCAAAGTGCAGGAGCAGCAAAAGCCAGATCTCCTCTACGCCTCAAATGTGATTGTGGGACAGTTAAACTCATACTCTGAGAGGAACGCAAGAGTCTTTGAGATTGGTAGGGGATTAACATATCTTTTATATACTTTGGAGCCTGATCATGCAGTGCTTTGTAAACAAACATTAACAACTTGTATTACATTCTGTATTTTACATGTAACCGTTGAAGAGGTATCAACACAGGTATTATATAATCCCTTTTCCTGGTATTAGTTAAGAGTCTTGCTGTTGCATTTAAGACATACTGAAGGCTTCATTTATTCCTTAGTATAAAGCATTACAATAATCCTGCCGTCTGAAAATAAAAGCATGCACAACAGTCTCCAAATCCTCGGCTGAAAGAATAGGTTTCAGTTTAAACAACTGAATAAAGATGCTTTCACAACTCTGTTTATATGACGTTCAAAACAAAGATCTGAATCAAAAAGTCAGATAAAGTCTGACAGGACAGGGATGTTAGTTTTTTCTGAGGTGAGAGACTTTTTATTTTTATAACATGTTACGAAAATAACATTCGAATAATGACACTCACCAATAACCTGACAATATCTCATCTGACTGCAGATACTGAATCAGGTTTTTTCTCAGGCACTTTTTACTTGAAATGCATCAAGAGTCAACAGCTTTCACGCACATCTTTCAAAATAAAAGTCTTGCATCAGGAAAACATTTAGAATTAAGTATTTTTGTTGTTGTTGTTGCTTTGACAACACACTCGGTGACCCACTCAAAATGGTTTGCGACCCACCGGTTGAAAAACCATGTGCTATACACTGAGCTGAACTGTGCTGTTATGTTATAATATGCTATCTTATATTTTGCTTGTACTACTACTTTAATCTTACTTCTAATTACCTGCCATTTAGCAGATGCTTTTTATCTAAACCGACATGTAGTTCAATAATTGCACTCCCAGAGCAACCTGCAGTTAACTACTATGCTCTGAGGCAAGATGGTAACAGCGGTGAAGGACGATTTTGTAACCAGGCAACCAAGTATTCCTCGTCCACCACTTGTAGTCCGACCTGCATCCACTTTGTCTTGTCTACCATCATCTCCATTTCCAACAAGCTCAGTCAGACAAAGTTTACTTGTTTACTTCCTCCCAGACTGCACCAGCAAAAACAGCTCCACACATGTAGTGCCTCAAGGCCTGTCTGCCATATAGGAGGTGTGTGATCTGCTGTGTTTGTGTGGGAAGAGAGTGAGAGAGCAAGGTGTATCTCTTGAGCAGCTGGTGTGAGTAATTTAATGAGAGTAAGAATTTAATGAGAGTAATCGCAGGTACACGCACAAAGACAGAGTGGCAGCATAGATTACGTGGTAAATCCAAGGGATAATGAAGAATCCTGGGACCCGGCATAGGCCTGGTAATAAATTTGCGGCTGTAAGAACCCACAATTACCTCTGTCACAGGCTGCTGTTTTGCAGCAGAAAGGCAGGGGATGCATTTCTCCTCAATGCCATTAATGATTAAAGGCTTGTGGAATGGGTCATTAGGTTTCATGTAAGTCAGATACAACGCAAAGACAGTGGACAGCAACATTCTTGTAGCATTTGTAAAAGAGATCGCTACACAAACACACATTTTACATTTAATTGGACACGCTGTGTTTCCAGCTGCTGGGGTGAGTATAAATGAGCACGGAATTTCACAAGCAGAGAAAGTCAATTTTACTGATACGCTTTAGAGACAAAGGTTTACAGACAAAAGCGAGAATATGAGAATATAAGTCTTTTGACTTCAGTGGGCTATGGAGGAAAATATAGAGTTTAAAAATATTAGGTGTTTGTAGAGCGTAAAAAAAAATAAGTAAACAGATTGAATGTTTGGTCATGTCTTAAAATCTGAAAATCTAAAAGTAATTGTTATTATGCAAAGTAATTGTTGTTCTATGCAGGGTATTCCACTTTTAAATTGTTCAATATGCACTGTCATCCCATATTTTCTGCACATGGATTGAGTATTTTCATCACATTATTATAGATTTACGTATCACAAAAAGATCATAGTTGCAGGTTATCTAACTGTGTTAGGATGCAAAAAGTCCATCAAATTGTATCATAAGATGTGAAACATTGGAGACACATACCGTTCAAAATGTAGGGATCAGTACGATTTTTTTTTTTTATTGAATAAATTGATCAAACGTGAAAGTAAATACATTTACAGAAGATTGCTATTTCAAATAAATTCTGAATCAGTACAGCTTTAAAATTGATAATCATTCAAAAATCAGCATATTAAATTGATTTCTGAATGATCATGTGACACTAAAGACTGAAGTAATCTTTGCCATCACAAGAATAAAATACATTTTAAAACATATTAAAATAGAAAAAGTTTTTTTTAATTATAAGAATAATTTTCAGTTTTAATGTTTTTATTGCTTGCTATGATCCGTGCACCAACATTGCATAACCACCCCTGAAAAAGATGCCAGAGATTAACATTGTACCTACATCGTCCTTGAATTTTTTAGTGTTTGTAAAACCAAGTTCGAGAGATCATGGCACTGTGTCTGTAAATGTTTGTTATTTCTGTTGGAAACTCAGATTCGACGACCAGGAGACTTGGATCTTTCTTCAGCAGGATTCTTTATTGAGAACACGAGCTGTCGGTAGCTGCAGTCACCAAAGTCTAAATCTAATACAGTATGCATTGTAGTTATATACATTCCAAGGGGGAGGGATTACATAGAGGAGGAGACTCTGAACAAAGCATGCAAATGAAGTAGGAACACACCCTACTCTGAGAGCGCTACTAGTCCAATTGAATCAGCATAACTTATTCAAATGCTGATACTGGCCAGGAACTCCGGTTCCAAGAGCCATCCCAGAGCCATTAAAGACAAAAGGTGAAAGTCTCCCCTACAGCTAATCCAATCAACCTAACGATTCAACGTCTGGGCCAGGGGCTCTGAAAGCCATTTGGGCTCCGAAAGGTGAGAATCTCAGTGATCTGACTCATTTAAAAGACAATAGAGAAAACAGGACTGGCAGGAAAGGAGACTCTTGCTGGAGACTCAATAATCATCTGAAATCAGTCTACTAAACTTTATCAGTTTATATACTATTGCTGTGGAAAAACTAAATTAAACATTTAATAAAATTGTAATCCTACATTTCTAAAACAGGAAACTCGATTTCATATCTTCTAAGGTGATTCTTCTGTCTCTTTGTGTTTCTTACTACAGCTGTGGACAGTTTTTACTGCTTGTGTAACCCTGGTTACGCTGGTGTGAGATGCGAGCAGGACATCAATGACTGTGCTAGCAACATGTGTGAAAACAACTCGACTTGTGTGGACCTCCATCTGGTAAGGATAATTAATCTTCAACTAACTTAGTTTCCATATACAGCCCTTAATGAAAGAACAACAGCAGTTCTTAGAATAATACATATGGGAACTAAGTATAATAACCACTAAAGCGTGTAACATCTGTTGTTAAATGATTATTGTTCTCTGTGCAAAGCAATTAATAAAATTTAAATCATTCCTAGGCCCACCTGAAAAATGACGTATCTGCCATAGTACAAATAACATATTGGCCTATTGTAACAATGATTTATTTCTCCACACACTTTTGCAATTAATTCACTCTTGACTATTTTTATTAAATTCCATATTTTTATTTATTTGAAATATACCATAAAATATAACCATTTAATGTACAAATTATGTTCAGACTTAAGTATGTTATGCGTTTTATTTTTTTTGTTTACTTTTTTTTTCTGAATTCCTTTTATTCTTCTTTCTTATTGCTGTTTTGCATACTGAATTGTGATTTGGTCTTTTCTTTCCGGCATCTACAGTGCTGAGTGCAACAGTCGGGGTCTGAAAGTAAAAACTATATTCATTTTCTCCATAGGGGATTAGATTTTTAATGATAACTTATAAACCTCAAATTTTTAACAGTTCAATTCCTGGTGGAAAAACGCCTCAGTTATGACTGTAACCTTGGTTCCCTAAAAAGGGAATGAGACACTGCGTCGATTGAGGCTGTGGGAACGCTCTGCGTGATTGTCCAATCAGTCAGGCCGGTGACGTTACAAACCAGGAAACTATAAAGCATGCCCAAACAGTACAACACTTGCTTCTAATAGGCTGAAGTAAGTCGCTGACAGGCATGCAGGAAGTATGGCAGGGTGACGCATCGTTTCGTTCCCTCTTTAGGGAACCAAGGTTACAGTCGTAACCGAGGCATTCCCTTTCAAGAGATTTCACACTGTCGATTGACATTGAGGGAACATTTATACCCATGCCGACATAATGACAAGTGTCTGTCTAGTGTGAAATTGTAATGAAGAGCACTAAGACGAGAGCACCTGTGCCCTTGGTGTAGAGCTCATGTCCAGGTTGTAAAATCTCACAAATGTGTGCAGTGAGGACCAGCCTACCGCATCACAAATATCTTGAAGTGAAACTCCTGACAGTAGAGCCTTAGAGGCAGCCATACTCCTAGTCGAGTGGGCTTGGACTGCCATAGGGGAACGTAGTCCGGCTAACTCACACGCAAGAGAGATAGCCTCAACTATCCACTTGCTCATCCTCTGCTTAGATGCTGAGGACCCCTTGCTAGGAGACTCAAAACAGACAAACAGTTGTTCAGATTTACACCATAGGGCAGCTCTGTGGATGTAAGCATATAATGCCTGAACTGGACGAAGCAGATTACTCTTTTTCTGGTCTGAATCCTGGAAGGGAGAAGGACAGAAGGCATGCAGCACAATAGATCTAGCCACATTGGTGGGGACCTTAGGGATGGAACCTGGCCTTGGGTGAAGAAATGCCTTCACCATGCCAGGTGCTAATTCCAAGCATGAAGGGGCAACAAACAGGGCTTGAATATATCATACTGTTTTAAGAGACATAATAGCAAGGAGGAACAATGCTTTAAGAGTCAGGAACTTGACTGGCTTGAGCCCCTGGCGTTCCAGTTTGGAAAGTGGACGCAAGCGCAAACCCCCCAGATGATTTATGTAGGCGACCACCGATGTGTTGTACGGATGAGCACATGGTGGCCCCTGAGGTCTGGGAGGACATTCTTAAGAGCAAGAAAGACAGCCATCATCTTCAGGCAGTAGATGTGCCAGGAGAGATAATGACCCCTCCATAGACCTTGAGTCCAGCGACTGTCTAGGATCGCTCCCCTACCCGTGCAAGAAACATCTGTCATTAGTATTTTGCGATGACAAGGAGCTCCTAACACGGGACCTTGGGATAGGAACCAGGGTTTTGTTTTAAACGCAGCTGCCTGTTTGCTGGCCTCCTGAAACCTATCAATGACTGTGTTGACAGCATCACTGAATAGGCCAGAAGGGGACAGCGGGCGTCCATCAAAAAACTTTTATCTTTCTCTTTGATTGCACTCAGGTTGAGCCACAAGTGACGTTCATTGGCCATAGAGTGACCATAGAGCGACCGATTGATTTGGCCATCTCCTTGGTGGCCCTGAGAGAAAAGTCAGTGGCCAGACCCAACTCTGTAACAGCGTCAGGGCCAGTGGCATTGTAAGCAAATATGCTGCAGTCTGACCAGCTGCTGAATAAGCCTTACCCACCAAAGCCTGGTTGTTCTGACCAATTTGGTGGGTAATGTCGAGGCCTTTAGAGACGATGTAGACTGAGGGGCGAGATAGCTAGCTAGCTTCTCTTCCACCTTAGGCATCGCCCCATAACCATGCTCTCTGTAGCGTAATACCGATGAATCGACAAGGAGGCTGTGAACAAGAGGGCAGGAAGCGTTCATCTAATTTGCTTTTAGGATGAATGTCCTGCTTCTCAGCTCGCCAGTCGATATTCAATCTGGTGACAGCACAAGTCACAACTTCCACCAGCTCAGCATCTCCTGCATCGATGCTTACAACATGTAACTCCTCAGAGCTAGATAATTGAAGAAACCGCAGTGCGTGCTTCCACACCCTGAGAGAAGGCACTGGATATAGCAGGTGATGGCAGATCCCCATGAACTGAATTGCCGCTGTGCCTCAGCAGCAGCAGGACCCGAGCCATGAGGAACACCCAACAATACAGTCAGATTCAATATAGTTGGCACTGCATCATCTTTTATTTACAGTCTCTCTGAAAAAGCCTGCATCGCATTTGTCTTGTTTAAAAACAAACGAACAGTGTTTTACTGATGCGATCTGACTGGAACTTCATTAAAAATAAAGTTTATCCACGCTTTCTTAATGTTAGGACCACAAGGATGGCAATGCAAAGACTGTGTTTTTCCAGAACTTGGCACTTCAAAACATCTTGTAAACCTCAGAAGCATTTCTCTGTTTTTGTTAATGCAGTAATCCTGTGTTTGTGTCTCTCTCGTATTTACTACAATATTACATGAGCGAATCGGTGAGCGGCGCTAAAGAGGCAATGATGTAGAGGTAGGCATTGATCTTCTTCTGCTGAGGCGGTCTTTCGTTGAGTCGGTTTCTGAGCTTGGTTTCAATAAAAACTGTTTTTGGACGAGCAGGATATAGTACAATGTCAAAAGATCAAGGAAAGTTTGATTTTTCAATTCATGACCCCTGTAATTTAATTGTCATTCACATTGCTTCATGGTATTGTAGTTCTTTCCCTCAATCGGTGCACAGTCTTATAACTTTGTATTGTTGTTCATTTTTCAAATACATTTTTACTTTAAAGTTTTTTATGGTTGTTTCAGGGAATATGTTTCTACAGGAACAATGAATGGAACATGTTTTTCATGCAAACATATGTTTCATTAATGTCCCTGGTCTTATTGTGAACAGTTCATCAGTACATATTATAAGAAAAAAAAAATGTTTTCATAATATTTCATCAGAGTACTTTCTCCACATGTAATGCATTTTTTCTTTTTTTTGTTGATATTTCTGAGGAAAACTAATGTCTAAATCTTATGTTCAATATTTTCACAATCCAATCAAATCTTTATTTTACTTGGTAATGTCACATTACTGAAGATGAATATGTTGAAATGTCATTTCAAGTTGTCTTTCAAAAAATTCTAACATATATCCATATATCCAGTATCCTTTTTTTTTTTTTTTTTTTTTACGGACAATGTCATATCAGTCAGGACAAAAAGTCCAGAGTCTTCATTCTTTGAGTTGCAGTTTTGTTCTGTAGATTAAGCTTGTGTTACCTCACAATCTCTGAGAACAAAGAGAGGGGCAATGAGAGCAATCAGTGGCTCAGAAGCTGTGTGACATGCAGTTGTTTGGCTCTGATCCCAAATCGGCTTTTCCTTCCCTTCAGCAAACCCACTCTAATACAGCCAGAAAGAGAGATACCAGGCTCTGTGCTCTCATTTCACACTCTTCTGCCCCTCCCCAGCCTTTCTCTTCTTATTTATCTCACAGACTTTCTCTTCTTTTCCTCTATTTTTATTCCAGGAGCTCTCTGTACAGAGCAGAAGGGCAAAAATAGTTTATCATTTATTCATGATGAATAATGCAACCCTGGGACAGGGTTTCTGAATGGAGAATGCAATTGGGCTATTCACGGCATCCCTCGAAACCTAGAGGTGGGCGGTTTGTAGGCTGCTGTCCCGTGGACAGAGATGCAGTCGGGGGTATTAGCCCTTTTGCATGCTGGGTTAATTAATGATTTGAGTAGCTATTTTACATTACGGGATGAGATCATCTCAGAGATGCATAGAGAGTAACCTTGACAAAAGATGATCCAATGTCTTTGGCATTGAAAAATTGGAAGAAAAAAAAAAAGATGCGCATAAATTAAAAAAAATATATAATATCCGATAAGAAGACATGCACATAAACTACGATGGAAGCACATTTACCAAATAAATCCCTCAATATGCAACAAAAATCTCACGTGACTTAACGGATCACATGATTGGATAACCGGACTAATCAGCGAAACAATTTTATTGCATAACATCTCAAATGTTGGTTTGGTCATTCTTAAATGCCTGAGCAAAAGTCTGTCATCGAAATAGTTGAGTATAATTACCTCCCAGAACTGTCTCGCACAATTGTGTTCCCAAGCACCAGGTATCCGCCTCCAAACGCAAGATGAGTTTATTGTGTTTCGTCTGCACGCTCTCAGGCGCAAGTAATTTATGATGTATGAAAAAAGATCCACAATGGCTTGCCTGATTACAGCAGCTTACATTTTTATTACAGATATTTTGTGGAAATTTCCCAGAAAGTGATGACTTTGTTCTCTTAGACACAATGCGGTATGGAAACGGTGCTTTATTCGCAAATGTTTTATATGCGATTTTACAACTTTGTTTATAAGTTAAAAATTGCAGCTTTGGATGGAAACAAGCCAGTAAGTTCATGCAAGGCTTATGAGGTGACTGCAGTCATCATAACAGTCCATTCAAAGCCACGTCACACTCGAAGGTAAAGACAAATATTTGATCGTACATACAAATGTAAAAGAAACAATTTATAAGAAATATGGAGCAATTGTCATCTGACATGTTTACGGCCTGCAATAAAGTTTTAGAATAGCATCAATGTGTTAATAGCTTCTATATGCTCAATGGTAGGGTCACCGCATGAGCGCTTCAAAAGATTGTTCTACTGTCACAGGTATGAAATCACTGATTGGGAAACGGTTTAGCCACCATGTAATTGAGCTCTTAAATTCTACATTTCCACGTGCTGATTATATAGCAGAGGGCGTGGGATGGGGAGAGAGGGGGGCTGTAGAACGTCACATGGGAGTGCTTTACTTCCAAACAGTCAGTAAATTAGATTGACCTTTTTTTCTCTCTGTGAAAATGCGGATTCTGTCATGCTGGTTTGCCAACAGGAGTCTCCACCTGCCCGTTACGTGGGTCTCTGGAAGGACAAACATGATAGACAACAGAGCTAGGATGTGCTTATCTGATGCAAATCATCTTGCTTTAGGCATGTGTAGAGCAGTGGTGATGTTGGAACATCTTTCAAAGCAGTTCTGCAGCTTTTGTGGTTCCACTATGGTGGTCTTTCTTTCTTTCTTTCTTTCTTTCTTTCTTTCTTTCTTTCTTTCTTTCTTTCTTTCTTTCTTTCTTTCTTTCTTTCTTTCTTTCTTTCAAATATAATAGCATTAGAGACTTCTTTCAAAAACACCAAAACATTTAAAGTGCCCATATTATGCTTTTTTGAATATTATCTTTCATGCAGTGTGTAATATAGCTGTCTGTGAATGTAAACGATCTGCAAAGTTGTGAAGCCAGAAGGGCATGATAAATAAAGTTATTGTCTCTCAAAAGAAAGAATCGACTCTGAACGAGTCGTCTGTAATTCAAATCCCACTTTTTTACGGCTACACGTAACTGAGTAATGAGTGGTTAGAATTACCACAGCGATACAACAGCAGTATAACCTTTAGACGATTTCTTCTCAAATCTCTGTGAGGTCTAAATGTGATTTACAAAATGCTTATTCATAAAAGACGGGAGAGTACCCACTTGGACCAACTTGCTCCTCAGATTCACAACCTGTAAGTATGTTTAATTGTTGATGTATATATTTTATACCGGGTGTTCAAAATACCTAGTTTTGTGTTTTATATTGTGTAGGTCTTTTCAGCTAACCGTCTGAAATACTTCTGCAAAAAAGCTGTGGGCCCACTATTACCTAAAATTGTGCCCATTAATGCAGATTGTCTGTTGTTCCTGTCACGTTCCACACTTAATGAAACAAAGGAAGATCCAATAGCAGTATGAGATTTATTAAGGGTGATCCAAAAGCAATGGTCAAGTCCAGGCATGGGTCAAAATCCGATAAGGCAATCCAAAACAAGACACAAACAGGAACAGGCAGGAAACGGACACAGAAGTGGCGTGAAATACAACAAGGACTCCGTAACAAACACTAAACAGGCAGGGTATTTATACACAGGGAATGACAATGATAATGGGAAACAGGCTGAGTGCAATGATCAGTGATAAGGGACAGCTGAGTGCAATGAAAAGACAAGGATCATGGGGAATGTAGTTCAAGAGTGTGCTGGACACCGTGAGGAAGGAGGACATCTAGTGGTGACCCAAAGAACATAAACCAGACACTGTGACATAACCCCCCCTCTACGGAGTGGCTCCCAGACACTCCAAGACAGGACACGGAACAAAACAAGAGTTCAGGAGGGAGGTGGCACGGTTGAGGATCAGGGGGAGGGACGGGGGGCCAGGTCCATGAAGTGAAACAGAAACAGGGGGTAACAGACTCAAAGGGGGCCAGGGTGACACAGACAGTTCATCGGCCGGCCAGGGTGAAGCAGACGACAGTCCATCGGGTGGCCTGGGCGGAGCAGACTGTGCAGACGGCCAGGGCAGAAACGTCAGTCCATCAGGCGGCCAGGGCAGAGCAGACGGTCCCTCGGGCGGCCAGGGCAGAGCAGACGGTCCCTCGGGCGGCCAGGGCAGAGCAGACGGTCCCTCGGGCGGCCAGGGCAGAGCAGACGGTCCCTCGGGCGGCCAGGGCAGAGCAGACGGTCCCTCGGGCGGCCAGGACAGAGCAGACGGTCCCTCGGGCGGCCAGGACAGAGCAGACGGTCCCTCGGGCGGCCAGGACAGGGGAGACGGTCCCTCGGGCGGCCAGGACAGGGGAGACGGTCCCTCGGGCGGCCAGGACAGAGGAGACGGTCCCTCGGGCGGCCAGGACAGAGGAGACAATGCCTCGGGCGGCCAGGGCGGAGACTTTCCCTCGGGCGGCCAGGGCGGAGACTTTCCCTCGGGCGGCCAGGGCGGAGACTTTCCCTCGGGCGGCCAGGGCGGAGACTTTCCCTCGGGCGGCCAGGGCGGAGACTTTCCCTCGGGCGGCCAGGGCGGAGACTTTCCCTCGGGCGGCCAGGGCGGAGACGACACCTCGGGCGGCCAGGGCGGAGACGACACCTCGGGCGGCCAGGGCGGAGACGACACCTCGGGCGGCCAGGGCGGAGACGACACCTCGGGCGGCCAGGGCGGAGACGACACCTCGGGCGGCCAGGGCGCAGACGACACCTCGGGCGGCCAGGGCGGAGACGACACCTCGGGCGGCCAGGGCGGAGACGACACCTCGGGCGGCCAGGGCGGAGCAGAAGACAGTCCATCGGGTGGCCACGGCGGAGACGACCCCTCGGGCGGCCATGGCTCAGGAACTGGAACAGACACCACCGGCTCAGGCACTGGAACTGGAACTGGCACCACCGGCTCAGGCACTGGAACAGGAACTGGCACCACCGGCTCAGGCACTGGAACAGGAACTGGCACCACCGGCTCAGGCACTGGAACTGGCACCACCGACTCAGGCACTGGAACTGGCACCACCGACTCAGGCACTGGAACTGGCACCACCGACTCAGGCACTGGAACTGGCACCACCGACTCAGGCACTGGAACTGGCACCACCGACTCAGGCACTGGAACTGGCACCACCAACTCAGGCACTGGAACTGGCACCACCGACTCAGGCACTGGAACTGGCACCACCGACTCAGGCACTGGAACTGGCACCACCGACTCAGGCACTGGAACTGGCACCACCGGCTCAGGCACTGGAACTGGCACCACCGGCTCAGGAACAGACACCACCGGCCCAAGTGTGTGCGTAGCCCACACACACCACATGGCTGTGGCCATAATGGCCAGTGTCGCGGTCACTGAGGGCTCAGGAACAGCCGGCTCAGGCTCAGGAACAGACACCACCGGCTCAGGAACAGACACAGGAACAGGCAGAGACTCAGGAACGGACACTGGCTCCGGCTCAGGAACGGACACTGGCTCCGGCTCAGGAACGGACACTGGCTCCGGCTCAGGAACGGACACTGGCTCCGGCTCAGGAACGGACACTGGCTCCGGCTCAGGAACGGACACTGGCTCCGGCTCAGGAACGGACACTGGCTCCGGCTCAGGAACGGACACTGGCTCCGGCTCAGGAACGGACACTGTGGGTCCGAAAGGCATCTCCAGGATTCTGGCCAGACGCTCGAAGTAATCTGACAATGTCCCAGACGCCACCGGCTCGGGCACTGGAACTGGCCCCACCGGCTCGGGCACTGGAACTGACACCACCGGCTCGGGCACTGGAACTGGCCCCACCGGCTCGGGCACTGGAACTGACACCACCGGCTCGGGCACTGGAACTGGCACCACCAGCTCCGACTCAGGAACAGACACCACCGGCTCAAGTTCAGACACAGGCTCGACGGCGGCCATCTTGTCCGGAGACACAGGCTCGGCGGCGGCCATCTTGTCCAGAGACATAGGCTCGGCAGACGTGACGTGAACATTCCTGGGTGTTTCTAGGATCTTAAGTAGCGTTGAAATATATTCAAACAATGTTCCAGTGGCCATCTCCTCAGGGGACACCAGCTCCGCGTCGGCCATCTTGTCCGAAGACACAGGCTCGGCAGACGTGACGTGAACAGTCTCTGGATCGGCTGACGTGACATGAACAGTCTCTGGATCAGCAGACGTGTTCCCTTTCCCTCTTCTCCGTCCGCGACGGCGAGATGGTGGTTGCGGTCCGTCCCTCACGAGCCCAGGGTCAAAGGGGGGCCATGGTGGAGAGTGCTGTTGGATCTCCACTCGACCACCTCCTCCTCTGCGACCACCCCGGGTCCCACGAAAAATAACTAGGCGGGTTCCCTTAAAAAATTCTCTCCTCTCCAGTTCGGTGGCTGGGGAAGAGAAGTTTGAACTCATACTGCTGGTTCTTGTTTGACGGAGTCCTTCTGTCACGTTCCACACTTAATGAAACAAAGGAAGATCCAATAGCAGTATGAGATTTATTAAGGGTGATCCAAAAGCAATGGTCAAGTCCAGGCATGGGTCAAAATCCGATAAGGCAATCCAAAACAAGACACGAACAGGCAGGAAACGGACACAGAAGTGGCGTGAAATACAACAAGGACTCCGTAACAAACACTAAACAGGCAGGGTATTTATACACAGGGAATGACAATGATAATGGGAAACAGGCTGAGTGCAATGATCAGTGATAAGGGACAGCTGAGTGCAATGAAAAGACAAGGATCATGGGGAATGTAGTTCAAGAGTGTGCTGGACACCGTGAGGAAGGAGGACATCTAGTGGTGACCCAAAGAACATAAACCAGACACTGTGACAGTTCCCTTTCGAATGGGATTTTGTGCTGCTTCCCCTAGAGCGCGCTATGGGGAATGATTGATGTCTGAAGTATGTGTCTAAACACGACAATGAACTTGACATTGGCCAGCGACAGCTGATGACGTCACTTTAGGTGTGACCATGAGTATAAAAAGGCACCTGTGAAATATACGTCATCCTCTTTCTTGTCTTCAGGAGACTGTTTGTCTGTGTATGTGTTATGGAGCGAATATTATGGAGAAACACTTTGCCCAGCGTTTCATGAAGCACTTTGCGTCTGGTGTGTTTTGTGCATGAGTGAGGAGCACGTGCGTTTAGCTCTTGAGGGAGCTGAGTGCGTGCATTGCGAAGTTTTCTTAATGAAAGGCTCCGTTCGCACCTGCCTTATTTCCGAGGGATGTGGGACGTGCATTTGGGTGGAATGCTGTCGACTCTCCATCATACCTAGTGCATCCAGCTTCTTAGAATTCACAAGACTGACTACAAAAGACATGTAAGGAGTTTTTTCCTTTCTGCTCTCTCCTGAGGGATAGTAGTTAGTGTTTGCACGAGGGAGTCAGGATCGAGTACAGGAGTTGTGAGCGGAGCACTTTTTAATTGGCTCAAATATTGCTACTGTTCAATCAGTTGTTTCTAATTCTGAGGAATTATGGGCAGAAAGAGTGTAGTACTCATTATATAATTTAGGAGTTTTGGGAAGTTATGGCCTGCGCCTCAAACAGATTGAGATGGGTTTGGTGGCACGAGCAGGGGTGCCGCCAGAAATTCTGGGCCCTATGGAAACCAAAATTTCTGGGCCCCCTACATTTTTTACAGATAAAATTTAACCCAATAAACATGCCCTGTATACTTTAAAAAAGATACTTAGCACATAGTTAAAATGTCTAAAGATGAGTACAAAGCCTACAAAAACAAGAAAAAAAATATACAAATATGTACTTGTTTACATAAAAGGGAGAACATTTATTATCTCAATTGCAATTGCAAGCACAACAGAACATAATGTACACATATTGACATATACTTTACATGAACAAGCTTTAGCTGGGTCAAACTGCTCAATCAGGAAACACCAGCTAGAAACACGGCAAACTGATTGTGTAATTTTTGAAGCGTGTAGATTACTTTTTGTTTTGTAAAGTTATCATCATGTGTCGAACACAGTAGATAAGACGTGTTTAGAGGCTTCAATCTTCGTGAAGTTTCGCGCTCAGGCTCACCTTGTTCGGCTGAGACGGGGACGGGGGACGTGGGGGAAGGGGGACGTGGGTGTGCAGCAGCCGCTGAATCTGTGTCTACGAGACATGATAACCCGGAGACAGCAGAGATGTTATTATTGTTGGATGTAAATCATAATTCAGTAATTATTTTACTAAGCTAGCTAGATAAAAGCAGGTCATGTAGCAACAAAAATAAGTAACTCTGAAAGTTTTGGATTACAGGAATAGGGCAAGCTACCTTTCTTTTTGAAAAAATGTGTGACATACTGTCGACTTCGGCGTTCTCTGTCTTCTCTTTCCTTCTTTTCTTTCCGTTTTTGATGCCCTGACTTTTGATGTGACATGCCTGCGTGTGTCACTGTCTGCGCTGCATCATAGCAAGTGCAATAAGCAAGAGACGCTACACTAGCGATCGTAGCTCGGACAGCGCAGGTGGAATGAACCATTGTGAGGGGGAGGGGTGTGACTGAAACAGTAAATACATTATTTGTTTTTTAAATATCAAATCTATGGTCAAAACGGACAAAATACACAATTTTAGTGCATGAGGGGCCCTAGCACATTTAATGTATGTATAAAAAAGAGAAAAGAAATAAGAAGAGAAAAAGGGGGTCTGCTCTTCTGGGCCCTAAATCAGCCTGGGCCCTTAGAATCGTCCTAACCTTCCACCCCTTTACGGCGCCCCTGGGCACGAGAGATGGAAGAGATCACTTATGGCAGACTTTGCGAGCAATTTCTGCCTCGACATAACAGTCCCGCCCCTATGAACAGCCTTCTGTTTTCCCTTTGATCTCCATGCTAAAGGCAAAGAGATTGTAGGGTAAACCATATTCAGCCTGCATTCATCCTTTTTTCACAATAAGTAAATGTGAAGGGTTTGCGTGAGCACAGAGATGTGTCGATGCTTCTAATACTATTTTACATTAGTTGAGGTGTCCTCATGAAGGCTCTGATCCTGCCATTTAGATGTTTATGGTAAGCACAAGTGTTTAACGCTTTATGCACTTTCTAAAATTCATGTTTATGGTAAGGGTTACATGCTGCGGGCTTCATTCTCTTTCTATGTGGCTCAGACAGCGGTTCCTCGCCTTGGGTCCCACTGTTGTTGTCGCAATATTGTAACAACAGACGCTTCCCGTACGGACTGAGAGAGAGGGAAAAGAAACACTCCTGAATGGCAGGACATATGCCCCTCCCCCCTCCGAAGAGGGCTGGTTGGTCGGTAGGCAGTGGTGCCAAGTTGTCAGGCTGTCTGTGAGCCTCCTTGGTTGCTACTTTTGAAAATGAGCGTTGTTAGGCCTCCTCTCATTATAGAGAGTCATTCTTCTGAGGCCTCCGCTCCCTAGAGCTCCATCTGAATAGCGAATCCGAGTTGTTAGGCTTTGCGAAGCCTCCTTGTTAGGCTGTTCTGAGTGTAGAGGACGGAGTACTGAGTCCTCCGTCCTATGCCAGGGGCTAAGTTGCTAGGGTCTCTGTGAGCCTCCTTGGCTACTGAACTTAGCCAGAACATTGCTAGGCCTCCTCTTGCTATGGAGAATATTTCTGTTAGAGCTCCCCTGAGCTCTGCCTAATATTGTGTCAAGCTGCTGGTCCTATCATGTAGCCTCCTTGACAGGCATCCCATGAGTTCAGGTAGAATGCCAGGTTGTAAGGCTCTCTGTGAGCCTCCTTAGCCACTGACAATTTTCCCTTAAAGGTGTTCCTGTGAATACCAAGCTCTTGAGCTTTGCCCTCTAGGGGACGCAGCCTGAGTTCCCATTCGAAAAGGAATGTCTCGGGTTATGCATGTAACCATGGTTCCCTGAGAAGGGGAACGAGACGCTGTGTCCCTTTGCCATGCTTCAGGTATTCCTGCGCATGTGTCCATCAGACAACAAGTGGATGACTTATTTCACAGGTTCCTTTTTATAATCATGGTCGCACCTGTAGTGACGTCATCGACTATCGAGTTCATAGTCGGGTTTATACACATGCTTCAGACACCAGTCATGCCAGAGGCATTCCCCATAGCGCCCTCTAGCGGACGCATTGTCTCTTCCCCTTCTCAGGGAACCATGAGACTTTCTTATGACTTTGAGTAATGATAAAAGATGGAGCAAGATTTGCTTTAATGTTATATCGGTCACTCACATGCTCGGCTAATGTATGCGCTGTTATTGATCCAGTTTCCACATGTGCACTGCAATAAATTAGAAATATACACATCGGTTTTTGATGGACATACAGTTGTTAATGCTGATGGTGAGGAATTACAGCTGCAACATCTCATAATGTACGTCAAACTGAGTAGCGTATCACTGAGAAATGTCCTGCTCAAGTCGTCCTTGTGATTGAATAACTAGTTATTCCAATGTTCTGTCATCGGACTCGCGCTCAGATTGATATGGTAAAATCAACGACATCGTTATTGCTGTTACAGTGTGTACAATCGCTGAGCTTTAGGAATCCTTCGGAGCTGAAATTCAGTCATGGTAATGGGTGTTTTTTTCCCGACACGCACTGTAAGCGGTAGACCAATCACAACAGACTGGGCCATCTGGCCAATCAGAGCAGAGTAGCTCACAGAAAGAGGGGATTTAGACAGACTGACAGTCATTTGAGAATCATTAAAAAAATGTAGTTATGTGCAATGTATATTATGAGAAGATTAAAGCGTTTTTTGACCTTTGATGACCTTTGAATGACCTGTTGTAGGAGGCTGCCAAAACAAAATTTAGGAACCTTTAAGATGATAGGGGCACTTAAAAAAATCTCCCCACTTTTTGACCCCACTTTTGAATGGTATTGTGTGTACATATAGAATTATTATTTCCGGTTATTTTATTGTTTATTATTTTATTGTTTGTCTGTACAGCCATAATTTAGTTTATGACCATTTCCAACCCCCTTTTGCTGCCTTTGCCTCTAAGACCCCTAACCACCCTCTTTGCATTTGATGAGATACAAAGCTGTGCTGCACTTGTTAGTGGGCGACAGTTTTGCTGTTGTTTCCAATATAGTTTTTAACTGCCTCATCCTTCAATAATAAAAACAGCTTCTTTGCAAAGATGTCATTGTATAGTACAATGAACTCTTATATTTGACTCCTTTAACATAGATGTACAAAGAGTCTATTCAGTTTGGTAATATATGCCAATTATTAATTTACTTTTATCCACTTTACATTTTATCACTACACATGATCCCTGGCAATCAAATCTATGGTCATGGCATCACTGGAGCTATAGGAAAAGGAACATGAGACATTAGATGATTCCTCACTCTTTTCACTTCACAACCTCATCACAACACTGTTTTATATCCCCATAGCATCTTTTTTTTCCTGAACTTGTCTTTGTTGAAAGTGCTGTTGCAACATTCCCCTTGAGCTTAATGGTGTTGTGAAGTGTGTGTAATGGCCCAATGTCCTCAGTGTTCTCTTAAGATATAACAAATCACTCCATTTGTACACCTCAATCCTGGTCTCCTCTGCTCATCTTTTTTAAATTGTCAAATTCACTGATGTAGCATCTTCCTTAACCCTAGAACATTGACAATCCAAGTTTCATCCAACATTATTCACATATTGTGGACATTCAGAGGAATGGCTCAGTTAAGATTTAAGAATTAAGATTATTTGCTCGTATGAAATGCAATTTTTTTTTACATTTGGTTAGGTGTTGTTTAGTTATAGTGATAGTTTTAGTGTAAATTAGTTTCATTTTATATTTATTTATTGTTTGTGATTATCAGTTTGTACCACAGTGTATAATTCTATAAATAATATAGATTCTATGATAGCAAGTTGCAATAAAACATGACAGAAATTCGCACTTTTCAATAATACATAAGGATGTTTTATGTGTAGTTTTTTTTTTCGAGTTGTTGTTCGAATGAGTTTTAAATGCACCTTCATAATTATGTTCAGCAATGGTTTTGTGGTTCAGTTATGTTTTATATGGTTCTACCTTTTGACTTATGGCCAACAACTGTTGTTGCTAATTTTGTCATGTTCAGTAGTAGTTTTAGATAACATGCGTAATAGCTATTTTTAATGAATTTGTGAATATATGAATTCGTCTTGGAGTTACTTTTTATTGTTACAATTACTAATCATTATTTTGTAATATTTAGCAGGTGGTTCTTGGAATTTCCATTAACTCGATAGTTTTATTTTTTAGATGATCTGTTTGCAGTTACTGTAGTGTTCAGTGATTCATTTTAACAGCCCATTTGACTTCTTACTGAATTGTAAACATTAAGGGCCAGATTTACTAAACATGGCAAATTAGCTTGAGAGCGCAATTCCAAAAAAAGCGTAGATGGGATTGTAAAGTCCTGGTTGTGATCTTCTGACGACTCGCAAATTAAAGAATTACAGCTGGATAATTTCCATAATGACCAACGCAATCTTCCAAAAGCAGTGCAATTTAGCTTCTGGTTTAAGGCATGCTTTTTTTGAGTGTTAAATATTGGTGCAAATACCAGTATATAGTAAATCACCTTGCATGATTCATTTAAATATTTTCCCCCATAAATTTTCCGTCTGAAAGGGAAATTCCTACAAATGCATATACAATAAGGTCAGCCACAAAAATAACCGTCCACGCCATTTTAGCGCAAATTTTTCACTGTGTGTCTGTAGTAAATCCTGACAGTAGTTTTTTAATGCCAAAAGAGGGTTTGCACTGGCGCACGCTGTTAGTAAATCTGCCCCTATGTATTTAATCAATAGTATTGCTTGTCATCAGTGTTTGGAATAACGCCGCTTAAAAGAACGGCGTTAGGTAACGACGTTATTTTTTCAGTAACAGGGTAATCTAACTAATTACTTTTCCCGTCGTTAAAACGCCGTTAACATTACTGGACGTTAAATGGGGTGCGTTACTATGCATTGATTGAATAAACTCTATTAGAAATTCTCTGATAAACTGTGTAATCCGAACACACCCCTGGCTCGCACAGCTAGTGAGGAGGTAAGCGATTATGATTGGCAGAGTTATGTTTTTCATGGTAGCCAATCAGAGCCAGTGTTTTTACACACATGCCAGCACACGCGCCACACACACACAAGCTAAAAAGAGGAAGCAGCAGAGATGGCGAGTCAGGAGCAATCCGATGAAAAGTTGGCATTTTCAAGGTGGAGATATACTACTTCAAATTCATTGAGGTCAAACAAAGGCAAGAACTTGGGGTGGAAACGTTACATTCGTATTGAACCGAAACGGTGCGGGCGTCACGGTTCGGTGCATAGCCTACATTTACGGAGAATATAAATATATTATAAAAATAAATAAAACTTGCGTGCAAATTAATTAATGTAATGCGGAACTACTGTTAGATACGCGAGTTCTTTATCTGTATCCCCGGCTTAGCTCTGAACATGGCTCTGAAGCAGGCTGCGATGTAAAGATTGGAATGCTGGAATGTGTTGTGTGTTTGTGTGTGAGAGAGAGAGAGAGAGGGAGGGAGAGAGGCGCGGGCGCGATCGAAAAGTCGCAAAGTGTTTACATTTGTGTGCGTGCGCGCGCGCGTGTGTGTGTGTGTGTGTGTGTGTGTGTGTGTGTGTGTGTGTGTGTGTGTGTGTGTGTGTTTGTGTGTGAGGCGCGGACGCGATCGAACAGTGAAAACATAAAAACATACTCAGTAATTTTGTTTATACAGGACATTTAAACTGCAAAGTGTTTCCAAATTCTTTGACATAGCTATAGGCTATAGCAACTTTTTCTTTTAACAGTAACGCAAATATTTACTTTCCCTGGTAATGAGTTACTTTTATTATAGACTAATTCAGTTACTAACTCAGTTACTTTTTGGAACAAGTAGTGAGTATCTATAACTAATTACTTTTTTAAAGTAATGTTCCCAACACTGCTTGTCATCAGCCCTAATTTTCAGTAAATGTCAGTGTTTTTCAGTGCAGTACTGCAGCATGTAATGTTACAGTGCTGCCCCTTAAGAAATGAGCGATTTGAATGTTTATTTTTTTTATAGTAGTCTTTCAGAGCAGCAATTTACTGCACTATTACTCAGTAATACATCACGCATACAGTAGATGTGAGACGTGTCTAACCAACTCATTCTGTCGCAATTATGTCATTCCCAAAAATAAGTTTTCTTGTCCAACTTCATGTGGAGACAGGAGCAAGCTTTCGAAATCCCTCTCACAGATTGCGGTTTACTTCCTGGCAGTGTTTATGTAGTTATTTATTTACTTCTATTAAAATAAAAATACCCCGCATAACCCCGGGTTTCTCAGGAGAGTCACGATCCCAGCTGATGATTTAGCAGCCTAAATAAGATTATACTATCCTTAGCCTGGGGTGAAAAACAGAAGTCTTCTGGAGGCATCTGATCTATCACACTATGTCTGCATAGCTTCTTCTGTCTTATGAATAAGGCCCGCGGTGCTCAAATTACATTAGGCAGAGCTTAACACTGTGTCTGCGTCTGGATGAAGCACAGATTAGCATGCACTCCAGGATCAACCCTCAGGGCAGCCATGATGAAGAACTTTAACCATGCCTTGACTGTGCAAACCTGCACTCATTTCCATTGCATGGGATAAAACCGAACAAACCTTTTGCCATGCAAAATAACAAACAACAAAGCACCTGCAGTGATTGATTTTCATAATGAAAATTTTAATGGCAAAGTGGAGGGGAGAGACATTCGTAAACTTACTGAGATGGAAAGGACAGCATGTCTAAAGAAAAAAAAAGAAAATGCATTTACAGTTGTATCTTCTGCTTGAGCACTAAGTAGGGAGCATGCATTCATCCACTTCAAGTGCTGTTTATTTCGGAGCATGGGGTGTAATTCTGAATATTTCTCTTTGAAATGTGTGGTTCATGCAGATTTCTTTAGTAATTTATGCCAGAATTAATAGTTTGCATGCCTTTAAAGACATGCCTGAATATCTGATGCGCAGTAGTGGGTGGTTAAGAGAGTGGATTTGCATAGCAATGGTTGCTCTTCCGTAAAGATAACAACTTTGAAAACCATGCTACATTTGGAGTTAATAGTAGGTGGTTTGAGAGTTGAAGCTGCCCACAGATTGGCCTCAGTACAAATTATAATATACACCTTAACTACAAATTATGCCTTTTGTGTATGCATTTATTCAGAGAAAGAGAAATGGATTAGAAAGTACACATACAGTAGCCTATATTAATCCCCATAGGGAAGGTTAGTGCAAAACACTACACGTATACAGAAGCATGTGCTTTGATTTTTTAGTTTTATGCTTTTGTTATTAGATCTGATATTTTCCCCTATTTAATTTTTTTTTTCTCATTAAAAAAAACCCAGTATAATCTATACTGTAATATAACTGAGTGTAATAAATAAATATTTTAAAAATATATACGCTACCTTTCAAAAGTATGGGGTCGGTAATATTATTTGGTATATAATATATTATACTTATGTTCTCCAATGTTGCATTTATTTGATTTAAAAAAGGTAATATTGTGAAAAATTATTAGGCCTATAGTTTCAAATAAACTATTTGTTCTATTTTAATACATTTTAAAAATGGCAAAGCTGAAATTTAGCATAATTTCTCCAGTCTTCAGTGTCACGTGATCTTTCAGAAATCATTCTAATATGCTGATTTGATGCTCATGAAACATTTCTTATTATTATCAATGTTGAAAACAGTTGTGCTGCTAAATATTATGCACAATATTTTTGTGGTACATTTCTTTCATCTTTGATGAATAAAAAGTTTAAAAGAACAGCATTTTTTTAGAAATCTTTTGTAGCATTATAAATATCTTACTGACACTTTTGATAAATGTAATGCATTCTTGCTGAATATAAGAAAAAATTCTTACTGACCCTGAACATTTGAATGGTAGTGCACAGTATAGTATATGTTGTGGTACATTTACATACTGGCCAAGTACTTTTGGCATCTCATACAAATGATCACGAGTTTCATTTGTATTAATGCTTTAACACTACAGTGCTTTGCTGGCATCTGTTATTCTGTTTATTTACAATGAATGTTTTAATAAAGTCATTTTCAGGTGAACCATGTGTTCGTTGGCAGAATATTCTGTATTTATCTATAGGTCAAGGCAAGGGTTAGATGAAATACTGTAGTTACACTGCTGTATATTATCTTTTCATTGGCTGTCTTCATTTGCATTTCAGAGTTATAACTGCCTCTGTGTACCCGGCTGGGAGGGGGAGTTCTGTCAGTGGGAGACCAATGAATGTTCATCAAACCCCTGTAAAAACAACGGCACCTGCGTAGACCTCCTCAACACTTACAGGTGGGTTGCAAAAATACAGCTTGATGGAGCACACACAATCTGGATGAATAGACAGGCTAGAGATGTGTCACGCGGTCGACTAGTTGTCCAACAACCTACCTACATGTTGATTAATGAGGTTGTCAGGTTTATGTAGATTTTGTTCATTTATTTTATTTATTTAATGGCTAAAAACACATCTCTTCCCATTACTTGCTGGTGATGGCTCTTTTTAAAAAATAAATTCTTCCATTCACTTTAACCATTTCCTACCCGTTCTAGCCTGTACTGCTCTAGGCAATGTTAAACCTTGTATAGTTAGCACTTCTTATGCTATTGCCTCATTAAGATGAATTGCTTTGTTGTTTTCCTTTTTGTAAGTTACTTCGGGTTAAATTGTCTGCTAAATGAATAAATGTGATGTAAATGGAAATTTATCATAGTTGCATCTGTAGGGTTGTTCACGTATAACGCTTAATCCTGGGTTATCTTTACATTTGTTCATTGTTTTTTATTTATTCATTTTTTTAGACTTTTATCTCTAGGTTTCCAATTTTAAGTTGGAATTGGTTAATAAGGAAGATTTAACCTCCAAATTGGGGTGCCAAAAGAGTGTAATGTGGAACGATATGGTGCTAAAATGTAATGGCCAGACAGGCAACAAATCAGAGAATGACCAATCCTTGCCTGATTAAATAAAAAAAGGAGTGAGTGGATTTTTATCACTATTGTGTGGTTGTGTACACACATTGCCAAAACACATTTATGTCCAAACAGCATGTAAAAGTGAATTTTGCATAATAAGTCCAAACAAAAACAAAAATTTTGTTTTGCATCAGAAAAAAATATTTGAAAAGTATCACAGAATTTAGTCACCTATTCTCTCGTCACGTAGAGACAGACTGTGCTCTCACAAATGTGAAAGATAATGAATTGCAGATGGCAGGTAAAACAAATGAATCAATCAATAGAGCACAGCAGGAGGAGGTTTCTCTCAATCGGTGACTCTCTTAAGAAAAAAGCTGTTGCTTCTGTTTCATCTGATGTGCCCTCTTGCTAATGGCAGCGGAGTGAGTCGAGAGAGACTGAGGGAAGAAAATAGACTGGAAGGAAAGAGTGATGTGTTTAAGACAGGGATTGGCAGTACAGCTGTAAGATCACTGCCACCAAGTGGAATGCAGATACCTCCAGCACTCTCTGGGATTCACTCTGGTAAATATAATCCCAGCTCACTGCTCTAACCTCCCAGTGTCCTACTTTCAGCTGTCTGGGATTTAATGTTTCTCAGTCCAATAGTGCAATTAACCTATAAATCCCCTCAGCTGTCCAGAAATCTCCCAACAGTGATTCAGTTATGACTATGAATGCCAAAACGAAGTAAAACTGTATTTTGTTCAGAGTTTGCATAGCTTTTAAAGGAAACATTTGGAGATTCCTGGCTCATAGTCCATGTTTATAAGCATTGCTAGTGTAGTTGACTATTCTAACTTAGCAGATATATGGATTTCATATTCATATTCATGTGATGTAAACTAAGCTTATTGACTTATTTAAAAGAGAGAGAGAGAATCCATTTGATATGCCCTGTTCTTTTGACAGGAAATACATCAACTGGACAGAAAATTGTGCATGTCAAGCTATTTTAAAGGGGCCTTTAAGACAGGATGAAGTCCATTTTTTTATTATTATTATATTTTGTGTCAATAATATACTGTATTTCATGGGCTGCCATGTTTTGATTATAATGAGAATGAGATTTACATTTGCATTTACTATTTATGACTCATTGCTCATTTTATTTTTAACACCTGTTGCATTCCTGGCTTCTTTAAAATAGCCACTGTGTGTTTGTTTGTTTTTTTCCCCCTGAAATTAAGTAGAAGGTTTAATTTATAAGAATTTAGTTCATGGCACACATTGTAATACTGGTCTAAAAGGAACAAAAAGGGATTTCCAGAGACGTATGACATTCATTAGTAAAAAGCACCACAGGGCTAAGCCAAATCGGAGTCTGCCCCTGGGGGAATTTGCTTTTATGCTGCAAGGTCACTGTGTGCCAGGACTGTCAGTCGGTCTGGACATGAATGAATATTTTAATAGTACAATATCATTTTGCCCAGTAATTTCACACAATGGAATTCCAAAGGATTTCAAGACTCCATTCTTGTGAAAATTCTGTCATCATGGTCTCATGTTCTTCTAAAGCTATGAATTTGTCTTCCATGAAACCTAAAAGGTTTTAACTTGGGGTGTTTACATGACAACGATGTACTAAAAGCAGAAAAGTTCCCCGTTAAAAACGATCCCCATTCACACCATTGACTGTACAAAACGATGGACGTCACACCTTCACTCTCTTCCATTGCAGAAAAGTGAAGCCGCCAATGCCCAATTATGGCGTTGAAATCTTGCGCTGATTCGTGACCTGAGTCTGCGCAGTAGTGAACTCGGGACCCGAGTCTGCGCAATAGTGAGCGTCAAGTGGAGCTGCGGTATCAAGGTCCCGCTCACACTCCTGCAGAATCGTTAGTACAGTTTACTGCAGGACAGCTCATTATGTTGGTGTGAAATAAACAGTTATGGAATTATAGAAGTTAAAGTTAAAGCCCCAATCTCCTCTTGAAGTTCCAAAAAAAGTTGGTGCCTATTGCCTAAGTGAGTACTTTGCTTAGAGAAGCTGTCAATCACAGCTGTCAATCATGATGTCACACCCCCGTTTTTATAGCATCAAAAAACGTACTAAAACCAAACTTATTTAAAAAACGAACACTTCGACTTACATCAGTGTGATAAAAACTACCCAAAATGACAGAAACCATTTGAAGTGTAATTTGATTGAGTTTGACTCTCACGTCCCATTCGGTTACAATGAGAGGGCAGGGTTTATGACCTATAATGCATCCAGCCACCTGGGGTCATCACTTTTCAGGACTTGTGCGTTGCATTTGGTTCACACGGATCCGTGAAAACGACTACGTTTTCGCTGTATTATGCTGCCAGGCCAGTAGTTGGCGATGTCTCTTTGTAAAGAGACACAATGCGCATGTCGTCAATGTTTTCACAAATTCTCATTTTTGTAGTTTACACAGAGAAGATAACGGCATTGTTTTCAAAACGCATAACTTTTTAGTTGAAAATGGTGTAGTGTAAATTTGGGTATTTTCCTCACACAAATCTTGGCAGCATGGATAAGTAATGTTTTTTTGTTTTGTTTTTCTAAAAGAAAGAAAGAAATTAATAGTTTTTATTCAGCAAGGATGCATGAAGTTGATCAAAAGTGACATTAAAAACTTTGATAATGTTTCAAAATATTCAAATTAATGCTGTTCTTTTGAACTTTCTATTCCAAGAATCCAGAAAGATGTGTCACCGTTTCCACAAAACATTTAGCAGCATGCTACTGTTTTCAGCATTTATAATGAATCATTCTATAATTTAGGGTACATCAGGAAAAAAAAAAGTGTAAAAACTATATGCTTTCTGAATGTATTTTATATTTTATTTTTTATCAATGTAACTTATCTGCTAGTTGCAATGCTTAATCATTAAATACCATTTTGAGATAACAAAAAAAACTAGTCAGTTTGTCTACTGTGTTACGGACTAACTGTATGACTACAAAACTGTAACAAACTGAAAGTACTACACTTTTAAGTGACTCAAATATTAAATGTTTCTTTGGTCTATTCTGCCATATATACAGTTATTATTTTAAAAGACTTCTAAGAATATTTTTGATAAAAACTCTCATATTCTAGCATGATTGAAGGATCACGTGACACTGAAGACTGGAGTAATGATGCTGAAAATTCAGCTTTGCAACCACAGGAATCAATTACATTGTAATATGTATTCAATAGAAAGCAGTTATTTTAAATTGTAATGATGTTTCACAATGTTACAATTTTTACTATATTTTTGATCAAATAAATGCAGCCTTTGTGGTGAGCATAAGATACTTTTCTTTAAGAACATTAAAAAATCCTATCAGCTCCAAATTTTTGAACTGTAATGTTGTGTATACAATTTATATGGATTACTTTTATGAATCTTTTAAGGTGTTTTTTATTTTATTTTATTTTATGTTTTTAGCTTGACACCATTAACTTTTGTAATACGGAAAGGAGCAACCAGGAAATTTATCAAAAAGGAATTAAAAGTCATACAAGCTTGAGGGTGAGGAAACAATGGAAACTAAAATCTCCTCTTCTGCCTCATAGGTGTATGTGTCCTCATGGCTGGACAGGCCTAGACTGTGGAGAGGATGTGAAGGAATGTTCTTCTTCTCCCTGCCTGAACGGGGCACATTGCATGGAGTCTGACATCCCAGGGGAGTTTTCCTGCACCTGCCCGCCCTTCTTCACCGGCCCCCTCTGCGAACAGCACTATGATCCCTGCGACCTGCGGCATAACCCCTGCCTGCACAACTCTACTTGCCGTGCCCAGTCAGATGGAACCGCCCTCTGTGTTTGCCAAGTCGGTGAGATATAGCAACCCAACTGTACCTACCTACTGACCCACCCACCTGCTGAGGGGTTCCTGCTCACTCTTCTGCAGCTTTTCATTGATTTGCCTTCCACTGGATTGTGTTAAAACCATGTATTTCATTTGCTAAATGCTGATTTTAGTCCAGAATAAAAGGGTTTCAATGGAAAACCTGGAAATATCAGGGAATTTTTGTTATCAGGGGCGCATTAACTCACAGGCTTTCATGGGCTGAAGTCTACACTGGGGAGGGGCCTACTGGCTGCACAAAAATAATATTTTAATATATGGGAGATTACAGCAGTGACAACCAGTCATAACCAAGCATGTTACTTTAAAAAAGTAATTAGTTATAGTTACTAGTTACTTCTCACAAATAGTAACTGAGTTATAGTAACTGAATTACATCATTATAAAAGTAACTAATTACCAGGGAAAGAAACTATTGAGTTACTTTTTTTAAAATTCAAATATGTCAAATAACTTGGATGCCCCCAATATTAAATATGTTAAATGAATGAAATAGACACTAAATAGAATAAAATATTATTATAAATCATTTTACACTAAACTACACTATTTTAATGTTGCTGTGGGACAATGTGAGAGGCACATATTAAATCTGATATATTATTGTAAATATATTATCATTACTATGAACAATAAAACACAATAGATAGTTTAGAACTTTTAATATTTATTGCACAGACCACAGCTGGCCAACAAATAAGTCTAAAAATAAATTATGCTTCTTAAGAAATGTACCAAAAATGAATAAATAATATTAATAAAAATATACATACACGCTTTGTAGTGCAAATTAAAATTATTAAACTGTCACACAACTTCACAACTGGTAGACATACTGTAGCCTACTTGAAGTATTTTCTTCCTCACAAAAGTAAACCGTTTAACAAGAAGTGCTCTCAATATAATACTGAAAAATGTACCAAAAATAAATAATAATAATAATAATAAAATATAATATTTTGGGTTTTATTTTTATAAACTACAGAGAACGTCATCATTAGAGGTAATTTGAGCCAAATTCTAGACGTGTTTTCTGGGAATGTTCCCTGCAGGTTATTTTTAAATTTAATTTTTATAACCATGTAAACTAATTAAAACGTTGCAGATGATACCAATATGCTACAGAGATTATTCTAATGCTGAAATGTGTAATTTATTTATCAACAAACTATATAATGCTCGGACACACTCGGTGTCTCTCGCTCGCGGCGTTCGCTTCGCTTTTGTCCAGTCCGGTGCTTCATAAACACACAAACATACCAGAGAAAAAACTTTGCAGGTCCGCTTCAGTGAGATCAATTATAGTAGCCGCATTTTATTGTCAGTAACGGTAACGGCGTTGTAACATGGGAAACAAGTAATTCGATTTGATTACTCGTTACTGAAAAAAACATCACCGTTTATTTATAACGCAGTTATTCCCCATCACTGGTGACAACTGCATTCTATAACTGAACTCACACTCATGCATTTTCAGGAATCACAATGCATTTTCAACTAAGCCCTGCTGTGTGAACGGAACAGCACTTGTTTCTATAATGTCATACATTACGAGAGAGCCGCTCTTTTCTAAACACAGATCAGTAACTTACAACAGCGTGGATATAATCTGCATGTCATCTAAAGATTTTAGATCCAGTCAGTCTTCCCCCAGGGCTGTTTTCGTGAGTTTTGTGGTCTGCCCGCAACTCAAAAATGAAATCTGTTGTTGGTTAGACGGATGAACTTGCAGCTCGACTTTTGTCATTTCAAATATGATTTTACGGTACAGACTTTACAATAAGACTTTAAGTCACAATATTTGATTGCTTTAGTCACTGTCACTATACTTTTTTATACAGACAGTATTCCAGACGTTATTGTAAGCGGTGGTGTGAACAGGATAACTCGACACTGACATTGGTATAAAAAAACATATGTCTATCGAGAGTTACTTTCAATAAAAATTGGATTTTACTGACGTTATGAAGGACATTTCAGCTAGAGAAACGAGGAAGAAAAGTTTCTAAAGCTATGCTTGTTGAATGTATTCATACATAAACACAAATGAGTAGCTGAGTAGAATACATGCATACTGACTAATGACCTAGTGAAATGTTTATTCGGGGTACGGGGACCTACTGTAATTCTGTCACCCAGGGGCCTGTGGTTATATAAAGTAGACCCTGATTATGACTTCTATAACTGAAAAAGCCATGTTTATAAAAGAAACTCTTATATTATATAGCTCTATATTTCTCTTATTCAAGGAGGTCTATAGAACACATGTGGAAAGCTATTTGTTTGCAACACATCCATTTTTGCAACAGAAAAAAATTAACAGATCCATCAGAATGGAAGTTAATGCAGAAAGATGCCTTTTGGAGCCAGATGGTGAAATTAAGGCTTCTATCTGCTGGATTTAATGGGGCAATGCTAACCAACAAAACCTCGACTCCTTGGTCTCATTGGAGACATTTTGTAAACTAATAACTATGATCATTTAATTCTATTATTAATTCAAAAGTAGGCTACCTTACATAGAATTGGACATTTAATTTATGTAAAATTATTTTTACAAGCCCTGATCTATTTTACATGGGTAGGTCATGGAAATTTGTAGAAGGTCATAGAAAAACTGCAAAAATACATTACTGCCTTAATCGTGTACTGATGAGCATAGTAGCCTTCCAGGTTGACTTGGGATTGATTTCTTTTTTGGGGTCAAGCTGCTTTTGGTTTAATCTTCTTGGATGTGTACAGTGACTTTAAAAAGCTTTACTAGAGAATTTACACAACTTGGAAATATTTTTTAATGGTAGTCTCCTATGCTCAACAAGGCTACATTTATTTGATCAAAATAGAGTAAAAACAGTAATATTGTTATTTTAATATATGTTATCATTTATTCCTGTGATGGCAAAGATACACTTTCAGCAGCCATTTATCCAGTCTTCAGTGTCACACGATCCTTCAGAAATCATTTTAATAATCTGTTTTTTTTCTTATCAGTGTTGAAGACAGGTATAATGTGCATAATTTTATTCATTCCCGCAGATTTTGAGCTCACACACAAAGTGTGCGCATCTAAAGCTGCCTCTCAGCAATATATTGAGTTCTTTTACACACAAAATAATGAAAAAGTATCGACGTTTTAAGTGAACATAAACAGTTGAGAAAGAAACACATGTGAAACAGTATAATAGAACCGTGTGTGAGGCCTTAAAAGTGACACCAAATTTTGAGATAATATTAAAAATATATATTGGCCAATGAAAATGCTGAGTGGCTGGTGAGAAAACAAGTTAATGTCAAGCCCTGGATGGATATATATACTGTATATTGTGGAACAAATTTTGAAATCTAAGTGTTATAGTACTTCTATGTTTTTTATTTAATAAGATCAATGAAAATTTGTTGTTTGCATTAAATTGCCCTGTTTAATGGGTTTTAAGTCAAATACTTAAAGAGGATAAATTTGAGTTAAGAGACAGTCATGTTTATATTCTTTAAGTTTACAATGTTTTGAAATGAAAATATAACATCACTCTGGCAAGTATTATGCTCAACTAACCTTCAAATATGCCGAAATAGAAGGAAAGAGTGGCTCATGAGAAGAAACTGTGGCTCTCCGGATATGCATGACTTTCTAGTTTTGTTCTGCCAGCTCTCCCCTGCAGTATTTGTCCATTGATGTCTTCAGCATGGGAGAGAATTATTAAGGATCACACACTGATCTGAAACCATTGTAACCGCTTGAATCGTACTTTCTTCCCTGTTAAATGGTGTCTTACCCTTCCAATGATTTTTCCATTTTCTTCACTTTCCTATTTTTGACTTTCTCTGCAGAGACAGAACAGACCCTATCACTTCTGCCAAAGAACAAGTTCCAAGTGTTTCATTAAATTTTGGCTGCAGGTTTCCATCAAAGGAAGGCGAGCTCTGCCTGATGAATGCACAGAACAGGGGGTGCAAAAGAGGTTTCTGCACAATCTCTTTAATCACAGTGAAGCGTACTCTCTCGCGCATGCCCAATCGCCGATACACTCGCTCATCTGTCATATGAAACCCTCCTGATATTATTATGCTCGTTGAGACCAGATCACTTACTCTTAATACATGTCTGCTGTCTCTCAGGCACAGATTGCTCTAACTTAAAATTTTGCACATTTGTATTCAGCTGATCACTTCACAGTTTCACATGGAATCTGATGTGGCTCCACAGCGATTCAGATGCTATTACTCATTCAAAAGTAGTGAATACCACAATGCTGTGCAGCTGTATAATGCTGAGGTTTATCTCACTGTGTGGTTACTAGGGATGAGTGCTTGGAGGTGACAACAATGACAGCAAATTTTTCAGCACCATAATTGGTTACAATGGCAGTACTTTTTTACAGACACAAGCAGATATAATGACATCCGATTTGACCACAGTGACTATAAAAACAGCTTGACTTTACTTGAAGTGCTTGAAAGACCAGTAGCATGTTCCAAACCAATAGATGGAGTATGTTGTTAGTAAGTCACATCAAACCTCGGTAATACAAATATAGAACAAATATAGTTTTGTTTTGTTTGTTTTTTTGGATAAATGGATCTAATAATAACCAAATTTAAGAGAAGTAGATTAAGAAAAAAAAATCAGTTCTGTTTTGTCTTATGGCGGTGGTTGGTTAGATTGAGTAAAGGGTTCATATTAAGGGCCCATACATACATTTACCTAGTATGCTGTTTGTCCTTGGCGTGCTGCCAAAACAACAGTGACCCACTGAGGCATGGACTCTACAAGATCCCTGAAGGTCTTGTCCTGTGGTATCTGGCACCAAGACGTTAACAGGAAGATC
The DNA here is from genome assembly GCF_964197995.2 of Scardinius erythrophthalmus. Lineage (NCBI taxonomy): Eukaryota > Metazoa > Chordata > Actinopteri > Cypriniformes > Leuciscidae > Scardinius > Scardinius erythrophthalmus. The sequence goes on from NC_138241.1 coordinate 15,447,946, forward strand.
CTTCAAGTCCTGTAGGTTGCGAGGTGGAATTGCCTTGGATCGGACTTGTTTGTGTAGCACATCCTACAGATGCTCAATTGGATCTGGGTAATTTGGAGGCCAGAGCAACACCTTGAACTCTTCATCATGTTCCTCAAACAATTTCTGAACGATATGTGCTGCATGGCAGTGTGCATTATCCTGCTGAAATAGGCCACTTCCACCAGGGAACACCACTGTCATGAAGAGGTGTACCTGGTCTGCAACAATGTTTAGCAAGGTGGCACGTGTCAAATTTAAGTCCATGTGAATGGCCAGACCCAGGGTTTCCGAGCAGAACATTGTCCAGAGCATCACACTCCCTCCACCGGCTTGTCGTCGTCCCACAGTGCATCTTGGTGCCATCACTTCCCCAGGTAAACAGCGCAGACGTAGACTAGTATCTATACTTCTACCTGAGTAATGAATGTGAATACTTTTGACACCTCTGGATATAAAAGAATACAGGACTCATCGGATTAGGCGACCTTTTTCCACTGCTCTAAGGTCCAGTTTGACACTCGTGTGCCCATTGTAGGGGCTTTCGACGGTGGACAGGGATCATCATATGCACTCTGATGGGTCTGCGGCTGCACAGCCCCATACGCAGCAGAGTGTGATGCACTGTGTGTTATGACACATTCCTCCCATAATCATCATTAAAATTTTGTGTGACTTGTGCCACAGTAGACCTTCTGTTGGCTCGGACCAGACGGGAAGTGCATCAGTGATTTGGTCGCCCAACACCCTGATGCCGGTTTGTGGTTTGCCCCTCCTCGAACCAATGCTGGTAAATTCTCGCCACTGTTGACCGAGAGCAACCCACAAGCCTTGTCATTTCAGAGATACTCTGACCCAGTCGCCTTGCCATAACAATTTGGCTCTTGCATCCAACACGTTGATGTGGCCTTGTTAGGAGATGATCATCAATATTCGCTTCACCTGTGACTTGTCATAATGTTTTGGCTCAACATTGTATATATTTAATGAAATACACTGAAAAAATATGAACACTTTATAAATATATATAATATAAAATACCCTCTCTATGAAACTTTTTTTTTTTATTGGTAAGCAATTTAGGTGTAGGTCCACACAAATTGTTTAAAATTAGGCTATTTGTAAAGCCTCCATTTTTATTTGTATTTGTTTCCGAGTTGCTTACATTTCAGTTAGAATTCACTATTATTACTTATTGGGTGATACTAACCAATGAGTTATATAGGTTAGAACTGGAAAAGCAGCTATACATGAACTGTAGCTTGCGTTCTAGGATATGTTTTTGCTTTCAGCAATACCTAGACGCTAATGGAATGGAACAGATTTGAACTTGAATGTTTGAAACGTTAGCATGCATTAGTGTTTGATGAAACGGTGCGAATTGACATTTGCATCAGTTGAAAAACATTCCTTTCCTTGTAAAGAACATACCAACTGTACACATTTGATATATCATCATCATTGGAACATCTCTGCTCAGTGAACATATTAAATTGCACACATACTTGTATGCAAAATATAGCTCATCCCATATCTCTGCTCAGCACACGTACAAACATACTCTGACTCATAAAATACATTATGAAATTAATAAAGAAAATCAAATTTTAGTCTTCACTACCCTGAAGTCCTTCTGCTGTATGAAATTCTAATATGGAAAAAGTCTGACTCATCACTTTTAACAATCCACAGAGAGAAAAGCCCATGTTACAGCATGATTCTTAAATCAGATGATCGTGTTCATGCCCTGTCTAGATTGCATCTGGTAGTTTTGAACTATGATGTGGCCGAATGCTTCTTTCCTTGTTATACATCTGACCCCTTTCGATGGCACCGGTGTGACCTGTGAAACGCAATCATACCAGCCTAGCATCCTTTTTTTTTTTTTTTTTGTTGCTGTGGGCATCTGATTGATATGAAGTCTGTGGGGATAAGAAAGGCCAGAGGCCAGGCAGTGAATATGACTTTTTTGTTGCGGTGTTGTAACACTATCAGGGAGGAAATGAAAAGAATGTTGGGGAGGGATAAAAATAGAGTGGTTTGGCAATCCACAGATTTCTTTTCTGGGGAGAGAAATAGGAAATTAGCATCTACTGCAGCATGCATTACTGAGCTAGAGATGTGCGTAGGCTCACATACCACCTCCTTTTCTCTTTATTTCATTCTCTCTCACTATCTCTCTTTCTCTCTCGTTCTGTACACACTCTGACTCACAGCAGTTCTCAGCCCCCTCTTCCTATCTTAGTACAAGGGTCGCCTGGCAGATACACTGTGTATTATTGCACTACCCGTGGATTGAAACTAAGCCAGTATTCCTACAAAAATGACACCCCAAAGCTGCTGTATTTTTACCTTTTTTGTAGTCTCCCTATATATACTCTATCTTTTGCATACTTGTTCTTTTAAAAAAACTGTCATAGTTTACTCACCTTCATCTCTCTCCAAACTTGTATGCTGTTTTTCTTCTGCATAACACAAAAGGAGTCATCGCTCTTTTGCATCCAAGAGTCAAATCATAGTGACCATGTCTGCTCCAAAAAAGAACAAATAAAATGCAAATAAATATAAAATTATTATTATTTAAAAAGTTTGGGTTTGGCAAAAAAAAAAAAAAAAAATGTGTTTGTTTCTGAAAAAAAGTATTTTGTGCTCACCAAGGCATCATTTATTTGATCAAAAATAAATATTGAAATTATAGTGAAATGGTATTACAATTTAAAATAACTACCTAACTGATTTTAAAATGCATATTATTCCTTTGTAAATATATTATTCCCATATAAATTCCTTTTTAAATCCCTGTCAGTGGAAGATTGTGCGGACATGCATCTCCACCCCGTCTTCTCCCCGAAATAACCATGTGCGGAGCTTATAGTTTTACTATGCATAACATCTTTTAACATGCATATTCCCATTGATGTGATACCATGTTTAACGGTACAAGACATTAGGAAAATATGAGATACGGACTATGTGCCGTCACATTACATTGCTAAAAATCATTCAGTTTCCTTGCCTTGAGACGAGTTATTCTCAATCTTTTCCACTGGCCAAATAGTATTTTTAATTGCTTTAAGCCAATCAGATCTATGCAATTTTGCCTGTAAGGTAAACATATATTTTAGGATGTTTATAGAAACAGATACGTCTACTTATTTTTTGCAGTGTAAATAATTGTCTGACTTCAAGTACTGGCTACATTTTAAAAATGAAACGTGCACATGTCCTTCAAATTCTGTCTTTCATACACAATGGTCTTTTTCATAATATTGGGAAGACCATGAGAGGGGTTATTCTTAGGTTATTCTCTGTCTGTGTACGATACCAACAGCACCTGTGTACAGCAGAGTTTGTACAGTAGGCCTACTCATCAGACCTATTCAAACCCGCCAGTGGACCTTTCAATCACTGAGCCTTCTTTGTTGCTCAGCCATCTTCTTAGAAGGAGTCAAGTGCGCATTATTGATCATTATTAGTGTGAAAATATTTTCTCAGAACATGAGTTCTGCTATTTATAACACAATTTAAAGCGGAAATATCATGCGCCAAGCAATCCTCGCTGTTGTTAAAACATTAAAACGCAGAATGCCACTGGAAAAGCGTTCAAAAGCATTGCATCCACTACACATATTTCTATTAAAATTGATATGTAAAAGGACTATACTTCTAGATAATGAATTCATGGAATTTCAGTGCTTAACTCCATTAATGAATGACATATTTAATCTAAATATGTATGTCAGATGTAAAACAGAGTTTAAATCATTCTGTTTGCTTCATTACTTCGCTCACTCCAAAGTGTGTACACACGATCTAGAGTCTGTATGGTGCACACATATTTACGCCTAGTTTTTTTATAAATCCCTATATGCGTGAAAATTTGCATATGCACATTTTGTGCGTACGCAACATATATATATCAGGCCCCTGGTGTTTCGTTTCCTGAATTTATTTGCGTATTGAGAGAATCAATCGGGTGAACCAATGATTCAATGGCCCATTCATAAAGATCCATTAACTTTATTCCTAAATGAATCAGCAGTTTGAACGAATCGAATGAATGAATGACTCAATGACTTACTCATTTAGACATTTACCACCACCTTCTCTCAGTTTTAGTTTTTTTTATTCAGAGTATCACCATATTTTGGGGATAGTTTGCCTAAAAATGTAAAATTCTGTTTATTTACATTTACTCCCTTATGTCGTTTCAAACCTGAATGACTTTCTTTCTTTTGCGGAACATAAAAGAGGATATTTTGAAGAATGTTGGTAACCAAACTGTTTTGATCTGTAAATATATCTAAATACCAATTCAGATGCAGCTTCTGAAACCAAAACCATGGCCCTTGTAGCCTAAAATTTTATTTGTAATAAATTCTATGTTGAATCAAATATAATGTTTCTTTCTAAAGTTACTTTTTGTAATGTTTACTTAATGCTTTTCTCATTTAACACAATAATGACTTTAAATGATATTTTAGGGGTCATTTCTGTGCCAAATTTGGTGTGTGATTAATTAGATTAATTAATCTGCACATCATGTAATTAATTCGATTAAAAAATGGTATCGCCTGACAGCCCTAAATATATATATATGTATGTGTGTGTGTGTGTGTGTGTGTGTGTGTGTGTGTGTGTGTGTGTGTGTGTGTGTGTGTGTGTGTATGTGTGTTTTATTATTATTATTATTATTATTTGGTTTCACCATAAAATTACATTTTGAAACTGCATGCAGCGAAGTGTTCATCATTTAAAAGTATCGTTTGAATTCAACAGATTTAGAATACAGCACAAGTTTTTTGGAGTGCTTTAATGGTTCCAAATTTCTCCTTTTGTATACCACAGAGAAAAATTACAGCAAATTGGTTGGAGCACCAAGAGGGTGAGTAAATAATTCTCATTTCTACATTAAATATCCTAAATTAGACTTTTTTTGCACATCAAGGGTTTACAGCACATGATTTATCCCTCCTATCACTGAATGTACCACAGCATTCATACAGCAGTGTTATTCTGATGCCCTCTTGGTAAATTCAACACAGTGTCCTTGCTTTGATCTATTCTTATTTACAGCTTAAAATGCATTACTCTTGAACCAGTCTTGTTGGTTGACATGAGTATGTGACACGATAATGAACCAAGGCCCCAGCTGAGGCAAGGAGATAGGAGAGAACAGGAAACAGCACATATCTCTCCATGCAAATGATGCTTTCATGCAACATTAATTGAGATACAGGTGCTGAGCCACAAGATCACACCCTGCCTCTTGTTCAGCTGAGCAGGCACAAACCTTTTGTGTTTACACTGCAGCTTGCTTTTAAATAGTTGAACAGCAAAAACAGGACGGGCTGGCAGTAACACCCCTCACCTGAGGGCAGACGGGAACAAAAGATGAGAGAGCGTACAGCAAGTCACTAAGCAGTCAGAACAGCTATATGAGTGATGCTGTGATGATGAGGGACATAAGAGACACATGAGTTTTGTTTCAGTGTGTTTTGATTGCCATCCCTTGTCATTTCAAAGGCTCCCATTACCCCTACTGACATATAGGCTGTGTCCAAAAGCTTAAAAATGTCGCCTTCGGAGGAGGCATTTCAAGGTAGGAAGCCATAAAGGCATGTTTGAATCCAATGCTAGCTTCAGTTCTTGTTTTCTAAGATACCTTCATCTGATCGAATTTTGAAAGCAGCATAGATGTATCCTTTGCTTCCTTTGATATCCCACAATCCTGTGCTTTCCACTCCTTGATAGTTGAGCTAAAAAAATAAATATGACGTCTGAAAGCAGCGGTTGGTAGTCAGTTTGTGTGTAAATGTAAGTTTTTGACCAACGTTTTCCACTTTTGATGCTATTTCTAGTGAGAAATTTCTATTTTAGCAATTAAATATTCGCTTAGTTATCAACAAAGCTCTCTTATCTGTATATTATTGTAGATCATTAAACCATTACGCTGCCTCAGAAGTCTGTCCAAAATCAGTTTCGTGAGGAACCTTTGTGCGCAAACACGGCCTGCAAAGTCATTCCCTGATAGGGCAGCGAGGCAACAAGTCAGCTTTGCAGACACAGCTTTCCACTCATGAGTTCCAATCCCGGGCAGAACCCGCGGGCCGTGGCGCTTCCGTGATGGTTATGTCTCTACCCAGGACGGGTCACAAGACAATAGAACCCATTATAATCAGTGGTACTGTCTACACTGGATGCGACTCTGCTAGACACGACAAATCCTAGACAATAAACTGATGTAATAACTACAGTACTTTAAGCGCTCGTGCTATTTTTGACATGAAGGACAAATTGATTTCCATTTTGCAGTGGTCGCTTTGATGTGTCATATGTAGACAGCCTCAAGCTGTTGCGGCGTTGTAGACACGGTGTAAGGCAAATACTGTCAATCCAAATGTAAAAAAAATAGGAAAATAGAAAACGATGGAATAATGAAATGGTCAAATACTGTAATATACAGCCATTGTTAAAAAATACAGTAAATCTCTGTATGTGGTGTTTTATGTCACAGAAAATTCCCATGATGCAAAGGGAGATCACAGTTATTCAAGTCAAGTCACCTTTATTTATATAGTGCGTTTTACAATACAGATTGTTTCAAAGCAGCTTTACAGTGATAACAGGAAAATAATGCAACAAAGTTTGTTTCGGCTGTACTGCAGAGCAAGAAGAAAATGGCATCATACTCCAGCTTATGTAAGTTCAGTGATGGCTCATTTTTGTTGTAAAAAAAGTTATTAATTTAGTTAATTTATATGTATATATATATATATATATATAGCCACTCTGGAGAAAACAGTGATGTCATCGTCCAGTTCAGTTCTCTTATAATGGTGTCAATGCAGGCAGATCAATAATATTGTTGAATATTAAGTGTCCCCAACTAAGCAAGCCAAAGGCAACAAATCAGGTGACAGAATGGAGAAGAAAAAAAAACCTTGTGAGAAACCAGGCTCAGTCGGGGGCCAGTTCTCCTCTGGCCAACGAACGAACAGTGTAAGATTGTGATACAGGCAGCATTACAAGTCAGAAGTCAGATTGGATTGGAACATTCAGAGTAATTATCCAGTTCCATCTGGTTGAAGATTGGAGTCATCAAGCCGGTATGGAAACGGTTTGTTGAGGATTTACTGTAAAGAGAATTTGCAGTATTATACTGGGTGATATGTAGTAAATAACTTTTCAAATTACAGAAATGTCTAACAATGTACACTGGTCCGCCACATTAATGGTTCCCTCTCTGTGCATCAGTACAAATTGTAGCTGGTGGTTCAGCTTTTTGGGGAAAATCTCATAGGAATCCCATGCGCAGAATAAAAGCTTTTAATTTTCCGGGGTGTTTCATGTTTCCCTTTTCATTCCCTCTTTTCATTTCTTGCCTCCCTACACAGCTTTTTTGCACTCCTGTCTGCATTAGATTGAGATTGTATCCCATTCCAACCATTCACTAAACGGCTTCCCTCTGCATTTGGCCTTATCTTCTCTGCTGCATGATTGTATCTCTGCTCCTATAATGCAATGCATTGCAAAAAAAAAAAAGTATGTGCGGCTGTACATGTGTGGTTGCAAGTACATCCTTTTGTTATTTTTCTCTTTGTGTGACAAGGTAATTTCAATAGAAAACGGTCCCTGTTATCATTGCGAATGTGGCGAAGTGAAATTCTGAGAAGAATAAAATAGAAGTTATGACTTTATAATTGGATGGCAGCAACAGATTAATCAGTTATCCAACCTCAGTCACTCAAAGGGACTATGTGAGTAGTGCATCAAAGGACATGTGAGTAACTGACAGTCTATATACCAAACAATACATTCAGTACAGATATGACGGCGCTGAAGTCATTCAGGATGGTCTCATCTTGTTGACCTTGATGCAACAATGTCAGCGTCTGCCTTTCACGAGGGCATTACATTAAAGCTGCGTGAAATGATAGCGTTGCACTTAATATACATTACAATAGCTGAAAGCTGTGGTTTCTTAAGAAGGCACAGCCAGTGCAAATGAACATCTGCAAAAACTGGTTATTTGTAAGAGTGAATTTACCTAAAAGATATCTTCCCACTGCAGTGACTTTTACGCAGAGCTTTATCCTGCTGTACATATGGCTGCTATGAATCATGTATGTCAAGTGAGCACACTACATGTAGGACACCAGTGCAAAAGGTTTAGGGCCTTGGCATCCATTATTGAGAAAGCTAGACCTGAGAAATGGCATTGAGGCCACATACGCACAGTAAAGTTTCAGGAGTGACAACCGCTTTAAAATGTGGGATTGAGTCCATGTTTGTACAGAACACGATTCTCTCTCGAAACTGCAATGATTGACACGTGGTAACTATAACAACGTTCTGGCATCTCACGTGTTTACTATACACTATTCTGACCCCCCCCCCCAAAAAATATTACTGTGACAAAAGACTCATTATGCTTTTTTTGGGCTCGTTGTTTAATCTTGGCTAAAGCGATCGAGTTTACGGAGTTATTAAAGTGAGCAGGTGCGGGTTGCGATATTTTGGTATTATTTTCAACAAAAAGCAGTTGGATTTATTTCAGTTTATTGTGGCCATGTTCTTCTTCGCTGTTTTTCTTGCAAGGTCTGGCAACACAAATGAGTCAAGGAATGAGTCAAACTCATATGCTCACAAACAGCTATATTGCACACTGTATGAAAGACATTCAAAAAAGCATAGGGGCACTTTAAAGGTTCATAGTAGTGGCTTGAGGTACTACACCTTTTACTGCACCTTTTTTGCTCATTTTGTCTTAAAGTGCGTTTAAATCAGAGTTGAGTTTTCAGTGTGAATCTCTGTTCAGCGTTATTTGTGTGACAGGGAAGTTCGTGAAGTTCCATTTGAGTTAGTAATGCTGCCTTAGAAGTTCAGGTTCTGGAACAGAGTTATTGTACTAGTCCAGACTCATACACAATTAATAATAGTTCGAAATAATAGGCAAAGAAAAAATATATATATAATTGCTCCTTACAAAGAACTTTCTCACTTGTCAACGCTTTCTCAGCTCAGGAAGAGCGTACTTCAAACCTGTGAACAATGCAAAAGGTTAAATAGAGTTTCTTTGAGTCAGCGCCATTCATTCTTTAATTAGAGTCGGATAAATAAATTGTGTGTGTGTGTGTGTTTCATTACAATTAGCCTTTGAGCTGGAATCTCGCCGTTGCATCCTGCTTTGTACAGTATATATGTTTACCTGTTATTATAAATATTTAGCTTTGGCCCTATTTTGCTCATGCCTTTCAGATTGATGATCATGGGCCAAGGCTAATTACCAGTATGCTGTTGCTTTAAGACTGCATTCATAAATCTTAGTTATTTATAAAGATTGTTATTAATAGGAATGACTGTAGTTCACCTTGATAAATTTATCAAGCTTGTTCGTGCATGGTGAACTCTCATTGACCAACAATTCTTGGTTCAAGTTAAGCTAAATGTATTTATTTCCATAAATAATATATATTAAATAAAAATAAGTTGCAAATCCAGATATGACAATGTGGGGCCTATATATATATATATATATATATATATATATATATTACTTTTATTATCATATATGCATGCACGCTCATGCAGATTTGTCTTAGACTTACTTGTTTCTCAATGTCTCAAGACTTACGGTGAACTTCAAACACCAAGACACATGGCTGTGTTGATATGGCTACATTTCAAACTAGTCTCATATTTATTTTGGAAGGATGAGTTGTCCCAGGGATTACCTGCACGGCTTTGTGGGAGGATGCTGGGAAAGAATGATGGAACATTTGTGCAAGCCACAGGTATCTTGCTCTATGTTTTGACAGAGAAGAAACTCCAGTCTCACTGTGTGTTCTTGCTGCAGATGCATTAAAGTTGACACTCCAAATTGTCCCTTGAGACGTCAGGCAAGGCTGTGATTGACAGTTCATCATGGGCCGGTGCCAGCTGTATATAATCCAGCAGATATTGTAGTGTGCATCCATATTGGCAGAGACCCAATACTCAATTGTGTTTGCTAGAATATAATGGAAGGATGATATCTGAAATGAAATTGGGGGTTGATGCCAGTTCAAATCAGCCTACTCTGAAAATCATTGGGAAAAGTTGTACTCTTCCAGTGAGAAATCCTGTATTGATGAGTTTACAGGTAGAATTGTGCCCCAAAACCCCATATTTTTTTAAGCAAATATTCACCGTCAAAAGTCTGTTGAAAAATGTATCACTGGGTAATTATATTCTGTTTAGTCACACTCGACATTAACAAACCCTCCTGTAGACGCTTCTAACACTTGAGGGAATCATTCATGGCATGCATAAATGTAGATAGAGCTTATACTCATTTGTCTTTCAAATGTTGCTGTTATGAGTCATTTCTAATGTGTGAAACCAGCCTGTGCTTCGAAACGCTTCAGAGAGGATAAGATACAGTAGATGTTCTGCTGCATGTGTTAGAAAATAAAGTGTGCTTACTGGAACTGGAAATGTATTCAGTGGTGACTCAAGCTTATTAGGTTTCTGAAAACACGAGCAATGCTGGAGGTTTCTTTCCACTGTTGTGCAACATCTGCTCTCAACACTAAACCAATTAGACAATAAGCTCACAAGAATGCTAAAAGCAAGACGGTTTGTGAAAGATGAAATTAAATGCAATAATTATATGCGTATAAGAATGTCTTTTTAAAGGATTTTTTTTTCATTTGTGCAATTTTTGAATTTGCAACAGTTTCAATTTTAATTTTGTGTAAAACAGTAAAAAATCTGTTATTTTAAATGGTAAAAATATTTCACAATATTACTGTATTTTTACTGTATTTCTGATCAAATCAGGCTTTCTTACCCCAACCTTCTAAATGTTACATTATCCAATAGGACGTGGCCTACTGTAAGTGACGTAACCTGTAAAGAAAAGTTCTTTCAGAGGAGGAAGCAATTTATTAAATATTGATTTAAGGTTACAGTACAAAGATTTTTTTTTTCCTTCAAAATATCATGCATCGATTAATCTTTCACAGACTAGGAATGCGTATTAAAGTAAAAAGGTCCATTTTGATTTATTGCTGACTTTAAAGCATTATTTTCAGGCACAAAGGGTCTTGCTGAGCAGAGGATGAGCTTACAACGACAGTGCGCCGACAAAAAGCTGAATATTCATGTCTCCCAGGACCTTTTCCCCAGCAAGAGCCCTGAGCTGATTACACTCCCCCCCCCCCCCCCCCCCTTCATCCCCGTAATGAACACGAGCAAAGAGGCCCCTGAACTTCACCTCCTCCGTCTCCTTCCCATCTTAACAAGATCCTCTCCACACTTCCACCATGAGACCTCAGCCTAATCTGTGGAGGCACTGAGGTATTATTAGAGCTGTAAGAGTCCTCGGAGGAGACTCTAGGAGCGTGAGGCCTGGCAGATGAGATGGGCTGCAGGGAGGTGCACAGTACCATTAAGATGGCATTCACCAAGGGCCTTTGTTATCATTGATCCTAACGCTTTCAGGGAGCTGTGAGACTTACTGATCCATGACCATCTCATCTGTCTTGCAGGGTTTGAGGGAACTCGCTGTGAAATTGATGGCGATGACTGTGTCTCAAGACCTTGCCAGAACCAAGGCCGTTGTGTGGATGGGGTCAACAGTTACAGGTCTTTTTGCCTTTTATTTCTAATTTTAGTTCTCTATTGTGTTTGTTTGTCTTTCAGCTGTTATGTTGCCCTCTGGCACCGTTTTGTGTTAGAGGGACGTCCCCCCCCCCCCCATATGTTTTTTTTTTTTTGGAACACATAACTTTTATTATGTAACTTGTTTTCCATAAAATTACAGTTCACAGTGATCATGTATGTCAAGTTCTAAATAGAACAAACAATACCACAAAAATCCAACAGAATGTGCAAACAGTCTAAAGCATGGCAGAATTGTTATTCTTGGGTGAACTATCCCTTTAAGTCCTCATAAGCCAATATCAACATACACTGAGAAACATATAATATATCTTGAAATACATCTCTGAAAGAATTGCTCATAAAATATAATCTTACTCAAATCTGTTCTTTAAAAAATGGCTTGCTTAATATAAATCGTTAATACACATTTTAAATTAAGCAAAAAACAAATGTCACATTGCCATGTTTTTATTAATATAATTAATACATTATTAATAATTATTATTATAATAAATATACATACAGTAATACCAAATAAAAACAATCAAGGTTATTTAAAAGAACGACTATTCCATGTGCATTTTGAAGACTAAAATGGCCCATTTTAGATCCTGGCATTACATTTCAATTGGATTGAGGTCAAAAATCTGACTTGACTTCTGGTTTTGCAGCTCAGTTGTTGTTCTGCACAAAGCAGCCTATTTACTTCCTCCACAGCCTCTTTCAAGGTCTGCTGTTTTCCAGACATATAATGGTGTATAATTATCAGAAAGGTCCACATTTGGTTCCTACTGTATGTTTTTTTTTACCCATTTGTAGTGGACACCCAGCTGTTTTAGTACATTTGAGATGGCAGACATTTATTTATCACATTTTGTTGGGTCACTCTTATATACATTTTCATGCACTCGTCATATGCACTACCATTCAAAAATTTGGGGTCAGTAAGAATATTTCTGTCAAATAAATGCTGTTCTTTTGGACTTTCCATTCATAAAAGAATGATATTTTCCATTTTCAACAATGATAATACTAAGAAATCTTTCTTCAACACCAGATCAGCATATTAGAATGATTTCTGAAAAATCTTGTGACTGAAGACTAGAGTAATTATGCTGAAAATTCAGCTTTGCCATCACAGGAATAAATGTTATATTGTAATAATATTTCACAATATTACTGTTTTACTGTATTTTGGATAAACAGATTAGATAAACAGATAATTTGCATTGCAATTAAGGGAATATATGGTTGAATTTTACATAAACTTTGGTTTACTAACATTATTATCATGACTAGCAACCATTTAAATAATAGTTAATTATTATTATTATGTTTGGTAATTTTTTTGTTACTTTTATGACATGTATGGTCATGTCATGTAGCTCTAGCAAAGATATGGAAATGTAAAATCACATTTCAGTTCCAGAACTTTTTCACAACAGTGAAACGATCCTCCTTTTGTCATTCCTCTGCAGCTGTTTTTGCAAGCCAGGTTTCTCAGGCCAACACTGTGAGGAAGACATCAATGAGTGCGCATCCAACCCCTGCCAGAACAGAGGCGTCTGCCAAGACTTTGTGAACGGGTAAGTACCATAGCAACGTCGAATTGCACGTTTTCCACTCTATACCGCGACCCCCGTAAATTGATTATGATGTAGGAGCCCAAGTATCGTCTCTGAACTGTTTGTTTTTACTAGACGTCTAGAAATGTGACACGTTTGAGAGATGCTGGTATTATTGTGCTGTGGTTTATAATAAAGGTCCTTTTTCATCCTTGACATATATAAGCTGCTGGTCTAAACTCAAGTGAGAATAGTTCAGCAGGTTCGCATCACGCCTCTATATTGGCTTTTCTCTACTAGATCTTCTCCTCGTTGTGCTTTAATGGGCGCCTCAGGGCCGCTCTTGGTTCAGTCCGACATATGGGCAGAGAAATCCTGAGGCCAATTTGAGTCCTAAATGGTTTGTCTCTACTTTGTCTCCTATCATGTATGGGCTCCCCAGTGATCATCTGCTACCAGCTTTCCTCTGGAATTGCTTCCATCTGAGGGATTTCACTTCAGGTGTTTCCGTTTGCTTACAACTTATTCTCTTCCATACAAGTGCTCTTTGGACACGGCAGGGCTTGTTTTAAATGAGATCATTCTCAGCGGAGCTCTTTTATCTTGACCTCTCAGAAGTTGGTCTGTTTGTATGCAGTTTACTGACAGTTTACAGATGTTTGCTTTGCTTTGTATGTAACAGCAAACTGGATATTGTTCGGGGCCAAGAAGGTTAAGCTTTAGCTAGTTAGCATGGTCCAGTTTGCCTCTGTTGGTAGATGTCGTACTGTAACTACACCATCTGGCTGCAAAAAACAACAAATACAAAAATAAAAATAATAGCCGCTTTTCCACCATCGGGCCAAACGGTTCTAAGAATGGTAAGGAAAAGTCACGGTTACATTTCCACTAGAGTTTGGTACGGCACGATTACAAACCGTTCTCGGCCCAGATGGCTAACTGTTGCTGAACCGTGCTGGTAGAATGCGAGTAGTAACGTCGCCATTCAGAATTGGTCACTTGTGTGTTGCTTGGTTGCCAGTTTCTCTGTTACTGGCCAAGCGAACTATTTGAGTGAGGTTAACGCAAGTTAATAATAAAATAAAAAAATATCGGATCATCCTATTTACATCTTAAATCGTCTGTAAACTCTAGGCATTACCAAGGCAACGACTCTTTCTGACTCTTTGTTTCATCAAACTAAATGTTAGTGTTTTAACCTGACATAGGTTTTCATGAAATGTGAAATCATTTTATGCATGCTACATTGTCAAAGATCAATCTAGCGCATGTTGTTATAGACCAGGGTTTCTCAAACTGGGGTTCACGAACCCCTGGGTGATTTTGTGGAAACTGCAGGGTGTCCATGAGTTGATGAGAAGCTAATAAATAAAAATGTAAAATTAAAATAAATAAATAAATAATTTTTAAATAAAAGCAATCAAACTAAAAAACACTTACTAAAAAGATAAAATATTTTGTTTACCTGCATGTCATGTGACTATTACATAACATCAGAGAACTGTGAACATGTAAATGAGGTTTTAAATAAAAAATATTCTTCTCAGTGGGTACTTAAAATATAATTTATATATTAGGGGTGTAACAATATATCGCATCACAATATATATCGCAATACAAAACTGCAACAGTATGTATCGTGGATAGTGACAATATGTATTGTGTATAATTCACCCCAAATAAAAATGACTGTGTGAGAAAAAAATTCTATACATAAACTACTAAATATAATGTTGAATATAATGTATAATAATGCAATGGGGGAATATTTGTGAGTCCTAATAATGCCAAATGTCTTATATTATCAGTAAAAAGTGGCCTACATTATTTTTAAATATATCTAAATATAAATCATTTTCAGCTTCAGAATCATGAATATTTGTATTCTGGTGTCTCTATTGTCCTGAGCTTTGGGTCACCAGCACCAAGTCCAAGCCTATTAATTTACACCCACAATGTAATATCAAATTTAGCATTTTAATCAACAGTACATTTTTTGTTAACCTTTTATCATAGGTCTTGGATTAATGCAATAATATTGAATCGTGAGTTCAGTTCGTGATATGTCTCGAATCGTGAATGAGGGTATCGTTACACCCCTAATTTTAATTATATATTTTTATTATTATATATATACAAATAATAATATAATATAATAATATAAAAGTAAATATTTTAGGTCAAAGGGGGTCGGTTGACAAAGCTTTGGCATCCATTATAGTTTGTGTCCTGTGTAAACCGGTGCTGACAGTGTTTGTTTGCTTACTTGGGTTGCAGTTTATTGTCAGATTTGATACAGATAATGCTGCCCTACCTTTTGAAAAGGCACTTTGTGATATTTTGTATCATTACCAAAAATTTCCAAAATAAAATCTGTCATTATTTACAGAAGTAAATTCAAGCTATTTTGGCTTGAAAAAGAGCCAATAGGTTTCAATAAATGGTCTTTTAGACTGAAAAGGAAGAAAAGTACAGCATTTTTTTTTAATAGTACATCAAACACTTTTATTTCAAAAGATCATGGGAAAATCAATTTGTCATGATATGAGCTCTTTAAAGACATACTGTACCAAGCCCATCAGAACATCTTGTACAGAATTTAGAGGAAAAAGAAAAAAAATTTGAAGGAAACAATCCAGCAAAAAAATCACAGTGAGAAACAAAATGTCCTATTAAAGAGTGAATATATTCTACGAGAGACCCCTTCCATCACAGAACCACTAAACTGGCCAAGTCCTCACCGATTAGACAGGTGACAGGATATTTGAAACCGAATCAGCTTGTCAGTCATTCTGTCCAATGATAGCAGCAGCCAAAGTCATGATTAACACACACACTTCAGATCGTTTTGCTGTCTGTCAGACTTTTCCCTGTCAGTCAATTTTCTTAAAAACTCTCCATGCAGATTGTGGCATGGTTTTGTTTGGCAATTGTGCAGTCAGAAAGAAGATTTGGCTAAGAATGTTCTTTTTATGCATTTCCAGTTTCCAGTGTAACTGTGTCCCCGGATATTTTGGAACGCTTTGCAACCTGGACATAAACGAATGTGATGCTTCCCCCTGCCTCCATGACTCTGTGTGCATCAACAA
The DNA here is from genome assembly GCF_964197995.2 of Scardinius erythrophthalmus. Taxonomy (NCBI): domain Eukaryota; kingdom Metazoa; phylum Chordata; class Actinopteri; order Cypriniformes; family Leuciscidae; genus Scardinius; species Scardinius erythrophthalmus. The sequence goes on from NC_138241.1 coordinate 15,464,267, forward strand.
ACCTGGGGGATTCATATGTGTCTGCCGTTCTGGATTCTCAGGTACGACCCCCTCGGCCAGAGCCCGAGACACAAAATCAATGAGAGAAACCAGGGCTTATCGTGTCTACACGGGATACGTTCCCCCAGCCTGACAGATTTTAAGTGAAAAGAACACACAAATAGCTCCTCAGCACATTTACCACTTTAATTAGATCGCACACTCCCACCAATATCTGCACACACACTCACATGCACAGAATCACCTTGAGTTAACAAAACACCTCCTCCTCATCCTCTGCATTTAAATCAAGTACTTCCTTGTCTCCTCCTCAGTTTTTTATTTTATTTTATTTTTTTACCTTCACTATTTTCCTATTTCCCCTGGGTGACTCATCCTTATTAATTTAGAACTGAACTTACAGGTGAGTACGTTTAATACTCAGAAACTAATCTATATCCAGGCACTTGTTTATTAGTAAATGATGGGGCATTAAAAACGATTAAACATTTTTAAATGCCAGGTTTACTTATAAATGAAATCCAGATGAGACTAATAAAAGTAAAGTTGTTTGCACTCCCAATATGCTGTAAAATGCTCCCTTAAGGATATATTTCTACCTGATCTTACCCTTCTGCTGAACACAAAAGAAGATATTTTGAAGAATACGGTAACAGTTGATGGACCCCATTGAATTCTATAGTATGGGAAAAAAATTATAATATGGAAGTCAGTAGGGTCCATCAACTGTTTGTTTACAGATATTCGTCAAAATATCTTATTTTCTGTTCAGCAGAAGAAAGAAACTCATACGGGTTTGGAATAACTTGAGGGTGAGTAAATGATGACAGAATTGTCATTTTTAGGTGAACTATCCCTTTAAGTTTAGCTTTGTTGGTGTAGAGTTGTTGATTGAGTAATTTTAAATATTATTTTGACTTTAATAATATTTAATTAGATTTTAGCCCATAAAGGACTTTCCCCATTTTTTAAGGTAATTTTTAAAGGAGCAAAATCTTGTGACAGTAACGACTGGATTAATGATTCTGAAAATTCAGCTTTTCCACCGCTGGAAAAAGTTACATTTTAAAATAAAAACAGGTGTTTTCAATTTTAATAATATTTCACAATATTCCTGTTTGTACTGTATTTTTGATCAAATAAATCCAGCCTTTGTGAGCACAAGAGACTTCTTTCATTTAAAGTGCCCCTATTATACTTTTTCAGATATTACCTTTCATGCAGTGTGTAATATAGTAATATTTGTGAATGTAAAAAGTCTGCAAAGTCTTAAAGATCAAAGTGCACAACAAATAAAGTTATTGTCTCACAAAATAAAGAACCTATTCTGAAATGCCTAAAAAAGTCGTCAGTAATTACAATCTTACTTCCATAACATTCATATTTAACAATGTAACACATTTACACAATGCCAGGCTATGGTCTTCATTGGCTACTCATAAAAACGTCTGATGTCCTGCTCAAGTCGTCATTGCGATGGAGTTTCGGGGTTCTTTCAGTGTTTCATCGGACTCGCGCTCGAAATGAGTTACTGTGTACAATTGCTGAGGATTTAGGAAGCCTCAAGAGCTGAAATTCAATTATGGTAATGGAAGTTTTGTTTCCGACATGTGCTGTAAGCGGTAGACCAATCACAACAGACTGGGCCATCTGGCCAATCAGAGCAGAGTAGCTCTCGGAAAGGCAGGGCTTAGAAAGACTGAATCTTCGAAAAAAAATCGTTTTTAGACTTTTTGAGAAATGTTCCAACAATTGTTTCAACAGTCTTTAAACATATTTAATAATTTTCTTAGTAAAAATACAATAAAATCAAACTATTCACAAAGATTTGTAAACATTTGCACCTCTCTGAAGACTTTACGCTTCAGATGCCGTCAATACATAGACGTTGTATGTTTCAGGACCAATTTAAACATGTGTGCTCACCTCAATTTGCATACAAACACCTAAGAATACTAAGGACATTACGCTGCTAGCCCACTTATCAATGCGGTTTAAAAAGAAACGCGTAATCTCAATCGCTATCAGTCAGCTTGAAGATTAATTTCATTTGTCTTTTGTACTGTATCATCTATTTATCCTCATCCTACCAAGGGGAAGGAAGGAAATCTCAGAGGCACAGAAACTCCTGGGAGAGCTCAGCCTGACACACAGGCCCTAATTCCCACAGAAACCTCTTTTATTATCAGGCCCCAATCTGCCTTGCACCAGTCATTACTTTCCTCTCAGCTCTGAGCTCATCTGAGGAATCGGACGCATCCCCCGAGAGCTCAGGCTGGAGGATATATTCTGCATTGGTTCAACCAACTGGGGCTCAGAGGAAATATTTGCCCTAATAAGACATGTAACGGCATCGCAACTTCTCGAGAAGGCGGAATCAAAGATACAAAAGGCAAAATGCGGCATCCTGCCATCCGACGTATCTGTACGGCTGATCAGTAGCGAAATGATTTTTTAAATTGAAATGGTGTGTTGCTCAAGCACGCCATACAATGTGCCTCGTTCAGTCAAATTACGTTATTTGCTATCTTGCTTGGATCTAGTAAGTGACTTCTTCATTGTGATAGGCAGCTTTCCATGAATAAAAGGCAAAGAAAGTTGACACAATGTCTGTCTGTTTTATTATTATTTAATTATGTAGCATCGTTCTCTCTTATTTCTTCTCTGGCTTTTTTTGCTTTCCTTCAGTTCTTCCCTTTTTTTGGTCTCTTGGAATAAAAATCTGATAAGTCGCTGTGGGTTTGAGAAGTTCCTGCAGAGAGGAGTAATTGAGGAGTGGAGGAGAAGATTATATGGTCTTTTCTCTCCTCTCAGATGAGTACAGTGAGCACCCTTAAGAAAGCCAACGTTAGGATTAACCCAACAGCTTTATAATCTCTCCCCTGCTTGGCTTCTCATATTCTACAAATTCTGATAGGAAGGCACTTTATTTGTCAAATCAGACAAGGAAATGCCGATTAAGAGGGTTTTGTATAATCTCATTAGGAGCGCTGACAGTGTAAATGCATTGTCTATGAAGCGAGGCTGGTGTGCACTTCCTCACAATCTACAGTCAATAGTGTCATACGAAGCAGTGAGATACGAAGTACTTCATTGATGGCTGACTACAAACAGCATGTCATTACTGAATATCAAAAAAACACGCTTTGTGTTTTGGGGTTAATATGATTTTTACAGTTAATTCATTCCCAGTCAATACACTGACACTTTGTTGTGTTTGCGGATGACTATCCACAGGGAAATAAATTCATTACGGCTTAACCAGGAGGTCACTGTGAAGGGAATTAACAACGGTCCGTGAATGAGCAATTGGAAAAACACTTTAATTAGAAGATGTTAATGATGTGCCTCATTGTTATGTTTTAGCTCCTTTTATTTATTCACGTTGCCTTCGAGACGCACCAAAACACTTCAGCGTGAAGAACAGCGCTAAGAAAGGTTGAAAACGTCTTTAGTGAGGAACACCACGGCTAGATGTTTGTTTTCTCGCTGGCTGCGTTTTGAGCCGTGAGTAATTGAAATAAAGCTTTAATTTATTGTCAGTGCATGACCTGAACTGTGGCTGATGGCGTCGCTTTCGCCCGAAGTGACTGAATTATTTGTGTAGTCAACTGTGAATTAAGTTTACATTCCTGTAATATCAGCATAAGATTCATAATGTTTAAGAGATCACTTTTGCTCTTTATTTAGATGTCTTGGGGCTTTTGGAAATGGTTCCATTTGTTTGTGTATAGTTACAGGGAGGAAGAATAATGGCTGTCTGCCCTTTAGTATCGCATCTCTTTGGCTCTCGTTTTTATCTCTGTCGTTTGTCAACCTGTCCCAGGGTGTCTACGGAGTCTTACTCGCCTCTAGATTTTACTGGCTCTTCTCAACTTATTGAATTTACAGCTTTGTTGCAGGTAAATTATGGCCTATTAGGGTGTTTGTTACTGAACCTTTTTGTTGTGGATTTTAAGTCATTCAGCTTGGTCATAAATCTAGGTTAGAGAATAATGCACCCTATGTTACCTGGTCACAAAGCAAAATTAGAAATAGGATGCAAATTTAAGTACAAGCCCATGCTGTTTTGGGGTTAAATGACCATTAGTGGCTCTAAAACACTCCACTGAAACGAATCAAAATTAGAGGGAAAATTATTAGAGAATAACAATTTAATTGTGGTCTGTTTTTCCACACAAAAACTTTTGGTTCTCAATAAGACTTGAAAATAGAGCATAAATTGTATGAAAAAAAAAAACATGCCTTACCATGAGTATATAAAAAATTTTTAGGAGAAATATCCAAACACAAATATAAACTTTGTTATACACATTTTTAAAGTCCCCGTGAACCGGAAGTTGCAAACGACTTTTCTCCAGTGTTATGACGTATTTCCCAGTGAAAAGGAATATTGAACAGAGGGCAGGGTTTTACTCTAGCGCTCCTCCTCTCCATCTCTGCTCATAGCAGACTAACGGTTTGAGGGGAGTGGTTAAGCGTTGCCCAAACCAATTCCTCAAACCTACGTCATCAGAGAAGGTCCTCCAATGAAGAGGGGAGGGGCATTTTCAGATTTTGATTAAAGATTACCATGGTAAAAAAAATTTTTTTGAAATATTTTCTTTTACGGATTAATTGTTCACCACAAGACTAGTAATATGCGCTAACAAAGTAAATAGGGTCAATTTTGATTTCATGGGGACTTTAAGGTTTTCCTGTGGCTCGACTGGTGGTACACAGTGCCATCAATGTCAGGTCCTTGAATGTCTCACAAAATACTTGAATTTTGGATCTGAAATATAATTTTGAACATTCCTGCTTAAACAGTTAAAGGTTAATAGAGCATTCTTTATAAATGTGCATTTTATTCTTATTAAAGGTTTTATTAACTTTTTTAAAGCCTTATCTATATTTCAACAATAAAACATGCTTTTCACATGGGGTTTTCATCAGTTCAATTTGTGTTTTGCAAAAACACGTCATTCATATACGACTACCTTTTTCATGCATTTTTTTTTCACCTTGATTTCCGACATGACATTAAATAAATAAATCACATTGATTTCCAAGAATTTCTAAATACTTAATGTAATGTATTTATATGGCTTTGATTTTGTTCTCCCCAAAGGTAAATGGTGCGAGCTGAATGTTGATGAGTGCAAATCCAATCCATGCCGAAACAACGGAAGGTGCATCGACGGTCTTAATGGTTACCAGTGTGTGTGCTCCAGAGGTTTCATGGGCTATCACTGTGAGAGAAACATTGATGAGTGCTCATCCAACCCCTGTGTTCATGGGAGGTACATTAACCTTGCTGAGCTGTAACAATGTGAATTTCAAGCTCTGTGATTGAGAGCTTTGTAAACGGCTATTCACAGCCATTCTGAAAGAGACGGTACCTCTGAGTCTTTTAAAAAACTAAATGTGCTCGCAATCCTTCTTGCCAGCTCACTCTCAATTAACTGTTTGGCAGTCTGCTACTCAGTAAACACAACATAATTAGTCATTACCAGCTGTTTCTCGCACTAACCAAGTTACAGTAATAATTAGATTTTATATAAAGTACTAATGCCTTAAATAGTCACAGTTTGGGTTGAACAGATTTTTCCCTTGGGAACCATACCTGGGAAACATCTCAGATTTGTTGTTTTAAAGTGTACAATGTGTTACGGTAGTAAAAAGGGATTATAACAGGACTCAATAATAAGAGTATGGGGTTTTTTTACTGTCCAGATTGAATCAGTAGTTCAGATTTGTACTTAAAAATGATTTAAAATATGTATATATATTCCTGGATGTTCAGCTATATTATAACTCAACAACAACTATAAACAATGAGGTCACCTATGCATAAAAATGCTGACATGATTTGTACATATTTTAACATACTGATGCCTGCTAAAATACTGTTTGGATTTAAGTAGGGCAAATGCTTAAGAGTCTATGATTGGATCATTATTGCTGTGATTATTATGTTTCTAGCATGTTATATGTTTGGCAACTGTTCTTCTAACCCTAATTGATTGAGTGTGTAGCTTTTCATTTCTTAAACAACCATGTAGGAAGACACATCACGGCCATATTCCAGGATGACAATGTCAGGATTCATCAGGCTCAAATTGTGAAAGAATGGTTGGGAGGGAGCATGAGGAATCATTTTCACACAAGGTCTTGACCAAAAACTCTTGATGAAAATAACATCACAACATTTATTTCCATCACGAGGTGCATCAATTTTTGGTCCTCTGTAAAGTTTCCTCCAGCACATCCTAAAGACTTTCAATGAATTTAAGGTCTGGACTCAGAGGTGCCGATTCATGTGTGAAAATGATTCTTCATGCTCCCTCCCAACCATTTTTTCACAATTTGAGCCTGATGAATCTAGGCTTTGTCATTCTGGAATATGGCCATGATGTGTTGTTTAAGAAGTGAAAAGCTACACACTGTTGCCAAACATATAACATGCTAGAAACATAATAATCACAGCAATAAGGATCCAATCATAGACTCTTAAGTATTTGCCCATTAAATCTAAACAGCGACTTTTTTTTTGGCCAAGCAGTATATATATGCATAAAAACACAGATATCTCATCAATAAACGTCTGTGCTGGCTTGTCAAAACACTCTCACACCAGCCCTGGACCATCCTTATTGTTGAGCCCAGTAAAATCTAGAAATAAAAAGGGGACACAGTTCATGCAGATAAACATGCATAGGTTTATAAATAGACACATCTTTAAATTTTATAATGCCATTATACTGATTATGAGTTTTTAGGATGGATAAAAAATGCGGGTTGTCACCTGACATTTGCTGTTAAACCGCGAAATGAGCTGCTTAATCACAGCCTAGTAAATGTTGCACTTGCACATTAATTAACCATCAATGTGACTTTATCAAGACAGCAGGAGTGTGAGAGTTGCAGTGCCATACAACATGACTTTCTAACATTTATCATATGAATTGACCATAAATTATTTACAAGACCCTCACTTATGAAAATTTATACAAGCTTATTGTTTTATTAGTGCTGTCGTTCTGGTGCGTGTGTGTATATACTGTAAAGCCTCTGTCAGAAATCACTTTGCAGGTAAATGTGGAGGTTGTAGCTTCATCGATATGTACAGTCATCTCTCATAAATCACAAATTATGAATGCAGATTTTACACGTCAGAGCACATAATCTCTTTTTTCATTGCAGTTGCCTGGATGAAATAGATGCATACATCTGTCAATGTGAGGTTGGATGGACTGGTCACAGATGCGAGATCAACTTTAATGTGAGTGTGTTGTTTATATGTGTCTATATATGAGCATGTCTGTGTGTGTGTGTGTGTGTGTGTGTGTGTGTATATATATATATATATATATATATATATATATATATATATATATATATATATATATATATATATATATATATATATATATAATTTGTTTTTATATAAAGTCTCTACATATTTTCATATTCTCTACATACATATTTCATTGTAGTATATGTAAAGCCCAAAACAAATAGAAAATATTATAAATTATTTAACAGCCTAATTAAAATCTAATAATAATCATTCTTAAATGATTTTTTTTTATTACATTGACAGAATGTTCACCATACATTATGTGACCAACAGTGGTGACGTCAAAAGTTTGCGCACTACTCACTCCTTGCCTTGTCAGCAAATTTATTTGAAAATCTTCAGCTGAAAGTTATTTAGCATATGAAAGCCAATCAACAGAATGTAGATATGCAGAAATACAAACTGTTTTGAGACTGTAAAGCATGGTGCATCCATTCACAGAATCATAAATCAAAAATGAATACGCACATTATACCAGATGGAGAGGGCCGTGTCTATCTAAAGAGTCCCTAGGCTTCAATGAAATCAAAGTTCAAGGTTTAACGGTGACAGTGAGTTTCTGAGACGTGTCCGCCACATTTCATTCTGGAGACAGGGTACTGTTAGTACAGACTGTAGCAACACACAAGTACGAACTGGAGTCTGTGAACAAGAGCTCTGACACATACTTTTCTGTGGTAAAAGCTGAGTATCACTAGACCCACTATTGACAGGAACTTTTTGACGTCAAGCACTGCCACAAGTGGCTGTCTGTGCCTTTTTTCCTAAAACTGGGTTGATTTGTGTTAAACTTTCAGTAGCCTTAACAATCAAATGGAGTGGTTAGGTTGTGCTGCCATTTTCGGTGTGTGCAGGCATTATCCCAGCTGGAGATCCTTGTTAAATCAAGTTGGTTTATTGTCATTTCTCTCCCGTATGGTTGGTGAATATAACAAAACACAGCGTCTCTTTAGCCATACTGCAGAACATATTGTAGGTCTTTAAGAAATCAACTTTTGGACAATAAAAATATGCAGTTAATACAAAACTCCAGCAAATTACAATAAAGACATTCTACTCAAAGGGCTGTATATTACTGATGAGTGAGTTACATACATTTTTTCGTAGTCCAGCGAATAACCAGAGAAGTGCCTTTCTTAATATTTTCTGTAGAGCCATCAATTTAAAGGGGGACTTTTTAAGGTCCCAAAAAAAAAGCAAAGATATATGCGAAACAAACAAAAAAAACAAAGATATATGCAAAAAAAAAAAATCTATCTTCATTCGGACCCTCTGCCTGAAATGACCCGCTTTTAAGGGGCGGCTTCTTTGAGGCTTGTCAGTAAACAGATACTTTTATGATTGGCTAATGTCATATGCATAGGAAACAGTATCAACGCAAGTGTTTTGAAAACATTATCAGAAAAAGCATTATGAAATTGTTTATGATGCAACTGCTGTCAGATTAAATACAGTTGGCTGCTTCATCTTCAAGTTTCTTTGCAAACTCTCCATTACACGGTGCCTCGTTTACAAAACAAACTACTCTGAACAAACATATATTCATCTGACGCAATTCTGGATACCATTAGACTAAACAGTCTCAAGTGTGTGAAGTACTTCAGAAAGTGAATGGGCATCTGTATATTGTATTAATTGTAGACAGCGTCAGTGATTATAATGAGTTCTATTTGCTTTTAACACGCTCTCATATGGTGTAGGCAAATGTTAGTCGTTAAGTGACTGAAAGCCAGTGGGCGGGGCCTATGGTGTGATGATGTATCATCAAGTCATCAATGTCTTGCTCGGGAGGCAGGCATATGCAAATGAATTTGCTTGTGTGAAGTCACAGATCACCCAATATCGGTCACCCACGAGCAGTTTTTGGAGCTTGATTAAATAAATGCTTTGTAATGAGGATGACGTTTTATGAAACTTGGAGGTTTTAATGGTACAAAGACCACTTATTATGTAAAAATATCAAGGCAAATTAGATTTTTCATGTCTTGACCACTTTAATTCAATATTTTTTTTTCTACCTTTGGAATATCGGAATCCATGTGCTTTTTTCCTGCTTACACGTTCATGTGTTATATCTGTGTCACATGGGAGGAGAAAATCGGAATTGGGTCACTTGAACCATGTAAAGTAAATGCAGTTAGGGGATAGAATATACAGCATGTACACTATACAAAACCCATAAAACATGAAAACCCAACGTGTGTGCGTGTGTGTGTGTGTGTGTGTGTGTGTGTGTGTGTGTGTGTGTGTGTGTGTGTGTGCACTCTCAATCAGTTGACAAGCCTAAATAATATAAAACTCTGTTCATAAATTCACATAACTTTGGTTCTTAATATAATTTTTGTCTTCGAGTGGTGTGGTCTAGTGGTTGGTTGTGTCAAGGCTGGTAATTTGTTCCATTTTCCAACTGATTCAACTGAAAGGTTGCTAGTGTAGTGCGAGGAACAATCCATAAACCATCGCCAATGTGCCCTTCAGCAAGGAACTTATTCCCAGGATGCGGTTCAAGTTCATAGCAGCATTCAAAGGGGACATCTAAATGTCACAGAAACAAGGTCAACTGGACCTGCGTGTAATAAATAAAGATTCCATTACATCTTCACCACTTGTGGTCTATAAGTAAAACATAGAAACTACAGTTTTTGAATTCTTTGTTTTCAGTTTCTGTTTTCTCTGAATCTGAACATAGTTAAACTAAACCTGTCTGTCACATGACAGATCATAAGAAACCGGAATATCAATCGTAGTTTAATTTTTAATTTGTTTATGTAGTACTATGACAAAAAAATATATATTAGTCCAATATCCATTTGCAGGTGAGGGATTTTCATTGTCGGCGCAAGATTTTGTAAGAAGAATTAAAAAAAAATATATGGCAAAATGGAAATGTTGTGCTTACTGTATCAGACATGGTAAAATGTTAAAACTGTCTTTGTATTGAAGATCTAATAATGTCCCCCTTGGCTTCAAATTTTGCAAAGTAGGATGTGAATTGGTTAGAAATTACACTAATATAAAATCAAAAAGCACCTCACAGGAGACAAAGTAAGGGAGTAAGCATCAGTCTACCTTCATATTCTAATGACAACTAAGATGATGGAAAGGTCAGACATATTGTCGGGTTATGGTAGATTTTTATAATGTTTAAAAAGTGAAATGGAACACCATAATCTCCTGAGAAGAGAGGAAAATCAAGAACTGAAAAGTAAAAAAAAAATATTTTACAAAAGCAACCTACATATTGCACAGTGAGCATAGTATTATACAATTCTTTCAATGCTGTGACAAGTTTGTGTGCTTTTTAAGTACAGATTTTATTTGTAGATTTGATATGTATTTTATGTGTATTTTATAAGTTTTTATATTTGTCCATGCTGTTCATAATTTTTACAATAGGAATTTAAACACTTTTTTAAGTAACTCAAACAGATCTTGGATGCTGTATATGCTTTAGATATTGGGGATTATTCTTCTGAATAACAACCATGGAATCATCTAAACACAAGTGTGTGATTAAAATACTTCTATCCCTAATTGATTTAATACCTAGCATGGCCTTAAATGTACCCCTGAGATGAAACACTTGGTCGCTTGGAGGACTTCAGAGGCTTGTTTGGAATAAATCATTAGCTGCTGTTCGCTCCCGTAATGACTATAGGACAAGATCTGCCATTCTGTTTGTAAACTCACTTACTATATCTACTCCACTAATGTGCCATATATCTTTTTTTATATGAACATCTTTAAATCACAGAAATGTAATTAAATTTAGCCATTCAGCATGCAGTAAAAACTGTATTAGTGCCCTATGAAAGTGGTATGATCAAGCAATAAACTAGTGATTCAGTGAAAATTTATAGTAAACACTTATCTAATCTACTCGTTTATGTCATCTACTAATCTTTGAAATTTACTATAATACTAACTAATATTTTAATACTATTAAATTATTGGTTTTGTGTAAAGAAATAATTTTGATCCTAAATCTGACATCCATTAAGACAGAGAAATACTATTTGTAATGTTTTGCTTGATTGTTTCACCCCATATATTGTAATATACATACATTGTGTGTGCATATGTGTGTATTATATGTGTCTGTGTGTGTAGCAAGGTCGCTAATTTCTATTTTTTTATGTTAGGAGTGTGAGGCTCATCCATGTCTTAATGGAGGCTCCTGTGTGGATCTTCTGGACAAATATGCCTGCATATGTGCAGATGGTTTCACTGGGAAGAACTGTGACATTGACCAGAATGTGTGTCTGCAGACGTCTCTTAATTTCTCCCTGTGTTTCAATGGAGGGACATGTGTGGACGGACCAGGGGCCAACTTCACTTGCAGGTGAAAACAATACTTTAGACATTATGTAAACCTAGACGAAACTTCTGATCTTTTTCTGTATGATGTTTAACAATAGTTGAGTATTTATTATCCTAGGATATATGTTTTCCAAAACCATATCAGCCTAAGTCGATTTTTGCAATCTACTTATGCTTACAATGCTTTTAGGCAATGCATGCAGTCCAGATCAGTGTTGGGGAAGCTACTTCGTAACGCTTTATTTCGATAGTCCACTTTAGACATTCTACTAACTATAAGTGAGTCAACTAACTGTCATTAGAGGATTAGTAGACTGTTTGCTTAATATTTGCTAACACTTTATTTTGATGCTCCCCCGACAGACATTCTACTGACTATGGGCCCTATTTTAACGGTCTGAAACACAAGTGTCAAGCGCAAAGCGCAAGTAACTTTGTGGGCAGATCTTGGGCGCTATTGCTATTTTCCCGGCGGGATAAATGACTCTTGCGCCCGGCACAAATCTAAAAGTTGTTGGTCTGAAGTAGCTTCATTATTCATAGGTGTGGTTTGGGCGTAACGTGAAATAAACCAATCAGAGAGTCATCTCACATTCCCTTTAAGAGCAGATGCGCTTTTTCCATAGCGGATTGCTATTGTAACGGCGGATTTGCCAGGCGCGCGCCAGGAGCGGTTCACAGCCAAGGAGAGCAACGCTCTCGTCACGGCCGTAAAAGAGAGAGAAGTTACATTGAAATGGAGAAACCCACCCAAATTAACTTCGGTTAAACAGGCGTATGATAATTTGGGTAAATGTGTAAGCTAGATGTATGCTTTTATAATAGATTATCTATCTATCTATCTATCTATCTATCTATCTATTGTAATAATGTATGATTTGCAAAAATGAAAACTGCTGCTTCTGTGTAGATGAGAGAATCAAAGTGCGCGTTGTGCACACACTACATTGATTATGGCCAAGCATGCGCCCTTAAAATAGCATATGAATAACATGCGCAACGCGCCACAGACTTTAAACTATTTTTCCTGGTTAGTGGCGCAATTGTTTTCTAAACCTGCAAAATAGCATGAAGGAACGTTAGCGCCGGAACACGCCTCCTCTTTGCGCTGAACTGCCCTGGGGAGCGCAAGTGTATTTCCTAACTTACCGACGTGCGTCTCTGGAGGGAAAAGTCCGCTTTGCGCGGGTGCAAAATAGGAATGATACATGCGTCGGTGTACAAAGTCAATTGCGTTGGGTGCAAGATAGGGCCCTATAAGTTACTTGGCAACTACAAGTCAACTTATTCTACTAACCCGAACCCTAACACCTAACCATAACTTACCAGTCTACTGACAGTCTACTACAGTCTACTAATACTCTAATGAGAGTTAGTTGACATGTAGTTGAAAAGGTACTTACAGTTAGTAGAATGTCTAAAGTGGACTATCGAAATAAAGTGTAACCAGCTACTTTAAACTGTAGCTATCGCTAAACAAAATAATAAATATTAATATTGTTATTGTTATTCATCATTTAAAGTATTAACTCTCATGGGTTACTTACAAATAATAGAGGTAGTGCTTTTGAGTTATCTTAGTGACTTCAAACTTTTGAGTCCATTCACCTAAAAGATTTGTTTTCTCATTCAGACTCAAAGCACTAAGTATGGAAGAGAATGAGAATAATTTGATCAACTAAAACATTAATTTGTTTGCAAATAAAACACAACTAACAAAATGAACAAACTAAAAATAAAATTAGATTTACGTTTTTTTTTTTTATATATAACTTGTAATTGGTTACTGCCAGACACTTATCCAGATACATTTCCACGGTTCCTCTTGGTTCTTTATAAAGGTCTGTAAGGTTGCCAGAGTGTCTGATTATGCAGCAGCTGCTACAACATTATCGCTGAACTGAAGGGCTGAAATTGCATTGTGGTGCATTACACATTCTGCATAAAAGGGCCCATCCAACACATAACATATCTCATTATCTCTTCCTCCTAAGACAATATTCTAATGTGAATAAGCCCTCTGTCCAGACTCTCTGATTAGCCCGGCCGATAATGCTATTTGCAATTCTCATCATGTCTGCTGCACTGATGCACGGACGGACAGACAGCTGTGGAATGAAAAAGCATTGTCTGTCCAAATGAGGCCTCATTGGATTGATTTTCTCAAATGAAAAACAAACGCCCCCATCCCATTTTGTGTTTACTCTCATTTGAAATCACTTGCAGACTGATGACTCACAGGCCGATTGTATTTAAGCCTGTTTCATTTGGTAATGGACAAAAGCACACATATTAAAGACCAAAAAAGAATTGGAGCTTAATCAGTGTTAAATCAGCTTTTTCTCTTTTTGCATATATGTTAAAGATTCAGAACAGATTGAGTGTTGACATGTTCATGTCATGTTCACATGAAAGCCATCAAAACTGCCACAGAAATAAATAAAAAAAGATTACATAATCTTTATGTAAATTACAAAAGATATGTTGCTGCTGCATGCATAGACATGCATAAATCCCATAGCCGATCTAGGCAGGTGGAGCTGGGGGAGGTGGAGGATTTCAGAGGAACTCTGATTGACCGCACTGAAGGACTATATCCTAAAGCAAACAACGAACCAAACTATTTAAATGAGCAAACAATCTTATTTGCTGCAGAATCTGCAGAGGCCAATCAGCTTTTGCCATGCGGTAATGATGTGATTGCTTGCAGATTGCATGTAAGGAAGCTGCATCCTCTAGAGTTTCATGACTGAAAAATACATACAGTACATATATACACACACACACACACATATATACAGTGGGGAGAACAAGTATTTGATATACTGCCGATTTTGCAGGTTTTCCCACTTACAAAGCATGTAGAAGTCTGTAATTTTTATCATAGGTACTCTTCAACTGTGAGAGACGGAATCTAAAACAAAAATCCAGAAAATCACATTGTATGATTTTTAAGTAATTAATTTGCATTTTATTGCATGACATAAGTATTTGATACATCAGAAAAGCAGAACTTAATATTTGGCACAGAAACCTTTGTTTGCAATTACAGAGATCATACGATTCCTGTAGTTCTTGACCAGGTTTGCACACACTGCTGCAGGGATTTTGGCCCACTCCTCTATACAGACCTTCTCCAGATCCTTCAGGTTTCGGGACTGTCGCTGGGCAATACGGACTTTCAGCTCCCTCCAAAGATTTTCTATTGGGTTCAGGTCTGGAGACTGGCTAGGCCACTCCAGGACATTGAGATGCTTCTTACGGAGCCACTCCTTAGTTGCCCTGGCTGTGTGTTTCGGGTGGTTGTCATGCTGGAAGACCCAGCCACGACCCATCTTCAATGCTCTTACTGAGGGAAGGAGGTTGTTGGCCAAGATCTCGCGATACATGGCCCCAGTGGCGCAAAAAGTGGGTATGCGCTATATGCGGCGCATAGGGGCGCGCAGCACCAGGGGGGCGCCAAAGCGATGGTCTTTTTTTTTTCTTTTTTTTTTAATCTATATGTAGCTGCTGTTGTGCGTTTCTAAATAATTTCTGCATTTCCTCAATGTTATATAACTTTTTTGGAGGACTAACAGGATAGAGTAGTATATTCATAAGATTCCATCATATAATTTTGACATAGAGAGGGGGGGTAATATCGCGTCGCGAGCGGAGCAGGCAGGGGCGCCGTGAGCGCTGAGCGAGCCGGCACGAGTCGAAAAAGATGGATAAAGCAAAAAAGCTGTCGGGACTAAAAATAGAAAAAGAAAGAGGGAAAAGGAGATGGCATGTCAATTGATGCGCCAGCAGCTAAATAAGTGGATGGTCAAAGGCAACAGGTAGGATTTAAAGTGTGACGTCCAGGCTAGGAGATTCCCGGTGGGGTAGCCTACATCTAACGTAATACGCTATTTTTTTTTTCTTTGTCTTAACTCGTACATCGGCGGCCCATTCGTTTTGTTTTGCTTAATTGGCGCCGCTGGGTTAGTGCCGTTGTAATGCATTGGTAAAAAAAAAGTCAGCATTATTTTTATTTTTATTTTTTATTTTATTTTTTACATTTTTCATTACACACGTAGATTAGCAGCCCATTGGTTCTTTTCGATCTTGACTGACACTGGGCTGGCCCAATCACATCTTTAATGTGAAGTATAGAAATTAGTACAAAACGAATTCTGAAAGTTTCCTTTAGTTTTCAGTGCATTTGTTTTACAATATATGGCTATTGAATTTTTTCTTTGTTTAATTTGCACACTGAATATGGGTTGGAGCTTTTAATTTTGAACACTCAAAGTGCACCAGATCGATGAATTCAACATTAAAAAGCACAAAATTTTCTTACGGGGGAGCATGCACCCGAACCCCCCTAGAGGGACAGAGGTCCACTCAGCAGTGGATTCATCACTGTGAAATATACTTCAATTTTATTAATAAATGACAACTTTCTACTTATTTCATCTGTTAGCTATCACACGTTCCTCACTCACATGGCACAGTTATTTATTTCTTTGTTGTTGTTTTTTTTGGGGGGGGGGAGGGGGGGCGCCAAAATTGTTGCTGCATACACCTCTGACACTGGGTAGTTGCGCCCCTGCATGGCCCCATCCATCCTCCCCTCAATACGGTGCAGTCGTCCTGTCCCCTTTGCGGAAAAGCATCCCCAAAGAATGATGTTTCCACCTCCATGCTTCACGGTTGGGATGGTGTTCTTGGGGTTGTACTCATCCTTCTTCCTCCAAACACGGCGTTTAGACCAAAAAGCTCTATTTTTGTCTCATCAGACCACATGACCTTCTCCATTCCTCCTCTGGATCATCCAGATGGTCATTGGCAAACTTCAGACGGGCCTGGACATGCGCTGGCTTGAGCGGGGGGACCTTGCGTGCGCTGCAGGATTTTAATCCATGACGGCGTAGGGTGTTACTAATGGTTTTCTTTGAGACTGTGGTCCCAGCTCTCTTCAGGTCATTGGCCAGGTCCTGCCGTGTAGTTCTGGGCTGATCCCTCACCTTCCTCATGATACCCCACGAGGTGAGATCTTGCATGGTGCCCCAGACCGAGGGAGATTGACCGTCATCTTGAACTTCTTCCGTTTTCTAATAATTGCGCCAACAGTTGTTGCCTTCTCACCAAGCTGCTTGCCTATTGTCCTGTAGCCCATCGCAGCCTTGTGCAGGTCTACAATTTATCCCTGATGTCCTTACACAGCTCTCTGGTCTTGGCTATTGTGGAGAGGTTGGAGTCTGTTTGATTGAGTGTGTGGACAGATGTCTTTTATACAGGTAACAAGTTCAAACAGGTGCAGTTAATACAGGTAATGAGTGGAGAACAGGAGGGCTTCTTAAAGAAAAACTAACAGGTCTGTGAGAGCCGGAATTCTTACTGGTTGGTAGGTGATCAAATACTTATGTCATGCAATAAAATGCAAATTAATTATTTAAAAATCATACAATGTGATTTTCTGGATTTTTGTTTTAGATTCCGTCTCTCACAGTTGAAGTGTATCTATGATACAGATTACAGACCTCTACATGCTTTGTAAGTGGGAAAACCTGCAAAATCGGCAGTATATCAAATACTTGTTCTCCCCACTATATATATATATACAAAATCAGCAATTATGAAACACGTTTAAAATCTGATGGTCTTGTATTATTGACTCAATATATATCATAAACTTTAAATCGATTTAAATATATATATAGGATCTATATCTAAATATATTTATAGGATATACATATATATTTAATTCGATTTAAAGTTTATGATATATATTGGGTCAATGATACAAAAGACCAACGTGTTTCATAATTGCTGATTTTGCTTTACATCTTGCATGTTTCTGGTTCAGATAGTTCACAATTCAGGATTTTTTTTTTTTTTCTGACCCCTGACTGGACTGTTACCGATATTATTTTAAGAAGTGCTGCTTCAGAACGCCTCTGGACACTTTGGAAAGAATATCTGTCAGTGTCTTTCATCTTTACTTGATATCTTGTTGATATTCTTACAGATTCTCAAATGGCAACATTCACTTTTTTGTCACTGAAATCTCTTTTTACTGGTGTGGGGACAGAGCAAACATTTCCCTTTTTGAATTACACCTTTTCACGTTAGTTAATTTTTGATTTATGCAAAATAATTATAATGTACTGTATCAGTACTGTATAAGAGCTGCATTTCTACTCTGTGTCTTGAAGTGTACCAACAATCTGTTCATAATCTTCAGCGTTCACAGTGTAATCACCATAACAAAAAATAACAAAAAAATCCAGGCAATATTTTGAAAATTTTCTATATGCCAACAAACTCTGTTAATGAGACATTTCTCAGTTTGCTCACCATCTGTGTGGCAGCACTTTCACAAGCTAAGCTGGCCATATGTCTGTCATTAATTATATTTTTTCCTTTTGAATATTTGCTTTTTTAAAGGGCTCAAGGCTGTGGCTCAGAAAGTCGTAGCATTCTGTTCAACCTTTTAAAGGGACATGTTTTTAGAGAATAAAAACATCTGATTCTCTGTGCAAAGTTTAAAAGAGGAATGCTTTCATTCAGCTGCCTGCCAGGTTTTGTGGGAGATTTCTGTGAGGTAGAGATGAATGAATGCTGTTCTGAGCCGTGCCTTCATGGGGCCATCTGCCAAGACCTCATCAATGGCTACCAATGTCACTGTCGACCAGGTGAGGCTTTAATGTTATCGAAAATATCTAAAGTAATACAATATTAATACATTTTTATTAAGCAGAGGCATTATGTACTGTATCAATCTTTCACTGAACATGGCATTTGTGCTTTATAGACAGGGTTCCACAGTAAATAAAAAACTTGATAATGTGCATTTTTTCCATGTTGAAATAATTTCCCCATTTCCCAGCTTAAAACGTGGAGATAATGCAAACATGTGTTATCAAAATATTGCTTTGTTTGTTTATCCTGACCAACCTGACACAACATTTACTCAACCAATGGTGTGAGTTTGGGGACGAAACTATCTATTTGTCCCGACCATTGGAAAGTGCTTGGAAATCAAAGGAAAACAATTAATTAAACCAAATATTTGAAATTTATGCTAAATTATTTGAAAAACATAATCCAAATGTTTGGGGTCAGTAAGATTTATTTATTTATTTATTTTTTTTTTAAAGAAATGATTACCTTTATTTAGCAAGGGCGCATTAAAATGATAAAATTTGACAGTAAAGACTTTTACACTGTTACCAAAATAATCACTTTCAAATCAATACTGTTCTTTTGAATGTTCCAGTCATCAAAGAATCCTGAAAAAAAAAAAAAAAGTATCATGGTTTCCACAAAAAAGTTGATAATAATAATAAATGTTTCTTGAGTATCAGTTCAGCATATTAGAATGATTTCTGAAGGATCATGTGACTGAAGACTGGAGTAATGATGCTGAAAATTCAGCTTTGCATCACCGGAATAAATTTCCTTTTTAAATATATCAAAATAGAAAAGAGTAATGTATATTTCTCCTAGTTTTATATTTTAATTAAAATTGCTTTATTGCCATGATGCACTTTTCTTTCTTTTTTGTCTCGCATCTTTGCTATTGTGGATGAAATTTAAAAATATATATATCCTTTTACAAACTTTTTCATCAGTAACTCTGATCCTTATCCAAATATCATGAACAACTGGAAAAGTCACAAAAATGTCATTCATTGTAGGAACCCTGCATAGGAAATGCCATACATGTTTATGAATATCTTTTGTCAATGTTTTTCTCCTTCCTAACAATCTCATGTCTGAAGAACACAAGAGAGATAAAGATTTCTGAAAAATCTTGGCTTTGTGCATCTTGATTCCACCATTCAGAAATCACTTACGTTCCTCTGGGGAGTAATTTGCTTTCGCTGGCTACTGAAACAGACACAAGCCTCATAGAGTATTAAAATGTATTCAGACCTTCTGTATGTGTGCGCATGTGGATGCTTTCCAGAACAGGGAAATGAAGCAGGAATTGAGATGGTGTAGAAAACGTATGAGAAGCGGGAGGTGGGGGTTGTTGGTTGTGGGCTAACTGTGGCACTCTGGGTTTTTGTTCCTGGCAGGTTGGACAGGTCTTCACTGTGAAGATGACATTAATGAGTGCTTGCTGCAACCATGCAACCAGGGAATGTGCATCCAGAATGAGCCTGGCCACGGCTACACCTGCTTCTGTCGGCCCGGATTTGTGGTAAGTCTTCCTGAGTCCCCCACTCCCCCCTTTCTCCTCCTCCCTTAGCTCTTCATCTTCCCCTGAGGTGATTTTGAGAGAGACGCAATCCTGTTTGTCTTTCTCCTGTCAAGTATTCGCCATCCGTTTGTTTCCATTCCAATATTGCGATGGCCTTTAAATATCCTTGACGTCCTCAGGACGGGGAGGAAGCAGCGGGGCTCTTTAGTATTCAATATGCCTGTGGTGCTTTTCAAGTGCAGGGAAGCACAGATGTCACTTATCAATGACAGAATGTTCACTATTTACCTATTTTTATATTTGAATGTCTGCAGTGTTGCCTGTCGAAGTAACGCTAAACAAAAAGATAAGCAATAAGATATGATTATTAATGTTAATCTAACTACTCTCCTCTGAAATTGACTTACAAGTACACTTCGTCATTTTTCCTAATTAAAAAGTTTTATATTCAAAGAAAAGAATAGTACCTTTAAAAGTATAAAAAAATCTTGCAAAAGCATTTTTCAGCATCTAACCTGCAAATCCACCCTATTTTCTAAATGCATCTTATTGATCATATTGTGAATGATTCATTCATGCACATTTTTCTTCTTCTTTTTTTTTTTTATCAAATTTTTAATTAAAATGTCAGCCATTACAAACATTGTGAATTTCAGCACATGACCAGCTTAATACTGTTCCTTTTATCTTGGTAACCTTGTTATTTGTGGTTAAAATTAATTATATAAAAACGATTTTATTTGTGATTGACTAACTAAAAAATTTTCAGGGATGACTGTGATTATGGCATTTCTACTGTGGCATCTGATATTTGCTGCATCCGGTGTCCGATGATTTTGCAAAGTAAGACATGTACCTGGATCAACACATTTTGTTGATCCTGGAACAACATTCCTGTCTGAAAATGTATTCCTAACCCTATCCCTACACCTAACTCTAACCCTACCCAATAGTTGAAATGATAGGTGAATAACATTGATGTAGAAGCACCTAGTCCTGGTTGTAAGCCTAAACTTGACATAAACTATAAACTTGTCCCTCAAATCTGATTGGTTGATTGGAATGTTGTTCCAGAATTAACAAAAATGTTGGCTGCATCTGAAATGCATCTGAAATTGCATACTTCCCTACTATATAGTAGGTGAAAAACAGTACCCACGTAAAGTTGATAATTCCGCGAATAACTGCAATTGCAGATTTCAAACAGCGATGGCGACAAAGAGGAAAAACTACGGACTGAAGAAATTGTGCAAAGCTTGCATGCACAAAAATATGAACCTTTTACCTTGTTGAGAAGATGTCACACTTATAACTTTCAATACAGCACTCAATGTATTTAGTAATGGAAGTTCTCTTCAAAAAGACAAAGAAGAAAATGTATGGTTATCCTCCAAAACTGGTACAGCAGAAACCATAATTGCTTCTGCTACAAGGCTGCTACTATAATTTACATTCTTATGCATCCAAACTTGAGTTCTGCACCACACTTGAATTCTAATGCCCCCAGCCTAGTTGTGTACATTGCATTTTTCAGCATATTGCATCAAACTTTGTACTTCATCACCGTAATGCCACATGCTTGTGCAATTATTTCAGAAACCTGCCTTATTATAGTACTGACAACATTGTTGAATGTGGCATCAAACAATATCCCAGGCCAGCAGGCATTTCAATAACACTTAGAGAAAATAATTGTTGTCAGAAAAGTCTTTATTTTGTGTTTCAGGGTGAAAGCTGTGAATATAATTACGATGACTGCTTGATCCAATCATGCCCTGATGGATTTTCATGTAAGGATGGCATCAACAGTGTCAGCTGTGCCCCAGTGAAGACACACACGTCCTCTGTTCCTCCCATCTTGGTCGTCTCGTGGAGTACGATCCACCCCAGCTTAGAGATACAACCCACTTTAGTCCCTGTGGAGAACTTGCAAAGCACTGAGCAACTGACAGGTTGGTGGTAAAACCGCATATGCAATATTTTGTACTTTTGTAATACTTCTCTGTATTTTTAGAAACCTCATAAAATCTTAGAGGCCATATCATGCCGTTTTACAAAATCTTGATTTTGTTTTTGGGGTTTACTGGAATATGATTTCATGCTTGAATGTTCAGAAAAAGACATTTTTCACATATTTTACATCATTTTTTGCACTTCACTCCCCAGTCTGTCAGTAACGCTCTGTGTAGGTCCTGTCTCGATGAAGCCCCTCCTTCCTAAAAGCACAATTTGCTCTGATTAGTCGGCTGGACCAGTGTGTTGTGATTGGTCAATGGCTTCAAGAATGTTTCGGAAATGTCACGTCCTTTACCATAACCATTTAGACACTCTACTAGCTCAACTTAACCTGGCCTCACCCCCTTTTTTCATAAGCCTTGGGTGGGAATTATTAAAAGGTAAATTATGTAACTTTTGGGCTTCTAGCGGTTAAAAAACAAAACTGTATGCATTTTGCAGAAGAACATTGTTTTGGTTGTGCTTCAGCTCTGTGTGACTGTGCGGATGAATATGGTTGTCATACTGCAGTGCTCATAAAACATTGACTACTAGGCTTAAGAGAAATAAGCAGTTTAGATGGAAAGGATCTCAAGCTGACTAGCAGAAGACTCTACTGCAGCTCTATCCATTAATAGACACGGTATTCCAGCTCAGAGCTACAACAACGCATAATGAAATGACCCTTCACAATAGATAATGGTTTACAATGAACTATGTTAGAGAGCTACATATGGTAATTTATTACCTTACTCGCCTGTTGAGTATATATAATTCTTTTGGAACTCCATCTAAAGTAGTTATTGCGCGTAAAGAAGTTGAGAAGGTCAGTTTATATAAGTATTTGGGTACATTAATTGATGATAAGCTTAGGTGGGTGGAAAACACTAATCTTATTATATCGAAAGCACAAAAACGGTTATATTTATTGAGGAAGCTTAAGTCCTTTGAATGGATAAATCTATAGTGATAATAGTTTCAATAATGTTTTGACCTTTGCTATGATTTGTTGGTTTTATGGATTA
The DNA here is from genome assembly GCF_964197995.2 of Scardinius erythrophthalmus. NCBI lineage: Eukaryota > Metazoa > Chordata > Actinopteri > Cypriniformes > Leuciscidae > Scardinius > Scardinius erythrophthalmus. Next base: position 15,487,125 of record NC_138241.1, read on the forward strand.
AATGTTAAAAGTAGATCCCAGCTTCAGAGCATTATTAATTTAGGGTCAAATATTACAGGCTCTGTACAGCTGGGTTTGTCTGCTCTGTGTGAGGAGAATGTTCTTAGGAAGTCTTTGACTATCTTGGATGATACATCTCACATTTTGTTTTTAGAATTTGAACTGCTTCCCTCAGGTAAGCGATATAGAGTGCCCAAGTGGAGGACTGTTAAAGCTTCTAGGTCTTTTGTTTCAAATGCAGGTATGAGTGTAAATACTTATTTGAGACAAAGATAAAGGTACCGTGAATTTTAATAGTGGCTATATGAAGAATTATTATAAATGCCCGGGGTTTGTGATGTTTTCTGTTTTATAAAAATTTGTATGTTTGTGAGGTTGAAGCTGCTTAAATTGCCCTGTAAAGGGACAAATAAAGATTTTACTACTACTACTACTACTTTTACAACATTTCAAACCCCTCAGTTCTCAGTTCAGTCCATCTCAGAAAAGCCAAGCCAATGTTGATTCTCATTTTATTTCCAACTTTCTCTCTCGTTGTGTCAGTTAACCTACAGAATGGCACTCCTACACTATACACGTGTCAAAGTAGCCAAAAAAACGTTCCTCTATTTATGGATATGACAAGACACGCATGGGCGAGTGACATAAGTGTGCAATTTCCAAAACAAAATAATAGGCTTACCATAGTGAATCAGGTGAGACAAAAAAATACTTTTTGGAAGAAGGATTGATGTATTGATTTCAATTTTGAACAAAAGCGACAGTGTACCTTTAAAGGGTTAGTTCACCCAAAAATGAAAATTCTGTCAGTAATTACTCACCCTCATGTTGTTCCAACCCCGTAAGACCTTCGTTCATCTTCGGAACACAAATTAAGATATTTTTGCTGGCTCACTCCTCCGTAGGCTTATGGACACTATAACTTGCTGGCCCAGAAAATGTATTAAAGACATTGGTAATATAGTCCAAGTGACTCCAGTGGCTCAATCTTAAGTTTATAAAGCGACGAGAATGGTTTTTGTGCGCAAAAACAAACAAAAATAACGACTTTATTCCACTATTCATTTCATTCTCTCTCTGTGCCTCGAGTTAGTTTACATAGTGTTTTTGCGCAGCGCGTCTGTGTTGCACGTCACCATGTAGGCTCACTATTGGGCGATGCTGGTCATGTGTGTGATGCGTGGTGACGTGCAACACAGACGCGCTACGCAAAAACACTACGTGAAAAGACTCGAGGCCCAGAGAGAAGGAAATGAAAGTGGAATAAAGTCGTTATTTTTATGTTTTTGCGCACAAAAAGTATTCTCGTCGCTTTATAAACTTAAGATTGAGCCACTGGAGTCACTTGGACTATATTAACAATGTCTTTAATACATTTTCTGGGCCAGCAAGTTTTAGGGCCCTATCTTGCACCCAGCGCAATTGACTTTGTACACCGACGCATGTATCATTCCTATTTTGCACCCGCGCAAAGCGCGCTTTTCCCTCCACAGAAGCACGTCGCTAAACTAGGGAATGAACTTGCGCTCCCTGGGCGGTTCAGCGCAAAAAAGGAGGCGTGTTCCAGCGCAAACGTTCCTTCATGCTATTTTGCAGGTTTAGAAAACAATTGCGCCACTAACCAGGAAAAAATAGTTTAAAGTCAGTGGCGCGCGTTGCGCATGTTATTCATATGCTATTTTAAGGGCGCATGCTTGGCCGTAATCAATGTAGCGTGTGCACAACGCGCATACACTTTGATTCTCTCATCTACACAGAAGCAGCAGTTTTCATTTTTGCAAATCATACATTATGATAGATAGATAGATAGATAGATAGATAGATAGATAGATAGATAGATAGATAGATAGATAGATAGATAGATAGATAGATAGATAGATAGATAGATAGATAGATAGATAGATAGATAGATAGATAGATCGCGCCTGGCAAATCCGCCGTTACAATAGGAATCCGCTTTAGAAAAAGCGCGTCTGCTCTTAAAGGGAATGTGAGATGACGCTCTGATTGGTTTATTTCACGTTACGCCCAAACCACACCTATGAATAATGAAGCTACTTCAGACCAACCCCTTTTAGATTTGCGCCTGGCGCAAGAGTCATTTATCCCGCTGGGAAAATAGCAACAGCGCCAAGACCCGCCCACAAAGTTACTTGCGCTTTGCGCTTTGACACTTGCGTTTCAGATCGTTAAAATAGGGCCCATAGTGTCCATAAGCCTGTGGAGGAGTGATCCAGCTCTCAGATTTCATCAAAAATATCTTAATTTGTGTTCCGAAGATGAACGACAGTCTTACGGGGTTGGGACAACATTAGGGTGAGTAATTACTGACAGAATTTTCATTTTTGGGTGAACTAACCCTTTAAATGAGGAATGTGACGTGTTACCAGAAGAAAACTTCTAAAGACTACAGTCGAGGCGTTTTAGGGAGTTCAGAATCTGATTTTGCAGAGAATTTTGCAGACCTTTTTCATGCTCAAACAGCAACATTACACGCTAAAGAATGTTGAAAATGTTAAAAAAGCATAATAAGTGCTCTTTAAATCTTACAGAAATAAAATGTCTCTGAGTCACAGTCGGTTTCTCATGAAGAGCATGTGAACTCTCTGCATCCAAGCCACACAGCAAGGAAGGAAAATGCTTTTGCATTTTAAGATTATGAGGTTGACTTCCACTGTACTGGCTGTCAATATTATTGGCAAAAGGATTGGGTAAATGAAAGACAACATGAACAATTGAATCCAACCATTGAGATAAATATTATTTATGAACCGCATATCATTCTTTCAGTAAAATACAGTATATTATTTATATTGAAACGTATATTGTATAATGAAGCAAACACACAGGGGCAGTTCACCCAAAAATGAATATTCTGTCATAATTTACTCTCCCTTTTGTTGTTCTTAACCAGAGTAACTGACTTTCTTCTGCAGAACACAAAAGAAGATATTTTGATGAATTTTACCAAACTATTGATTTTTTCCATTGTATGGACAAACAAAAGAGACATTTCTGAAAATATCTTCTATTATGTTCAAAAGATGAAAGTAAATCATACAGGTTTTGAATGACATGAGGGTGAGTAAAAGATTATATAATTTTCCTTTTTTGGTAAACTATCCCTTAATAAAAAGTTTTATTTGCCCACATTAAAGGCTCGTTTTTTTCCGTATGAGTGCAAAAAAAAAATAAAAAAAATATTAATTTTTATCTTATATGCTTGTGTTATACATCAATCGATCCTGTTTAGTGTGTTTTTTTTTTGTGTATGCTCATAATAAAAACAAAGTGTTGTGCTTTTCGCCAAATAAAGAAAAATAAACATGATGCAAGTTCTGCCTACTCTCCGTCAGTGAAGTCAATTCTGAAACGCGTCCGAAAATGAACTGTAACTCAGCGAATACTCAGTCAAACAGGCATACAGTCACACAGGCATGAAGCTTGAATTCTCTTCTTTAAAATGAAGTAATTTTTATAAAAAACAAATATTCACAGTTTATGTAATATGCATGCAAAGAGAGAGATGTCAGTCGTTCTCATCTCAGCTCATTAAGTTTTAATGTGCTCCGCCCACGGAGAGCGCGCGCTATTCAAACGCAAATGTGAGGCGATCCAAACAAACCTGTGAAACGCCCACATCAGCTGGATAACACACACCGCGAGTTCACTTTCAGATTTATGTACTTTACGATGCTGTGAGGAATAATACTATCTTGATAATAATCCTGCAAAAATTTACCTCAGAAGTTCTGGAAGTATCATTTCGAGGAGCAAATGGATCCCGCTGAGGAATTAGGTCAGTTCTGTTTGCTTTGTTCTAATCTGAATGAATGAACGCAAAGATGCGTGCTGTTGTGGAGCTACTACAGCTGGCAAAAATACTGTTTAAATATTGATCGCGTTTCTGTGTATGAATGAATGAACGAACGAACGCACAGATGCGCGCTGTTGTGGAGCTACTACAGCTGGCAAAAATACTGTTTAAATATGAATTGCGTTTCTGTGTATGAATGAATGAACGAACGAACGCACAGATGCGCGCTGTTGTGGAGCTACTACAGCTGGCAAAAATACTGTTTAAATATTGATCGCGTTTCTGTGTATGAATGAATGAACGAACGAACGCACAGATGCGCGCTGTTGTGGAGCTACTACAGCTGGCAAAAATACTGTTTAAATATGAATCGCGTTTCTATGAATGAATGAAACAGCGCACAGATGCGCGCTGTTGTGGAGCTACTACAGCTGGCAAAAATATTGTTTTAATATGAATCGCGAATACAAAGAAAGATTACACTGGAAATATTGTTACAATTTTAAATGTTGTTGTAATTGTATAACCTTAAAAAAACAAAACAAAAAAAAACACATATATATATATTTATATAAGGATAGATGTAAACAAAATCTTAAAAGGTCATTATAAGCCTTCTCTTTAAATAATTTTATTATGCTTTATTAGTGACACATTTGGGAAGAGAATATATTCCAAATCTGAAAATACAGTATGAGAACAATTAACTGCACAATTTCTAGAAATGTTTACCTTGGATATTGTACAATTTGCAAGCAAAATTTGTGGAAAAAACAACAAACCAGTTATATATTGTCCTTGCATTCTTGTGGCTGAGTCACACACCTGAATGAAAGGCTCATTACGTATGCAGCCTCATTATGCGGGCCCCATTGTCTCCGCAGGTGTGAATCACGCCCACCCGCATATGGCCTTTCCAAACAAAAAGTGTTTTACAAGATTTAAATCAATGTATTGTGTTATGTGAATGATTAGGCAGGATGATTTTCACATAATTTTGAAGAAAAAATTCTAGGCAACGTCATCCATTAGTCAGAAGTCTTATTTACATATATTTAGAATATGTTTTATGGCCTTATTTCAGAAACTTTAGTTTTTTGTTTTTGAAAAAAACATGCATAAACATTATTCTATCAAAAATACAAACATGTACATGCAAGTTGTTCACATATTATGGTAACCCTGTTTGTGCTAAATAGAGTGAATTTACACCTTTGCCATTAATATGTTTATAAGCAACTGAAAAAAGCACAAATGTCAGGGCATGTCAGAACATCTCAAGGACCCCAAAAACCCCTCAGACCCCAGAGGGTTAAAGTAGTTGGAGGAAATTGTAACACCTTAAATATAAAACATTTATTTATTTTTAATTCATAATATTGAACTCCTACATGTAAAATGAGAGCCCACATGATCACTTGAAAATAATAATTTAATTTCTTTAATGCATAAAGTACTATTACTGAATAGTTTGTATCTTAATATGATACATATTATTTTAGTAGTCAGGAATAATTTGTATTTAAAGCCAACTTGAAACCTACATTGTAATTATCTGTAATTAGATCTTTTATTAGGTGGCAGACACTTTTTAATTCCCAATATCAGTTTTTATGGAAAATTTCTCATAAAATGAGATGGTCACACTGCTTTTTCTCTGTCAGAGAGAGGGTTATACTTAGCATGTGCTGGGTTATTGTCACTCTTATTTGTGAGTTTACAATTGCCTTCACACTATATGATATCAATGACTACAATAACATACAGATACTTTACCACAGGCAACATCATGCCAGACAAAACATCCTTGAAATGTCTATTCCGCAAACATTTCCCAAATAACATACATTTTGCTTTGCTCTGTTCCTAAATTAGCTGGGAGCCCCTAAAGCAGGGAACGGCAACTGGCGGCCCGCGGGCCAAAACTGGCCCGTCAGCAATATTTTCTGGCCCGCCGGATTATTTTGGCAGTCCTAAATGCTGTACAAAACTCTTCCACTACTTGAGAAAAGCCGTAGTCGCGCGGCGATTTCACCGCCGCATACTGTGTGAAACGCCCATAGGGAATCATGCGGTGCAGGATTACATTTTAAAGTATAACTGTGCGTTCACAACGGACGCGAATAGCGCGTCAAATTCGCGCCTGCCGCGTCTAGTTATACGCTTGACCACTTTGTGTCCATTCGCGCGTCAAAAGACGGTAGCGGTCAGAACTCTGGTGTACTTTGGACGGAGCGTGCGGTCTGACTGACAATAGCCAACTCCCGACATCTTTTGACAGCGTATCCGCACTTAATTCTGACCGCCTGTACACCTATCTCTGAGGAGCTGTTTGGTACTGAAACCATTGTCAGTCAACAACATTCTTTTTTTGCAAGGATGTTTGAAATAGTTCGACAGAAAATAGCCTACTTCATTTCGTCAGTAGGGCAATATGTTTTTCGTTTATGTTGCTTAGAAACTTGAGTGATAGGCTTTGTCCTATTTAATTCATGTTATTTATATTTCATATTTTTTTTCTGTGACATTTTTTTTCTCTGCTGACAGTACAATGTTAAAATAGCCTAATATTTATACTGACACGAACACAATTTTTGTATAGCATTTATAATTATTATAGGCTACTCCAATCTCCTTCTTTCCATTAGAGACATTTGAATGTGAGATTATGGAAACGAGATCTTAATTTTGTGGACCCGTCAGGTCGGGAAATAAAGCGGGTGAACACCGAGTGTATTTTAAGCGGTTGCTGAATAGAACCTTGTGGGAGCGGGACGAAAAAAAAACAGTCCCACGCAGACCTCCTTAAACCTTAGGTGTGTATGTGTGTGTCCCCGAATAAATAATAATAATAAAAAAGGAATAAAGTTCAAAAGTCGGACTGTACGGAATGAGGCATGATTGCTATTCACACCTTTATTAAAATGGCTGTAATATGTTACCACAATAGTAGCCTACTTGATCTGTTTAAAATGGTTTCCTTGATATATGCATAAGGTGTTAAATTAAAACTTAAAAATCAAAATTTAAATTTGTCTAATCCAGTAATTCATTTTTTCTATTTTTGATCTGAGCACAATCAGAAAATCAGAAAACCCGTCCTTATTTTTTTTTTTTCATTTCAGTTTAGGAAATAAATAATGGAAAAACAAGTCGTTTTTCATCTTTTTATTTTTGGTTTTAATTTGAAAAAAAAAAAAAAAAACGATTGAATGAATGATCCACGGACGGTGACGGACCCATCATATTCCGCAATTATAGGCCTATAAGAGTATTTAATTTGTATCCATAGGCCTACTCTGTGTAGCTGGCCCGCCATCTACTGGCTAAAAAAAATATTGGCCCGCGGCCAAAGTTACTTGCCGACCCCTGCCCTAAAGGTTAGTAAGATAAACACTCACCATCTGTGGTATGTCTGATAATAACAGCTTTTTTCCACATTTGTTCCACTAATGTTCTCTGAAGAGGCAATAGTTTGAACAAACTCAATTAGTTTTCGCTGGAAAAATTACAACTAATTAGAGACTATGTGCTATGGTTTATGATGTTTATTGAGTATGACACAAAATGCCCATTGGTAACAATGAATGAATTGTAAAGAGACAAAATGTCAGTGTGGCACTTGAGGACTAAATTTACACATCACTTAGGAAATTGAACCATCCTTGCCCAATTTCCTGACAATGGACGAATAAATGGGTTATTGCTGGGTTATTGTCACTCTTATTTGTGAGTTTACAATTGCCTTCACACTATATGATATCAATGACTACAATAACATACAGATACTTTACCACAGGCAACATCATGCCAGACAAAACATCCTTGAAATGTCTATTCCGCAAACATTTCCCAAATAACATACATTTTGCTTTGCTCTGTTCCTAAATTAGCTGGGAGCCCCTAAAGGTTAGTAAGATAAACACTCACCATCTGTGGTATGTCTGATAATAACAGCTTTTTTCCACATTTGTTCCACTAATGTTCTCTGAAGAGGCAATAGTTTGAACAAACTCAATTAGTTTTCGCTGGAAAAATTACAACTAATTAGAGACTATGTGCTATGGTTTATGATGTTTATTGAGTATGACACAAAATGCCCATTGGTAACAATGAATGAATTGTAAAGAGACAAAATGTCAGTGTGGCACTTGAGGACTAAATTTACACATCACTTAGGAAATTGAACCATCCTTGCCCAATTTCCTGACAATGGACGAATAAATGGATTCTGGAGGCTAAATTTGTCAGATCACTGAAGGTAATTTAGTGAAGCATAGTCTAAGCAAGTTATTTTAGAAGAAGAAATGCGCTTAAATTTCCCTAAAGCATGACTTTTCACTTTCTTTCTGAATTGATTTAAAACGAACTGCTGGCCCATAGCCGTTTTCAACGTTTTTTTTTTTCTAAATACCACATTTCACAGCGTTAAAGAGTGGGAATGAGATGTCATTCTCTCAGTTACAGTTGATCTTTTAAATGCTGCACTGCTAGAAGAACATCTAAGACTGCCGCTATTCAAAGCAAACAGCAAAAAAATCAATAGGTCAGTTACAGGGCGAAAATAAAGGTAAATGTGTTTCTGGCAAATGTTGGGAGTGATTTTGACATTTAAGCTAGACGTTAAGGTAGTCCTGGGGGGCACAACACAATGAAATTAAACCTCTCCGCAGAATGAAATATGTAGTAAACAGAGAAACTGCATTTGGATCTCTTGAGGGCATAGAAATGTGTATGGATATGACTGCATGAATGTTTGCTCTAAGATACCATCAGCTCTAATTTCTTCAGCCACTACTGAGAAAGACAAAGTGTGTGTAAGTCAGTGCCCTTGGGGAATAGTGCAGTTAATTTTCCAAACATGCACTTTACAGAAATCAATTAATTTACAATGTGGAAGGCAAATGCTACAGACAGCTTTAAAGGTTTGCTTGGGCATCCATGAGAATTTTCCTCAATTGCCCGAGAGGTACACTAGCTGAGTAATCGCTCTCCGATTGTCCAGACGGGGTGGAATTGAGGCCATTTTTTATGGAAGATAAAACTCATGGAAGCTGCTATAGTCCTAACTCAAAAATGGTGGGATAAATCTATCATCTCAAGTTGAACTCAGAAATCCATTTAGTCTTTGGAATGCACACACTCTTTTGATGGACAACTGGCTGGGATCGTTTTTTAAAAAATGGCCGATTGGACTGATACAAGGTAGCCAAAATCTAGAAAAAAGACATGCACATTTGTTTCAGTCTTTAGAGTTAGACTTTATATGATGTTGTTTTTTTTTGTTTTTTTTTGGTTATATATCCACATTAAAACTTTTCTGCCATTTTGAATTTTCTGAAACTTGACATGCATCCTCTAGAAAACGTTCGAAGTGGGCAGGGCCACTTTCACTAAAATGGCTATAACTCTTGAACGCAATGAGATGCCCAAATGAAGATATTTTTACCAAACTTGTTATGCTCATGTACGAGCTCATTCTGTGGTCACACAAAAAACTGTGGCGATTCACCACTTTGTGGCGCTATGATATGAAAAAACATAAAAGCTGCTATTACTATGCAACCATTAATCCAATTTACTTAAAGTGGCATGCAGTGACTTTGTCCAAGTTGCAATGATAGTTTTTGAGGACATTTGTGTATTGTGAAAAACATGTTTGTCATCGGCCAATAAAGTCTGAGCACCAATTAGATCAGGTTAATGGAGGCCAATCAGATCGAAATTTGGTGGGCCTTTTTGACTCATGGCCTTTGAGGTCTGTGCGAACGAAGTTTGAAAGAAAATGGCCACCAGGTGGTGCTATTGCGTTTTACCCCCTACATATACACAATATTCATTTTATATTTTGAATCTCTTAATTTTTAATGACTTTGCCTCAAGAACCACTGCTGTCAATCAAATCATTTGTTAAATATTTGAGATTTAAATATTTGAGATTGAGATTGTAGGTCGAGAGATATCAAAATGTTGGCAAAAAGTTATCAAAAGAATCTTGTATGGCCTATAATGAGTAACATGTCTATATATTGTGTGCTCAAAGCAGAAACTTATCAAAACTGTGTATATATATGTAAAAGTCATTTTGAAGAAACATGCTTAGTTTCATGAATTTCTGATGCTCAGAGGGCTAACAATTAAGGCCCTTGCACACCGAGTCTGAAATTCGTATCCGAAATTTTCGCACATTAAAATATAAATATGACCTCATGTTCTGTCAATCACGCTTGCACACTGCCTCCGAAACTTTCGTCCGTCATAAAAAAATTCGGATCGGGTTCGATTTTCTGCGTTTTTCGCATCCGTAGCAAGCATTTTGAATGGTGTTTTGACAATTCAGAGCCACCAAATCACGAATACGAAAAAACACATAGGAAAATTTTGGACTCAGTGTGCAAGGACCTTAAATTCTAACAGCCATTTCAACTGTAAGATGAAGGCTGTAACACTACTTCTGTCCACTAGAGCAGTGGTTCTCAAACTTTTTACACCAAGTACCACCAAATATGTGGCTCTCCAAGTACCACCATAATAACCAATATGAATACAGTGGCGCAGTAGGCCTAACTATTCAGCTACAGTTATGCACAGCTCAAAAATGAGGCCGTTTTATTTCTAATAAGAATATTTATTATTGCCAGCCACTTTAAACATTGTAAAAACACAGTTTGAAAATTAACACTGCACTGTGCTGCTTACGTAATGATTACATTAAAATGTATTGCACCGAAAAGTGAAATAAAACCCAGCCTACTTAAAGATTATATTATGAAAATGTATTGTAAAAGTTAAATTAAAACTGTACTGTACTTAAAATATTAAGTTAAAAAAGTACTGTAATTAAAAAAAAATTAGGCTGTGCATTCATATTTAACCTTTTTACACGTACATTTAAAATATTCTTGCTGAACCCCGTGAGTTTTTCAAGGCGACCGTTATTTTGAACTTATCACTTTATTGTTTCCATGATGACGCATCATTGTTGTCACATGACACACCGCAGCCACAATAGCGCTGAATGACTGATAATCTGCTTTTATTTCCTTTTTTATTCAAAATATTCACAAATTTGTTAGCTATAGCATGAAATATCTGATATTCCGATTGTCAAATATGTGCAAGTGAACTTGCCATAAACTGGAAGTGTTTTGTTGTTTAAACACCTTTATAACGGTCGCATTAGTTGAGCTATATGCGCGATGGGTGGCGCCATGTTAGTTTGTACGATGACGCATTGCTGCCACATACATATTATTTTTCCCCTCAATTATGTCGTAATAACGAGATCTTATGTCGTTTTAACGACATCTTTTCTCGTAATAACGAGATCTTTTCTCGTAATAACGAGATCTTATGTCGTTTTAACGACATCTTTTCTCGTAATAACGAGATCTTATGTCATTTTAACGACATCTTTTCTCGTAATAACGAGATCTTATGTCGTTAAAACGACATCTTTTTCTCGTAATAACGAGATATGTCGTTAAAACGACATCTTTTTTTGCCCTTATACGGACATGTGCAGTCATGTACAAAATATGCCTTTATCCACATAAAATTGACAGCCTATCGCGCCTTTATCACACGTTCAAAAAGCTTAAGCTAATAGTAGCAGCCCACAATCATGCAAAATTAATCAATGAGGCCCTTTTTTGAAAATACATTTTAAATAGGCCTATAAGTTTGTTTTTTTTCTATAATATATATAAGATTTATTTTTGTTAATAGGCTATATCTTCATTCATTACCTAAAGATATAATTAACCAAAAAGTAGTCAAAACACATCTAACAGAAAATTTTACAACATTGTGTTCTTATTTTGTTTAATTAACGAAATGTCAATCTTCGTCTTTATAACAGAAGATACAATACAAAAATCTTCAAGATACAGCCTACAATCTTCACATGTATAACGGATTGTCACCTTATAAACAGTCCTTTGTGTGGTGGAATAAGCAATGCTATATAGAAATATATGGTTAGTATCTTAATTTAAATTTTATTTTATTATTTTATTAGTTCATTAATTATGCTAACTCAACTAATTAAATGTGAAGAGCTGGATACTAATTACTAATGAAATAATGTCAAATATTAAATGTAGGCTATTGATTAGAGTTGCCATAGACTAAAGGATTTTTCTAGACTAGTAGTCATTGATTTAAGCAATTAGGACTAATCGCACGTTTATATTCAATCCTGGGTGCATGTAGGCTATAGCCTATATTCCGCGCTCAAGCACATGCATAAAACTTGCCGCAAAACTAGGCTAATGATATAATACATGTGTCTGAAAAAAATAACGAAACATTTTAATTGTTTATTAATGAACTAGTCTTTTCTAAATCAGTGTAGGCTGCCTGCATACATATCTCCATACATCTCCGCTGTAATGTAGCCTAGATGCGCCTTTCATACAGACAGGATTAGGCCTACATAATCAGATGGTACCGTATTTGCTTTCGATTAGATTTTTTTTCGTTGGTGGACATTTTTTTAATAAACTTTATAGTTATATTTCTCATGTCTGTGAGGCTTGTCTATGCACTGTTTTTCAGTTCATTTTTGAGGTGCGCTCCAATTCACAGAGATCATGAAAGCGCGCCCTGTTGGTTTTCTTTTATTTTACAAAAGCACACCGTTTTCTTGTTGTTGTGAGTTTACACAAATAAAATTAGTTGCGACTGATGTATTATTATTTTCTGTATGACCAGAAATGATGGAGTATTTTAAGTTGTTTCCACTGTTGATAGGAAAATGCGAGTGATGGCACCGGCGCCTCCATCCATGTCATAGTGCGTGCTCCACACTCCGCACAAACTCTTGGATATGCGCTTCATAATAGCAAACATTTATCTAGGTTAACGTTAGAGCGAGCAGCCATGCCAGACGGATAATCCTCTTCATGTTTAACTAATCAAATTCTGTTGCATTTTATTGCGCCAGTTTGAAAAGGGCGGCTGAAACACTTAGCCTATACAGATAAACGCCCAACGCTGGTGTTTTTCTTTAAACAAATTCGTTTAGGCTTTAAAATAAATATTGTTTATGGGCTAATTAATGCCACAATAATTTGTTTATTTTATTGGCTACTTGTATTTTTCATTTTTGTTTTGCATTGAATATTTGCATTGAATGCATTGAATATTTGCTGTGCACCGCAATGCCATCCTCCCATAGAAAGACACGTTAAGAGCCACCTATTTTCTTTATAATAAAGGGTTTCTATGGAAGGAAAATGCTTAACGTATAATTAAATGGATTACGTTCATATTCTTTATCACTGAAGCTTTTTCTTTATTATAAGCAGGCCCGGACTGGCCATCGGGAGCACCGGGAGAATTGCACTGGTGACTAATTTGGCCTGCTGCCAGCCAGCGTTTTTTTTTTTATTGTTTTTTTTTTTTATTGTTTTTTTTATATATACACTACTACCTTTACCAGTGATCATTTTCGAATTCGTCATTCAATAAAATTATTATTATAAAATAAAATCATGAATCTGTTAGTCTTAACTAACGACTTTAAGCCTCAGCCAAACGGTTAAACAGAAAATGCGAGCAGCACCCGATGATGGAGAGAAAACGGCAAGGTGTAGCAGAGAGGGAAAGGACAACGAAAAAGAAAGCACTCAGAGCATCAAAATGTTGCAAAATGAATGACCTGTTCAGGGCTTCAAGCGCAGGTCAGTTTCATCTGTAAATACTGTACTTTTTTCTTCGTTAACTTAGTATTGAAATGCTAGCAAATGTAAGCTGTATAGCGCCCCTATTACTATCGTCACTCAAAATACTGTATGCTAAAGGAGATTAATATTATTTAGTAGTGTAAAGTTACATTAATAATTTAGCAGACAAATATTAACATTTATTAACAAAAAATAATGCAATATCATTTTATTACACAATTTAGAAAATTATGTCTGCCCATTTGTGAGGTTTAAAAATGTTTTCCTTTCCTTTTTTCCTTTTTTTTTTTTTTTGATCAAATGAAGGTGGAGACAGTCAACCTACTAGCTGTGGTGCAATGATCACACATTCAGCCAGGGACAGGGAGTGAGATGACATGTAGAAGCAAAATAAGATTTTTTTTCTTTTTTTTTTACATATTTTATTTAACCTATTGTATGAAGTATAGTGTTGCTAAATGTTGTTTAAGTAATTTTAAGATAAAAACAACAACATTTTGTCATAAATATAATACTTAGATTTTTTACTAAAATAAATGTAGATTCTGGGCAAACAAATTACAATAAGGTGGTTGTTTTACACCAAGGTGGAGACAGCTCTGTTTGTAACATGAGGCCAGAACAAGTGACAGGTGAAGAGACAGGTACAAGAAAAATATGCACACTTTATATATATATATATATATAATGTATGTATGTATGTATGTATGTATGTATGTATGTATGCATGTATGTATGTATATATATAATGTGTGCGTATTTTTCTTGTGCCTGTCTCTTTTTCAGGTACTGGTGGAAGGGAGAGACAGAGATATTAGGGAAAATGAAGAGAAGGAAAAGGGAAATGAGGATACCGTTCAAGAGAAAGCCTTTAATTATTTTACACGGCCCCAGCCTAAGAATTTAGACCAATAAATGTAATTTAGGAAAAAATAGGGTTGTCCGTGTTTCTAAATTTTACTTGGGTGCATAGGATGGCCTGGGTGGGTATAGGATTTCCCGGCCTGAAATTGTGTCCCAGTCCGGCCCTGATTATAAGGGTGTATTATTCCATTAAAAAAGGACTGTTTATAAGGTGACAAAAAGTGTTTTGACTACGTTTTGTTTAATTATATCTCTGGGTAATGAAGATATAGCCTATTAACAAAAATAAATCTTATTAGGCCTATATAATATATCATATAAAAAAAAACATATATAAAATATAAAAAAGCCTATATAAAATATATTTTCAAAAAAGGGCCTCAATGATTAATTTTGCATGATTGTGGGCTGCTACTATTTGCTTAAGCTTTTTGAAAGTATGATAAAGGTGCGATAGGCTGTCAATTTTATGTGGATAAAGGCATATTTTGTACATGACTACACATGTCCTTATAAGGGCAAAAAAATATGTCGTTTTAACGACATAACATCTCGTTATTACGAGAAAAAGATGTCGTTTTAACGACAAAACATCTCGTTATTACGAGAAAAAGATGTCGTTTTACCGACAAAACATCTCGTTATTACGAGAAAAATATGTCGTTTTAACGACATAACATCTCGTTATTACGAGAAAAGATGTCGTTAAAACGACAAGATCTCGTTATTACGACATAATTGGGGGAAAAATAATATGTATGTGGCAGCAATGCGTCACCGTAAGTTTGTGCCGCAGACACAAACTCTAAATGTATTGTTGTTTTTTTAGTACTTATGTGAATTTAAATGTCTGAAACCTAAAATAAACATTATGTGGTTGAAAACACTGAATAGTGATATATGACAGCGCTAAGTGCGTCCGTCTCTGGCTCAGCGCCAGTCAACTGCGAAAGTACATTTGAATTTAGCAGTTGATGATCACGTGATGCACTGACCGTTCTACTCACACCAGTGTGATCGAACACTCCAGGGACCAGCCAAGACTGATCACACCGGTTTGATTGTATAT
Organism: Scardinius erythrophthalmus; assembly: GCF_964197995.2. Lineage (NCBI taxonomy): Eukaryota > Metazoa > Chordata > Actinopteri > Cypriniformes > Leuciscidae > Scardinius > Scardinius erythrophthalmus. The sequence continues at coordinate 15,502,564 of NC_138241.1, forward strand.
GCGCATTCAGTGATTTCTCTGCATACCACTAGAGAGAGCCTGCAGGATAAGAAGTATTTAAAATCTATTCCTTTTATATTAGTTTCCATCATTTACTGAAATATAAATGCTTAAATTATTATTTTTTTTTAATCATGGTGCACTGGTAATATAGATTTATATAATTTGTTTACTAGGGAATATGTGAAATGCTTATAGACCTTATGCACCAGAGAAACAAGTGTGCAGCCATCTTTAGAATATTGTCTTTGAACTTCCGTTTTTGCGGTCGCTCTGTACAGTATATCTCTATGGCATTGCTGTCCAGGAGTAATTAGCCTAAGTTATCATGAGGATTGTAATGTTTAAAGCAGATATCTTAACAAATATCAGTAGATTTTTCAGAAGGTTTAAAAACGGGCCGTTAATTCATAAATACGCAAGATCGCTGTGAAAATACAGACCGGAAGACAAAAGACAACGAGGGCAGCGCTGAAAAGGGGTGGGGCTACATAAGGTTTATAGACATTCAAAGAGATTTTCACAATTATATATCCCAATAACACTGAAAACATATTTGTCTTTGTGTGTGTGTGCAAGCGCACTTAATGGAGTTAACATGGAATATCACAATATTTACAAAAACATTTTTTCAAAGTTTATCACTTCATTTTTTCTTAGATATCAGTTTTGACAATTGTGCCACATTATGATTAATGTAAAACCTGAAAACAGTGTTATACAAAGGGGTCATCTAGACCCTAATAGCATAGATGGTATAAAGGTCTTAAAACGCTTGAACCCCGTTAATTGCTGCTTGCAGCTATATTTTTCATCTGTACTTGTCTTATTTATCTTTTGGGTGTAGAAAAAAATCAGAATTGATCAAATGGCTCTTTTTCAATTAATGAGTGTTAATTTTACTTAAACTGACAGTGCCCCTACAGGAAGTTAAATTAGAGTGACAGGACGAGAAATTTACTGAATTCAAAAGTTTAATATGATGAAATATCTATCTATCTCTATCTCTGTTTGTTTGTCCGTCTATCAATGCTAAGCAAACATTTTTATTTTACCTTGACAGTGTTTGCTTTTCTAGTTATAGAAAATATTTTTACAGAAAATACATTTATATTGAATTTAATATGCATTCAAATTTCATTTGAAATTCTGCTTGATTGCTACTACAATTTGAAATCAATTTAAATTCTGGAATTGTGTTTGTTTGCCTTCTTAATTCAATTCTAAATGGTGCACAACCATTGTTTTTATCCTTTCCTTTCCTTTCCTTTCGTTTCCTTTCCTTTCCTTTCCTGCAAAACCTGATTTCACCAAGTGCAGCATGTTCCTGTATCAACACCTTTGCTGATTTTGGAGCAACATTCCTATCAACCAATCAGATCTGAGGGACAAGTTTACAGTTTATGTCAAGTTTAGGCTTACAACCAGGGTTAGGTGCTTCTCCATCAGTGTTATTTATCATTTCCCTCTGATTTTAGGGATAAGTTATGGATATGGTTAGGTTTAGGGGTAGGGATATGGTTAGGATTAAATGTTCACAACAACAAAATATTTTGACCCAGGAACACGTCTAACTCAGCAAAATCAGGACGTGCTCCTTTCCGATGCACATGTATGACATGTCCTATACTGGGCTCATTCAAATGATTCAAAATGTTGCTCATAGTAAATGGGCAAAGTTTTTAAACATAGTCCAGGTCTTATTTTGTTGTTTTGTCGTTCATTGCCCCACATTGGTCTCACATTGGTCTCACACTATAATAAATTAGAAACAGTTTGCTACACAATCATTTTATTTTAATTATTCCGGTGTTTAAGAAGGAACATATACTGTAACTTTCAGATAGGCCAACAAACTCTCATCGATATGTCTATCTAGGTCGCTCTCTAAAAACGTCTTTTGCCCTAGGTGCAGCTATAAATAGATTAGCCAGGAACTTGCATGATACCTCTGCTCTCTCTTTCTGCTGTCCTCTCCTCCTCCTCTGCATTCTCAGTTTACTGGGAATAGAATCTATTTCAGATAGAAACAAAAGAAGATAGTTTGAAATTCCTCTTTGATATCTTGAATTCAGTCTGTGGCAGTCGGGTCATGCTGGTTTGGACGTATAACTTCACATGCAACGATTGAACAAATAGTTGATGCAACACTTGTGGTTATGCAAAGAATCTGTGACGCATTTGGGAGTTCATTTGTGTGCCCATCATATTTGGAAGAGAAAAAATATAATATTTCTGCTTTTGTGACGAAACTCATTACTTTAGTATGAGCAAAAAATATATAAAAACATAATAAATTGGCACACAGTTACTTGCAATTTTGGCATTCGAGAGGAATGCTGGGTTTTTTTTTGTCAAGCTCCTATATGAAATGAAGTTCAGATGTGCTCGCTTCATGTGATCTGTCATTGCATGTTGATGTCAGGCAAACTGAAGAGGTTGAATTCTCATAGGTTTATATGTATGGGGCGATGAGTAACGTGGTATGCAGGCAGGGCATAAATCAGATGACAATAAAGGAAAATGATCATTAATTTATTTGCATAACTAGCATTGAATTATTCATCATGGTTTCAATCTGCTCAATCTGTATCTCATTAACATGACTTATGAGGCTTATAAATCTGAAAGTTTTATGATGTCTGTCTTATTTTCTTGTGGGCACCTTGCACATTTGTGTGTGTATTTTACTCCTATAATTAGAGAGTGTACTAAATATGTTTGTGAAGTATTAGATATGTGTATGACAGGGAAATTGTGACTATAATATTGATATCTGATTGTAAAATCCGTTAATTAATTGTATGAATGACTTTAGTACAATTAGAAGTAACACTTCTACACATTGATCCTTTTTTGCTCATTTTATAGTTTATCAGGTAACAATCCTGATCGCATAGGGAAAAAGCACACCTCATAATTTGAGGTATAATTTTTGCCTGTAGTACAAATTGTGGAGTTATGTGCTGAGATGTACAGTAGATCTCTAATGTTTGTTAATAATGAAAGTTATGTGTAAAAGAAGCTGTTTATTATGTTGGAAAATGGTGCATAAGTGCAAAGTTAGTTTTGCATTTGTATGTATTTCATGAGTACTTTCCTCTATAGATTTAATGGATGCGCTTTCCATTCATACATTAAACAGCACTATTTTTGAATGGCCATAAGGAAAACGCTGATCTTTTTCGCGCACACACTCTCTCTCTTGTTTTCCCTTTACAGAGATCTATATTTATACATCCCATAATAGTGTTCATCAGCACAGCTGGCTTCGATCCAGCAGAGTCAGCATTTCACAAGTATTAGCAATAACTAGCCTCAAAGTGTTTGCGGACTTATTTTATCCACCGAGTTTTGTGTTAGATATTTCCTGTAGTGTGTCTTTCATAGCTCTCTCTGTCGATAATAACCGCTGAATGAGCTCGAAATCACCTGTCCCTATTGACCGTTTTGAACGATTCGAATGTTAAAGAGCCCACCAGAGAAGATTGTGTGCCAACCACGTGGAGAAGTTAGTGGCTGAAATGCAGATTTCAAAAAGGGATCTGGAGTTAACGGCTAATGAGGTGAGAGTTTGCCTCCCAGCAGCAATCACGGACTGCGTGAAAGCCTTATATCAGTCCAAACAAGCATCTCAAATTAATGAATGGCTTAGTCTCAGAGGGGTAATTTTCCATCATCAGCGCTGGTAAACCTGCCTGGAATGCCAGGGGAAGGGAGAAGGTAGACGCTCCGTAGTCACCCTGCATTCATCCTCATTAATCAGAGATCACAGCCTCTGGTTTCCCGATAAGTCTCCATTCTTTCAGTCACAGGCCTCACTCTGAGATATTTGTCCTATTATGGAGTGCAGGACTTAGCAGACGCAAGGGGATTTTTCTACAAGCTACTTAATCGGCAAAGTGCCCCAGAGACCTTCAGCGGCAGATCAAAAGATTTCTGCATTAAAAAGATTTAAAGTCAAGCAAATATTGATAAAGGCTTCATCTGCTGTAGGTCCATTAATCGTGACAGCAATCGCCAAATGCACGCTTTTGTTTTGTAGCCTAGCATCGGTCAATCACATGGAGGGAGGAATACCGCAGGCAGGTCCGCATTATTGAGCAAAATACTCCGAGGCGAGACCTTTTCGTAGGAACTATTTGAGATTGAAGGGCATTAATTCCAGACCAACGCTAATGCTCTGGTCAAATTGCTCAAGTCAGAGCCGGTCTTTTAAGTTTGTCCGCATCACTACCCTAAATGATCTCAAAGAGGCTGGAAGTCTCTGAAAATGTCCCATAATTGCCAACTGATATGGATGACAGAGAGCAGGATATCGTGGCTTAAAATGAGGCATGTAATAAGCTGGTGTAATTTTTCTCAGACAGTCCCTCACTCTCTTTGCGAGGAGAATTTATGTGCCTTTCTTGGAAAACCATATGCTATTGCAAGTATCATGTGGGTTGCTGTTCATTTCTGCTAAAAACCCCTCATTGTACTGGGCTGAAGTTTCTCAAGCTGACAGAAAGAGGTTTACGCAGTAAAGAGATCATATTAGACCTTCTCTTAGAAAGCTACTCTCATGTACGATGCACTTGCTGAAAGAAAAATAGGCCCTTTTTAGCTTTATCAGCTCTTACGTTATGAAATATGATGAATGCTAACTGCCATGTCTCTGTGCTTTTTAGCTATCATGTAGCGTTTGAATGACTGCATCCTTTGAAATGTTAATTATATAATGCTTTTAGATTTCATTAAGGATTGAGATTGTTATTTTCTGCCATGTCTAAACATGATAGATGCACGGTAAGGACATTTCGAGGTGAACATCAGTGGCTTCAGAGGATCCACTGACGGCAGTAAAACATTAGACGAGTGGCCCTTTCCTTCCACTAATTGGAATAGACTTCCTCTGGAGAGTTATTCTTCTGTCCCCCCCAATTAAAGGCGATCTAAAAACTGCCTTTTTAAATGTACCAAGTCATGGCAGGTAATGGGTCACTCTTAGCTTTGATCACACTCCTGCGAGAGAAAGGAGCTACTGTACCAGGCGCAGTTAGCATAAAAGACCTTTAAAATGAAAGACGGGGATCTTACAGCCACCTGTTTTATGGGCCCTCAGATTTTTGAAAGCCAAATGAAAGCACAGTATAGCTCTAATTAAAATAAAAAAAACCTTTCATCAAATGTGGAAAATCTTTCTCTGAGATCGTTTGAGCTTTTGTAGACTGTAAAAAATGTAATTATAACATCTTCATCCATATAACGGATACTCATAATGATTTCTGTTTGCCAACGTTTCAGCAAGATTTTCTGTGAATGTAAATTCAAAGTGGTTAAAAAAGTGCAATGAACTTATTACTGCAAATTGCATTGGTGGCAACACTGTGAATTGACTTAAATATTTTAGTTTGGGTTCTATATTTATTTTATTTCTTTTTGTGTTATATCTCCTTTGATTTCTTTAATGGTTACGATATGCAACATTAGCTATATTTGGAATTTTATTTTTACTGCTTATATGGATGTATTGCAGTATGACTATATAAATTTTAAAAAATCCCACTGGAAATGGAAGGTCAGGAAAGGGAACATTGCATTGTGGGAAACCATAAAAATAACAACATATACATACTGTTCTGTACTGTATACTGCAAAAATACTATTAGTGGTATTAGTTTTATGTTAGCTTTAAGTCCCTGTTAAAAAAAAAATACTCATTGCTTATTCTTTCTGCTCAGAGCTAAACATTATTATAATTAGCATTAACATATTCATAGTTTTAAGAGCACTGTGATCCTTTGTAACCCTGAAATATTAAAAACTGGTAGAACAATACAGGCTTAATTGAGAAATATTGGCTCGTTGTGGGGAATTTAATGTGGAGGGTATCAATTTTTTGGTTTCTAGTGTTCATAATGTGTTACTCATATGCTTTCTTCAGTTTTAATTAAAAAGGGATAGTGGCAGAATGAAATACGGACAGTAAAATGTTAAAATATTCAAAAAATTATTATAAATAACTGACACAAAAGTTTCTCTTCCATGCAAGACTTAATTTATATTCCTGTTTTTCCAGTTTATTCAGGTTTTATTCATTATTTTTATTCAGATTCTCCATTCTTATTGACTCATGTTCTCATACAGTTTCTTATTTCACAATACAGTACTGAATATTAATAAGTATTGCCCACTTTTTATTTGTAGTGACATGATAACAGAGGTTCTGTGATATTCATTCTCATTATAATTCACCGTTGGGTAAGGCTACATTTCCATGTACACAGGATGTAATATTATTGTATTATATATAATGCAACTCTATATATAAAATTATGAAAAAAGTTGTTTTTGTTTACTAACACCCATAATGAAATAAATTATTCGATATTTATGCAAATTTCGGCTCTGTACAGCCAACAAACATCCACACGTCGACTTTTACTTTACACTATTCAAGTTGAGAAAAACTATGCTGACACTGTTTAACTGCCTACATTTCTCTCCTACAGATATTAGTTTTGGGAGATATTCTGGCAAATCCTTTTTGGAGTTTGAGGGCATTGAAATTGGTGCTACACTCAGTGTCACAATGAGATTCCAGACTGAATCCATGTACGGAACGCTGCTGTATGTGACCAGTGCCAAAAAAGGTGTCTTCTTCATCAAACTCTACATTTCCAATGGAACGCTTCAGGTAAAACTGCACATGCATATACATTGCATGACATACCAACATGATCTCACGACCAATTTGTACGAATTCCTACGAGTGATAAAAAGGTGGCTAATTTGCATGAATAAGTACGACCTCACTCGTACGAATTTGTATGATTTGTCTAAACCCACGTGATGGGTAGGTTTAGGGGCGGAGTCAGGGGTAGGTCATTCGTATGAATTCATACAAATTGGGCAATTCGTAAAATATGTACGATTTAGCAAAAATCTTACTAATTCGTACGAGTGACGTCGTATGAATTCGTACGAATTAGCCACCTCGTAGAATTCATACAAATTGCAGAGAGATCAGGCTGGACATACATGTCATTACCATAACAAATAATGGATCAAAGAATGGGATGAAGAATAATTAGATGGAACTAACCCACATTACCCACACACTCCAGTACGACTTTTCTTGCAATCAAAATGAGGGAGTTCAGCGGATCAATACAGCACAGCAGGTTGCTGATGGAAATGAGCATGTGGTGCGTTTGAGGTAAGAGAATTTGTCCAAATAGTTTGAGATCATAGAGGTTAAAAATGAATCAGATGTCTACCTTGTGTAATGGACATGGAAAAAGTTAATTAACTGGAAACAGATGGTTAGTAACGTAGAGGTAGCCTTTCTTAGAAATAATTCGATTTAAAGTAAAGCTCTATTCATAGTCAGTCATGATTTATTTATTCTCCAAGAAAAAGTGTCCAATAACAGGGCGACTGACATGTGGCAGCCGATTAAATGGCTTTGAGATCATTGGTACAAGTAAAATATGCATTATATTATTCATTTACATGATGAGTATTTCTCTCCAGCTCTTATTTGTTTAACTCTGTAATGGGTGCAGTCTAACCCCAGATTTGCTAGTTCTGGGTATTTTGACTAAGAGCTGAAAAATTGCTGAAAGGTCTTTGATGTTCAAAAACACAATTCATACAGGTCCATTAGATTTGTTTCTTTTCATCCGCTTCAGCAGAAAGTGAAATGCACGGTCACACAGTCATTGAAAGATTTCATCAGATTTTGAGTTTCTGAGAGACAGCACAGCCTCTTCACATCCTGTCGCTTTAGCCAGCTCCCGATCTTGAGTGCGTCAGCCTGTTTATGTCTGTTTTTCATAGAGATTTTGAAAAGCTTCCAAGATACACCAGCTGCACAAATCAGTCATTACTTTTGTGCCAACTAGCAAAAGACTTGCTGAAAGAGTATTGTCAAAAGAAAAGAAAAAATCAGGATTGAGAGACCATCTCTTAAAATGGGGTCATATTGTTAAAATCAGTTTCCTTGATCTTTTGAAATAGAGTTTGTTGTACTAGGACATCATGGAACTTCAACATCATGGAATGAAGTCATTTTAAGCGACCCATTTCAGTAGTCTCAAAGTGAATTTTTAAAGGCTCCCTGGCATGATTCAGGTATTCATATTTATATATTCCTTTATCCATTAAGATTTTATTTATTTTAGTGACACACAATTGTATTGATAGACTATAGCTGGTGATCTGCTTGCAGTAGCACATATTAGTACCTTAAATGCTAAAATTGACTTGCTCCTTCAGTCATAGCAGTTGAAAGTATTTGAATCAGTCCACACACTAACAAAATGCTCCTCTCTTCTCCACAATGGTAACCCACTGTAATTTAAATGGTTCTAATAATTCCAGTGTAATTGAAAATTAAACACAATTACACACTATCAAGTCTTCCCTTTTTCTCATTTTCTCAAAAAAACATAAAATAACACTTAATTTTAACATTTATTCTCTCTTAGTTCAACCATATGCAAAGCATGCTGGGAACTAACAAGCACCGCCCAGTTTTAATTAAGCAATTTGAACAAGCAGCAAAACGTTTCGGTTACTCACGTAACCTCTGTTCTCTCTAGAAGAGGGAACGAGTATTGCGTAGTTGCTTACGCTACGGGAAAGCCTTTCTTTCTCGAGATACTGAAGCCAAAAATTATCCTTAATTTTTATAATCTTGTCAACGCAGTGCGGCAGCCTGCAGACCTAGGGCAAGCTAACTAGCGTGCCCATTGGCTGCCCTGCGGCAACTGCAGCAGCCTACCGCTGAGCCCTTGGCGTGACGTCACGACCAATGAGCGCGCTTGGCGCGCTTAATGCGTCACAGCCCGCGAAAAAGGGGTGTGGCTTAGCGTATATAAACAGGGCTCGGAGGCTGCTTCTCTGGTTTCTGTCGCATGAAGCGAAATGAGCTCGTGGCGCGAGCACGGCGGGCTACGCAATACTCGTTCCCTCTTCTAGAGAGAACAGAGGTTACGTGAGTAACCGAAACGTTCTCTTACGAGAGGTTCTCTCGTATTGCGTAGTTGCTTACGCTACGGGAACGCCCTTGTCAACGCCGTGCGCGCCCAGCATCCACTGAATGAGTCCCAGGGAGAGCCCGGGGAACGTGATAGCGGAGAGCCGGGCAGCCCGAAGAGGGCTAGCGCCGTACATAAGCACACACTAGGGGGTTAGGAGCGGCACGGCCGGTCCTAACTGACAATTCCCTGCATAGTGCAGCTCAACCAGTAGAGCTAAATCACACAACGTAGCCCGCGCACAGATAGTGGGCTGGCATACGCGAGACTTAGACTGATAAGACTTTTGCCTGCAAGGCGGGAACATCCAGGTTGTAAAACCTAACAAACGTGGAGGGGGAGGCCCAGCCTGCCGCTGCACAAATGTCATGAATGGGAATCCCGCTGGACCATGCCCACGACGAGGCCATGCCTCTAGTGGAATGAGCTTGAACGCCCAATGGGCACTGCAGGTCTTTAGACGCATAAGCAGCAGCAATAGCGTCCACTATCCATCTGGACAGGCTGTGTTTCGAGGCGGCGAGACCCTTGGTGCGCCCACCAAACGAAACAAAGAGCTGATCCGAGCGCCTGAAAGCGGTGGACCGTGAAATGTAGTTTCTCAACGCCCTGACCGGGCAGAGGAGATTACTATCGGCCTCGCTGCCGTGCGTCGGCAGGGCTGAGAGGGAAATGACCTGTGCTCTGAAGGGAGTGCCCAAAATTTTTGGAACGTACCCATGCCTCGGTCTGAGAATGACTTTGGAGTCATTAGGTCCGAACTCGAGGCACGCGGCGTTAACAGATAACGCGTGAAGGTCTCCCACTCGTTTGACTGACGACAGAGCTATCAGAAAAACGGTTTTGAGCGTGAGGTATTTCATATCCACAGTTTCCAAGGGTTCGAAGGGATGCGCTCTCAGGGCCTCCAAGACCAGAGAGAGATCCCACATAGGAACCGAGGGGGGTCGCGGGGGGTTCATCCTCCTGGCTCCCCTAAGGAAGCGGATGACGAGCTCGTTCCTTCCTAATGCGCGGCCCTGCTCAGAAACCGAGAGCGCTGAAATGGCCGCAACATAGACTTTGAGCGTGGAGGGGGACCTGCCTGCGTCCAGTAGCTCTTGAAGGAAACACAGTACTCGCGATACCCCACATGTCTGTGGATCGAGCCCCTTAGCAGTGCACCATGTGTTAAACACTGACCATTTCGACATGTAGAGCCGCCTCGTAGAGGGGGCTCTAGATTGTATGATCGTGTTCATGACCCCGTCTGGCAGATTAGCGTGTAATCGTTGAGGCTCCACGCATGCAGAGACCAGCGCTCTGGATGGGGATGCCATATCGATCCGCGTGCTTGAGAGAGAAGGTCTCTCCTCACCGGTATCGGCCAGGGGGCTGAGTCTGCCAGCTGTATTAGATCCGGGAACCAAGCTTGGTTCTCCCAGCATGGGGCTATGAGGAGCACTGAGTGGCGCGCTTCCCTGATTCTCTCGATGACCTGAGGCAGCAGAGAGACCGGGGGAAAAGCGTACAACGGGCCGCTGGGCCAGCTCTGGGCCAGCGCGTCCTCGTTCTTCGAGAAGAACTCTGGGCAGTGAGCGTTGTCTTTTGACGCAAAAAGGTCGACTTTCGCTTTGCCGAACCGTCGCCACAGTGACTGGACTGTTTGGGGGTGTAGAGACCACTCCCCAGGGGGAACGTTGTCCCTGGACAGTCTGTCGGGGCCCTCGTTCAGGTGGCCAGGCACATGCGCGGCTCTCAGCGAGCGCAGAGAGTGCTGAGCCCACACGAGGAGGCGTTCCGCCAGGGTGCAGAGCATCTTTGATCTGACACCGCCCTGGTGATTCACGTAGGCCACTACCGATGTATTGTCCGTGCGGACTAGAACATGGTGACCGTGGAGGAATGGGAGGAAGTGTTTGAGCGCTTTCTCGACCGCGAGCATCTCTAGACAGTTTATGTGTAGGAGATTCTCCTGGTCTGACCAGCGGCCATAGACCGGTCTGCCTTCGAAGAGCGCTCCCCAACCTAGGTTGGAAGCGTCTGTCGAGACAACTTTCCGGTGTGAAATCACTCCCATAGTCACTCCTGTGTGATACCATTCGGCTGCCAGCCAGGGCTGCAGGGCTGAAATGCATCCCTGATTCACTCTGACTCGCAAGCCGCCGGCCGCCCAGGCTCGGTGGGGCATGCGCATTTTCAGCCAGCGTTGGAGCGGGCGCATGCGCAGTAAACCCAGCTGGAGCACTGCTGCAGCTGAGGCCATATGCCCCAGGATACGCTGGAATGTCCTCAGCGGAACCCGGCTGCCTATTTGGAGGGATGCGGCGAGGAGGCGGATGCGGCGCGCGCGCTGCTCCGACAGTCTGGCCGTCATAGCCACCGAGTCCAGTTCTATTCCAAGAAAGGAAATTGACTGACGGGGTGATAGTGAGCTCTTGGTCCAGTTGACCGAGAGACCCAGCTCCTCCAGATGGCTGAGAAGCGCTGTTCTGTGAGACACAAGTTCCGTCTCTGACTGCGCTAGAATAAGCCAATCGTCCAGATAATTCAGTATTCGCATTCCCTGTTTCCTCAGGGGAGCGAGGGCCGTGTCCATGCATTTCGTAAATGTACGGGGTGCCAAAGACAGGCCGAACGGCAGGACTGTGTACTGATATACTCGACCCTCGAAGGCGAATCTCAAGAATGGCCTGTGACGGGGAGTTATCTGGATCTGAAAGTATGCGTCTTTTAGATCGAGAGAGATAAACCAGTCTCCTGGGCGAATCTGCGCGAGGATTTTTCTGGTTGTGATCATTTTGAACGGCCGTCTCATGAGGGCTTTGTTCAGATGTCTCAGATCTAAAATAGGTCTGAACGCTCCGTCCTTCTTGGGCACGAGGAAGTAGCGGCTGTAAAAGCCCGACTCGCTCAAAGAAGGATGAACCTGTTCTATAGCCCCTTTGCGCAGCAGCTTCGCTATTTCTGCTTGAAGCAAGTGCGCAGCTTCTGAACTCACTCTCGTCTCCGTCTGTGCTGTATAGCGCGGAGGGCGACGAGCGAATTGAAGCCAATAGCCGTGTTTTATAGTTTTCAGCACCCATTCTGACGCGCCCTGAATCGCTTCCCATGCTTCCGCATGCATAGCTAGGGGTCGAATGGTCTCTGGGCTCAGATCGCCGCGCTGCGTGGGATGGGGAGCCTGTGTCAGAGAGAAAGGCGCGGCGCACGCGCCGCTGGTGCTCGAACACGGGGGCTGGTAAACAGTATTGGCCGACTGTACAGCGTTCAGTAGCTCGGTCCCATCGGATGGAGCGTGATTTGCTGTCAAACATCCCAGGCGCGAGAGAGGCGTGGGGATTATAATGTCTACAAGTGAGTGCGCGTGCTCGTGAGCGGGCGCAGGGTTTACACTTATGACACGGCCAGTGTTTGGGAGCTTTAGAGGGTCCGTGACCCAAGGTAACTGGCTGGCAGAGCGAGCAGCGGGTAGGTGTGAGCACAAGGTTGTGGGCACATTTCCTACATTTAATACTCGAGCGGCTTGCGACCGCTTCATGAGAGAGCGCTCTGTACGCGTTACCATGGGGACCCTGTTTGTGTGAAGCAGTGAGCACATGGGAGTGGGCACATTTTCTACACTTATAACACCCTCGGCTTGAGCCGCTGTTGCCCGGGGTAACCGAGTGGCAGAGCGAGTTACAGGTAGATGTGAGCACAGAGTTGTGGGCACATTTACTACACTTATTACTCGAGCGGCGTGTGACCGCTTTATGAGAGAGCGCTCTGAACGCGTTACCATGGGGACCGTGTTTGTGTGAAGCAGTGAGCACGTGGGAGTGGGCACATTTTCTACACTTACAACACCTTCGGCCGGAGCCGGAAAGCCCGAATTTACACTCTTTCTGAGATTTATTTGTTTGTGTGCAGGCGAGCGAGTGGTATTACTGGCTCGTTGGCTGCGGTGTAAGCTGCTGCAGTAGCCTGCACTGAGGGGACTGACAGAGCTGGGCGTTTTGATGGCGGTCCGGCCGCAGCGGGACTCAGCCATCTCTTCCTCCCTGCGGGTGCTAGGAGGACTTCGCGGGCTCAGACTTCAGCGTTATCTTGGGACGCGGACCCCGGGGGGGCGGCGGTCTGTGACGGCTGGTCGAGCGCGACCTAGGGCGGCCGCTGCGAAGTGGTTGGTGGCCGAGACGAGCGCTGTGTGGAGCTGCGCGCAGGAGGCTGAGCTTGAGAGCGGCCTGCGGCTGGGCTCGAGCGGCGAGGCAGGAAGAGATTCATAGCCTGCGACGCCTTCTGCACTTCAGAGAAGCGGTCCACAATCCCGCTGACCGCAGGGCCGAAGAGGCCGGTGGGCGAGAGCGGGGCGTTGAGGAAAACAGCGCGTTCTGACTCACTCATATCCGCCAGCGTCAACCATAAGTGTCTGTCGATGACGGTGAGCGCGGCCATAGATCTGCCGATGGCTTGTGCAGCGGTCTTGGTAGCACGGAGCGAAAGGTCCGTCGCGCTGCGCAGATCTGTTAAGGCTGTATGATCCGAGCCCTTCTCGTCCAATTCGCGGAGGAGGTCGGCTTGCAGGATCTGAAGAACAGCCATCGAGTGCAGGGCAGAAGCAGCTTGGCCGGAGGCGGCGAATGCGCGGCCGGCGAGAGCTGATGTGGTCCTGCAGGCTTTAGACGGCAGGGCAGACTTTGAGCGCCATCTAGCAGACGGCGGGCAAAGGTGCGTTGCCACCGCTTCCTCAACGGAAGGGATGCCGGTATAGCCTTTCTCGGCGGCCCCGTCCACCTGGGAGAGAGCCGAGGAGACAGACGAGCGGAGTCTAGCGGAGAAGGGCGCGTTCCACGACTTCGATAGCTCCTGGTGGAGCTCAGGCAGGAAGGGTGCTGACCTAGAGGCTGGCGCTTGGCGGCGGCTAGGCAGAAAACACCCGTCGAGTCGGTTATGCGCGGGCTCCTTGGGTGGGGACCAGTCCAATCCCAGTCGGTCGACCGCTTTGGTGAGGAGGCGGATAAGCTCCGCGTCGACACTGGAGCGGGACCTGCCAGACTCAGGAGTCGAGGAGGCGGAGCGGTGAGAGCCCGACCACTCCTCGCTGTCCGAAGCAAGCAGAGAGCAGCTGTCAGCGGCGTCATCTGCTTCATCCCCTGAGGCGACGGCAGTGCGGGCAGTAGCCGGCCGCTGCGCGTCGGTGAAGGGCGGGGGAGAAGGAGAAAGCGAGGCTCGCGGGAGGGGCTCCGGCGAGCGCTCAGCTATAACCACCGGCTCGGGAGGCCTTTGAGAGCGGCGTTTCTTCTTACGCGGCCCTGAAGAGGCAGCCGGGGAAGGTGGAGGATCGTCAAACATGGCGAGTCGAGCCCGCAGGGTCGACATCGGCAAGTCCTCACACTGTTCGCAGCCGCCCGAGGAGAGGGCGCGGGCTGCGTGGTCGAAGCCCAGGCAGAGAGCGCAAACCACGTGGCGGTCTCCATCGCTGAGCGGGGTTCTGCACGAGCCACAAGATGAGCGAGGCATTTGCAACAACGCCTCGCGCTCTTTTAGATGCAAAAGTGTGTCGCGGGGCGAACACACAAACACATACAACACAGAGCAGTAAAGGATATGATCGCCGGATAGCGAAGCAGGCAGGGAAAGCTGAAGGCGGCGAAGGCGGCCGGCGTCCTCAGGCTGAGATCCTCGGCGTGCTGGTCGCTTGTTTCGACGGCGGCTTCCTCAGAGAGCAGCGATGCGAAGAGCTTCGCTGAAAAGACAGAAATCAGAGAAGCAGCCTCCGAGCCCTGTTTATATACGCTAAGCCACACCCCTTTTTCGCGGGCTGTGACGCATTAAGCGCGCCAAGCGCGCTCATTGGTCGTGACGTCACGCCAAGGGCTCAGCGGTAGGCTGCTGCAGTTGCCGCAGGGCAGCCAATGGGCACGCTAGTTAGCTTGCCCTAGGTCTGCAGGCTGCCGCACTGCGTTGACAAGATTATAAAAATTAAGGATAATTTTTGGCTTCAGTATCTCGAGAAAGAAAGGCTTTCCCGTAGCGTAAGCAACTACGCAATACGAGAGAACCTCTCGTAAGAGAAATATTTCTTTCAGTGTTGAGCTGATTTTTTTCATTGTGCTTATTCACTAACCAGGTGATAGCTCTTAGTATTTAAAGTAATATTCCGGATTTTTATTTATCTATCCTTACATTTCAAAAAAGGTTATGAAGGTACTTACAATGGAATTAAATAGGCCAATTTTGGAGGATTTGAAATCAAGCTTTTAGGCATGAGGTTTTAGGCTCTGCATTGTCATGGCAGCAAAGTTGTAAAATTGGCACAGAAAAGGCTAGTACAATTTTTTTTTTTACGCTTAATACATAATAACATGTGAATTGTCTTTAAAAATTCTGAACTTAAGACAATTATATTCTACATATCAGGAAATAAATATACTTTATTAGTCATTAGTTTAAACATTGAAGTTTTTTAACAAAAAATGTTGCACTAATTTTATGTGTCTGTTGTGGCATTGTGTTGAATTTCTTAACCCTGCTTTTAACCCCGGGTAAAGGAAAATCTCACCCTTGTAATTTAGAAGCAGGGTTAGCACTGTTATGAAATGCTGCTCTGGAGAACCGCTTTTGCAGTGCCAAACTTGTACAGTGTGAAACAATGCGGTGTTGGAATGTTAAAGCTAGATGTTTAGCAACAGACAACCAATCGCGTACATATTTGCATCCTTTATACAGTCACGGAAACACTGCACATTTTAAATAAACAGTAAATTCAGCATTTGAGAGGAAAGATGTCAAATGCTGAGAGAAAACACGAGGATTTGAGTGAAGAAGAGACATTTCATTCTTACCTTTAATCCAAAGTATCCAAGTACAGTCAGCAATACGAGGATGCGCAATGCTAGAGCTTTAACAGTTTGCATGCTGCGTTCATCCAATCAATGACACTAACCCTGCAAATATGCAAATAAGAACATTAACCCATGGTTTAGGAATGTACAATGTGAAACGTCAGCTTATAAGTACCCAGGATTAATTGTTAACCCCAAGTAAATTATGAGCAGTGTGAAACGTGAAGCAGCATAGCCCCTGATTCAGTATACCCGGGGTTTAGAATGACCCAGCTATTTCAAGTGTGAAAGCCCTATTGTGGGTCATGACAAGTTTGATTCAAATTAAAGCTCATGAACCGAACATAATTCTGAATTTGGTACAACCGTGTTAAAGAGGGGGCGTTTAGAATTTTGGGTTACGCTTTATTTTGATGGTCCCCTTTAACACACTCTGTTGACTATGAGGAACGTTGCACCTACAGCACATCAATTATCTCTTAGTTGGGTATTAGTTGAGTATTAGTAGACTGTTAGGGTTAGTAGAAAAAAGGTTGGGGTTAGTAGAATACATTGACATGTACTTGCAAATTTACTAAATGTCTGTTGGGGGATCATCGAGATAAAGTGTTAGCAGATATTCAGTAGACTAATACTCTACTACTAATACTCTAATAAGAGTTAGTTGACATGTAGGTGCAACGTTCCATATAGTCAACAGAATATCAAAAGTGGACCATCAAAATAAAGTGTTACTGAATTCTTAAAGGCTCAGTCTCAGAGAGGGTGGAAAATGGTCATGTAAAATTCAGTAACAACCGTTTTTGTGCACAAAACAATGTAGGTGGACCACAGGGAAAAATATAAAATATTTTTGTTCAAAAAAAAGGTTCAGTGCAGTGCTTTAAGTTTCACTCCCTTATTTATGTCTCACATGACCAAGTGGAATCGTGAAACAGTTTAAAGGACCGTGCTGTGCTTTATTGTTGCATTTAAAGCAATTTCTATGTGAAAGGAGCATTCTCTGTGTGTCCTGCTGGGGAACTGTCTTCTCAAAGACTCAATGGGACCAGTGGCTCTCTGGCGAGATGCCAGGCTGCTCTGGCGGAGCTCTTCTAAATTAACAGTTTCTCCGGCTGCTCCGGAGGGAGGACGTCCAGGGCCTGGTGGTCTGTCGTCCTCAGGTGTGGAGCAAAGCTAGAGGAAAAACTCCACAGCCTGTGAATTACAGGCTTAACAAATCAGTCAAGATTGGCTTCTCTGAACCTCAGGGAAGAGGGAGACGGATATCAAGGCTGGGGGGCGGGGGGCGTGGGGGGGGGATACTGCTATTATGAGCTGAGCATCTGTAGGCCAATCCTCCAGCTGCACATAGTTATCCCAGAATCCACACTGAGGTAATTATCTTTCCTCCCCTGTTGTTTGGAAGGGCAGAATAAGCTTTGGAAAACTCCCAAGGCTTGGGTACATCTCCGGAACAGTCTGTCCGAGACACATAAGATGTCTTTAAAAGGAAGAGAGGAAACAATTAGCCGCAGGTGAAAGACGCCCTTGAGCGTAGCA
Organism: Scardinius erythrophthalmus; assembly: GCF_964197995.2. Lineage (NCBI taxonomy): Eukaryota > Metazoa > Chordata > Actinopteri > Cypriniformes > Leuciscidae > Scardinius > Scardinius erythrophthalmus. The sequence continues at coordinate 15,519,938 of NC_138241.1, forward strand.
AATCATTTGTTTTGCTTAGTGGATTTTTTTCTGTCATGATTTGCAGTGTTACAACAGTAGCCTGCCATTTTAATTAGCATTTAACTGGCAATAAAACCATTTACAGTTGTTGTAATTGCAACCGTGTGTTTTTTTATGCTGTATCACACACATTATGTTATGATATGCTGATATTTTAAACAAGATTAAAGCATTTACATACATACATGGCCTTAAAGGCACACTATGCAAGATTTGTATCTTAATATAACAGCTTCGAAATCATTTAGATGGTAAACGAACTCGTAGTAGGGCGAATCATCCTGATAGCAAAGCGGGGGGGGGGGGGGGGGACGCCGGTAGCAAAACCAGTAGCAAAGTTTGAGAGGTGGCGCCCCGCCAAATCTCGCAAGAAACACAACTTGTTTTACGGCACGACGTCACATACATCAACAACATATGAAGCAGCCTCTATGGAAGACACTAGCACGCATTTCAGACGTGAATCATGGCAGAGTCGACGAAGAAAACGAAGAAAGCGCGGTCGGAAGAGTACAGAGACGGCTCTGAGTGGTATTTACGACGGTAACGTTAAATACAAGTATTCCACAGCGACTCTAGGGGCGCTGTTTGATAAAAACAGGAACTGCATAGTGTGCCTTTAAATCACACAGTGACTGTTAGTTCCAGTTGAAAATCACGGAAACCATGATATTTTAAATGCTGTACTGGGTAATGAATTCACTGTGGAGCCTTTTCTTTCTCAATGCCTTTCCTGTATCTCACGTATCCATGGAAACAACACATTCATTAGGAGTCATTCAGCATAACCTGTTTTTGGTCTGAATATTAAAAGCGGAAAATAATAACAGATAAAGCGGGCATTAGCAGTGCTTAGCTTTTAAAGTAATTGTGTTCTCCTTTAGGCGTAGCAAATGTGTCTTATTAACATAAACTGAATTGCCTTAAAAGACGTCTGTGGTATTAATACTAAAGATCATTCATTGAGTGCACTTACAGCCATTAGGTGAAGAGATACAGGAAACAGGAGCCTGAAATGATGGTGTCTAACAAGACAGAGAACATTTTGTTCATAGGCATATCACACTGCTCCTTTAGTTTGTTTTTTATCTTCTTTATTCCACAGGCAATATTTTTCTCACTGTGCAGCAGAAGTCACTATTTCTGGCTTTAAGACTGTCAGAAGTATTCCAAGAAATGACACATCAGCCGTGAGTTTACAGAGAACTGACCATCTCTTCATTGGAGGCCTTGCTGCCTGGCATTCACCCTATAAAGTAAGAACTTATTTTGTGCAAGTCACATCCTGAGAAAAAGTCATGTAATGAACACTACTATTGAAAAGTTTAAGGCTAATTAAACCGATAAAAATGTTACAGAATATTTTTATTTGAAATAAATGTTTTGAACTGTCTGTTCATCAAAGAATCCTGAAAGAAATATATTGCAATTTTTCAAAAATATTAAGAAGCACAACTGTTTTTAATGGTAAAATAATAATAAATTATTCTTGATCACCAAATCAGCATATTAGAATGATTTCTGAAGGATCATGTGACACTGAAGACTAGAGTAATGATGCTGAAAATTCAGCTTTGCCATCACAGGGATAAATTACATTTTATATTAATAATACATTAAAATAGAAATCAGTAAAAAATGATATAACATTTTTAAAAAAAAATTACAATATTGCAGTTTTTACTGTAGTTTTGGTCAGAGCCATAGAGAGAAAGAGTTGCGACACTCTTTGATGTCGCCGCTATGGCTGTCACGTGGTTCATGTAAGCCCCAATAGTTCCAAAACATACGCTGGCTGTCATGTTCTTCTATGGGACAGACAGCAGCGATTGCATTATTGAACGGTAAATATAAAATAAAACACACACCCAAGTACTTTTTCAGCTGTTATTGCATTATTGCATTTTGTTAATGTCAGTTTTGCATTTGCAACCCAGATAAAATATAAATAATTACGCTGTGCATATACAAATGAAGACCAGTATAAGCATCGCAAAGGGCCTCTGATACAATATAGACAGCTGACAATTCAGAAGAGGTCGATATTTCAGAAACTTACCTCTGGAACAACTCGACGCGCAGCAATGTAAGTGAATGGGGTCCAACGCCCAATTGACAGTGTTTGGAACTAATCAGATCTTCAAATCCCGGAAGTAGGCGGTTAAAAGCGCCGCCATTTTTTACAATGGAGGTCTATGAGAGTGTCACAACTCTTTCTCTCTATGGCTCTGGTTTTGGTCAAATAAATGCAGCCTTTAATGAGCATAAAATAAATTCTTCTTGATCCCAAACTATTGAACAGTAGTCTATCAGTGAAAAACAAAAGTTGTTTCAACTTAAAGTGTTCATGCCTCCTTAAAATGTAAAGTGTTCTTAATTGGAAATGTAATATTAAGTATATCCAATATTTGAATGATCTCAAATTCAATCCAGTTAAATTGTTATTGCGCATGCAGTGTGAAATATATAAAATATATATATGTAAAAGGTCTGCAAAATTTTAAAAATCAAAGTACACGACAAATAACGTTATTGTCTCCTAAAAGAAAGAACCAATATTTCTTTTAATTTTATTATCAATTTACGTCACTCAAATAGCGCGTTTAGCCAGCTACAGAGAACTGGCAGCCAGGAGGCAACAGACAAGTGACCAATCCTGGTTGGCGACATCACTACACGCATTTTTCCAGCATGGTTCAACATGGTTAGCAAACCATGCTTAGAATTCCGGACCAAGTGTGCCATGCTTTTTTCAAGCTCAAATAGAAACATAAATAGAACCTTTCCTTACCATTCTTAGAACCGTTCGGCCAGACGGTGGAAAAATTGACTAATGTAACAAGTTTGCATTTCACTGGCTGCCCGTGAACAATGTCTTATTTGACCCGCCCTCAAACACTGTAGTTGTAGGCCTGGAAGAGTTTGGCTCGTGTTGTAGACATGTCTTGCTCTTCAAAAGGATAAGAACTCTGGAAATGACATGGGAAAAAACGACTCTATCGTTACTGTACATGTTACTGTGTATTAAGCGCTGAGGAAGCCTACAGAGCTGAAAATCAGATGTGGGAATGGGCGTTTCGTTTCCGACATGCGCTTTAAGCAGTCAGCCAATCACAACAGACTGGGCCATCTGACCAATCAGAGCAGAGTAGTAGGAAAGGAGGGGTTTAGAGAGACTGAATCTTCAAACAAACCGTTTTCAGAATATTTGAGAAATAAGGTGATGTGCAATGTATATTATGAGAAAATTAAAGTGTTTTTTGACCTTAGATGTATTATAAACCTATTGTAGGAGACCTCCAAAACAAAATTAGGAAGCTTCAAACTTGCATAATTGGGGCACTTTAAAAATGTTAGAGTTGGTGGTGAATCTCACTTTTGCTGAGATTCTTTTGAATCAAACAGATTCACAAATTGGTCTGAATGATTAAACAACGAATCAAAAAAAAAAAATCCTTCCTTATCCAGTATTAGCAAATGACTGGAAAGGTTGTGGAAAAGTCAACTGAGAAAGTGGAAACTGGGAAAGATTGATGGTTTGTGTCTTGTTACCTGACCACTTACCACAGAGATAACAACAGCTTAATTTGGATTAAAATGGACATGAATTTTACAGTAATTTTCAGCTTACTAAAAACTGGTTCAGAGGGCTTCAAAAAACTGTCAAGGTCTACATATTGACAGTGATAAATCTCTTGGAAACTACCAGGCACACTTTTCATTTTCCTTCAGGCAGCTAGAAGCAGGTCACGGGCACTTGAGATACTGTTAGGAGAAGAAAAAGGAGAGGGTGAGATGTATTCGTCTAGACAACAACGATTGGATCCACATGCTTTTTTCTCTTTCCACTGAACTGCTAATGAAATTGAGGATATATATATATATATATATATCAATGCATCAATGCAGTTTCTCCTTCAGATAATTTTTCATAAGCCATTTCTGTTTCATTTGAAGAATCTTTATTGCCTTTGAAAAAACATTCAGTTGCATTTGTGGCATTTTATGTATATTAATAATGTATTAATAATGTATTATTATTATTATTTGAGCGAAAAGTTTCACTTTTAAAAATACGTATATTTTTTGTGGGTATCAATTTTAAATGTATACCAAAAAATTTAAGTTATTTCACTATTTAGTCACTCATGCAGTTCCAGAGTTCCAGAAATTTCAGCATATTCAACACACAAAGCTATCGCATAGTGTTGAGACTTGGAATTTAGTGCACAAGTCATGTGTACCACTTTTCTTGTTGTGTTTTGTCCTTGCAAGTCCTTGGTCACTATAAACTGTTGTATGAAAAGTAAAAATGTTCCCAAGGAGAAACAACAGAATACAGGTTTGGAACGACATGAGAGTAAGTAAATAATGAATTTTCATTTTGGGTGAACTGTGCCTTAAAATGCAACCTCTTTGTTGTACGGCACTTTCTTCTCCCAGAATAGCTGCTTTGTAGCCGTTTTTCGTTTTCACCCTTAGGTCTGAGATGTTTTCTGTTTTCCTCTGAAAAAACTGCTTGATACTTTGTTGTTCCGTGTTCCCTCAGGAAGCTGAGCCTTTCCACAACTACACCGGCTGCATTGAAATAATCGAAATTAATAAGCTCAGAAGATTTCATGTGGACCATTCCATTGCCAGGAACAATGTTGACAACTGCAGGTAATTGAACCTGATTTTCCATCAGGAATCAATACGATTCTGTGCAGTGTTGGGGAGTCTAAATTTATTTGAAATGAATCATATCATTGAATCAGTTTGTTCAAAAAGAAATTATTCACTGATTTGTGTCACTGTAGAAATTTGACGACAGCATTTTGTACCTTTTTTAGAGAGAAATTCGGAACTTCAACGCTGTTTTCAACGTGCACCGTCACCCTGATTTTTATGCTGTCACCCTGATCAAGATTCATTCATTCAATAAACCTCAATGTAACTGAGCCAGATAAATTCTGTTCTGAATAAAAGACAAATTATAATCTAATAGTTCTAAATCTGAAGGAATATATTTTAAAATATTTTGACACTTGAAGTAGCTCCTATATATATATATATTTTTTTTTTTTTTTTCATAATAACCTGCAATGTAGCTGAGTATACTTTTAAAAAAGTATCATGAATTAATTTAAACCAAGATACTATTTGGAATTAGCTTTGCCGACATTGATTTCGGGGCTTCGATAGTTCGATATTATGCTCACTCCACTATGTTGCTTCCATAAAGTTTTTATTTTTCCTGATGCCTCATGGCTCTTGATATATGCTATTTGCCAGCCTTGTCAGCCGACTATCAAACACCCAAACTATAATTTAGCACGTCACTTGAGTGCACAGGTGCTGTACATTCATGCTGTGAACAAATTGCTCAACAAGAGTGAGATTCTGGGGATATTTAAGTGTTTGGCTTCACACGTTTTGTATTAATGTTTCCAAGAAAATGAAAGCACTCATTTTGACTTTGGATTTTTCTGTAGAAAGCCCTGTTTTGCCAAGCAGTAGGAAATGAGTCTTGAACCAAGCATGAGATTGGTGACCACACAGACTTGTTAATATTTTAATGAGATAGATTTGCGGTCTCTCTTTATTATCATATATTATTTATTCTGTTCTTTCATCTGTCTAGAACTGGAGTGGAATGTGGAGATGGGGTTTCCAAATGAACTGCAATTTGTGGCATCTTACATGGTGCTCACTTACAATTTAAAGGAAACATCAATCAGGGCCATTAGAATGATATATAATGGTTGTTCTGTGAGCTGATTTAGTGTTCGCTAATTAGAGAGGTGATTGATATGCAGGCATAACTGTGATTTGAAAGTTTCTCACTGTATAATGCCTTTATTTGTTCTAATAATTAGTGTTGTTTAACATGATAAAGTGTATATTGCTTGTCTAGTATAATGCACTTAAAGGAGAACTCCGGTCAATTTTAACATTGAGCTCATTTTATTGTACATTTGGAGTGCTGTCAATACAGAGAACAACGACAAAAATCGGTGTTGCCTACACCGAGTTATTCTATTTTTAAAATTTGCACCCTGTTGACTTCAATGGGGCAAGTACTAAACCTGCTTTTAGCCTCTTAACATCCTTGATGTGTCATTACAAGTGCACAGAAAATGTGAGTGATTCCTTCTGAGTGAACACGAGTGGATCTGACTGCAGTAGATGTAAAAGATATGTATAAAAATGATGTTATTTAAGCCAGCGCAAATACCTGTTTACATCCTGTTTTTCGGTTGAAGTCCAAAGTAGTCGATTGCCGAGTTCACGCGCGTGATAAACCTATGCGCGTGAACTCGGCAATCGACTACTTTGGACTTCAACCGAAAAACAGGATGTAAACAGGTATTTGCGCTGGCTTAAATAACATCATTTTTATATATTTCTTTCACATCTACTGCAGTCAGATCCACTCGTGTTCACTCAGAAGGAATCACTCACATTTTCTGTGCACTTGTAATGGCACATCAAGGATGTTAAGAGGCTAAAAGCAGGTTTAGTACTTGCCCCATTGAAGTCAACAGGGTGCAAATTTTAAAAATAGAATAACTCTGTGTAGGCAACACCGATTTTTGTCGTTGTTCTCTGTATTGACAGCACTCCAAATGTACAAAAAAATGAGCTCAATGTTAAAATTGACCGGAGTTCTCCTTTAAGCTGAGTTGGAGAAACTGGCCAATATATTTTTCAGGACTCATTGTGATGAATGTTGACAATATTCACGTCGTCATTATTTACTCACCCTCATGCAGTTTGCATTGTTTCAGTCTGCATTGTTTCACTAAATTATGCAAATCAGGTACCACAAAATTTTGTCAATCTACATGGTGTATATAACAATGTTAAAGGTGGGAACCGGCGAACGTTCAACAAAACTTTAATCACCAAATAAACAAACAACAAAATGAACGTATGTATGAACGTACAAATGAAAGTTCGTACCACTAGCCTTGCTCCGTTCCCAGGGCTCTCGGCCCCACCCTGCTTGCCATGTACTAATTTGTTATCTTGTTGGGTCATTTCTGAGTGCTAGGTTGTAGATGAAACTCAAAAACGCATATTTCTGTCTGTCTCTCTTTCTGCCTATGTATGTCTGTCTGATTGCCTATCTATCTGTCTCTCTATCTCTCTATATGTCTCTCTATCTCTCTATCTCTATCTGTCTGTCTGTCTGTCTGTCTATCTATCATCTGTCTGTCTGAATGTCTGTCTGTCTATCTATCTATCTATCTGTCTGTCTGAATGTCTATCTCTTTCTGTCTGTCTGTCTGTCTGTCTGTCTGTCTATCTCTCTGTCAATCTATCTCTATCTGTCTGTCTGTCTGTCTGTCTATCATCTGTCTAATTTATTATCCCTCTTTCTGTCCGTCTATCTATCTATCTATCTGTCTCTCTGTCTGTCTGTCTGTCTGAATGTCTATCTATCTATCTGTCTGTCTGTCTGTCTGTCTGTCTGTCTGTCTGTCTGTCTGAATGTCTATCTCTGTCTTTCTGTCTGTCTGTCTATCTCTCTGTCAATCTATCTCTATCTATCTGTCTGTCTGTCTGTCTGTCTGTCTGTCTCTGTCTATCTATCTATCTATCTATCTATGTATCTATCTATCTCTATCTATCTGTCTGTCTGTCTGTCTGTCTGTCTGTCTGTCTGTCTGTCTATCTACATGTATCTGTCTGTCTGTCTGTCTGTGTAGTTTTCTTGTTCAAAATTAGATATGTGAATTTCTTTGGATTTTAAATTCATTTTATTTCTACGTCCTTACATTAAAATTTAATTTGCTATTCTGGATCCTGTTTGGTACCTCAAATTAAATTCCGGAATTGAATTGGACTTTAAACAGCATTCTCAATTAAATTATGAATGCCACACAACCCTGCCACAACCATCTCTTTAAAGTGATTATTTGTATGATGTGATTAGGCTCAGATATCACTGAGTTTAGTAAATAAGGGAGTAATTGTGAATAATTTGCCTGGATAAATTGGATTGCAAGTGGTTAGTGAATTAAATGCACGTTGTTGTTGTTTTTTTGCTCTGAAATAAATGCAGTTGATTACAGATTAGTAAATTCACCTCATGCTAATGTATTTCAATGGATCCATTTTTAATCCTCGCCTTTTCATTTGCTCCCGTTATTTACTGTAGGTCTCCATGGCATCATGACCCACCAGCAAACTCCACAGATTCCCCTCCTCAGCTTATCACAGAGGAAGCCCCTCCTGACGGGCGTATCAGAATATTCCCACCCACCCAGCCTTCACCTGTCTGCCCACGGGGGATCTGTCAGAACGGCGGAGTGTGTCGGCCCGTCTCTCTGCCCAGCGGAGCCTCGTCTTTCTTCTGTGATTGTCCTCTGCACTTCACGGGACGCCTGTGTGAACAAGGTGAGACCTCTAGTGAGACCTCACAGCCAAAATGTTCTCTTCTGAATTACTAACCTTAACCGACCTGTAATGACTGGTCAAGCTTGGTGTTGTACTTTAAAACGAGACAATTCACTTAATATCATAATATGTAGTATCTCGCCTGCAAAAGCGGGAAATTATCCACCACCAAACGTTTTTACTAATACAAAATACAGAAGTTGTTTTGGAGGCAAATGCATGGTACATTTTCGGAAAGTAAAATGGAAATCTTGCCCTGTTGTTGGACCAGGGATGACTTTAAATAATTGATGCTGTGATTAAAGTAAGATCCATATAAGCAAGTTGTAATGTCAGAAACCCTTTTATCTGCTCACCTCCGAATTCTACTACAAATGAGATAGTGACCCTGTCACCCGTGTTCTCCAGATTCATTTTACCTCCTCTGCCTCATGCCAGGATAAGACATGAATGATATTAAATTCTGGTGAAGTGAAAAAGTCTTTTACACAGTGAACCCAATTGATATTGACTGACACTCAACTTACTGTTCTGTGCTGCCATGGAAGAATATTTCACACTTTAACAATTTGCTGAACTCGAAACTGACAACGGACTTTTTCTTTTATCAAAACCACCACCTGAGGAAAAGTGAGAAAACAGAAATTTGATGCACTTCCAGCAGTCAAGTATTCCTAGTAATGTGCTCCTCCATAGTGCTAATTGCTTTTTTATTGTATTTTGCTCCAGCTCCTGCTGACTCACTATAGTTTTGCCGTATATCAATAAGCCAATGCTCAGGTAAAGAGCTAATTTGCTGAGCTACAAGTTCATCTGTCTCTATTGATGTAACATTGAGATTCTCTGGCGGTGAGAAGCCGGGCTTCAAATTAACTAAAAATCATTCATTCTTCTTTCATATTTTCTATTTTTGTGCAGTGCCAGGCATTGATTGATGTGTTTGTGCACAGATCAGTTCAGTTCCTGTGTGAGAAGAAAAAAAAATACTTTTTCAGATTTAAGCTTTTTTCACGTTTGTTTACTACTTATGAAAAAGAAAATACTTGCCATTTTCTATGAATACAAAAGGACTTAAAAAACACTAGAGGCACAACATTTTTGCTTTGAGAACTATTATCTAACACAAAGGTAGGTTAGCATGAAAAGTAGCTAGATTTATTCTTAAATGGCCTAAAGTAGTCATACAAGTATCCACATTAGAGGTTTGACAATAGAAATTAAAACTAAATAAAATAATGTTTTGATTTTCAGTGCATTTTTACTATTTTTATTTTATTAGGATTATTAACTAATTTTATAATGTATAATTGTTTATAATACTATAAAATATTATTATAACATTTATTTTTTATAATAAAACATTATTTAATTATAGTGACCCTTATTTACGGAGCTTATGTTAAACCATGTTGCCTATTCTGGCTTCTTTTTTTTTTTTTTTATTCTAATATTTTATTAAATTTTTATTGCTAGAAACACATATTTGGGTTTTTAGTGCCCAAGTTTGGTAACAGCGCTGCATAAATTGCAAATCTCAAATCAAATGAATAGAAAATGCCTCATATAAAATTTAGTTCAAATTCCTCTTGAGGTAGATGATCAACATTTTATGAAGGTTAAGCTCCAAACCATTTATTGAAAATAGTGAATTTTTTCTCTCTTCATGGAAAGTCCCACTTGAAAACCACACAAGCATGGACATAGGCTTATGTGAAGACTTCTTTGCATGTACTAATACGTTTTGCATTGAAAGTGAGAGCTTCAAGTACATATTAGCTGAACATTGTAGTGCATGCTGTGCAAATGCTTTTTGAGAACCAGTGGCAAATTCTAATGCTTTTCCCAGTCCTGCCTCTTAGCTTTTCTTCTTTATTTTGAATGCTAGTTCCTAACTACACTTGACAGAAGTTGAAAGAGAATCTGCTTTTAGAGTTCCCTTTTTTCTCATTTCTGTTTTTTTTTTTTTTTTTTTTTTCACAGACAAGCACAGCAGAGCTTTTAGTTTAGCTGTAATTTTTTCTTTGTATTTCTATTTTTGACAATGTCAGCCCTCTATGGGAATAAAATGGTTGTTCAAAGTTAGTAAGAAAGATCAAGGATTTGGAAAACAAAAAGAAAATGCTTTATTGTGCATCATTAGGAGGAATAAAAAGGATAGTACAGCAACAGTAATAGTGGCTCAATAATATTATAAGGCTTGGGAAAACAATAAAAAGAAGCATTACTAGGGAAGAAGAAATGCATTTCAGCTGCAATTTCCAAAATTAATTTAAAAATGCCTAAAACAGCATGGATTTTTATGATTTCTAAAATCCTGTTCGGTTACAGGTTAGTGAGAGGCTGTCAACTCTAGATAAACTGACTGTCTTGTCACTATAATTTAACCTTCTCATAATTACCCTTCCCGTTGACCAGCTAGCGTCAGCAAACATGTCAAGCCAAAACAGCAGCAAACATCCTGAGGGTGAAGGGGTGAGGAAGATGAGAGGGTGTCTGTGTCTCTTCATGATGGAAAGGGAGTGATAGGGTCACACTGAATCTCTTCAGTGTCACATGACAAATAAGAGGACAACTGGCCTCAGATGATATACTAGTCTAGAAGCCTTTCATTTTGTGTGTTGTGTGGTTGAACCATAGACTTTAAAATACATTGAACATTCTTTACTCAAAATATTCTCGCTTCATTTTTCTACAGCGGAAGAGAGTGAAAGTGGGTCGTCCATCTTTTTTTACAGTCTATGGGTTGAACAAGCTGTGATGATGGTGTAGCTTAAATTGAAGAACCACAAACACAGAATTGTGAAACAAAAGTTTAACACCAGTTTAACCGAAACAACCAATCGATATCCCTTATTTCGCGCCCGAAACTGGTGGAAACATCTCAATCAGCTTCACTTTTTATTCACTTTTCCTATCAACATGAATTTGAAAGGCAGTTTAGCGACCACTCAGCTTGTCCGTGTCTGAGACCATCCTGTGAGATTTAACATTGAAGTCTCTTTCTACTGTAAGTTAATTACAGAGAGGGCAAAAGAGTCTTATGGATATTTTTATTTGATTTTTGCTTCTCTGTGATGTCTCCCTGGTGGGACTTTTACAACTTGGTTGTGAAGTGTGTGTGTGTGTGTGTGTGTGTTAAATCAGCCGCAATGTTTCCTTGCTGTTCATATTAGGAATCAGTGCTGGGTGGATGATGCATCTAGCTAAATTATTATTGTATCAGGTTGTGGAAACTCTCTAGTTTTTTGCTTTGCTGAATTGTATCAAGTTCTGAAGGAAAAAAAAAATTGATTTACTGAGATTTTCACCTAATGCATTAGGTATCATGAACTAACAATGAGCAGTACATTTATAAATATTAATTTACTTTTTTTGTTTTAACATTTTACAGTTGAATACATAAATTGTAGTTATGCACTGCTGTAATGTACAATGTTTAATTTATTGAAAGAAGCATTTATTTTTTATTTATCTTATTAGAATTTCAAATAACTCTTCTTCTTTTTTTTAAATGTAGTTTATTCCTGTGGTGGGAAAGCTGAGTTTTCTCCAGTCTTCAATGTCATACGATTCTTCAGAAATCAATGTTGAAAACTGATTTTCTTTTTTTTTTCAGGATTCTTTGAATAATAAAAAAAGTTTACAAAAATAAAAAGTGCAGCATTTATTTGAAATAGTGATATTTTGTAATATTATTTGTTACTTTTGATCAATTAAATGCATCCATGTTAAATAAAAGTATTACTTTCTTTAAAAAAAAAAATATTCCTGACCCCAATTTTTGAACGGCACTATTATATTATGATAAAATATGAATTAACAATGCAGCATAATATAACTTGACATTAACCTAGATTAATAAATGTTAAATAAATAAAAGAACCCTAACCTAATACATAAACTGTTAAACTAAATGTTAACAAACTGAACATTATTGTAAAGTGTTACCAGTTTATGCATATGCTGTACACTCAGTCCTAAATTATAGTCAAGAATATGGTAAGCGAAACACAATACCCACACGTATACAAGTGAATAGTCAAAAAAAATAGGATGTCAGCAATGTTCCTAATGACAAGTTGTCATCAAGATGAAATGACTTTATTTGCTTCTCAGCATTTTTCACAGCTTGGTCAGATCGTGCCCTCCTTTGGGAGCTACGGATGCACATGTGCCTTATACCTCAAGAGTAATAATACAGACAGGGTTTGGTGTCAGGGCATTAGTATAATATACAAGATGGTTTCCTCTGTATAAAACTGCTCAGCTTGCTTTCTGCCTTATTTTGGGGCATAATCTTGACATACGAGTCTCTAAAGGAGGAAAGAGCTCTGTGCTGCACATACTGCATGGTACACACTGTAGTTCGGAGAGTATTTACAGCTGTCCGTCACTTTTTACCTTTCGTTTTCAGTTGTTTTTTTGCAGGGACCGCTTTGTTTATTCAGGCATTTATTGATGAAACGAACCATCCGCAAGGAGTCTACAGTTTTATCAAAAGCAAGAAGGCAACCGGTGACCTCTCTCAATAACTCACTCAGCACTTCCGTGCTCTTACGCCCTTTTCTCAGCACCTCCGCCATTTGTTCTCAAAGTGCTAATTTGCAGATAATTAAGTAATCCACTGAAATGTTATTTGTCCCTCTGGGCACTATGCAAAGCAAGCGGGTTGCTATATTCAGGGCTGACTCATTTGTAGTCCCCCCCATGGGAAATATCACATAATCAAGCAGACACTGTATTAAATAATTCCTTCGAGCTTTTTCAGTTCAAGTAAAGTGTTTTTTTTTGTTTGTTTGTTTTTGTGATGACCGCACAACAGATGCGTCTTTTGTTTCTATTTATGTACAGTAGTGGCTAAGTGATGTCCAGCCTAGGAAAACTGACATCTTCGCCCTTTATTCAAATATTATTAAAAATGTGTTTGAGAATTTGCATATTTAGCTTATTGCGTGGTTGTGCTGCCTTGGAGTCAATGGTTTTATTTCTGATAATGCAATGAAACATGCCAAATTGTGCAGACATAATTTTTGGCAAGGCTGCCATACAAAGAAATTATGAACACATGCAAAACAACAGAGAAGTATGGAAGCTTGTTTCCGCCACAGAATAAAACATTTTAAAAGATAATTGCAATTTTTTATCTCACAATTGCGAGTCGCAATTCTGACTTTATTTCTTAGAATTGCGAGATATGAAGTCAGAACACGTGATATAAAGTCGCAGATTTGTGATATAAAGTCAGAATTGCGTGTTATAAAGTCAGAATTGCGAGATATAAACTCACAATTGCGAGAAATAAACTCGCAACTCTGACTTTATAACACGCAATTGTGAGTTTACGTCATGCAATTCTGACTTTATATATCCCAGTTGCATGTTATAAAGTCAGAATTGCGAGATTTAAACATGCAATTCTGAGAAAAAAGTCTGTGTAAAAAAAGTTTTCTCAGAATTGCGAGTTTATTTTTCGCAATTGCGAGTTTATATCTCGCAATTCTGACTTTATAACACACAACTGTGACTTTATATCACGCAATTCTGACTTTATAACATGCAATTGGGAGATGCAAAGTCAGAATTGCGAGATGTAAACACAATTGTGAGAGAAAAAAGTCAGAATTGTGATATTTTTGTTAGTTTTTTATTCTGTGGCGGAAACAATCTTCCGTAGAGAAGTGATTAAGTTTTATTCAACGTTAGCTTTTTCCTGTGAGCTATTTGTTTTTCAGTTGAATTTTTTTTTTCATAGGAAAATAAAACCTTTAGCTGTAGCTTGCCTTTTTTTACTTGTATTAAAAAAATTATTGTATGTAAATTTCACAATAAATTACAAAGAAGCAGCAAGTAACACATTGAATTAAATGTAAAAAGAAAATGAAGTAGAAAGACTAAAACAGTATTTAAACGTACACTAATAATCTTTGTTTTATTTACAACTTCGAAGAATCATTATTTACAGTGTATGTGAAGAAACGCTGTAAATCAGTTAGTCTTTCTCATCGCTGATAGCGCAATATCTACTGTTTGCTGCATCCAAGTTGTCTGTAATGCCCAAGAAAAAGGCACCGTCACCCTTTTCAGCCGGTCGTTTGCTGTTCTTTCCCTTCGTCTATCCATCAAGACTGTTTCTGTGCTTATCTCACGGTTCATCAGCCTCGTAAAACTCCCCCTTAAACAGCAGCCCTGAGAGTGTGCACAATTTTCTGCTGAGTTAGAGGAAACGGGAAGCCGTTTGAAAGGCTCCTTCGGTCTGACTGCAGTCCAATCTGAGGAGCGCTGGGACTCACACGGTTTGCTTGGCCGCTTTCTGAGCCTCAAACTCTGTTTGGTGGTGGCCCAGAAGGGTGCCGGTAGGGGTTGGGAGTCCGAGGGCTGTTTACTTGCTGACAAAGTTTTTTCGATGAGAGTTTCTATAACAAGTCTAGGATTTGACAGAGGAGAGTTTGCCGCTTGGCACGACGATTATTGTCACTGTTGGTGCTTGATGCGGGGAGCAGAGGAGTAATATTCTCTGGGGCAACAGGCAAGATTAATCCTGGTACACAAGTGTGATATAAAATGTTTGTAAGACACAGTTTGAAAGCTCGGGCTTTGACTTGAATGTGCATCTGTGGTTTAACAACTGCAGCACTGCCACATAAATGCAGATCTGAAAGGTCTGAAGGGTCGTCAAAGAGTTATTATTCATAGGACGAGTGGGAGGAAATTTAGTCTCTCGCTGTCATTATTTTCAGGATGGATGGTTTGCAGTTAAGACATTGCCTATCCAGCATCTGTTACAAGCAGATAGACACAATGTTAGACCCAAACACTTTATCACGCTGATCATAATGGATTGTTATCTGAATCTCTGCATCTGCAGTGACAACCAGACCAGACTGCATATAGGGATTGAAGTAAAATAATTTGATTTAGTATTTCTGTGTAAACTAATTCGATTATTACAGAATAGGGGTTTGCAAACTACACTCTTAAAAATAAAATGTAATGTAAAATGTAATGTAAAAATAAATGTTCTTTATTGGCATCGATGGTTCCATAAAGATCTTTTAACATCCATAGAACCTTTCCATTGCACATAAAATTATTAATAGTGGAAAAATTTCCTTTCGATTTTTTTTTTTAATTATGTTCATGCCAAGAAAAAATGAAGATTTCACTGATGATTCTTTAGGGAACCCAAAATGGTTCTTCTATGGCATCACTGCAAGCAAAAAAAAAAAAAAAAAAAAAATTGTTGGAACCTTTATTTTTAAGAGTATAGGGTCTGGGAAATCATGAAATTAACTCCAAATTATGGTGACACTTTATTTTACAGTGTCCTTGTTATGTTACATGTACTTACCATAATAATAACAGTAATTACATGCAACTAACCCTCAACCAAATCCTAATCCTAAGTACATGTTGTTAACTAATATTACACAGTACTTATATATATAATTACACTGTAACAATGACACTTAAGATAAAGTGTAACCCAAATTATTTTATTCTATTCTGTTATTCTATTTTACTCATATTTATTATGTATATATTGCACTAATAAAATAATGTTGTAAATGAAAAATAAGCAGAATAGAGGGGTAAAAATACAACAACAAAAATCTATTTATCAAATATGTCAATAATAATAAATAAATATGGCATTTTTACAGTTCTGCTTTCTAACAAATTGGTCAGAAATCATAATATGAATTACAAATTATTTTTAATCTGTTGATGAATAAGATAAAAGATACCATGTCAACATAAATTATTTTCTAGATTAAATTTTACACATTTCTAATATTTGAATATAAATACAATATAAATGCAATTTTAATATATAAAGTTGTAAATTAAATGTTTTATAAAAATGTGCAATCTTTTTTTTAAAGACTTGAGGGAAATGGTGACATTAATCTCAGTTTTCAAAACTTTTGCAGCCCTAGTTTTATGCATTTATTCAGTTTTATACATCTAACATTCTCTAATACTGGGATGTAGAACTATTCTCCGAAATGACAGGCGGCAACGTGGAGAAAATATCAGATTTAAAATGTCTCTACCGGTGTTAAAACCAAAACTGGTCCCTTGTGTTTGTCATTGCAGAAGTCACGTACAGTAAATTGCCTTTTCTGGCCTCCCTGAGAACTGCATCCTGGATCTTGCTGAATCATCCATAATGTGATGTATGTAGACCTGTATGTATGAGCAACACCCTGACACACGTTCACCGCTGATGGGCCACGCTGAAGTCTTGTCACACATGCCTTGACAGTGTCGCGCTGCATACATTGCCTTCTGTGTAAAAGCTAACAGATCATTACCGCTGAAGAGAGGTCGTGACCATAGCAGACAACACCCACCTTCCTCTGTCGTCTGTCACCCTCTGGGAGATAACATTGCTCCAGAACAGGTCCTGACAGGATCCTCCTGCCTTTGCGTGTAGACTCTTATCAGAGTCTGGCAGACATTACTGCTCTTGACTGTGCATTCAGCTTTGAGGTTACACTATAGCGGTCAAAATTTAAGTCATAATGCTGATAGTCAAGTAAACTACAGGTTGTTCATTTTAGTATTTGAAGATGACTGAAAAATGTGAATGGGTAGTTGACATGTCAGAGTGACATGCTATACTTCATCTAAAACCAATTGACCCTTTTCACAGAGAAAAACAACAACAATATTAATTATTTATATACAAATCAGTCCTGAATATATATTTATAAGTGTTTCGGTTAACATAAGGTCATAAAAGTAAATGCATTCATTTAATGACATATAAAATATGAATATGCAGTATATATTATATTATAGAGAGAGAGAGAGGTGCAGGGATGACTTCAAAACATGGAAGACTAGCACTGGGTCCCTTGGGATTTTCCTATGAGGGTTTATAATAGTTTATAATTTACATTATAGAACAAACCGTCAAGGCATCTTCAAGTTATGTTTACAACAGGATTTATTATACTCAAATTGAAAAACCCATTATAAAACCCCATAGGAAAATATCAAGGGAACAAATGGTGAATTAACCTTCAGAGTTTTGACATCATCCCAACACAACCATGTGTGTATCACATTACATGAGTGCATTTACTTTTATGAGCTAATATTAATTGAGAGCTGTTGAAATATTTTTTACTTCTAAAAATTGATTTTGTCACACCACAGGCATTTAAAATCCCTAACTGTTAATGGCAAAATGGTGGATGGATGTTTACTTGAATTGTCGACTTTACCTTTTACCAGTAGAATTATTGGTTTTGTTTGTTTTTTTGTCTTTTTTTTTCAGATACAACTGTCTTTTTCCCTCGATTTGATGGTACCTCTTTCTTGGAGTTGCCGTCTCTGACGTCCCTGTTTCAGCCAGACACTCACTTTACGAGCCATTCCTCTGAGGACAGGAGGACTGTGTTTTTTACAATGAAGAGCAAGACACCTCATGGTACTATTCTCTACAGTGAGTATCTGAGAGCCACCGGAGAATACAGCACATAAAGACCCCGTGAAATCAAAATTGGAGTTGGTATAGTAGCTTTGAGCTCATCTATATGCTGAAATGAATTTTTTGGACTGTCAAAAGGCTACTGGCCATTTTTAAAAGGGAAATGGTTTCAATTTGAGATGTTTCAATTTGAGAAATGCTTATCAAACCACATGGTGCAGGGATGACGTATTTTTGTAGGTCAAAACCGTGGTCCTGGTCAAGACAATCTCCTGAACTCCAAACTAAATGTCAGAATGGGAAAGAAAGGTGATTTAAGCAATTTTGAGCGTGGCATGGTTGTTGGTGCCAGATGGGCCGGTCTGAGTCTTATTTCACAATCTGCTCAGTTACTGGGATTTTCACGCACAACCATTTCTAGGGTTTACAAAGAATGGTGTGAAAAGGGAAAAACATCCAGTATGCGGCAGTCCTGTGGGCGAAAATGCCTTGTTGATGCTAGAGGTCAGAGGAGAATGGGCCGACTGATTCAAGCTGATAGAAGAGCAACTTTGACTGAAATAACCACTCGTTACAACCGAGGTATGCAGCAAAGCATTTGTGGAGCCACAACACGCACAACCTTGAGGCGGATGGGCTACAACAGCAGAAGACCCCACAGGGTATCACTCAGCTCCACTACAAATAGGAAAAAGAGGCTACAATTTGCACAAGCTCACCAAAATTGGACAGTTGAAGACTGGAAAAATGTTGCCTGGTCTGATGAGTCTCGATTTCTGTTGAGACATTCAGATGGTAAAGTCAGAATTTGGCGTAAACAGAATGAGAACATGGATCCATCATGCCTTGTTACCACTGTGCAGGCTGGTGGTGGTGGTGTAATGGTGTGGGGGATGTTTTCTTGGCACACTTTAGGCCCCTTAGTGCCAATTGGGCATCGTTTAAATGCCACAGCCTACCTGAGCATTGTTTCTGACCGTGTCCATCCCTTTATGACCACCATGTACCAGGATAATGCACCATGTCACAAAGCTCGAATCATTTCAAATTGGTTTCTTGAACATGACAATGAGTTCACTGTACTAAAATGGCCCCCACAGTCACCAGATCTCAACCCAATAGAGAATCTTTGGGATGTGGTGGAACGGGAGATCGTGAAATACTCAGACCGGCCCGTCTGGCACCAACAACCATGCCACGCTCAAAATTGCTTAAATCACCTTTCTTTCCCATTCTGACATTCAGTTTGGAGTTCAGGAGATTGTCTTGACCAGGACCACACCCCTAAATGCATTGAAGCAACTGCCATGTGATTGGTTGATTAGATAATTGCATTAATGAGAAATTGAACAGGTGTTCCTATTAATCCTTTAGGTGAGTGTATATATATATATATATATATATATATATATATATATATATATATATATATAATCAATAAGTTATGACGACATGTGTTTTTACAATGCTTTAAATAAGTTAAGCAATTTTCAACTTTTTTATGTTATACAGGATTCAACTCATTTTTTTTAGGTTCGTTTAATGTAATTTAAGTTGAAATGACTTAAACATCCAAGTTGATTGTACTTAAAAATTTAAGGCAGTAACTTTTTTTTACAGTGTAAGGTATGTGGTGAACGCAAGCTCAAGATATTTTCACGTTTTATTCTACAATATAAAATGCATAGTAATATTGTAATTATCTTGTGATGTATTGTTATTTTATTTTTTTCAAAGCTTTTACTTTTCTTGTAAAAGGGGATTAGCTAAATGGGACTACAGAGGTTGTCGGGGACATTAAATGTCATCAGCTGAACAGGTAAACTCGTCTACTCACTAGAAGTAAAAATACGTTGTCCCTATACCATTCTATTATGGGGTCTTTTAATAGCTAAATGTGCTAAAGTGATGCGTGCCTTATAGGTAAGCATTTGTGATTTGAAAAGAGTTTGCAAAATGCTTTTCTAAACCACCTTTACTTCCCTGCAGATGAGATGAGTCCTTTCTTTTTCATTTTCTTGCAGAAATGTATCTAAAACAATTTACCATGGAAACCTTGCTAGGTCTTTAATCATTTCTACACAGACGTCATTATCTGCGCTAATTCTAAACCAGTGACATATTGGTGGTAAATGACATGTCTCTATGGCTACCTGCTCGTTGCTTGCTCAAAGATCAGGGTGAACAGCTGTATATAAATACACATAGCGTATGTTACAATAATAATGTCAGTTTGATTTGAGAGGTAAGTAATTAATTTTGACATCGCATTCATGATATATTTTCCCTGATGTGTCTATTGAATAGCAATCACCTTCAAACGATGCGGAAAGTTTGACTCGATAACTCGCACTCTATCAGTGTGTGTTAATGAATAATTGGCTTCCCAGCCTCCCTCGCTGCGGATTACACACACTGAGTTATGAGACTGTGAATATAACTGGTAAGCCTCAGTGCTAAATTAAAACGCCGGACAGTCGACTGTACCTCTTTATCCAGTAATGAAGTCCTCTCTCAGGACATGTTAATGACATAGCAAATGTCTCTAGGTGAAATCAATCACACCAGTATATGTGCTGTGGGCTGAATTTAAAGTTATGATGGCTGATCCTATTAGCTAATTGGCAAACCCTGCTGGATGATGCTCTTCAATTACTTTGTCCTAAACAAATATGGTCCCTTGGCTGGGCCGAACTCCAAATGAATGAGTATTTGGGGATTTTACCTGTAATTGAGTGAATTTGATTTACATGAATTATAATGTATTAAAATCTTAAGTAGTATCATTATTGGAAAACAAGAATATATTATAAATGGTCCGTTTTGTTCTATCAAACGCTGCCTTGCTGACAAATCTCTGTTGTACACGAGAGTTCAGTTTTTTTCAATCAACTTATTGATGTTATAATAGGCTATAAATATTCACCATGTCCAACACGCTCACTCTCAGTTCGGTACCTTGTAAACACAAATTTGTTTTTAGACTAATTGATTAAAATTCATGTGTGCCCTTACTTCGGGAAGTCAGATAGAGTAAGCCAGTCAGATTAGAGCTTGTCAGATGGAGAAACAACTTTCAGATTAGAGCTTGTCAGATGGAGAAACAACTTTCAGATTAGAGCTTGTCAGATGGAGAAACAACTTTCTAGTTTTCGGAACAGACCGTGGACGATCTGATCATACTTGATGACACCAAATGTACTCTTTCTAGATGTCAAAAATCAAACAGAAAATATTTTAGCGAAGCACCTGAAAAGGCAAAATAAAGAGAAAGGTGTTTGATAAATGGGGCTCTATCTTGCACCCAGCGCAATTGACTTTGAACACCGACGCATGTATCATTCCTATTTTGCACCCGCGCACAGCGGACTTTTCCATCCACAGAAGCACGTCTGTAAATTAGGAAATGAACTTGCGCTCCCGGTGGCGGTTCAGCGCAAAGAGGAGGCGTGTTCCGGCGCAAACGTTCCCTGGTGCTATTTTGCAGGTTTAGAAAACAATTGCGCCACTGACCAGGAAAAACCTAGTCTAAAGTCAGTGGCGCGTTGCGCATGTTATTATATGCTATTTTAAGGGCGCATGCTGGCCATAATCAATGTAGCATGTGCACAACACGCATACACTTTGATTATCTCATCTACACAGAAGCAGCAGTTTTCCTTTTTAGAAAACCATACATTATTACAAGGAAAAATATTAACTCACGAGGGAAATCATTGTTGTGTCCATGAAGATGTGAAAAAATAGGCATAAATCTAGCTTACACATTTACCCAAATTATCATACGCCTGTTTAACCAAAGCTAATTTGGGTGGGTTTCTCCCATCCCCAATGTCACCTCTCTGTGTTTTACGGCCCTGACGAGAACGTCGATCTCCTCGGCTGCTGGTGCGCGCCTGGCAAATCCGCCGTTATAATAGCAATCCGCCATGGAACAAGCGCGCCTGCTCTTAAAGGGAATGTGAGATGTCGCTCTGATTGGTTTATTTCACGTTACGCCCAAACCACACCTAAGAATAATGAAGCTACTTGAGGCCAACCCATTTTAGATTTGCGTCGGGCGCAAGAGTCATTTATCCCGCCGGTATAATAGCAACAGCGCCCAAGACTTACCTGCCACAAAGCGCCCAAGACTTACGCGCCAGAAAGTTACCTGCGTTTCGCGCTTGATACTTGCATTTCAGATCGTTAAAATAGGGCCCATGGACTAATTTTCACAAAATGACAACTGTTTTGCAAACTAGGTGAAAATGGGAAATTTTAATAATTAATCTTAACTTGTTATAATCAAGTATAAATATTTGGATCAGTTAATCTGATTAACTTGATGTAGCTAAATTAATATCACAATCAATTAATCAGTTTGTCCAGAAAACACTCAGTATCGATTATGTATTAATTCTAAGAAAGGGTATTTTTCATGGCTACTGTAAATTCATTCTTTTTTAGCATGTAGCAAGATCAGGAATCGTTTAAGTGACATTAATCTGAAAGCACAATCAGAATCAGGGGTCTTGTGCACAAAGTTTTAACTAAATCACAAACACATAACTAATCTAAACAACCACATACACACAAAGCACACGTTCATAGGAAATGGAAAGTTGAAAGTGGATTAAACCGGGAACATTAAATGAAGCTATGGCGTCATTTAACCACATGAAAAGAACCATCAGCTTCTTATTTCAAAGCATCTCATTAAATGTACGATACTTTCATTTCCAGTTGCAGTTTAAACAGTCTGTTAAGTTTCTGAAGGAGGTTTTGATGGTTCCGTGAGTCTGTGGTGTTGAAGTTGCAATCGATTTCTTCTGCGTTGAATGAAGAAATGATGACAAACTTGCGCAGTAAGTTTGATTCTGTTATGGTCGAGGAAGTTGGGTTTCCGGTCCCACACGCACAACAACCAGGAGAAGAGGGAAGAGAGGGGAGGTCACTGTGAAGTTGGCTTTTTAAGTTTCACAGAGGTCACGCCTCTTGGAGTTTGGCTTGACCAATAGAAAAGGTGCAATTTACCAGAGGGAAAAGATAATTTGTTTGGAAGCTGACTTATTTGCATGTGTAGCTGTATTGGTGTTGATGTAGAAACTATTAGATACTTGTAATACTAATATGTTGCATAGGTATCAACATACGTATAATATACACGATAATTTAGCTCATCAAAATACAAATTCGTAGATATCAAACATGGGGTATGTGAGGTTATTAACTGTTGGTTCTATCATAAAGCATGCAATACACAAAAAAAAAATACAATACAAGAGCAGGGATTAAAGTTCTCCGTCGCTACGACGGAAATCCGTTAATTGCAGCAAGTCTATGACGGATTTCCGTCAATTGCAGGGTTCCAGTCTGCCCTTAAAGTCTTAAATTCACTTTTCATAATTTTAAGGCCGTAAATAGGCTTTCATTTCTCAAATAGTGTAATAAATGTCTTAATTTTAGTTTGAATAGGAAAGACGAAGTGTATTCACCCTGCTGAGGGGGATGTGATCAAAGCCTGGAGTGGAGCAAAAGCACGTTCCTCTCTCCACACTAAGCACTCTGTAATCACTTCGCTCGTAGTCCACTCCGGGTTTTCAATTACAGCTCACGGAAAGTGCATGTCAGGCTACAACTGAGCGCTGAGGTAGATATTTCAGTTACCATGGACATACTTATAATGCAGGTAGGGCGATATATCGATATATTTTTGAAATGCGATATGGAATTAGACCATATCGCATATATCGATATAGTTCAAATTTGCGCTGTAATCCTTGCTCCCCGCGCCCCCGCTCCTCCTATTCCACTCTGCGCGCGTGTTTAGAGCATGTTATGAGAGGCGAATCATGACTAACGTTACTTCAGAAAACCCAGCACAATAGGAACTACCAGGCAGTGACATAAGTGTACGCTGAATTAGTTTTTCACCTCAGAAAAACGGACTGTCTTGTCCTGTCAGTCGTTATCCTGTTCTCGTAGCGCACACTCAATTGCACGCGCAAATGCGGCGGCGCGCGCTGTATCGCCTCACTGATCAAGTGCAAAAGAAACTACGAGCATGCAACGCCGTTACGTTGTAAATTACACGAAATAAAATAAATGCAGGTATGATTTTCATTCTATTCACCAGGAGCAGTTTCCATGTTACATTAACAGTTATTGTTAATATTGTGTCTCCATGGTAACTGTCGTTTCCATATTAACCCCAAAATGCCACTATTTTTCTTTGTGTTATTTTTAATATTTTCAAATGACTGTAGTGGCTCATACCAACATTGTATTAACAAAAACTAGTTTGGGACTGCTATTTAATAGCTTTAGCATAGGCCTAATGTTTATTTATTAGTACTAGTCTTTACTATTAGTCATATTCTTACAATTTATGTTAAGTAAAGGGGAAAAGTACTTGTGTGTGTTAATTTGTTATAATTTGCCTATATATATATATATATATATATATATATATAGCCTATATAGGCAAATTATAACACGTTTACACAAAATTTGTTAACACACACAAGTACTTTTCCCCTAATAAATATATATTACTTATTGCGCCTACTGGCAATATTAAAGCGGTTTAAAACGTCTCCCCTTAAAACGCTATTGGTCTCGACTATTTAAAAAGTTAAAGGAATATGACTTGGCCTAAAAAAAATTCAGTCAGAAGAATTTTTTTCACTTTAATCCCTGCAAGAGACACTATGTAATAATCATACACATACATATCTTGTTGGTTGAGGTTAAATATTACAAATAATTGTGTCTGATATGTCTCAGTCATTGCAACTGTCCGATAAGCAGGACTGTGTGATGTCACAAATTGTGGCTGGGCGCTTTTTGTGGTTCTGCTGAACATTGTGCTCATAATGATTCGATACAGGTTTGAAATATTATCATTCAGTGTGAAGTGCTTCATCAATCATATTATTTTACTGTCACATTTGCAGTCGTCATTGTTCAAAAGTTCCAAGCTTATTTCAAATGACTAAAATGCAGCCCATATTACATCAGTAGCAGCAGTCTTGGCAATCACCTGACATTTAAATAAGCTGATAGGGAGATGAGTCATGTCTATAAATTGTTGGCACTAAAGGCAGAGCTGGATGAAACTGTCATCTTTGAATGAGATTGCTCTTGATGTCAAGTTAGAAAATTCATTTTACTTCCACCC
This sequence comes from Scardinius erythrophthalmus, assembly GCF_964197995.2. Lineage (NCBI taxonomy): Eukaryota > Metazoa > Chordata > Actinopteri > Cypriniformes > Leuciscidae > Scardinius > Scardinius erythrophthalmus. The sequence continues at coordinate 15,544,945 of NC_138241.1, forward strand.
TGTCAGATTAGTCTTGCATATGCAGCTCACCTGACACGGCCAATATGACAGTGTTTATCTCATGTCTCAACCTGTCAGAATCTTCATGAAATTCCTTTTATAGATTAGCCATGTAAAATAAGACAGGGAGCAAGCATTTGGGTCAGCTCTCTCTCGTTCTGACAGATTCATCAATTTAGAGAAGGGAAACTGACTGATTTAATTAGAATGATCTCCCAACCCGGCGTGAATGTGATAAGCAACTTGTTTATTTTTCAGTGGTGAGTGGACTTTTGATCAATGTCAATCTTATCCAGATAATTCCAATTCATACAGTGTGGTCCTAAAGTCATAGACAACTAGTAAAAACGCTTGAATTTTCCATTTTTCTAATTTTAATATTATATTATAAAAATGCATGTTTAATTTCACATTATTACTTGAATATTTACAGAATATTTTTCGTAACTTTTTGTACGTTTTCAAATGTAATTACATACCTATTTTTCTTTTGTGAGTGAACTTTTGATGACTTTGATTTTATCCAAATAATTTAAATTCTTACAGTGTGGTATATTATTGTCATATAAACTCAAAACTTCACAAAACAGAATCTCAGGAACTAGGAGAGCAACCAAAATAAAACGACGTAGAACTGACAACTGAACTGAACCAAACACGGGTTTGAATACACAAGGAGTGATCAAAGAAACGAGACATAGCTGTCATGACTAACGACAAACTCTAAACGTGAACAAACTAACAAATAACGTGACTTAAATTATATTATATTATATTATATTATATTATATTATATTATATTATATTATATTATACAATGTCACAAATGAATTTTTGATTAGTGGCCTACAAATAATACCGAATATTTACTCTTCATGATAAGTTATGTTTGTTGTAACATCTTTTAACACTTTTTACATAAAAATAAATAAATCCTATTGTATTAAAATGTGGTCTCAGTGTTTTGGACCGCAATGTCTCTCTATGAAACTTAAAGAAAAAGGAGCACCACTGGTATCTAATCTGTAATTCAGTTCAGTGTTTTTATATACCTATCACTAAATGAACCCCCTGTGTCCGAGTGTTTTTCCGCTCTTGGATTGTAACACTCAGATGTGTAGGTGTGCACCCCAGTTTAAATTTAAGACATGAAAATATCAGAAGGCAGAAAAATGTTAAGAGTTACACCTGCATCTCATCTGTTCCCTCCCCTCCAAACAAAACCGTCCCACGAGGACCACGTCAGACTCCCGCTGGGCTTCAGTCATCAGCAGACGAGAGGCAGAGCGAATATAGCAGGTGACAGGTACTGACAAGAGGATGCATGCTCCGTTAGACCCAGTACAGGGTAACAGGGCCATTGGGACAATAAGGAGTAATTTGTCATTTCCTTACACCCCCCCCCCTGCCCCATCCCCTTTACATAAAAAAGAGGAAGAAATACAACTGGAGTTGATGCAGTAAGTGTCAAGTGCATCTGCAATCACTGGGGTTGTTGCCAGATATGCCACAGCAAGCAGGAAGCTTGACAATATTGTTGTGACTACTCATGCCCAGATGGGAATAAAATAGGCGCTTATTGATTTAGTTGTGTTACCTTGTGCTTCTGTACGCTGTAAACCTTGATATGCTTACAGTATGTACTTAATCTGTGTACTTATATTTACCACTTATTGTTGGCAGATGTGGCAGGTTTGCAAATAATGAACAAGGAAATTAAAATGTTGAACGTTAATGTATAAATCATAAAATAAAAAATCTAAATGGTCAGACCAAGAGCATGAATGCAAGTGTGATACTGATGCACTTTACAATAAGGTTTCATTAGTTAGTTAACTACTTTTGTTAACATAAACTAAGAGTTAACAATACTTCTACAGCATTCATTACTCTTAGTTAATGTGTATTTCAATATTTACTAATGCATTATTTAAGTCAAATGTTGTAATTATTAACATTAGTTTAATGCTCTGTGAATTAACATGAATAAACAATGAACAGCTGATTTTTTATTTTATGTATTGCTCACTGTTAGTTCATGTTAGTTGATGCATTAACTAATGTTAATAAATGAAACCTTATTGTAAAGTATTACCAATAAAGTTGGACAGTTTCTTTGTCTATTTTTGCTCCTCAAATGAAAATAGTATCAAATGAAGTCTGCAAACTGCAATACTGAGTGAATGATTCATCGACTCACTCATAAAGCCAGTCACATGTTTTGTTATTTTTAATGAATTGGTTGAGCGAATGATTCATTAACTCAAACCTAAACTGTGAGTTTGAACACAATAAATCAGTAAACAACTAAAAATGTAGAAATATTTTCACAAATAAACATAAAAAAAGTAGATTCTTTTTGTATGCAACTTATTTTTTGTTTTGACAATATTTTAAAAGAAACAACCAATCAAACGCTAAACTGCATTTGTTAAATGTCTATGAAATATAACACCAGATAACACAAGTAAAAAAAAAAATTTAAAAAAAGATTGCCATTTATCTGCTTTACAAGGATTTAGAGTTAGAATTTGGTTTGATGCCTTCAAAAAACCATTTATAAAAAACATACTAATTTCGAATGAACTAGCATTTGAGTGACTTTACAGAAAGTCAGAGATTTTGTATGACTTAAACATGGTTTGTAGCCCCAAATTAAAACAGGTCATCGCTAAATTTCATTATGATAGTGAAAAGATTGAAAGCTTTCTAATCTCTTTATATTCCTTTTTCCCTTTCAGCCCGGGAGCAAAATTTCGGAGACCGTTTCCTCCATGTGTTTCTCCAGAATGAAAGACCAGTGGCCAGGCTGGGCTGCAGTGGTTCTCATGTTTTGACCACAGCTGCTCATCTCAGTATCAAGAACGATAGCTTGGTGCCAATTACAGTGAGGTGAGAATGGTTTCATTTATTTTTACACTGCAAAAGATCATTCTGTGAAGATATTAAACCTTTTTTTCTTGTTTAAAGCATTAACCTTGCAAAGTTTTTGTTACAATTTACCAAATATGTAAGGAACATTTTATTTTTTTATTTTATTTATTTTTTGCAGTGCGCCGTCATGAAATTATTTGTACAAGAAATTATTCTTTATTAGCTAATCTGCATTTTACTACTCTAACAGTTTGGATTTAATTGAACACAAAGTTCTTTCATATTACAGCACATTTATTCATGTAGGCTACCATTTCCTACAGCGATTTTGGATTTTCACACTAGCATACTGTGACTTTGATCAGAAGAATTTATATGTGGATTATTATAATCTCTCGCCAAAGAAGCAAAACTAGCAAAAAAAGTTTCCAAAAGTTTTTCATTTGACTTTCATAAAAAAATAGAATATCTGTTTTAATCAAAATCAACCTCTGGGAAATTAAAGTGCCATAGTTGAAAAAACACTCTGAAGTGTTTGGCTTTTCTTGAAGATACGTTCAGAAGTCAATTTAATGCACGTTTCCTATATACCAATTTTATATGCTCCTGCAGTATATCACAGCTACAGGTTTTAATATTGAATGTGTTATAATTTATAAATGGCAGTGGCTCTTTTCTGGGCTCTGTGAATCTCATGCTTAGGACTCATGAGTTTTGACATGTAAATGCTGTGGGAGTCGCATCAAAGCTGCTTTTTTATGTGGCTTACTGCTACATATTAGTCTTTGTTCGTTTCATCACCTAATAATAATGCAAATTAACATTGAGGGAGCCAGTCACCACTTGCACATAATTTAATAATTAATATAATGAAATGAACATATACATATAACCACTCAAATGGAAAATGTATTTTAGGCCACAAACTTGCACTATTACTATTATGATTTCTATATAGTAAAGATGACTGTGCTTGAATATATTGCAGAAGTAATTTGCATAAGAATTCAAAATGCTTAATGTCAAGATGCTGTTAATAGAATTGCAATTATTTACTATTAGCTTAACTACTGTATTAAATAATGCGAGTGGATCATAAAATATTAGAATTAGCTCTTTCAATGTAATGTGTTCATTTAGTGCAATTAATTGTTTTAAAAAAAGATGCATTGAAAACAAATACACAATCGTGCCTTCTCCAATACTGACCTTGACAGAGCATCTTAAAAATGGCACAGTCATGAAAAATAGAGGCAAAAGTCTGCATGTGTTAATACAGTAGGGCAGATTGTTTAAAACAATTGCAGATGGAATACAACAGTCAATATATGTTTTAATGATTGACAGCCCTATTTAGACTTAACCTGACATTAATTGCTTGTCCTCTCAGAAAGTAGAAGTGGTATTGGTAAATGTTTCATGTTTATAAAACTACAGTGTCTACATGTTGTATGCATAATTTTTATGCTTTGCTTTCATTTATTCAATTACATTTTATCTCAGCGCTGGATGCATGTAGTTTAATGAAATCTCTCCAGATGTAATGGTGGTCTCAGTGCACTTAAGCAACATTTTAGTGCATATAATTTTTTAAACTTTAGCTGTAAGACTATTTTAGCCAACGCAGTCCAGTCCTAGGCCATTAGAGTGCTGATTTCACATGCATATTTGATGGGTTTCTTGAACAGCTTTTCTCCCATGGGGGGTGTGTTTAGATGCCAAGCACTTCTAACTTAACAATCCGACAGCCTGTATCAGTTGTCTCTAGATATTCCTGCTGTCTTGTTTGACTCAGCGATCTCATCTCTTAGGGCTTGGAGAAGGTTTCTCTCCTTCTGTCACTCGTCTGAGGAAATACTCCGGCTGATGGAATGGAGATATTGTCAGATGTGCCATCTGCACTTTTCTGAATGTCTGCTTTCTTTGTTCTCTATATTCCACAGAATAAATCATTATTTTGACATTGGCACATACATGTCCAATAAGAATTTAAATGATGTTGTGAGATACTGTAAAGCATGGTGCATATAATCCTTTAGAAATACCTGATTCAAATGATACAAAATGAGAAATTAAATGGGGTCATGACATGAGAAGTCAAATTTCCCTTGATCTTTTGACATATAAGAGGGCTTTTGTACTCTTAAAGCATCCCACAAGTACCATAGCTTAAAACCTCATTATAAAATTTTTATTTTTTTATTTAAATAAGCTCGTTTTGATATTGCGGGATCTGTGACATCACACAGGTAAATATATTTGCATATGACATACGCGAATAGTTCATCATTGCACCATTGGCCCCGCCCACTGGCATTCAGTAGCTTAACGGCTCACATTTGCCTAGACCGGATGAGAGCGTCACGTCAAAAGCAAATAGAACCCATTATAATCACTGACACTGTCTACACTGCATACAGTATACAGAAGTTTCTGACTCCACTTGAGTCTGTCGACAACAGGACAAATGGAAGAGTGAAAGAAAGTTCGCTTTGACGCGTCCAGTTTAAACAGCTCATTTGCATCTCTGTACTGACTTCATAAGGATCCCAGTGGCAAAAACAAGTGGATGGTTTAATGGCATCCCAGAACGCATCTAGGGATTATATGTTTGTTCAGAGAATGTTGTTTTTTCAGCGAGGCACAGTGTAATGGAGAGTTTGCAAAGAGAAACTTTTGTTGAAAGATGAAGCGTTTAACTTTATTGAATCTGAAAGCAGCAGCATCAAAAACCTTAAGTAAATGATTTCATAATGTTTTGTCTGTAAATTACAGTTTTATATGGATCATTTTTTTTAAACACTTGCATACAATATCGAGGGGGCGTTGATACTGTTTTCTATGCAATGGCGTTAGCCAATCATATCAGTGGCTGTTTACTGACAAGCCTTTAAAGGAGCCACCCCGTAAAAACAGATCATTTCAGGCAGAGGGGCAGAATGAGGGTTGAAAATAATTGTCTTTCCTCGTCTGTGTGTGTGTGTGTGTGTCTCCTTTAAAAGCAGCAATGTCCAACTGCAAGTTCGACAGGATAAAAAAATGAAAAACTTGAGCAGCAATTGACACAGCATGGTGTCTGAAGCAGTGAGTGTCTTGAATTGGCCAATATGCACCAGGAACTAAAATCTTTTAAAAGGAGTGCATATTGCCATTTAAATAACATTAAGATAACAGCAAGTTAAAGACATCATTGCAAACAAATGCACATGCACCATGGTGTGCCAACAACTGATGCTGAAGACAATGGGAGAGATTCACCTTTTTAAAGCAAAAGTCTTTTGCATTCTCAATTGAAAAAGAAAATAAAAGGAAATTCTAGAAAAATATTAGAAAATAAAATTCACCCTGTTGTATAGATTTCTTTGTGTGCATATGTGAAATTGACAAATTCCACAAAGTATCAAAAAATACACTTAGAATCAATATGCAGATTAAAAGATTAGCACATTACTGTAATTGAAGTTGCTGCACACAGTAATGTTTTAGCTATATTTACTCTTATATACAAAGCCTAATGTCTTGATCTTTTGGTTGATGATAATCATAATATCCTGATATATCTTCATGTCCATATACAGTAATTCCGCCTCTTGATTTCTGAGGTCATCTCTCAGGGTCTGCTTGAGCCGTGAAGATCTGATGAGATCACGCGTTGCATGGTACTGGATCAAGGTCAGCCATGTGGCACTTCAGCAGAATCTTAATGCAGCTGGAAGAAGCGTGGTACCTTTCATTAGAGGAGAGAGTTTGAATGTCACGTGACTTAATTATTCTTTTTAATTGCCGTAAATGAGTTGGCTTTTTTATGTGTGTGGTGTGTTGCATGAGTTTTGGGGCTATGCGTGTGCATTCATGGCCAAAAGTACATAGACATCCAGTTATAATTAATGGGTTTGGCTATTCTAGATACACCTGTGCAGAAAATCAATCATACAGCTGTGCAATCTCATAGATAAGCATGAGCCATTTTGTTTCAGCTTAACAATCACCTGAGGTGCATCTAGAAATGATTTACTTAGTCTGGTGTGGAAAATCCTGGCTGGCCTGCATAAAGCCCAGACCTGAACCACCTTTGGGATGAATCGGAATGCTGACTGACTCTTGTGTCTGAATGGGACAAAATCCCTGCAGCCGTGTTAGCATCAAGTGTAACGCAAAGGAGGGTTATCTCCATATATTTTTAAATGAAATGCTCCACAATCATATATGAACAAGTCCTCCCTGTGACTTGTTCTCAGATTATCATTTTTATTATCTTAAACCTGTTGTGGCCTAATGATGGGGATTCCCATCATCTCAGGTTTTGCAATGCCTCGGTGTAAAGGGTCACTTGAAAAATCAGGCTCTGGAGAAAGTAATGTGAATCATTGGCCACTGATGATATACCAGAAGACCTGAAGAGCAATACAGGGAGTTTGAGATGCTTAGGTCTGTGTCAACGGTCTGTTTTGCGAATGTTCTTCAGCACTTGAGATGTCAATGTTTATAGATGAGGCCGACAGAATTATAGCAGCTGTTGAAGAATGATTGAAAACCTTGTCAATTGTCTCAGTTAATGGAAACATGTCAAGTTGCGCCATTACTTATGGATTACTTATTCATTTATCATCAAGCTGGATGGTACAAAGCACCAGCAGCAATAAAATTAAATTTGGCATGCCTTTTACAGTTCAACTGCTGAATATGATTTGAATTACATTGGAAAGAAATTGGAACGATGATTTATGTAACCGCTTTAAATAATGCATTTTCCTTCTTTTCAGTTTGAAATACCCACAAACATGTGGTAATTCTTTAAACATTAAATAATACTACTAATCAGTGTTTGAAATCCCACAAGTAGAAATGTTAGTTAAATTTATTACTGTCACAATATTATGGAAGTAAAATAATGTCAAATGTTTTTGAAACAAAAAGCCTGTTGAATTGCACTACTTGAAAAAAAATAGGCATTGCATTAATCATGCTTGCATTTTAATGCATTGTATTTTTAGGGCTTGCATTTTTATGGGCTGAAATTCAGCATGGTTGAATATTTAAGCTGTGAATATTTCAATTAAAAACATTTCAAACACATTTTCATTATTAAAAATTCAATAATCCATATTCACCTTTCATATTTCACTTCCAAAATATTCAAACTGTTTAAAAATACAACCTATAATATTCAACAGGCAATTTTCGGTCCATTTCATTTCGCTTTGCAAAATTCTCTTCCACAAATTCAGTGGTTCAAATTCGACAGTAAATTCAACGGAACTGCAGGAAAAGCAATAGACTACCGAGATACTCTCCATCTGCTGTTAGTCGACCTCACCAGCAGGGGGTGCAAAAGCGCTTGTTGTTGATGAAGACAGAGCAACAGTTAGAGCAAGCCATTCATTCATAAAACTCATTTAACAGCAATGCAAGTGTATTTGTGATTATTATGACGGCGGTTTTATGTTAAATTCAGTGTCTTCACGGTTACTCTCCCTGTGTAGCCTACAAGCATCTTTCTCTACCGTGAACAAGATTATAATGTTATTCCCCGATGCGGATACGCAGATCCAATGTTACATTTTTGAGATTGACATATATTTCTCTTGGTTGTTTAGTTGCCTTAACTTTATATTGTGGCGATGTGCTGCATGTAGGCTATTAGGGTTTCCCTCAATACTTAAGGATTCCCCTGCTGGACATATAAAAGGCTTAATGTATAGCTTAATGGACTAATTACAGTGATATAAAAGACCAAACTCGCAGGCAAGCAGATTGACTCAGAATAACGCGCAAAGTTTAATGCTGAGCGTTTCCCCGGTGATAGACTGGCATTGACGTTGGACATTCGCACATTTAGGGACCGTCTCTAAAGTGTATACTACTTTGGTATACACGTTTCTAACTTCAATAGCATTTGAATAGAACGACTTACAGTCATAAAACCAACTGTAAAGTGTTCATGTAGTGTCAGGCATAATGCGCACCCTTTGGATTTTTGATATTTATTTAAATAAATTAAAGTTTGCTATTGAAGTTAGAAACGTGTATGCCAATGTTTTATGCAACTTTTGAGACGGTCCCTAAATGTGCGAATGTCCAATGTCAAGCCAATTTTACATTTATTAGGCTACATTTAGTCATTTATTTAGCAGACGCTTTTATTCTTTTATTTTTCCAAAGCGATTTACAGTTAAACTAACAATAGGAGGACAACAATATGCAAGTTCTATGACTCTTCCCAGTTTAAGCTAATGCAATACACGTAGGCATAGCCTATTATATATATATATATATACTGTAGAGAGAGAGAGAGAGAGAGAGAAAAGAGAAGAGAAAGTGTTAGTATTGATCAAGTGTTGATTTTATGCCAGTATATCACGAAACGCTCAGCATGAAACTTTGCACGTTACGTTCATATTCTTAGTCCATCTAGCCTATATAGTAGCCTACAGCCTACATCCCAAATAAGGTGCAAGTTTGGTCTTTTATATCTCTGTATTAGTCCATAAACTACGTTAAGCGTCTTGTCCCGACAGAAGGGGAATCCTCGAGTGTGAGGTATATTGAGGGAAACCGATTATAATCCTGTTCATGTAGAGAAAGCTGATGACATGCTACACAGGGAAAGTAACAAGTTATTGAATGAAACTGTGATAAGGTTCAGTTCGTCAATAGTAAGGAAGGAAGAAGACAGGGGTCGGCTGGAGCTGGGACGCACGTTTTATTTACTCTTTTCGTACTTAACAGAAATATGCGCACAGAGCGCGTTCACCATGCACATGCACAGCAATACAAAACAATAACTCAGAATTCTCTTTTAGTCGTCTCTTGCAGGATCAGCGTCTCACGAGGTCCCAGCTCGTCTCTCTCTCTCTCTCTCTGTCACTCTCCGGCTTATATCCGGTCTCTCCACGCCAATTACTGAAATCAGACACAGGTGTTCATCATCTGCACTTGACCTACTTACGCTCCGCTCCGCTCCGTCCTCTCTCTCCCGCTACAGACTCAGCAAAACCACGCCCCCCTCGCCACATACCCCCACCGCCCGACTCAGGCCGGGGAGCCATCCGGTCTGCAGCCTCCCCCCCCCTCCTCCTGGAGAGAAAGTCAGCCACAGCCATCTGTACACCCGGCCTGTGGATCACCTGGAACTTAAAAGGCTGTAAAGCTAGATACCAACGAGTGATCCGCGCGTTGGTATCCTTCATGCGGTGGAGCCACTGCAGGGGAGCGTGGTCCGAACAGAGGGTGAACTCCCGCCCCAGGAGGTAATAGCGAAGGGTGAGAACGGCCCATCTGATGGCCAAACACTCCTTCTCTATGGTGCTGTACATCGTCTCTCTCTTAGAGAGCTTTCGACTGATGTACAGCACCGGCCGCTCTTCACCCTCCACCTCCTGGGACAGGACAGCGCCCAACCCCCTGTCCGACGCGTCTGTCTGTAGGATAAAGGGGAGAGAAAAGTCAGGAGCATTTAAGAGCGGACCGCCACACAGAGCAGCCTTTATCCGGGTGAAAGCCTGCTGACACTGCTCCGTCCACTGGACCCTATCTGGTGCTTCCTTTTTAGTTAAATCAGTCAGCGGGCTGGCAGTGTCCGAAAAATTAGGTACAAACCTCCTATAATAACCTGCCAGCCCCAGGAACTGTCTAACCTCCTTTTTGGTCTTGGGTCTCGGACAGGTCGCAACTGCTGCCGTCTTGTCAATTTGTGGACGCACCTGACCATGACCCAAGTGGAAACCCAGATATTTTACTTCCACCCGCCCAATTGCACACTTCTTCGGATTGGCCGTGAGCCCAGCCCTTCTCAGCGTCTTCAGGACAGCTCGCAAATGCTGCATATGTCGCTGCCAATCACCACTATAGATGATGATATCATCTAGGTATGCAGCGGCATATGCAGCATGCGGCCGGAGAATTCTGTCCATCAGACGCTGAAAGGTGGCCGGAGCCCCGAACAACCCGAACGGAAGGGTAACAAATTGGTGTAATCCGAACGGCGTCGTGAAAGCTGTCTTTTCTTTGGTCATGGGGGACAAGGGGATCTGCCAATAACCCTTAGTTAGGTCCAGTGTCGAATAAAAACGAGCAGTGCCGAGTCGATCAAGCAATTCGTCAACCCTAGGCATTGGATATGCGTCGAATTTCGACACAGCATTCACCTTTCTGTAATCCACACAGAACCGTACTGAGCCGTCCGTTTTAGGCACTAAAACTATCGGGCTCGCCCAGTCACTGTTGGATTCTTCTATTACTCCCATTTCTAACATCGCTTCTAATTCACTCTGAACTACTTTTTTCTTGTGTTCTGGTAATCTATACGGCCGGCTGCGAACAACCACGCCCGGCTCAGTCTCAACGTGGTGCTGAATGAGATTCGTTCGGCCAGGCAGGGGTGAAAACACATCAGCAAAATCTGCTTGTATAGATTTTATATCAGTGAGCTGCGAAGGTGAGAGGTGGTCTCCTCCAGGGGCCAGAGCGAGGGATTGAGATTTTGAACTCACTTCTGGACCGAGATCCTCCTCCCCACTCACTACCGTCGCCAGCATCACTGACTCCGCCTCCGACCATTTTTTAAGCAGGTTGAGGTGATATATTTGATGTGCACCACCCCTATCCGTTCGAACTACCTCATAGTTGAGATCACCAACTCGCCGTGTAACCTCAAAGGGTCCTTGCCACTTTGCGAGTAACTTTGAACTAGAAGTAGGGAGTAATACAAGTACTTTATCCCCCGGTGCGAATTGACGTAGTCTAGCCCCCCTGTTGTACAACCGACTCTGCTTGTCTTGTGCCTGTAACAAATTCTCCATTGAAAGCCGCCCCAAAGTGTGGAGTTTTGTTCTCAGGTCCATGACATATTGAATTTCATTTTTGCTATTAGAAGGTCCGTCCTCCCAAGTTTCTCTAAGGACATCTAACACCCCACGGGGCTGACGTCCATAGAGAAGCTCGAAGGGGGAAAACCCCGTGGAGGCTTGCGGGACCTCCCGTACAGCGAACAAGAGGGGTTCTAACCACTTATCCCAATTTTTGGCGTCCTCCTGTACGAACTTACGAATCATGGATTTCAACGTGCGATTAAACCGTTCGACCAGCCCGTCTGTCTGTGGGTGATAGACACTTGTTCGAATTGATTTAATGCCCAATAATTCGTACAGCTCGCGAATAGTACGTGACATAAACGCCGTGCCCTGATCGGTGAGGATTTCTTTCGGAATCCCCACCCGGGAGATTAATTGAAACAGTGCACTCGCCACACTCTTGGCAGAAATAGTGCGGAGAGGCACTGCCTCAGGATACCGCGTTGCATAATCCACCAGAACTAATGCAAAGCGGTGTCCCCGTGCTGACCGTTCTAATGGCCCGATGAGGTCCATACCAATTCGTTCGAAGGGGACCTGCATTAATGGTAAGGGGCACAATGGTGCTTTTGGGGTGGCCGGTGGATTCACCAACTGACATTCACGACAAGACGCGCACCACCTGCGCACGTTCTCGTGAATGCCCGGCCAAAAGAACCGGGCCATGAGACGGTTTAGTGTAGCCGTTTGTCCTAAATGCCCGGCCATTGGATTACAATGAGCCGCCTGGAAAAGCATTTCCCGACGGCTTCTCGGTATTAATAACTGGGTTGTATCTTGCTTTGTCTGGGCGTCTTGGGTCACCCGATACAACTTATCTTTTAAAATTGAAAAATAAGGATAGGAGAGCGGTTGTTCAGGATGAAGAAGCTGACCGTCGATAGAGCGAACCTGATCAAAGGCATTTTTCAGCGTTTCATCCCGTGACTGCTCCAGGGGAAAATCATCACGCTCAGGGAGGATGTTTCGCTCCAGAGCACTCTGTTCCCCTGAAACAGGCTCCGGAGGTTCCGGTTCAGCCTCCCCCAACTGTGCAACCGCTATACTACCCTTCTCTCTTTTCTCCCAAGCGGCATCCGAACATAAATATCCCAATAATTTATTAAACGAGGGCCAATTAGTACCCAAAATTATCGGATGCCGGAGGTGCGGATTAACTGCCACCTCTACTCTATGCTTTTCTCCCCTGAATTGAATATCCACAGGCAAAATAGGATAACTCACCACTTCCCCGTGCACACACCGAACCTTAACCACGCGGCTATTATCCAATGCCCTAGGTTGCATCAGGCTTTGATGTATGGAGGATTGGTTACATCCTGAATCCACCAGAGCCTGATATGTACCCCCCTTGATACTCACTGGTATTTGGTATAGGCCAGCTTGATCGAGGGCAGCCTGTGGCGCGTCGGGGACCCGGATCAATGTCCCCACCTCCATCACTGGACATCGATCAATAAAATGTCCTGGGTCCCCGCAGCGCCAACAGGCCGGCCCAGACTTTACCGCCGCCCTGGCGGCAGGAAGCGGGTCAAGCGATTGGCGTGGAGAGAGCGGTGATGGAGGGGCCGGGGTGAAGAGTCCCGTGGACGAACTCCCTCCCCTGGGAGGAACTCTGGGGATCGCTGATGGCTCCGTCGGATAACCAGCTCTCCACCGGGGCGCTGGTTTCGGCGGGAGTCCTCCACGGGTCCTGGGAAGGGGAACGGGTTTGGAGGGAGAGAGAGGAGAGGGAGAGAGAGAGAGAGAGAGAGAGGCAGATGGTAGAGGGTCGCCGACCCCTGGGCACGCCACCATTTGGTCCTCCGCCAGCTGGATGGCCTGGTTCAGCGACGTCGGGCGGTGGCACTGGACCCACTGCGCAGTTTTCCTCGGCAGCCTGGCCACGAACTGCTCCAGTACCACACGATCGATCACATCCTCGACGTCGCTACTGTCGGCCATCAACCATTTGCGGCAGGAGTCCCGGAGCTGCTGTGCCATCACGAAGGGTCGGCCGGACTCTTCCAGTGTCAGGGTCCTGAACCGCTGGCGATGCTGCTCCGGCGTCCGACCGACCCGCTGCAGGATGGCACGCTTGAGGTCCTGGTAGACCAGGAGGTTTTGGACTGGCAGTTGGTGTGCGGCTACCTGCGCTTCTCCTGACAGCAGGGGGATCAGCCGCATTGGCCAGTCTCCGGTGGGCCATCCCCGGGCCTCTGCCGACTTCTCAAACAGATCCAAGAAGGCCTCTGGATCATCATGAGGCCCCATCTTGTTGAGCGGCAGAGGAGATGTACTGTCCTTGGGGATGGCCCGAGCCTCCCGGTCTACCCAGCTCCGGAACAGCTCGCGGTCTTCATGCTGGGATCGGAGGAGCGCTTCGAAGCGTTTGTCCTGCTCCTCCTTGATCGCCAGCAGATGTTGGTGTTGCTCCTGATGAAGACCGGCGAGCGACTGGATGATGTCCGCAAATGGTGTACCTGACGGGGACTGCATGGCGGCGGCGATCTTCTTCCTTCCCGGGTTTCGGCACCACTGTGATAAGGTTCAGTTCGTCAATAGTAAGGAAGGAAGAAGACAGGGGTCGGCTGGAGCTGGGACGCACGTTTTATTTACTCTTTTCGTACTTAACAGAAATATGCGCACAGAGCGCGTTCACCATGCACATGCACAGCAATACAAAACAATAACTCAGAATTCTCTTTTAGTCGTCTCTTGCAGGATCAGCGTCTCACGAGGTCCCAGCTCGTCTCTCTCTCTCTCTCTCTGTCACTCTCCGGCTTATATCCGGTCTCTCCACGCCAATTACTGAAATCAGACACAGGTGTTCATCATCTGCACTTGACCTACTTACGCTCCGCTCCGCTCCGTCCTCTCTCTCCCGCTACAGACTCAGCAAAACCACGCCCCCCTCGCCACAGAAACATAAACACAGCTTTTGTGTCTTTATCATCTTTTCCGCATATATATTGACACAGCTCATTTTCATTTTATGAATGAATGGCTTGCTCTAACTGTTGCTCTGTCTTCGTCAACAACAAGCGCTTTTGCACCCCCTGCTGGTGAGGTTGACTAACAGCAGATGGAGAGTATCTCGGTAGTCTATTGCTTTTCCTGCAGTTCCGTTGAATTTACTGTCGAATTTGAACCACTGAATTTGTGGAAGCGAATTTTGCAAAGCGAAATAAAATGGACCGAAAATTGCCTGTTGAATATTATAGGTTGTATTTTTAAACAGTTTGAATATTTTGAAGTGAAATCTGAAAGGTGAATATGGGTTATTGAATTTTTAATAATGAAAATGTGTTTGAAATGTTTTTAATTGAAATATTCACAGCTTAAATATTCAACTATGTTGAATTTCAGCCCATAAAAATGCAAGCCCTAAAAATACAATGCATTAAAATGCAAGCATGATTGATGCAATGCCTATTTTTTTTCAAGTAGTGCAATTCAACAGGCTTTTTATTTCAAAAACATTTGACATTATTTTACTTCCATACAATATTTATTAAATTAACCGTCTATTCATGAACCATGATGGAATAAAAACATAATTTGCCAGAATGTTCATGTTTTTTTTTTTTTTTATAAAATGATAAAATATTTGAAGAAAAAAAAAATGCTGTTGTTATTATTTGAGGGAAAAGTAGCCTATCAGGCTGCATAAACAACATGGCTAATAGACAATATCTGAAATCCTTGTCCTTGTGGTAACATTTTTGAGAAAAACAGCTTATACATCATATGGTGATATAAGTGATGTTTTTTGAAAATGTAAAAATGCAGAAAGTTTGCTGTGATGGGTAGGTTTAGGGGTAGTTTTATTGTAAGTGGATAGAATATACAGTTTGTACAGTATAAACCCTTCATGTCTATGAAAATTTCTCATAAAAAAATGAAAACACTGTGTGTGTGTGTGTGTGTGTGTGTGTGTGTGTGTGTGTGTGTGTGTGTGTGTGTGTGTGTGTGTGTGTGTGTGTGTGTGTAAATAATAAAAAGAATTTACTCAACCCTGTATAAAAGTACAGTTAAAAATCGAAAAATGTTAAATTGCTCTTGGATTTACTTGTGGTTCATTTATCACAATGCAAACGGAAGGTCAAGTTGAGAGCATTGCTTTGTTGGATACAGAATCCCACGCAGTGAGCTCTGCTCTAACTTGAACCATTTCGTCAAATGCAGTAGTTCATCCAGTATTACATTCATGCAGGAACTCTAGTGTACAGAGCACTGTATACTACATAATGCCAAGTAGTAAGAGTATGTATGTGTCTCACTGTACATACTTTATGCATGTAGCCTATTTGATACCAGCCATATAACAGTGTAGTAAAAAAAAAAAAAAAAAAACCCAGTTGATAATAAATGTTGACTATATACTAACTTGGAGCTATCGATTACAAATAACTTCTGTTAGCCACTTGTGTGCAGCTTACAGACTGTATGGTGTTTATTATGTGTGCCTGTTTTAATTTTAGGAGTATTGCAAGTGATTCACTCTATTATGGTGTTCATTTTGTTCTGTTCTATCTTGCCCTTTTGTGTTTACTGGCCCATGATGCACAGTTGTGTTCTGCGTGACACTGTGCCACTGTGACAAGCAAATTTCCCCTCAGGGATCAATACATTTCTATCTTATCTGATCTTACTCAGCTCACATAAATTCACTTCAAGTGACAAGTGGATGAGTCGTCTCGACTGCGCAACATACCACGGCTTCCTCGCTTCAAGAAAAGATGGAAGAATACTTTAGTCCAAAGTTTTTGATCAGTCTTCCTAAACTGCTGATCTAGATTTCAGACATCAAAGCCCGCATCTGAGTTTTAAAGAAGCCTGAAACTTACACCTCATTCTCCCTCTCTCCCATTTCTGGGAATAACATTCTGTTGTGAATGTTTGATGTATTCAATTCACTTGAAGAACAATCTTTTATTCATACGTTGATCTTATTAATTCATACTTTGTGAACACAGTTTGACTGTGCTGTTTCTGAGCAGTTCGGCCCTCCTCTTCTTGTCTCTGCCTGCTGGAGTCTTTCTTTGGCTTTTTTGTCATGTTCTGAATAGATATACGGCAAATAAGCAGTATTCATTGCTGTCGGCTTTTTCTGAACACATACTATTAGCAGTCGACATGCTCTGTACACTGCATGTAAGGTTACCCGTTTAATGTGGTCTGTTGATCTTGCATATATTTTGCTGGAGGCTGTTCAATGTTGAGTTTGCTTCAATCTGGTGTAGTACTGGTCTGTGCAGCAGACAGGTTAAATTAGGTTAAAAGCTTGCGGTGGTGACTTATTGTTTACCCTGCGAGTTCCTCCTAGTCCGTTGCCTGTGCATGTATGTCTGCATATATTGGCAGATGCTTCTGCTGCGATTGTCGTTCAACCAAGTCTGCTGTGTGAGTCATTTCTGTTAACAAAAAGCCAAAGGTCAACAAGTGTGAGCGGCTGCATTACACAGCGTTGTGTCCTGTCCTTTATTACACATGAACTTTTCATTCCCTAGCACATATTATTAAATGTATGCCATTTATTCCTGGGGAACTACTGCTGATTTTCCTTGGAAAAAAAGGTAGAAGTCTTAATGCGGCTGCTCTGTGGATCAATGCATTAGATCTGCAGATATTTTTGCTTCTTTTCCTATTTATTTCCCAGCAACTGCTGAGACCCCATGTTGGTGCTGTATATTTTGTCACCCCAGTTGTTGAATTTGGTTTTTACTTTGTTTATGGTATTTAAGACTATAAAATTATTCTGAATATGAAATACGTCAACAACAAGGAAAGAACGTAGACTCAAACAGAACATTTGGAGGAGCTCATTCCTAAAAAAAAAAAAAAGAAATGCTGCCGTGAAACTTGCTCAACAGTTTCAGGTGGCATCAGGAGGAAGGACATTTTAGAGGGATTTTTTGTAGTGCAAGATGAGTCATTTTTGCTCCATTTTCCTGAAGAGATGGGCCACGCTTCAATTCATGTTGTCCCTACAAGTGTACACTGCTTCCTACACATCTATCTGTAGGAGTCCACTTCATCTATCCATTCATATATATATATATTACCAATTTAACCCAGGTTAACATGCACAGCCTGATTAGGTGCAGGTGGATTGCAGGAACAAACTTGAATGACAATAATAAGAACACTCTTCCGCACACTGTTGACTTGATTTTATTCAGAGCGAACAATGCGTTATAGTACACCCCTCACATTTCAGCAAACATTTTAGTATATCTTTTGTTGCCAGCTATTTTGACAATAATGGCTGTATGTTGAGTTATTTTCAGAGGACAGTAAATATATACTGCTACACATTGACTACTCTAAAATCCAAGTTTCATTTCTATAGTATTGTCCCTTGAGAAGATATACTAAAATGTTTGCTGAAATGTGAGGGGTGTACTCACTTTCGTGAGATACTGTGTGTATATATATATATATATATATATATATATATATATATATATATATATATATATATATATATTAGTCAATAAATCACATCTCATGTGCTTATTTAAAGGGGGGGTGAAATGCTCATTTTCACTCAATCTCCTGTTAATCTTGAGTACCTATAGAGTAGTATTGCATCCTTCATATCTCCAAAAAGTCTTTAGTTTTATTATATTTATAAAAGAAAGATAGGCTGTACCGAGTCTTTCCGGAAAAAAACGAGCGGCTGAAGGCGGGCCGTGTGGGCGGAGCTAAAGCTGTGCTAACGTGCCGAGCTAACAACACACAGAGACATTTGTTCAACAGTTTTACTCACCGTTCCAACGCACGACCGCGAACCTTTATCATTGTGACTGCTCGATCCTTAAGCATTAGACGATCTGCAAATCCGTCGATCTGGGATTTGTTTATAAAACAATCATCGTCGAAATGCAGGGAACAAACAGTCTTGCACAACCTCCGTTGATGCTCTGGAAAAACCAACTCCACCCACGGGTTCCTTAGCGCTGGGTTCTTTGGGAATCTGTGCAGGGTTGTCTTGCCCTGGCAACCAAAAACCCACTTCTTTGGTGACATTGACTTCCCTAAAGCCGAGCATAGTGCTTTGATGGGCGTACTGCTTTCGCTCTCTTCTCTCTCTGGTCTACGGTTGCGCGCGCACCCGCGTACTTCCGGAGAAGTGCCCTTAGGACCCATATAAGGATATTCCGCTACATCTGACGTCACACATGCCCATACTCGAAAAAAACTTTCCGAAACTTGTGACAAACCGGAAGGAGCATTTTTGGAACAGAAATACTCCTTCAAACGTACAATTTAATTTTTGAAACTTTGTCCATGTTTAGCATGGGAATCCAACTCTTTAACAGTGTAAAAAACTCAGTATGCATGAAATAGCATTTTACCCCCCCTTTAACATGCCCAAATGGCCAATGAAGTCCATTTCGCAGGCACTATTGGGCATTGGAACGACTGCAGATTTTTAAAGTCTTCTCACTAAAATCACCATATTTTCAATACAGCTGTTCTTCAAATGTTTCTTTCATGCATGCTTTGAACATATACCAGCTTTCTGAGAGTAATATTTGTGTCTGGCAGGCTGTAAGCATTGTTATTTTTAATCAGGAAAGTAGTCAGACTCCTCTTCTGGAGCAGCGTCTCAAAGCCGTAGGGCGCGCCTGTAATTTGGGTCTGGAAGATCAGCTGGAGACATGACTAAGAACACAGGCTGCCCAAAATAACTGAAGCCATTCGAGTGAGCTTGTTATGCAAAAAAATTGTGTTGACACTTTAATGCAGGAAAGTCAGTGCAGCTGGTTGAGTGAGTCTGAGGGACTGCGCCTGTCTTTATCGGCTCCCTCGGTAGGGGTGATCAAGGGAAGCGTGTTATCTGCCACCGGCCTTTGACGTGTCAGCGTGGCTCTCAAAAAGCATGCATGTGGGAACAAAGCTCTTCAATTCTACATTCATCTTAGGTTGCTTATGATGACACAGTCCGTTTGAGCTATTGATATGTTTTGGAGAATGTGAAAAAAAATTATCAATGAGTGGCAGCAATTGTGACTCTTAATGGCTCTCATTCAGATGAGGAGCAGGAAAAACAAGTCGAAGTGGATGCATGAATGAATGCAAGAACCTGTTTAATAGCGCTTAATCAGTATAAACATATATTTATCTGTACATTATCTGTGAGCCAACAGAGAACTGGGTTGATGGTGCTGAGATTATCTACCATCAAATAGTCGCTTGTTGTTATTGCTGTTCCTGTTGGACTTGCAATGTGGCATGAACTAAAAGTCCTTTCTTATTTCTAGCTTTGTTTTCTCGTCCACTAATAAAAAAACAGCACTGTGTGTGTATATATATATATATATATGTGTGTGTGTGGCTGCAAGGCTGCAGCTTCATGATGTTTTACTGCCATCTGTTGCCAGTACTTCATACATATTTTGTAGTTGGAGCAATAGAGGCTCTGCGATGCTCCGCGTCTTCCAGCATCCATTAGTGAACTGTAGCATGAACTGCAATTATATTCAGCTCTTAGATTTCATAGTTGTTGAACGGCAGCACTTGTGTGATGGCATGATGTTGCATCATGTCTGATTGAGTCAATGTAAACCCTGTGAGCCAATCATTTTAATAGAATATAAAGATAAAAGAAACCACATCTTTTTCAAAATAAGGCTTTTTAGTAGTATAGAGTGCAACAGTGTCACCCCTTTTTTTAGCAGCGCTGGTTCCGAAAGTATTTTTTCCATTAATTTTTCCCATAGGGATTTTTTTTAAAGTCTTTGTTACAAGTCATTAACTAAACCAATCAGAGGACAATAACAACTCCACAAACTTTGATTTGAAACAAAAAAGTATTCGAAAATCGGACAAAAATACAAATGTGCAAGACTGTGTACGTGAGGGAAAGAACTATAATTCTCATGACGCATTGCGAACAGCATAGTCGAATTAAAGAATTAAACGATGGAGAAATATAAAACTCCAATTTTCAAATGTTGATTATATATATATATATATATATATATATATATATATATATATATATATATTGCTTTTTTCAACTCTCTGACCGTAATTTTCTGTAAAGCAACATGGGTAATGTAGTTTTTCACCAGCGTTAAACAATTATTTAAAAAAACAATGAAATAACGCGTGTTGATGTCTTCAACAGAAGCAAATACCATCAACCTCGTAGCTCACAGTAAGGCTGTTTTTAAAGGTTTACAAGTTAGCATTCAAAATTCCTTATGGAGAAAATGAATGGAGTTTTTACTTGCACTCTATAGGTGGAGGAACTAGCAACATAGTAAACAAATGGCAACATGACAAAAACCATATAGAACAACACCTTAGCAACTGCGTGACAACCACCCACAACACCCTATCATTGTGGTGGTCAATTTTGATTTAACTGTCATTTAACGGAATAAATAAATGATACCAAGAAGAAAATGGTGTTTATTTTGGGTTATAAAATTTTTATGAGGCTTATTTTTATGCCTGACACACAGCTGGTCTCAGGCTGGGATACACACATGCAAAAAAGGACTATGCTGTGCTTGTGTACATTGCGGGTACACTCAGTAATTCAAAATTTCCTCTTCAGTTTTGATTGCCCTGCACTGCGTTTTTCAAAAGCATCGTAAGCCTAAGTTGAATCTAGAGACCATTGGTGGCAACCGTTCTACGATCAATTTAAGCTTAAGATGCTTTTGGGAAAGACTGGCCTGGTCACATTATTTGATTTGAATTATGATCTCTCATTTCAAGATTCACAGTTTATTCATGTAATTTCATGCTAAATGTATTTCTGTCCAGTTCTAATAAGTTTGTTCATGGTTTTTAAAATGACCCCCACAAGGAAATTTGGACAGAACATATCAAAATACTTTGATTTGCTACTTGCTATTTCTAATCGCCGGTGGTAATTGTTTTATTGTTTGCCCCTGAACTTGTGTGTTTTCCTTGCTCTGTTTGTTTTTTTGTTCCGTGTTACAATTTGCATATGCCCCTGAGTGCAAAATGAGTCATTAATAGCATATCCCCTGAAAAGTAATTAATTTTTTATTAAATTTTTTTTGTAAAAGGCAAAAAAAAGCACAAATGTGAATATATATATAATTTTATATAGTATTTATTTAAAAAAAAAATATATATATATATATAATTGTATATAATAATATTTATATGTTTTCTTAGCAGTAGAGAGAACAAAACATGTATTTTGTAACATATTGTTTATTTGGAATACACTGCTGTTCAAAAGTATACGGTCATGTTTTTTTTTTGTCAAAGTGTCAGTTGCGTAGCTGTTTATGGAGGGACAGAAATCTCTCAGATTTCATCAAAAATTGCTTCATTTGTGGTCCGAACAAAAGTTTTACGGGAACGTAATGAGGGTGAGTAATAAATGACAGATCAAAAATCTTGCCAACCCAAAACTTTTGAACGGTAGTGTATATACTTTGTGCTTTTTGAGAAATAAACGTTTTCCATTAAAGTAAACGGATAATAAGATCTGACTGAGACTCTCACATGACGGAATTGTGCCCTTTCTCTCTCTGTAAATAACCAGTGTGCTCATTCTGTTCCCTCAGGACTGTATCCACGTGTCCACAAGAGCTCATCAGAAAGAATGACACCAGCGCCCAGTTAGATCATCACAGACAAGCTCAGCCACAGCACTGCACTAGATGTTCCTTTAGATCTTTTTAATATGAGCCTAGAGAAATATTATCTGTCTTTGCCATTTGGTAGCATGTAGCTATTTAAGATTGTGTCATCTGCCGCACTTTATAAAGTGACATTTAAATCTTTTTTTAACATCATATTTGTATTGTCCAGCATAAATGAAGTGTGAGTCTTTGTGAAATCTGTTCTCTCTCTCTCTCTCTCTTTCTCTCTCTCTCTCTCTCTCTCTCTCTCTCTCTCTCTCTCTCTCTCTCTCTCTCTCTCTCTCTCTTTCTCTCTCTCTCTGTTGCGTGTGGTTCACTTTGAATGGACAAACCCCTGTAGATCTCAGTGGGTGCCATTTAACTGCTGTGTCTAGAGAAGAAAGCAGTAACACAGTGAGCTGGGAAACAGTTTAGTTTAAACACAATTGCCCACAATATTGCTTGAAAATAACACGCGATCGTTTGGTTAAAAAGATTGTCCCACCCCCAATCTCACACTTTTTGGTTGAGCCAATGTTATGTCTTCTGTTGTATGGATGATATATAACTTTTGTGTTAAGAAGGTCATATAGATTTGGAGCAACATGAGGTTAAGTAATGACAGCTATGTCATTTTTGTGTGAAAACTGCCCCTTTAACCAAACTGAGATTAATTTAAAGACAACTAATTATTCTTTTTTTACATTTTCAACTGTCTTTAGTTTATAATGTTGCTGTTTGGGCATGAAAAAGGTCTGCAAAGTTACAAAGCACAAAGTCACTCCAAAGGGAGTTATTCTCTTTATCAGTAGTCTTGGGTTTTCTTCCGGAAACGTACTCATCACAATATTCCTCATTTAAAAAATTCCCACGCAAAAAAAAGTGTTCGGTTTTTTTTTTTTTTTTTTACCAAACACACTCAAAGCGGCTGACCAATCATATCACACTGGACCAATCAGAGCACACTGAGCTTTTCAGAAGGAGGGGCTTCACAGAGACAGGAAATAAACAGGGCTGCATTTGCCAAAAGCATTTTAAGCCTATAAGTTGATCGTATAATCATTGCCACCAATGGTCTATAAGATCAACATGGGCTTGCGATGCTTTTGGGAAATGCAGCTTTTGGGGTGTTTTTTGTGTGTTTTTTTACATTCTAGTTAGCCTGGCTAATGTCAGACCTCTTTCTCTTTGAGACGTGGTCTGGGAACCACATGTTCATTTTCTCGTATTTGAGGCGTGGTTTACGAATGCCCAGAGCCTTTTATTGGGCGCTACAAATGTCTATCAAATGCGCCTGTACGTAGCTCATAGCCAATCGTTTCAATTATACCAGATGACGTATGTAGAGCGACAGATATTCAATGAATAAGACGACGATGGGTCAGAGATTTATGTGTACACCAGAGTCCTGCACTGGTCCGATTTTGTAAATCCGCACCCGCCCGTACCCGCAGTGCTTAAAACCGCATCCAACCCTTTTCCGTCAACAGCACTAATTAAAATCTGCACCCGACCCGCTTAAAATAGAACCGACACCCGACCCGCCCTGAAATAAAATCAGTTTAGACTATCACATTATAGACACACTTACAAATACATAAGTTATTACACGACAATTAACACAAGGACAACTTCAGCCGAAGCTGTCAAAAGGCCGGTACATGAAGAACATGGCTAACGTTACCACATAACTGAGTAGCCTTCTCACATTTTACCAATCGAACAGACTACAACACTATATCTGCCACGCAATTTCGTCTAGCCTACATCTGACAATTTTGGGTTCAAACACGCCCTGCACACCACACATACTTAACAGTGTTAAATATGAAAAATACCGTTCGATAGAACTGCTTTGTTACCACAGTTCCTGCGTGCTTCCTCGGCGATGAAGTTCCACACTATCCAACACGAACATGCAGCAAAGCCTTTCACAATATTTTCTTCAGATAGCTCCAAATTTCTCCCACACACTGGACTTTGCTTCAACTCCTCAGCATCCATCTCGACGACTGTAAGCAGATCGCGCGCGCGGTTATGATGATTTTTTAAAAGTGAAAGTAGCCTAGGTGACGTTATAGATCCTGTGTGGGCGTGGCGCGTCGGCACAAATAAAATGATGTGGATTTTAAATTATTTTATCAACTTGAAATACAGTTTCAGTGTTCCTAAAAATATGCATATATTTTTACATCTGTCATGTTGGATCCATAGATAAACAAACTGCTTCGGTGTGTCGCATAGACGTCGTCATCGTCATCGTCTTGCTACTCCCTCCCCGTTCTGTGATTGGTCCCCTTTTTGAGGGGAAAATCTGGTCCATGGTGTCCAGACTGCCTAGCAGCGTGAATAAAACCGCACTGCGCTCAAGGCAGCATGGGGAAACCCAGGCTACATTCTAGTAGACCCCAAAACAAAATCAAGACATTGTAAAAGGGCATAATATAGCCTCTTTAAAATAATCAAATGTTCCTGCATTCGCCTGTATTTGCTACCAATGCTGAAATCATCATATCATATAGGACACATTGAACCTGATGAGAAGTCTCTATAAATGCAAACAGCTGTCCAATGCACCTAAAGTGGTTATCAAGCCATGATTAAAATAATTAGTACTTCATAACATCCCGTTACTTGGACTAATACCAGAATATTAAAGTCAATTGCAGGAGCCTTGGCAAACAATCAAATCAGCTCATGTCCTTATGTTCAGGATTCATCAGAAATACTGGTTCGGTGCCAGGGCTGTCAGTCACATTGAATTTCCTTCTCGTAGTCCCAATCGGGCATTAATTTGTCAATCTGTATGCAGAGCGACTCTCATAACTTCCCCAGTGTTGTAATTAGTGCTACCTGAAGTTGTAGGGCTTTGATTGCCTTCAGGGAGGTGTCCTGCAAGGCGGTTTCAAATTAGCATGAGGGCAATCGCCCTGATTGCTCGCATCTGGTCATTAAAGGAGAGGGGACTTTTCTCCCCCTCTTGCCCTGAACCCAACATGTACTGAAATCAAAAGCTGATGCTTGAATAAGCAAGTCTCAAGTTTTTCATGTGCCTGAAAGAACTGGTTGGACAACGAGAAAATCCATGCCTTTTGCTAATTACATGTATTTTTCAGTTAGGATATTGTTTTTTACAGAATAACTGTTGGATCACTTCAAGCCACAGTTGAAAGCTTTGTGGGGGAGATTGCTGAGACACCTTTTACTGTTGCATTAGGTTCCTGAAATTGATTATTTTTCAGCCCGTGAGCAGGGAGGAGCTGTCTTTTGACATTTTGAGATGATTGAGAAGATATATTGCTTGAGTAGTAAATGAGTAATGGATACAGAACACAAGCCTGGAAGATGAATATTTTTACTATGTATGAAGGAGTTTGAGATTTCCGTAGAGTGGCCTAGTAGTAGCCCAGAACTCCCCTCACCAATTTGTGTAGTTTTTATGCTTAAATGGATTTATTGTGAATGCTGCATGATCTAATGAGATTTTCCTTCCTTCCTCCCATGGCCCGTTTCTGTCTTACTCTCTCATTCTTGATCTGTATTCCCTCCTCTCTGTCTCTCTCTTTTAGATATGCATTTCCATCTCGTGACAAGGGTCGGCTCTGTATCATTGAAATAGCTGTTGATAATGGAACTGCTAATCGGCAGCAGAAATACATGGATGAGCCTGTGTCAGAGGTAAACCTGCTTCTACACATTCAATCATTTGAATGACTGTATCAGTCTATATTTTATCTATGGATTATCTGATTTACTTTAACCATTCTACTGTCATTTTTACCACTTTGTTATTGCAGTATAGTTTTTTTTTTATTATAAATGGATGGATGGATGGATGGATGGTCGGTTGAATGGACGGACGGATGGTCGGATGGATGGATGGATGGATGGATGGACGGATGGATAGTCGGACGGATGGATGGATGGATGGATGGATGGATGGATGGATAGATAGTCGGACGGATGGATGGATAGTCGGACGGATGGATGGATGGATGGATGGATGGATGGATGGATGGATGGATGGATAGTCGGACGGATGGATGGATGGATGGATGGATAGTCGGACGGATGGATGGATGGATGGATGGATGGATGGATGGATGGATGGATGGATGGATGGATGGATGGATGGATGGATGGATGGATGGATGGATAGTCGGACGGACGGATGGATGGATGGATAGAGGATGGATGAATAGACAGACAGTTAGTGAGTGTATGTGCAGTCATGTTGGTTATTATGCCATTATTTTTGTAAAGAAGACACCTCAGTCTTTTTGAGAGCTGGTGTAATAATATTTCTTCAAAAAATAAGAAGTTTGATTATTCACGTTAAATAATTGGTTCATGTTTGCTTCCTAATTGATGAGAACCTCAGAGAGAGCTGTGCTGTAATAATCAGACATTTTCAAAAGACTATAAATCTTAATCAGAATATAATGGCTTCACAAATCCATTTATAGAGCTTCATAAACAAAAAAAAGACTCCAGGCTTTATTAAGAACTGTTGTTTGTGGAAATGTATGTAAAATTGGCAAACTTTGAATGTTGAATTTGAAAAGCCTAGTTTAAAAGTTTAAGGTTAGTTTTATGTCTGAAGGTTATATAGTCCTTGTGTAGTTTAAATACATAGACAGTTTGAAATGTTGTTTGAAAGCTATATAGGCCTTAAGTATAGGAAAAATTAAGCAAAAAAAGCAATAGGAAATTAAAATGTCTGTCTTAGGTTTTTTCTTCTACATTTTATAATATGTTAAAATAAAAACATTTATTTTAAATTGTAAACATTTTGATAATATCACATTTTACTTTATTTTTGATCAATTAAATTCAGCCTGGGTGAGCATAAGAGACTTCTTTCATAAAGTGTTTTGAGAAGTTTTGAACAATATTGTACACTAAAAAAAAAAAAGTGGTGTTTGGTTACTTTTTTCTCAGAAATTGCTAGTAAAATTCACAAATAATAAGTCTTTTCAAGTCGTTTCAATTTCAAGACTGAAATAGTATTTTACAACATACTTCAGTAATCTTTGTTTTATTTGCTACTTTGAATTTATTTACAGAGCACTTTAGAGCACAGGCTAATCTAACATGATTATCTTTAGCTAGATAAAATCATCATTATTGTTAACATATGTCTCGATTCTTCCTCCCAACACTCAGGTGGTGTTTGGCCCCGTGTTTCTTGGTGGCGTTCCATCCCTCTCAGAGCTGCACCACAACAGTGGGAATGTCTCTGGATTCATCGGCTGCATACGTGAACTGCAGATGGGCTCCAAAGAGCTGCATGTGGTGAGGGAAGCAATCAGAGGCCAAAATATTCTCAACTGTGACGCCACGGTTTGCCAGCATCAACCCTGCCGCAATGGAGGAACCTGTCTCAGGTACGATTTCACTTATCTCTTTTTTGAAACTCTATTGGAGGTAGAACCATCTCAACTTTCAATGGCTACATTCTGCGAAAAGTGTTTTCAAAGTGTCTGTTAAAACAATATTCAGATGAAAATGACTGTAATTGGATGTTTCTAAATAAAGGACTGGTGAGTGGTAGACAACGTGACCGGAGGAGTTCCTCACTGTACGTGCAGATGTCATACTCATCAATCAGCATTCTTTCACAAGCATCTCTTAAGCTTTCAATATTTGGCATACATGCAATTTTCTACTAAATTTTGTGCTTTTGCCAGGGCGCAGAGTTTGTAAATATTGTCAATGATATGCGGATGCTGTGAAGATGCTCACTTGAGTTTTAAATAGTGGTAATCAGAGGCTTGATTGCAGGGACGGGAGTGATGTGTGAATGTGCTTTTTGTTAAACCACAGGCAGCGTTTTTGTGTTGCCTAGAACCAATAGTTTACAATTGCACCATTTTTGAGTTTTATATTTACTTTTCTATGTTAAAAGCATGTTTTGATTAGGGTGGGAATCTTTAAGCTTGTCACGATTTTGTTAGATTCCGTTAGTCATGATCTGATTCAAAAATGATGATTTCCAATCAGCAACTGTCAACATAGGTGGCAAATCTTTTGTATTTTAAGGTTGACCCTAGACTTGCTGCAGTAGTCGGTGTTCCTACAACAGATCCTACAATTATTAACTGAATATGCCTACACAGAGTACACATGATCGCAAACTCAAAAGCGAAGTGAAAAGCGAGCATCAGAGGTGGACGAAGTACACAACTTCCTTACTTGAGTGAAAGTACAGATACTACTGGTCAAATATTACTCCGTTACAAGTAAAAGTTGTAAAGACCTATTTTTACTTAAGTAAAAGTACAGAAGTACTCATTTTTAAAAGTACTTAAGTATCAAAAGTAAAAAGTAAATGTCAATGCATTGTTTTATTATTGTTGCATTGTTGTATGTAATACTTACAGTATGCCTCTGAATCTATGCCTGCATACCTACCCTGATGTCAATATCAAATTTATTTCTAGAACACAGTTCCAGTAGCGGGATTGAATAAGTGCACTCAATAATGTCCACAATGGTTTCGGACACCCAAATGGCTGTTCCCTCAAATAAGTGCCCTATTTAAAGTTTTTTGGCTTTAAGTATGAATATGTTAGCCTTTACTGTTATCTATAAGCTAGTGTGCTCCAAAAAAGTGACAAAATTCGCATTTAGAAAACCAAACCCAACGTTAAAAATGAAAATCAGGTTTATGTCAGAATCCAATGTCAGAATGACATTGATCTCCAACGTTGGACAGACGTTGTATTGTGGTTGAAAATGAAAATCGGGTTGACGTCAGAAACCAACATCAGTCGGGTTCTGACGTCAACCCGACTTTTATTTTCAATCAATATCCAACGTCAATCTGACATCGGGTTCTGATGTCAATCGGATGCAGGGTTCTGACGTCAACCCGACTTTCATTTCCAACCAAAATGCAACCCCTGCAACCAAAATCATCCACTGACTGATGTTACTTTCTACTCAAGGACCTTGACAGATTTGTAGTGGAGTAAAAAGTACGATATTTGTCTTTCAAATGTAGTGATGTTAAAGTAAAAAGTTTCCAGAAAAAATAATACTCAAGTAAAGGACAGATACTCAAAAAGTGCACTTAAGTACAGTACTCAAGTAAATGTACTTTGTTACTGTCCACCTCTGGCGAGCATGAATTCAAAAGCGATTTCTGTATAGTAAAGATGTATAGTAACGTAGCATTTGAAGTGCATTTTTAGTATCATGGTGTACTGGTGCTAAAAAGTATTGTGGTACTAAAATTTATTTTGGTACAATATAATAATTTTGCAAATGTCTGTATGATCACAATAACAATGTGCTTCTCTTCTGTAGTCTGTGATTTGAAGCGTAAAAACACAACACATGACCACTAAAGAGATTTATTTAATTTTTTTTAAGTTTCATCTGATGAGATATTTATTACAAATCCATGTAAATGTCATTGTTGAAAGTGCCTTTGGCTCAGCTGATGGCGTGCTTGACCATAGCAACTCGAGCACAGACACAGAACGCGCGCGTTCAGGGACTCTGTCTGACAGCCGTGGAACGGTTTTCCTAAAGGACTACAGAGAACTGGATCTGAATTTAAACCTAAACACTTCCAAACACTGAGATAAGGTGCCATTTACCCTTGTTGTGTACAAACCTGATTCATTCCTTATATACTGTATAAACAGAAAATAATATTACAATACATGGAGGACTTTTGTTTGGAATAATGAATAAAGTAAATGATAAATGGACTGCATTTATATAGCGCTTTCAACAGACCCATGGCCACCAAAGCGCTTTACATATTGCCTCACATTCACCCATTCATACACCGACGGCGGTGTCAGCCATGCAAGGCGCCATCCAGCTCGTCGGGAGCAGCTGGGGTTAGGTGTCTTGCTCCATGGACACCTCGACACTTGGTCAGGTGGAACCGGGGATTGAACCACCAACCTTCCAGTTTGTAGGCAACCTACATGAGCCACTGCCGCCCCTGGGGGAAAGCTGGAATACACTACACAACTTTTAAAATTGGAAAAGATTTCAAAACTCTAGGCATCATACGACTTTGTAAATGGTTAGAGAGAAAAACTTGTCAATCTACAATGACACACACTTTCAGACTAAAGTCATTCTAAACACAACAAACTTGCATGTGCTTCGATGCTAGCAGATGCATGATGAATGAAAACAATGTGTTCTAAAATCGTTGCATAATATCATGTTTGATAATCTCCGACTGGATGGAATCAAAGTCTGAAGCTAAAAATTGAGTCTGTGCCCAGCGACAGGACCCCCAATGATGATCTCAATCCCCAAGCGATGATCTATAAATGATGATGATCATGATGATGATTATTACTATCATCCTTATTGGGCTACTTCTAGAAATAAATAAATATTACAATTTATTTGCCCCGCAATGGTTTCATAGCACATCATCGCATAACCGACTCACTGAGATGCTAATAAAAGTACTTCTCTTTTCATTTTTTTAAGATAATAATTTATGCCATATCAGAACATGATGTAGATTCAGCTCTTGATGTTGCTGATGTTTTATATAGATGTTCTAGTTTAAACATTTAGGCTTGTATATAGTGGCGTCCTTATTTCTCGTTCTAAACTCATCTCGGAAAAGTCTGTTTCACTGAAGCGCTCTGTGAATATTGACTTTTATATATAACCAACGTGGGGCATTAGCCCCATCACTGACCTTTGTGATGAGCCATTGAGCAGTCCAGACTCGACATTTGGTTTGTGTGTGAATGGTCTTTTTCTGTGGTGATGACTGTCCTTTCTTTTATTTTCTCCTCCAGTTTTCCTGTAAACAAATCAGTGGAGTATTCTCTTTGATCACATGGGCTTCTTTTGATATGCTGGTTAGATGTCTTGTACGTAATCATTCATTTTTAGTTTGAAAGGCAGCTGCTTTTATTTTCATTTGCAAAGTCACATGCACAGTACTCAGCCCCTGCGTCGAGATCGAAATAACAGTCCACGTTTATTTTAAAAGGGTAAAACTAGCTGCACTCGTGTGAGGCAGAAAATTGTCCTGGAAGATGTCCTAATGGTAATCCCAGTTAGCTGAGGCGAGTGAAGGGAGCATGTTGACAAAGAATAGGCTTTTTCTCCAAGCCAGCAGCTGACGTTAGCAGGCTAGTTTTTCTCAACAGATGGTACTTAAACATATCCCCGCTTTCCTTGCATTTGCGTCTGCTCAGAGTCATTTCTCTCTCTGTTGTCATCTCACAAAACTGTATTTCACCTCAGATGTCCTCATCCGTTTTCTCTCTCATCTATTTAAAGTTTCAGAAAACGTATATGACTGTAGATATGAGCCTAATGTGTGCATTCAAAGTACCTGGCTTCCTGTTGTAAGTCTCCTTACTAGTGTTGAGTTCTGACAGTGATTCATGGCTTTAACGGTTGTAATCCTTTGACTTTGAGACAGATTCTCCCCACCTCCACCGGGTAACGGCTAGAGCATGTGGAGGGCAGGAGCGAACAGCTGTACATCAGCCGTTCATTTCATTCCCGTAAAACGACATCATTCACCTCGCTGTCGAGCTGAGCACTAAACTCTTTTACTGAGTGTGTCACGCCCGCCCAAGTGTATAATCGAGTGCTTGGCCCACTAAACAGGCAATCCAGCACGTTTGGAGGACCGGCCTCTCCATTTTGGGTCTCCGGTGAGCCGTGGCCTCATGTCGCGTTTACAGATCTTTGAATTTAAAATGCTGTCTTTGGTCAGTACTGTTAAAATATCTGGCTTTTCATTGCTTTATTAATACTATCAAATGACTGGTTACACTAAAAGCAAACTGGAAGTCAGAGTCTCTTTTTGTCTGCTTCTCTGGATGCACCCTTATTTAAACAGACACGGAGAACACTTACCATGTTAAATTATTCATACATGTTTGCTTCCAGAAGCTCACTTTAGTTGCAGCCGAAATGGTCAGTAGTGATGGTAGCTTATTACATCTGCTGGGAGACGTGTGCGTCAGGACTCAGTTTAGTGGAGATGTGTTTAGCCGCGTTTTCAGAACATTATATTTTTAATGGTTTTCGTCTTTCTGTTGCTTTGTAGCATTGACCTCTGGTTCACTTTCATTCTAACCAAACACAGACAAATGTTCTTGGTTTTAAGTCTCTTGACTGCCTTACATAATGCCCATTGGTCAAATAAGCATCTTTATATAACTGAATGCAGGATGACCTCTGTGAACCATATTAGCAACAGTATCTTTCTAAGAGCTATACCAAGTATGATACCAGGGTCAAATAAACAAATTTAGTATATTATCTGGATATTCTGCACACTGTATTTTCATATGCTGTATGTGTGTGTGCGTGCATGTGTGCGTACACCACTGTTCAAAGGTTTTTTTTCTAAAATGTAATACTTTTATTCAGCAAGGACACATTGATCAATAGAGGCATGTATAAAGTTACAAAATATTTGTGTACTTTCTATTTATCCAAGAACCCTTAAAAAAATATTTCCACAAAAACTTAGTTTTTTCCAATGGCTAACACATTAAAATGACATGCACAGCACAATTATTAAAATTGACACAGAGCAAAACCAATGGCAATTCAAAATGGCACTTTTTAAATGCACTGAAAACGGTTCTCTGCATAAGACACAACAATCTGACATAAAGTCACATGTTTGCCATTTCAAAACACTGCCATTCAAAATGACACTACATGAGCTAATTGGCCAATACATGTGCCACCTGGCCAAACACCTCAATGGTTAAAGCTATAGTAGGTAATGTTGGAGAGCTAGCCAGATTTGAAAGTGGCACCTCTTCTAAGCTCCGTCCCCTCCTGTCAGTGCTCCGTCCAAAGCTACGCCCCCCCACAAACATGAACGCGCATCCACATTTGGAGTCAGTCTCTTTGGATAAAAGCGTCTGCTAAATTAAATGTAAAAATTTAACGTTTTGTTTTGTTACTATCACTGGCAAACGTGAATTTTATGTTTTTATAAATCTTCGTTATTTTGGTTGTTAGAGCTTCCACGACGAGAGCATTGGATCTGACCCAACGTACAGTCCGCAGCTACGTTGCCTAACGTAACATATATCATGGAAATAACAAATCCCCCCGAAGCAAAACAAATAATTACCTATCCAGCAGAAAGACCGCAACCTCGGCATCGCTTTTTAGGCCCTTCAGCTTCCTTAGTTGTCTCCACAGTTCAAATGCTGAACCAATGTTGACCCGAGTTTGTCCTCTGGCTTTATCAAGTGCCAGTTTCGTTGCAGCCTTTTCTGCCTCAGACTTTCATTTTTTAGCCTTTTTGTCATGGCGAGTAGTTACAAGCAAAGCTGGTATTGGTAGTTTTGGCTGCATTTTATCTGCCATTGTGCCGCAAACTCCTGCTTAGTCGGTGTAGTGAGCTAAATGTTTCCGGAAACGGTCACATGTTATTAGTGCACGTAGGGCTGTGCACGCAGTGGTGCTCGGGCACGAGACACGAAGGCATCTGATTGGTTCTTTACATTTGCACCGAATGGCAGTGATTGGTCAGAGTTTTTACTGTCCTACAGCTGCTACAGAGGTCAGATTGAACAATCTGAAGAATTTTTTACAATTTGAACTATTTTAGTATTATGGCAAAGCATGCTAAAGATGAGAGTGCTTTTCATTATGCCCAACAGTGTATAGTTGGTTAGACAAAAATCTGGTAATATAAATGGTATGTGTGCCATTTCGTGCAAAAGTTTGATTTTGATAATATGTAGTTTTAGTTGCAGTGCTTCATTTTGTAGGATATATTAGTTATTTTGCAGTTTGGGTGTGTGGTTTTGTGAATTGTGTTAAGTATTTTGATAAAACCAGCCTAGTTTGCAAAATTGTGTGTTAGCAACTGGAAAAAACTGTAAGCACAACTGATTTCAACATTGATAATAAGGTTCAATAATACGATAACAATGTTTCTTAAGCACCAAATCGGCATATTAGAATAATTTCTGAAGAGTCATGTGACGCTGAAGACGTAAAGGTTATAAATAGCTTTGCCATTACGGAATAAATTACTTGTTAAAAAATATTTCACAATATTACTGGTTTACTGTTCAAATAAAGGCCTGGTGAGCTAAGAGACTTCTTTCACCCCAGGCATTTGAACTGTGTGTGTGTGTGTGTGTGTGTGTGTGTGTGTGTGTGTGTGTGTGTGTGTGTGTGTGTGTGTGTGTGTGTGTGTGTGTGTGTGTGTGTGTGTGTGTGTGTGTGTGTGTGTGTGTGTGTGTGTGTGTGTGTGTGTGTGTGTGTGTGTGTGTGTGTGTGTGTGTGTGTGTGTGTGTGTGTGTGTGTACTGTATATACAGTGACTTGCGAAAGTATTCAAAACCCTTCTTTTTTTTCACATATTATGTTGCTGCCTTATGTTAAACTACTTTAAATTACTTTTCTCACATTAATATCCACTCCATACACCACAATGACAAAACAAAAAACTGATTTATGATGACTGCAAATTTATTAAAAATAAAAAAACTGAAATTATTACATTGCTTAAAGCTGCAGTAGGGAGTTTTTAGAAAACATTGACTTAGCCTGAAAATTTGAACAAGCACAACTTGCAGGTCACTCCCCCTTGCTCTCTGCTGCGCTACAGCCCTCCCTCCACAGCTCCTCCCCCACAACGGAGCCTGCCGTGAACGCGCAGGCTAGTAAGCAGGGCCACCGATGACGGTGGATAAACAGTTATGGCACATTCACTGGTAGGGACGAAACATCAACAATATGCTTTACATTGACTATGGCCTGCCCATACTTTGACTACAAACCTTGTCCTCAAATTATTACGTATTTTGCAATACATGTAATGTAACTTTATAACGTTGCACTCTTTCTATAAGTTATAAATAGCTAGCAAGATAATATAACGGTAACTAACATTACAGTATGTTAGTAATTATCCTAGCGATATATAATGCTAAATAAGGTTTGCTAGTACATTATTTCAGCAACATGACAAGCCAGTGAATTAGCAGGTTTCAATTGTTGCTTTGCACAGTGCGTGACATTTTATCTGTATGTTATGCGGCCAGAGTCAATGGGCTCCGATGGGCTTGTTTATCGTCATTGGTCTTTTTCCGTTTACCTGTCTTTGTTGTATGAGCAGGTGCCACTCGAGAAATTGGCAGTTTTGGTTGTTTGTCCGCCATTAGCACAGCTGCGGCACACCGAAAAACCTTGATTTTGAACGACGGTACGCGCTGTGCAAGAGCACGTACACGAGCTTGATTGACACTGCTAAGACACTCCTCCTGGCTCTGATTGGTTGTTTCTGACCGGGAGCGGTGTATTTCTGCAAATGGCAATAGGACCACTGGGAGGAGCCAGAGGAGCTTGATTTTTTTTACAGATTATCTGTCTCATATTCTACTGTCAAGGACATAATGAAAGTTTTAACAAATATGTAAAAAATACATTTTTACAAAAGTTACCTGCAGCTTTAAGTATTCATACCCTTTTCTGAGACACTTGAAATTTAGCTCAGGAGCATTTCAATTTCTCTTGTAGATGATACTACACTTTGAGTGGAGTTAACCTGTGACAAATTCAGTTGAATGGGTATGATTTGGAAAGACACACACCTCTCAAAAAAAGGTCTAACAGCTAAAAATGTATATCAGAGCAAAAACCAAGCCATGAGGTCAAAAGACCTGCCTGTAGAGCTCAGAGACAGGATTGTGTCAAGACACAGATCTGGGGAAGGCTACAAAAACATTCTGCTGAATTGAAGGTTCACGTAAGCATGTAGCCTCCATTATCCTTAATAGAAGAAGATTGTAGCAAGTCAAGTCATTTATATAGCGCTTTTAACAATGTAGATTGTTTCAAAGCAGCTTTACAGAGATAAGCGTATAATTTAAGGTAACAGAGATTGTTTTGGCTTTATAGCGGTTCTTTAATAAAGTTATTTTCCAGCTAAAGTTAGTTTTGATTGATTCGCTTCCTTCGCAACGATCATTCGTTATTAAATTTGGGGCCGCTAAGACGACACCATTCTCTCTACACAGACTTTAAACACGAACCTGTGAGAAACGCTGATGGCGGTCACATGCGCATTAAGAATTGGTTCTATAGTTACGTGCGTTTGAATATGTGCGCAGGTTTGGAATTCCCTACAAACCAAGCCTAAACAAAGTACTGGCGTTTCCTTATAATTTTTGATGCAGAATTTTATTTTATTTTATCAATTCGGGGTAGGTACGTGAATTGAGTTTCCCGACAACGCTTTATCTGTAGAGTGGTAAAGGGTTCCTCCATAGGGAGAGACTAGTTGGCACTTAAGCACTGCGTTGGACAACAACCAGGACACTTCCTAGAGCTTGCCTAACTGAGCACTCAGTGGAGAAGGGCCTTGGTTAGAGTGGTGACCAACAAGCTGATGGTCACACTGGTTGAGCTCCATGATCCTCCAACTGTATGGTATCATAGTCCAAAATCTGCAGGCTGGCGCAACCCTTTCCACTACTATTGTTGACTGCAAATCGGGGCAAGTCATACCTAAAAAGGCTTGAGGCTGCTATACTTCGTTAAGGGTTTCAATACTTATGCAATGTACTTATTTCAGTTTTTTTCTTATTAATAAATTTGCAAAGTTGTCACAGATCTGTTTTTTTTGTTTGTTTGTTTTTTTGTGCTGTCATTGTGGTGTATGGAGTGTAGATTGGTGTGAAAAAAGTCATTTAAAGTAGTTTAACCTAAGGCAGCAACATAGCAAGATGTGAAAATAATTGAAGGGGTTTTAATACTTTCGCAAGGGACTGTATATGTACGTTTTTCCAGACATGAAAGGCTGTTAATTAAATAGTGAATCGTGAATGTTTAGAGAGTGCACTAGCATAGTTGATGGTCTCAAAGCAAACATGGACTAAAAGCCCAAAAAATTTACATTTTATGTGTAAATGTGTATATGTGCTGAATATTTATTTATTTACAGTTTATGGTCTCAAAGTTAATAGACTAAAAGCCTGAAATCTTTTTTTTCTCTCTTATTTTAAAGATAAAGTGTCATGATCAAAATACAGAATATGTCATTGCAATGTCAAGACTCTCTTTGAAGAGTGGTAAACACATCTCCTGTGATCATACACAGTTGGCTACGTACGGGGCTCACCATATGCAGCCGACACCTGAGTGTTCCTCCTGACTGTTCCCTGCGTCAGTCAGAGTTTGCATGGCTGGTGAAGGGCAATCAGTCACAGAAACAGATGTGTTTGCATGTTCTACATAATGCGGGGCAATAATCTCGCAGTCTGCCGCGGCATTACCCCCTGCTGTCCTGAAAGGCAGTGACAAACCATTCTCTGTCTTTCCCTGGGAACGGTGCAAAGAGCGCCTGTATACAAACCAGGTCACTTGATTAGTGACTCAGATTTATGAGTGGGAAGGTTACATGTCCTATCCAGTGTTATCTGCATAAATGCAATTATTTTTGTAACGTTATAAGCGTGCCATTTTTATTTGAAATTCGATTTCTCCCTGCATAGATATTCCTTCAAATCTTTTCATGCCCACGTTTTTAGAATATTGTTGTGTGTGTCTATGTATCAGTCACTCTTGCACTGGTTCTAAATCCCAGTGACAGAATGTAAATATTTCATTTCAGCTGTGCTGCAGCTCAAAACACATTATTAATTTATAGATTTGAAACTCCTCCAATGCTTCCTGTATCTGATATTATACCTTTGAAAACGGTCTACATCTTCCGGCAGCTTATGAAGTTCTTGTCTGAATATTGCTTATCATGCTGGCCCACCCTCTACCCCTCGCTTGAGGATAAAGCCTGGAATTAAAAAAGTTCCGTTTGCGGAATTGCACCTCGGCAGTCATCCTTTAGCTGGGGCGTTTCTAATAATTCGCTTACAGTGAGGATAGATCAACATCAGCAGAATGTGAGTCTGCTTTTGTAGATGGCCTTCAGGCCCAGTTAT
This sequence comes from Scardinius erythrophthalmus, assembly GCF_964197995.2. NCBI lineage: Eukaryota > Metazoa > Chordata > Actinopteri > Cypriniformes > Leuciscidae > Scardinius > Scardinius erythrophthalmus. Next base: position 15,583,206 of record NC_138241.1, read on the forward strand.
TCGCTTATTTAAATGAATCTGTGATTCACTCAATACTTTTTTGTTTATGTACTCTTCTTCAGCCCCGACACCTTTTTGATTTTTGATTTTATTTTATTTTTTTCATTTGAGTCTTTTCCCTGCATGATATTTATAAAATGGACATCCCAACAAGTGTAATGGTATGTCTGTATAATGCGTTTTTATGAATATATCCTGTATTTTGGTTTAGATGTACACTAAACCAAAGAAAGGACACCCTATTGAATTTATGGTTTTATGTATCAGATTCAAGACATAATAAAAAAAAAAATCATCTGGTCTTTGGCATGTCTTAAAATTAGGTAAATACAACCTCACAAACAACAACGCATGACATATTACATCGTGTCATTATTATTTAACAAAAACTTGACCAAAATGGAAAAGCCATAGGTGACAAAGTACACCCTTACTGCTTCCATAGGAATTAAGAGAGGAAGTAGCAGTCACAAGCATGGCATGTTTGGAAGGGTTTTCAAGAGAAGCTTCTTTTCTCTAAAAAGAACGTGGCAGCATGGCTTGGTTTTGCAAAGTTGCATCTGATCAAACGTCAAAACTTCTGGAACAATGTCCTTTGGACAGACGAGACCAAAGTGGAGATGTTTCGCCATAATGCACAGCGTCACATCTGGAAAAAAACAAACACAGCATATTAGCACAAACACCTCAACTGTCAGGCATGGTGGTGGAGGGGTGATGATTTGGGCTTGTTTTGCAGCCACAGAACCTGGACACCTTGCGGTCTTTGAGTCGACCATGAACCTCTTTATATCAAAGTATTAAAATGTGAGGCCATCTGTCCGACCACTAAAGCTTGGCCAAAATTGAATAATGCAACAGGACAATGATCTCAAGAACACCAGCAAATCTACAGCATAATGGCTGAAGAGAAAAGAAAAGAATCAAGGTGTTGTACTGACCCAGTCAAAGTCCAGACCTCAACCCGGCTGAAATGTTGCTGCGGGACCTTCAGAGAGCTGTGCATAAACAGAGGCCCACAAACCTCAGTGAACTGAAGCAACGTTGTAAAGAAGAGCGGGCCAAAATTCCTCCAGAACGATGTGTGAGACTGAGACTGTCATACAGAAAACGATTCCTTCAACTTATTTCTGCTAAAAGTGGCTCTACAAGCAACTGAATCATAGTGTACTTAGTTTGTCACACATTTATTTTCGTTAAATTATGACACAGTGTAATATGTCATATGTTGTTGTTCATCTGAGGTTGTATTTACCTCATTTTAAGACCTGCTAATGACCAGATGATTTTTAATGTTCTGATAAGTAAAACCAAAAAAATCTAAAGAGTGTCCTTTCTTTTTCACATGACAAGTATATTTTTTTTATTATTATTGGCAGTCTGATGATAATCAATTAACATGACAACAATCAACAAGTTTGTTTAACATATATAAAGCAAATAGTAAAAATTTAAACATGTTATTACTAATAGCAGCATGACACCATTGGTCATGTGATCTTAAAATAGGTGTTTGTTCATTATTTAAACAAGGGGTTTTAAATAATGTTGATGCCACAGACCCACAAACATGATTAAGCCATTTGTTTATTTTCATGTACACTACCGTTCATAAGTTTGGGGTCGTAAGATGTTAATGATTTTGATGTAAGTCTCTAATGCTAACCATGGCTGAATTTATTTAGGAACCCAGAGGAATTTAAAAATCCATTCTAGACCACAGACTTAATCTTCATTTACGAGTGAACATCATTTTAATCAAATGCCAAATCAATTGCTGTTCATTTCTGTGTCTGTAAAATATTTTTAACGAAGTGCACTTGCACTTGCGCTTGCACTGCAAGATCAGTTGATGTTGGTCTGGCTGACAAGGATGGTCTCGAGTTCAGGCCGGTGATGTATGACTTCCATCCATTCCGCTCTGTATTCTCATTTGTATTCTCCCCTGCTTTTTTGACATTCTTAACCCCCCCAATGCCCCTTCCCAATGTATGCTTCATACGCAAACTCCACCGAAGGTAATGATGCAGTACGGGTACATTTCATTGGTGTACTAATGATCTCTGTTTTTTTTTTTTTCCTCATTTTGGTTCCTTGTGTGTAGTGATGCGGAGAACTGGTTCTGTGCGTGTCCTTCGCTCTACTCCGGTAAGCTGTGCCAGTTCACCGCCTGCGAGCGAAACCCGTGTGCACGCGGTGCCACCTGCGTTCCCCAGACGCAGCTCGAAGCGGCGTGTCTTTGCCCCTACGGAAGGCAGGGTCTCCTCTGCGATGAAGGTTTGTGTAGACGCTGATTTACGCCGGTATCAATTGAGACGTTGAAGCCAGCGTGGCCAGAGGGTGTTTCTTTTGATATTTGTGCCATTCTGAGGTTTGTTTTCCTCCATCACCTCCGTCTTTGAGGTTAGACCCATAGGTGGTATATTGAAAGTGTTCCCAGCAGTTTTGTTTAACTGATGCAAGCCGTTGAAATACCATTCCAATTAGAGTAGCTAAGTGCTCTGCGCTTGCTGCAAACAGTTACTGAACTGATGCTTTCACAATGAACATTTTGAGGATAATTGCCAGTCTGCATTGGATTGGAACTCGGTTCCACACTACATACACAGACTTTCGAGGTGTCTACAGGTAGGGCGCATCCAAATATAATGAGCACACCAAGTGTGTAAATTACTTAATTCATCAAAGTGTAGTTACAGAATCTACTGGCTGCAATTGGGTTTGTTTTATTGTCTCAAATAACAAAGCTGTGAAGTCATACTACAGCGCCGTGTAACTAATGTACTTCTCTCCCCGGCTCTACCTCGCAGTGTTAAGTCAGCTAAAGTCGGATATCTGCTTACACAGATAGCTCTTCATCTCCTCGACTGTGCTTAGAGGGGAAAGAACTGCGGCTATTTCGCTGTAATCTAATTGGGTGGCGTGGTTTGAAGACCGCTTGGCACAGCACGCGAGGCTGAGCTACCAGACGTCGCTCCATCAGACAGCAAAGAGCCTGATGCCAAATAGAGTGTTCTAATCTCCCAGTGTCACACCGAGCGGGACTGACATTTGAATTTAAAGGCCGATAACAGCAGATAACATCAATCAGTATTGATTAGTAGCCAAGGCCTCGCTGCCTCTGGGCAGTCACTCAACTTTGGATGTGCTGGACTTCTTCAAATGAGCCTGGACTAATGGAATTACAGGAAGGGTTTTTTGAGTCTGTTTTATGTATTGATTTAGTGTTACATTTAGAATTTATACATTATTCAGAAGATCATGGTCTTATTTCAAATTATTCTTATTTCAAAGAAAAAAGATGCCAGGCTGCATAGCAAATGTGTTTTAACAGCAATACACTGATGGTACTTTCTCGAGTCAAGAGTCGGTTAATACAGTGAATCTGAGGAAACAGTTCGGAATCGGACATGCCAGCGAAGAACCGATGCGCTGCTGATACGAGCATGCGTGAACTAAGCAGTTGACTTGAATTATGGCCGAAATTAAATTAATTTCATTAGTTTATTTGGTTTTAGACATGTAAAACATCTGCGTTTTATATCATCGGGTTCTTTAATAATAGAATTGCATATACGTGACGTCATTGTTTGATGACGGAAACGAACGAGTGAATCGGTTCATTGAAACGAACTGTCTGAAAGAAGCAATTTGTGGAAAACAATCGACAGCCCATCACGGTAAAATGAAATTGAAACATGAGATTGTGCTTAAATAAAAAAGCAATCCAAAAACAATGCTGAAAATGAGTGCAAACAAATTGCTAAAATGTCAATAACCAAACAAATGAATAAATGTGCCTTTATTTCAGTTTAATAATGTATTTAATAATTTATTTCAATATTTCAACTTTTATTTAATGATTTAATTTTGAGTAATTCAGCCCTCCTTTATTTTATTTTTACTTTTATTTTTTTAAACAACTTTTTAGTTTAACCAACTTCTGTACAATATTAACTTTATTTTCAAAGGTGCGTATTTCTTTTAGAAGTTGCATTCCAAATCCACAGGAAGACAGATAGATTGATCTTTGGATTGATCACGAGAGCTTGTGTTGCTGGAAGCAGCTTGATGCGGCAGTGGAGTTTAAGGACAGGCTGTGTTCTTTGACGCACAGTTCACATCACACTCACCTAAAATAGACCCATAGCATAATGGCACATCTGTCTTAAACCGCCTTACCGCCTTAACACGTATATCATGTGACTTCCTGTTTTTTCATTCCATCGTCACCAGGCTCTACACCAGAAGATTAAAGAATCATCTTGTGGGAAGTGTTTGGGATCAAACAGATTTTGTTAGGAGTTGCTCACATGTGCATGTTTTTTGATTCTTATGTGCATATGTTTTTATTCTTATGTCTTTATCTATTTCATTTTTTGTGTGTGTGGTAAGCGGAGGTAATCAAGAAAAGCAAAATATCTCTGGGTCCAGCCAACACAGCTGACAGAAGGCTATTGAATTTCACTAGAGATAAATCCTTGCACACAAACGGTTTTTGACTAGAACGAATGAAAATAAATGGGTGATATGTCACCAGGAAAAACTGCTAGTGAGTTGGAGGTTGTTTCCTTGTTCCTTTAGTCACCTCTAGCAGAATAATAGAGATAAGAGAGAGCTTTGCTGTGCTATGCAGAGCCTTTGCATGGAAATGTAAACATAAGTTACATGGTCATTTGAGGTCATGTCTCATATACTGTCAAATGGGACATTAACAGATCAATTTTTAAGAGAAATTAAAAAAATAAAAAAGTGAAGTTTTATTCATCTTCAGCATGGGGGAAAAATCAGGGAAAGCAAGTGTTTTTTCTGGTTACTTCTAAAGGCTAGAATCAGAAATCCCCATTTGACTTTGGAAATGAGTTAAATTACATCCTTATACAGGACTGCAGTTTATCTTAGGATGGTAACTGGCACTCTAAAAAAGTGCCCAATACATCTGGTTAATAAATGGCCGGCTTGCTAATGAATTTCACTTTGAGCAAGAAAACGTAACTCGGCATAAGCAGCGTATCACTGAGCCATTACACGACGCTGTGAGTGAAGAAATACAGCTGGCCTCATCAAACCGTCCCTGCTAAAAACGCATTCTAGTCCTTCATTAGGCCCTGTGCAAATAAACCGCGACAAGGTAATATATGTGCAATTTCAAAAGGCATCAATAATTCAAGAGGAGAGCATAGGGAAGAACTTCAACGCTGTTCCCAGAGAAATCCTCTGGAGAAGCTTTGCAGACTGCACAGTTCATAAAGACAAAATGAGGGGTGGAGAAAACTCTTAAGGTAGCACTTTTTTTTTTTTTTTCTCTCTGGACAAAATAAAAGTGTTTATACTTAATGTAACCAAGCTGAAATGTTTCTGAACGATGGCTGCTGGACCAGGGGATCAAATGTTGATATTTTGGAAGATTTTCTGCCTCTGAAGTACACAAATTCTGGCAAAATCTTTCTGAAAAATATAAATGTTACGACCACTGTCCATTTGCAGAGTAAAATGGCACAAAATTATAGTAATTATTGTTAGAAGCAGCATTTTCCCCCCAAGGAAATAATAATATAGGATTTGACAAGCTTGATGTATAGTGCAATATCGCCATCTTGTGTCGCTTTCTCAGACAGCTGCTGGTAACTTCACCTCAGTCAAATTACATGACATTTTACAGATTCTTGTTTATTTAATGTTGTCCTAATACATTTCTAAAAGAATAATTATACTAACTATAACTGGATTCGAACCTGCAACCCTTGTGCTAAGTAACCATTAATAATTTGGCTATCATAGCCCATTGTATTATATATAGATATATATAATTATTGATTACTTTTTTATTTCTTCACAGCTGTCAACATTACTCGGCCCAGGTTCAGTGGTCTTGATGAATTTGGATATTCATCCTATATGGCTTATCCCTCTATTCCCAGTATGGGTCATTTTTATGAATTCCACCTGAAGCTCACCTTTGCCAATAATGTCTCCGCTTTGAGAAACAGCCTCATTCTCTTTTCTGGGCAAAAGGGACAAGGTGGGTCAAAATTGGAATATTGTTCATATTTGTTACTCCATCTCTCTTTATTCGCCTTGATTTCAGAGCATCCCTCAGCGCTTACAATAGCATGCTGTATATACTGGTGTATGAAAAATAAGAGCTGGATTCATAGCAGCTGAGGTCATGTTAGAGGAAGTGGAAACAGTATCTCTCAACTAGGAGATATTAATGGAGCAGCTCCTGTAAAATGTGCTGTAAATGTAAGTCCAGAGCCCATGCAAAGCAGAGACGATTTATCTGTGCACAAAACGGGGCGATGATTTTTATTGTCTGGCATAAGGGAAAGATCTGTTATATGAAGTCTCTAAAGAATCTCAGAGGATAGAGAAGAAATCTTGAACATGGAATTTAAAAAAAAAAATTAAAGATGGTAAAAAGTTTTTTTTACTTTGACTTTGACTTGAGGAAATTACAAATAATTCATTATAATTAGTAATAATAATTAATACTGCCTAATAGTAATTTAGTAATTATGATTATTATAGAAAAATAATTGTTATTATAAAAAATAGTATTGTTTACCATTAAAAAATAGTGGAAACACTTTAGTTTAGGGTCCATTATTAACTATTTGCTTATTAGCATATATATTACTAGGATATTGGCTGTTTATTGGCACTTATAAAGCACATATTAATGCCTTATTCTGCATGACCATATTCTACATCCCTTAATCTTACATAATGCCTAAACATAACAACTACTTTACTAACTAATAAGGAGTTTATTGAGTCAAAAGTCATAGTTAATAGTGAGAATTGGACCCTAATCTAAAGTGTGACCAAAACGGTTAAACATTTTTCAATTTTAAATTACTTGAGACAATAAATATTTTAGAGGTTATTGAGAGTAGTGTTCAGAGAATAATGGATATAATTATCGTATTTAAAAATGAAGTAGATTTAATATCTTAATATGAAATCGTGCTTCTCATATAAGGATATTGTTTCTTGAAAACGACACAAGTACTAATTAAGAAAACGATTTTCTGCAGTGACACTCTGATTTTCTTTCTAAATGTAGAAATTTATGTAATATTTTTTTGCGACTGTCCACTTTAGACATTCTTCTAACTATAAGTAACTTTGCAACTACATGCCAACTAACTCTCTTTAGAATATTAGTAGACTGTCTGCTTAATATCTGCTAATACTTTATTTAGATGCTTCCCAACAGACATTCTGCTAGTACTGACTATAAGTAACTTTGATAGTAAATGTCAACTTTCTCTACTAACCCTAACCTAATAGTCTGATACTTTAATGAGAGTTAGTTGACATGTAGTTTCAAAGTTACTTATAGGTAGTAGAATAAAGTGCAACCGAAATGTATATCCATAAAAAAAAAAAAAAAAATCAATGTCCTGTTGAAAGTGCCATTAAGAAGAGACAGCATCTCGGTTAAGTTTCCTCATGCCTTCTCCGCCACCATCGGCAATTTATTTTAAGGTCAGTTTCAGTGGCTGCTAACTGACACGTCACTGCTACGAACATGTTTAATCAAAAGACAGGCAGCTGAATAAAAGAGTAAGGGGGGTATGAATCTTCCTCAGTTCAGCGAGTGTCTCTCGGGATTATAGTTTAGGATGATTCATCGAGGGAAAAAGAGAAGAGGACAGCACTGTGAATAATGAAGCAATTGTCAAGGGAGCCGTGCAGCACAGTGGGGAACAAAAAAGGAATCAGAGAGGATGAGAAGGCAAATATTCACCTGATAATTGGCCAGATAAATTGGAGCGTTAGATCCATCAGCTCAAAAAGAAAAATAAATTACATTTTAGAGATGGTCAGCTTGACCTGAACCACTAATGAAAATGCTTCAATTTGACATGCCTTTCTAATTTATTACGTTTTGCAATATAATTGAGTGACCACATCAACATTAGTGATTCATTTCCTCATCACTTTTCTTTGTGTTCCAAAATCCTAAAACCTGTTTGTTTCCATGTCTAAATGCCAGATTTCCAATATGGTGTCTGACTTTTGGACTCCAGTGCATGTGCTAATTGGATTCTGTGTGTGTTATTGTTTCTGTGAAGGCATCAGTGGAGACGACTTCTTCGCATTGGGGGTGCGGAACGGCAGGATTGTTCATAAGTATAATCTTGGCTCGGGTTTGGCAACAATTATCAGCGAGCGCCTGAATCCGAGGATCAAAATTCACACGGTGAACTTTGGAAGATATCTGAAAAATGGATGGCTGAAGGTGTGTTTTATTTTGTAGGAATATAACAAACTTTGAAATGATAGTTAAATGATCATTTCTGGGCTCTTTACTTTTATATACACTACCGTTCAAAAGTTCGGGGTCAGTATTTTTATTTATTTTTTAAAGAAATTAATTAACGTATATTCTTTCAGGATGCTTTAAATTGATCAAACGTGAGAGAAAAGACATTTATAATGTTATAAAAGATTTCTATAATAAAGCTGTTCTATTCTAGCCTGGGAAAACCCAGACAACTTCCGGCAAATTTAGATTTGCTCTGCAAGTAAGTCTGGCAAAGAGCTCATTCAAGTCCATTTCCCCATGCCAAGAAATCAAGGCACCAATCAGAAACGTTGAGGCGGGCTTTACACATGGCGATCGCTCTGATTGGTTTTAGGTCTAGCCTATCGCGCCCCAGAGGCATTTGAGCGACGTCCACTCCGACGTCCGTTGGTGAAGCACACCAACTTTTAAATGCATTATTATATTCAAATTGCAAACACATGAGGACAGTCTCCATGAAAGACCCACTGGCAGATGAACGTGCTACTACATTTCTCTCCGAAACGGTAGGAAATTAAATTGGATTTAATATAGGATTTTAACTGTGACAAGATGATTGACAGGGCAGTTTACATGACGGGATGCACGCGACAGATCCGTCCGATAAAGATGACGAAGTAGTATGTCCCAAAGTTGCCTACTTTTTTGCTACACATTCAAGAGTAAATACATTTTCTTCACAAAAAGAGTACATATGGCGTAGTGTAACCATAGACTGTAAAAAAATAGAGTGTAACATAGGAGAATTGGGACGCAGCATATGGCTTTACACATGACGATCTCTGATTGGTTTTAGGAGTTTTAGGTCTGTCCAATTGTGCCCAGAGGCATTTGAGCGACGTCCGTTGGTGACTCCCCTTTGAAAATGAGTTATTAAAGGAGCTTTGCCAGACCATATCTCAGTTACTACTGAGAATGGTCTGGTTTTAACCAGGCTAGCTCTATTCATCAAAGAATCCTAAAACCTATCACAGTTTCCATAAAAATATATATATAGAACAACTGTATTCAGCATTAATAATCAGAAGAAATGTTTCTTGAGTACCAAATCGGCATATTAGAATGATTTCTGAAGGATCATGTGACACTGAAGACTGGAGTAAAATTCAGCTTTGCCATCACAGGAATAATTTACCTTTTAAAATATATTAAAATAGATATTTTAATTTTTAGCATAAGAGACTTCTTTCAAACCACAAACTTTTGAACGGTGGTTTCATGGTATTTAGATATTTTCAAGATAGTACTGCACCATGATAAAATGGCAAGACAAAGCCAGAAAAATACCTTGATATTTGTCGTATCTCTATGAATGATGACAAAAAAAGAAGAAAAGAAATGATGTAGAATGGAAATTTGGGGATTTCCTGTTCTGAGCCACTTTTGACACTAAACTCTTTTGATGTCATGCTGACGTCACATTGGTGTGTTTTCTGAATAGGTCGATGGGCAGAAGAGGAGGATAGGTACATCCACTGGACCGCTGGTGGGCCTGAACACCTTCAGTCAACTTTATGTGGGTGGATATGAAGAATACACACCTGAGCTATTGCCTGCAGGCTCTCGTTTCCAGAACAGCTTTCAAGGTGATGTTTTTTCCTGTTTTATTATTAATATTGGCTTGTTTGATGTCTTGAAATGGCCTTCAAAAAACTTTAAAACCATTTAAAACTTCAGTTTTGAAATAAAAATTCCAGCATTTCAGGATATGCATTAAGATAAAAAGGGTTTCAGATTCAGTCATATCTATCCAAACTTTTCACTGGTACTATATTTTTATCTTTATTGTCTGCAAACATTATTAAACAGTATTTCCTCACAGTTGTGAATCACACTGAAGACAGTAGGATGGAATGGATCTTTTGTCTCTGGTTCAGGCTCTGGATGCTTCCAGTCAATGGGCCTCATTCATGAAACCAGCAGAACAAATTTCTTTGGAAATCGTTCATAAAACCGTCCTCACATAAATTTCATGGAAAGTGGAAGTAAGAAATTGTTTAGCAGAATGTGTCTGTCATTTAAGAAATGTTTTTACCTGACCCAAATTCTGTGCAATGATGTGCAAAGGTAAACTTTTTGTTGTTGTTTAAAATTTAAAGTCAAATCCATCCTTCATCCAAAACGTGTTTTTTGTCTTACCCTGATACACTTTGGTAAGCCTATTATAAGTGTTTATATTTTAGACCTGTCGGGATGGTTTTCATAGGAAATTGCGTACATACATCACTCGCCCGTGCGCATTTCATCAAATCCGTAGATAGAGGAAAGTTGCTTCGGCTACTTTGACACGTGTATGGTGTAGGAGTGGCAGGTTTGCTGTCACATTGAGTGATAAAGCTTGACATGGAGCAGCTAAATCTTAATGGATAGAGCTGCAGTAGCATCTTCTGTTAGTCAGCTTGAGATCCTTTCCATCTAAACTGCTTATATCTCTTAAGCCTAGTAGTTAAGCCACAACCAAAACAATGTTCTTCTGCAAAATGCATGAAGTTTTATTTTTAACCGCTAGATGGTGTACCTTTAAGCACAACATCATGAAAACTATGGAACTGAGATACGTCCTATCCACCGCATGTCTCGTCATTTAGTCAGTGTTGTTTGAGAAATGCTCAGGATTCAATACAAGTTTTTCTCTATTACCACATAACATCATTTCAACTCATCCCTCAGTTTACAGTAATTCACTTACTGGGCAAGTAAAACACAGTTTGACTACGGCTATCTTGGGGCCTCTTCAACCTCAAATGAAATTTTTGAAACTGCTTGATTATGATTTTAAATGGTTATTGACTGAGTATTACATTATCTTCTGAATTTAATACCCAGTTATGAATATATGAACTGATCTCATGGAGCTCAAGGCAGTGTGCAAGAAGTCCCTTTATATTCATTCGGCGCATTTAATATATTTCATTTAATTTATTTTTTGCTATTTACTTGGAAAAAGAGCAACAGATTTTTTATTTATTTCCATTTCAGCATCGAAGCTTAAACTCATGGACTTCTGCACACATTTTCTTTTTCTCTCCCCTTCACTATGATGGTGCTTCCAAAAATAATTACAAACGCTGTCAACACCACGTTTTGTTTTTTTCATGCAGTTGTTGGAAAACATTTGTTTACATTTATTACATTTATACTAGTCTTTTAGGAAAATGCTGAGGCATGCTGGGAAGTCCATTGGATCCTTCCAGAGCTGCTAAAAGCAATACTTTGCTTAGTATAAGATGTACACTACCATTCAAGTTTGGGGTCAGTATGATTTTTATTTTATTTATTTATTTTTAAGTATCTTATAGTAACCAAGACAACTGCATTTATTGGATCAAAAATACAATAAAAATAGTATTATTGTGAAATACTATTACAATTTTAATATATTTTAAAATGTCATTTTTTTGCATTATTACTCCAGTCTTCAGTGTCACATGATCCTTCAGAAATCAATCTAATATGCTGATTTGCTGCTCAAGAAACATTTCTGATTATCAGTGTTGAAAACAGTTGTGGTGCTTATTTATTTTTGTGGATGTCATGACACATTTCTTTTTTCAGGGTTCTTTCAAAAGTTCAGTAGAGCAGCACTTATTTGAAAGACATTTTTTGTAACTCACTACTTTTGGAGAAAAAAAAAATCTTACTGACCCTAAACTTTTGAATGGCACTGTATATTTTGTATCATATGGCTTCAGAAGACTAAGAATATATTGCATAAATCATAAAGACATATTTTTAGGGTTTTATGGTGTGTTTTTTTCTCTTTTTAGGAGATTGGAGTGTACATGCTGATGATGATCTCTCTCTCTCTCTCTCTCTCTCTCTCTCTCTCTCTCTCTCTCTCTCTCTCTCTCTCTCTCTCTCTCTCTCTCTCTCTCTCTCTCTCTCTCTCTCTCTCTCTCTCTCTCTCTCTCTCTCTCTCTCTCTCTCTCTCTCTCTCTCTCTCTCTCTCTCTCTCTCTCTCTCTCTCTCTCTCTCTCTCTCTCTCTCTGTGTGTGTATATATATTTGATTTTAAAGGTTGCATTTTCGATATGCTGTTTCGGACGAGAAGAGATGGGAAGTTTCAGCCTCCAGGAGGGACAGAGGGCAGGCCGGAGTCAGGACGTAATGTGGGGCAGTGTGGTGTTGATCCATGCAACCTTGTCATCTGCCGGAACGGGGGCACCTGTGTGGACTCTGGATCCTCTGTGTAGTAAGATTTCAGAACAAGCACCTGTTTGAGCCCAACTTGCGCGAGTCAGTGACTGACAAACATTATTAATCTTTTCTCTTTGGCCTTCCCCTCCAGCTGTCAGTGTGTGTTTGGATGGAAAGGTGCTCTTTGCTCTGAGAAAGTGTCATTCTGTGATGCTGAACACATCCCGCCGCCCTCCTGCGCTCGCGGCTCCACCTGTGTGCCCCTTCCGGATGGATACACATGCCAGTGCCCCCTAGGCTCTGCTGGACTCTTCTGCCAGCAAGGTTAGACCACATTCAATCTGACCTCCAGGGAACCGCTAGCTAGAGGGTCTGCGGAAGGGTGCAGAGAAACATTGTGTAAAAAAGATAACAATAATACAATAATAGCTTTAAAAATAGCAATTTTTACTGTCTAACTTGCTTTCTTAAGACTGGAGATGGTTCCAGTTTTTTTCGATAGTCCACTTTATATACTAACTATAAGTAACTTTGCAACTACATGTCAACTAGCTCTCATTAGAGTATTAGTAGACTGTAGTAGACTGTCAGTAGACTGGTAAGTTATGGTTAGGTGTTAGGGTTCGGGTTAGTAGAATAAGTTGACTTGTAGTTGGCAAGTAACTTATAGTCAGTAGAATGTCTGTTGGGGAGCATCAAAATAAAGTGTTAGCAAATATTAAGCAAACAGTCTACTAATCCTCTAATGACAGTTAGTTGACATGTAGTTGCAAAGTTACTTATAGTTAGTAGAATGTCTAAAATTGACTATCGAAATAAAGTGTTACCCTGGAGATTAGTACAGTGAAGAAATTACAGAACTTTTAAAGCATAAAAATACCATAGCATGTTTCCTAAATATCTTAACGTACTCATTTCTCTGAAAAACAATGCTACAGCCAGTTATTCTACTTTGAAGTGTGTGTTCCGTGTCCGTTTTTTTTTTTTTTGGTCTGTGAGATTCTGCCCATTACCAATTTACCCAATAGTATTTCGACACCCCGGGTTGCCATTTGGTGGAAAACACAGCAATGGAAGCCAACAAACGAACTGGGTCAAAGATCGCAGATTCTACCCGGCCTAATAGCCTCAGTATCCACCTAAAAATCTCTATTAACTGGAGAATATTAAAATGCTTCCATTGTAAGTTGCACAATTTGGCAACCCGCATGAACGTCAAGTTTGAGGAGGAGGCAGGGGTGGACAGACCGGTGGGCCAACGTGCTTTTTGGGGTGATGCATCTCGGTCTTTTTTTGTCTTTTTTTCTTTTCTTTTTTTTTTGGTCTAACGGCCCATAAAACTCGTACATCGGCGGCCCATTCGTTTTGTTTTGTTTTGCTTAATTGGCAGCGCTGGGTTTGTGCCGGTGTAATGCATTGGTCCAAAAAAACTCAGCGTTAGTTTTTTTTTTTTTTTTGACAGACCGGCCCATGAAACACGTAGATCAGCGGCCCCTTGGTTCTTTTCTTGATTGACACTGGGCTGTTCCAATCACATCTTTAAACACCTCCCCCTTTGGGCTTTGAGCAAGCGTGCAGTGTGTCAGTGTGTATCTGTCAAAATAGTCAGAGAGATGGAGAAGAAACGCAAGGAATGTGCAGAGAAATAGCGTGAAAAAAAGAAACAGGCCCTTCAAGCAGACGCTGTTAAATGTGTCAGATTCACAGATATGTTTTGTGCAGCAGCAGGACCTTTATCAGCTCCCGTGGCTGATGATGATAGTGAGGAGGATGAGGAGAGAGATGAGAAAGTGTAGTAGAGCCTGCGCTAAGCAGAACTAGGAACCCATTAGTTACGCATTATTTCCACATCTGCATATTTGACGAATACCGCAATTTACTAGAATTGTAATGAGACGCGTTTGTAAACCATGTTTTCCAGCAAAATAAAACCTCAATGCAGTTTCCATCTAAATAAAAGATCATGTGTTTTTCTCTTTCAAGTATAGAAATAAGTACAAAACTAATTATGAAAGTTTCCTATATTTTTCAGTGCATTTGTTTTACAATATATGTCTATTACTGTCATGGGATTAACTATTATGTATTATGTAGACAGACACTGTAACTAAAAGAGGTTTGAGTTTTCCTTTGTTCAGTTTGCACACTGAATATGGGTTGAAGCTGTTAATTTTGAACTCTAAAAGTGCACCAGATTGATGAATTTAACATTAAAATGCACAAAATTTTCTTCCGGGGGTGCATGCCCCCCGAACCCCCCTAGAAGGAACAAGGTCCACCCACCACAGTTTTACCAATAATCCTGTGGTAAACACTGGTATTGATATGCCAATACAGCGTATATCTTTTTTTAGGATTCATCACTGTAGATGTATAGTTCAATTGTTTTAATAAATGACAATTTTGTAGTCATTTCATCTGTTAACTCTCACTCATTCCTACTCACTCATTACATGGCATTAGTGGGTTTTAAGGAATAGGAGTTGGTATACATATTCAAGGGCGTGCAAAGATGGGTGGTGTTTATGATCATGTGTAGTGGGCCAGTCTGGGCCAGGGGGCATTTTGGAGGTGGCAGGGGAAACAACCCTCTCCAATATTTTAGCTTTATATTTTAGGGGGAAAAATAGATTGTAGAAAGCCACTGCAACATATGTTAAGAATTTTTTTTTTTAAGATACTTTAAAAAAATAATGTTTTCATATTTTATCATATATTTATATTATAAAATACTCCATGCTCACTTAATGGAAGTCACAAAATTAGAGACTGATTAGTCGCAAATATTAGAGACTGTGCTTTCAGGTTTTTTATGTTTTATTTCTTTTCCAGCTGTATCTATCAGTGATCCTTTCTTCAGTGGCAATCAGTCATCTTGGATGTCCTTTCCTCCCATCAATATAAGGCACAGAACCCATCTGCAGCTGCAGTTTCAAACACTTTCACCTGAGGGCATCATATTCTACACCGCACGGTACCCGAGCAGTCGGTCCGGTAAGGCAGCATCTTGACTGGTTAAATTTATGCAAAATTAAAGCATTTAAGTGTATCTTTAATGCATATTCAAGTGGTTGTCATGTTATGTAATAGAGCCCGACCGATAAAGGATTTTGAAGGCCGATACCGATACAAATATTTGTTGGTTTTAAAATCCGATATTCCGATATATCTGCCGATATTTTTTTTTTTTTTTTTTTTTTTCAGAAACGCGCAAAAAAACATTAACAGATTTCCCTAACATTAGTAATTTGTAGTTATTTATGAGTTTTAACTAAAATAATATGATAATGGCGTCATTGGATTTCACACACGTGTAAAAGAAAAGCTAACTTTTATGCACAAGCTACGTTTGATACTTTTTCTCTATGTCTAAATGTTCACTCCTCGCAAGTCTAACTTACATTTTACAATGCAGGGACTGTAACTAGAGATATGCTAGTTATAAATACAGTAATCATTACTTTATTTAAGCAGAATAAGTTTGTTGTGGTTTCCAAGCTCATTAATGTTACCGTTAGCGGTCTTCCACTGATAGTGGCATTAGCTAGCTTTGTGGTTAGCTAGTCTATGATGAGCCATAATTTAGCAATGGATAACGTCATACTGCAAATTGTAAAACATACATTTTCAATATAACAGGCCAAGGAGAGATGATACGTCTCATTGCTATAACTGTCACGCTATTAAAGAAATACTTCAGTCACATTGTCAAAAGTTAAAAGGACAGTTAGTCAACTACACTGTAACAACGTAACGTAATTACTAGCTAATTCCGCTTCACTCTCGGCTTATTTAACAGCAGCAAAACTGGACATGATAGTCACAAATTTTGTCATGCTTATTTGAGTTAAGAGAACTGATGGGGATGTTCTTTTAATTGTTATTCAAGCAATGTATGTCTCGTGACCAACTCACCATGAACACACTTCACCGATGATCTCACTCGCGGATAACTGGTTCTCTCTGCCCGACTCTGGCTGGATCAGCAGGTTGCAGGATGTGTGGCGCGTTATACACGAGTGTTGCCAACAGGGACGGTATACCGATAGTTTGGAAAATGCCTAATATCGGTCTGCCGATAAATCGGTCGGGCTCTATTATGTAAGCCTAATCAAATGTGAATAAAAACACAAACAAAGGGAGATGATTTCAGAAGTTTTGTGGTGAACAAAAGGCTATGAATTAAAGGCATAATTTACCCAAAAATTACAATTCTCACACTCATGCCGTTCCAAACCCTTAAGACTTTAGTTCATCTTCAGAAAACAAATGAAGATCTTTTTGATGAGATCTGAGAGATTTCTGTCCCTCTGTTGACATCTTCTACTCTCTCCCAAGGTGATTTCCTCACTGTATCTCTGTCAGCTGGATATGTGCAGCTCCGCTATAATCTGGGAAATGAAACGATTGTATTACAGTCTCCAAAAGAAGTCGATGTGACCGGCAGGAAGTGGCACACAGTGAAGACTGGGAGAGACGGCAACCGCGGCTTCCTCATTCTAGACGATGAAACCGTGACCAGGAACTCTTCGGAGGGCACGAGCACTCTGGATGTTGGCACAAATATTTTCATTGGGGGCGTGTCTTTCATGAACACAGTGCCCCCGGATGCAGTGGACAAAGACCCAGTGGGATTCACAGGCGGCATTCGAGAGGTCATAGTTAACGGACATGACCTTGATCTTACAGAGACGGGTGCGCTCGACGGAGTCAATGTTGGTGACTGGGACGGGACAGCGTGTGGGTATAAGGTTTGCATGAACGGTGGCTACTGCCATCCAGCGGGTCTTTCTTCATTCATGTGTATTTGCCCCTCGTTGTGGACCGGTTTACGGTGCCAACAGTCCATTCACTGTGTCAACAGTCTTTGTCAACACGGTTCTCTCTGTGTCAATACGTCTGCTTCATATTCATGTATGTGTTCTTTGGGATGGATTGGGACTTACTGTGACCAAGAAGTTACATTGAGGACTATAAAGTTTATTGGAAACTCGTATTTAAAATACAACGATCCAAAGTACATCTCTAGGAATTTGATGTACACCGAGGTTTCACTTAATTTTTCCACTTCAGCAGAGGACGGTTTGATCATGTGGATGGGGAAAGCAGGGAGTGAAGACGATGACCATCTAGCGGTTGGGCTGCAGGACGGTTATCTGAAGGTTTCGGTCAATCTTGGTGAGAGAACCGCTCTTCCTCTTGTGTACCAAAACACTTTCTGCTGTAATCACTGGAATTATCTGTTAATTACTCACAACCGAACTCTCATCCAGGTCTATGTGAATGATGAAAGAGTCATTTTTGAAGACATTGATCCTTTTGAACGGTATGTAGCAGTAAATTATGGAGGGGTGATTTATTTTGGGGGTTTTGAATTAAATAGAGATGTGGCGTTCGTTACATCTGGTGTTTTTACAAAAGGGTTTGATGGGAGTATTAAAGATGTTTTCTTGTATCAGGACATCAGACAGCTGCAGTTTCATCAAACCAGTGAAGGTTTCAATGTCTATCAAGGTGAAGAGTAGAAAAAATGATTGTGCTTATTGTTGTATATATTTGATTTTAGGTATTCACATCTAGGATAGAATACGTCTCAACAAAGTACACTAAATGGCACAATCACAGTGCTGGTTTTCAAGAGTTGAAATCTGTTGTGTATTATTGGCATGATAAAATGATGCTGTCACAGAGATGTGAGGTTGTAGAAGTGATCCTGCATCGGTGATGACTATAAAAGGGACAAGAATACCCTCCATCTCAAAATCACCATGCATTTGTTGTTTGAAAGAACAAAATGAAGAGATGAACACATGATAACAGGACTGTTGCAAATTTGTGCCTCTTATTGAAGGTCAGGCTGGTATATTTTTAAAGTGTTGTGTCTAGCTTTGTTGTTTATGCCACAAAATAGGGCTTTAAAATGTCATTTTCTTTCAGCCAATAAGTGTTCTGAAATATTGGGTTTGCCGTTTTTTGTTACCCTATTAGTAACGTTTAGGATGTCTGAATACTGTTTAAAACCATAATCTGTGTGATTTTTCTTATAACAAATAAAATTTAAATTGTATTGTGGTTTATGGTGGATACACTTCCATTTCCCATATTGATCAAATACATACTAATACATTACTGTTCAAAAGTTCAGGGTCAGTAAGATTTCTTTAAACTTTTAATCAGCATGGATTCATTGGAATGATAAATTACCTTATATATTAATATATATATAAAAAATACATTACAATATTCCTGTTTTTCTTTCCCCAAACTTTTGAGTGACAGTGTGCGTGTGTATATATAAATAAATGGCATTTATGCCTTTAATGGGACCTCATTTAGTTTCAGGTTCATCCTGTACTTTACCCCAAAAGTAGTCTTTTATAATTGCTTTTTTGTTATTGTGAAATACAGTACCTTTTTCTGTGATCGCAGGTGTTATTTTTAATTAGTGCATGACAATAAAAAATGAGCCTCTTTAAAAACAAAGACTTCCATTTCAGTCGCTTTACTAACAATAAAAACATTTTATTATGAACTGTACATAAACAATGTGCTGAATATGCACATTTCTGTTGTGTGACAAGCCAAAATGTACAAAGAAATATTTGTCACCTGAAACATAGAAAATACTTAAGAAGCCAATTTAGAAAAATTAAAACGGAAAAATAAAAAGTGAAGCAAAAGAAGCTGTTCTCATCAACCATGGGATGTCGTGTCTCATGGCAACAGTAGTTTCATTTTCTGGACAACCAGCTGCTTGTGAAGATAATGTTAGTGGATACTTGAAAAGCCAGGTAAGGAAAATTTACAATTAAAAACAAACAAATATCTTTAAGATTTCAAAAAGAAATGGTGCTAGCTGCTTTTCATACAAAAATCATTTTGCAACTTTATAAATAGTTTTCTTCTACGGCGTTACAGATTTAAGGAAGGTGGAGCGGTTTGATGCCAAGATCACGAACGCCTGTCTCTCGAGTCCCTCTTGTGTTTCTCATAATCAGAGTCCCGCCTGTGTTTGTCTCTGTCCCGGTAATGGCTGCTGCTGTGGTGCCGTTCTCTCGGTCTCTCGTACCTGTCCTCTTTCGAGTGGCGCTCTTTATGACTATGACTTCTGTCCCTGTGTTTTTCCCGATCCCTGTCGTAGTGCTTGCTTTTGTGATGGTGTTTGTCATAGTGGTCTCTATCTTTACTGTCCTTCCTGTTGGTGTCTTCGTCTTTCCTGTAGGTCTCTTCGGAGCGTCTGGACGGCTTGTCGCCCAGGTCGCTGTAAGACTTCTCCGAACCCTTCTCGTCTTTGCTGAGGGGCGAAGAGGTCGGCAAGCTGGACTCGTATGTCAAAGAAGGTGCAGGGATAGTTTGGGGAGGGACGGTTTGAGACCACGGCGGAGCCAGTAAGCGAGGATCGCTTTGAGGGAACATCTGGGGAGGCGGCGGACCAGGAGGAAATGGGAAAGGTGGAGGACCCTGTGGTTGAAGGGGTAAGTAAGGTGCAGGATTGGCAGGAGGAGGGTAATATTGGGGATCAGGTGGACCGGCGTGGTACGAATGAAAAATGGGTGGACTGTAAATTTTAGGGTTAAAAGAAGGTGTCCTAGACTGCTTGAGACCTTCGTTCTTCCCAATGGATGATATTGTGGT
This sequence comes from Scardinius erythrophthalmus, assembly GCF_964197995.2. Lineage (NCBI taxonomy): Eukaryota > Metazoa > Chordata > Actinopteri > Cypriniformes > Leuciscidae > Scardinius > Scardinius erythrophthalmus. The sequence continues at coordinate 15,603,294 of NC_138241.1, forward strand.
GATGGCTTGGATGTCCTCTATGGCTTTGCACTCTTCAGAGGGTTGCACAGATGGTGGCTGAGTAACTTTCTGCTGAAACTTTTCTGAATTGCTTTCCGATTGTTGCGGTTTTAACTCAGTAGGTTCAGCTGATGAAGACACTCTCTTTAAAATACCAGAAGGAGATGTCTTCAAAGTCTTGGTGGGACTTGATACGACTTCGTTTTTGGGAACAGAGCAAGAGCCATCAGTAACAGAGTCTTTCGATACATCCAGTGAAGTGGTTTCGTGCACTTCGAAAGTAGCTGGTGCAGCTGTGCTGCTAGACTCTGTCTCCTCTTTGGGTTTAGCAGTTGCAAGAGAGGAAAGGAAACTCTCTGTTGAAACATCTGCAGGTTTGTCACTCAGAGAAAGTACGACTCCACTCTCTTTCTTTTCTGAGGTGGTCTCCAGACTCGAGATGGGTGGCGCCTGTTCAGTTTTAACAGCTTTGGGGTCTTTTTTCTTGATAACGAAGCGGTCAAGTCGAGAAGCACTGGCTGTAGGTTTAGGGTGGGTTGCTGCATGATTTTCACTGTCGACTGTTGGAGTCTTGGACACTGGTGTTGTAGAGTCACTCTTCAATTTGTCGCTTGAGGCTGATGCCGTGTTTCCAGGCAACTTTAGCACACCGGGAAGAAAGCGCAAAGAAACATTCTCTTCTGTCTCCATATCCAATATCGGTTCTTCATCGACTGACTTAATTAAGTCTGCGGTGTCTTTTTTCCGTGTGCTCCCAGAACCGCTGTTAAAACCTCGCTCCACATCTTGAGCCACAGGAGCTTTCTGTGGGTAGTCGACCTGAGATTTGCTTTCTGCCAAGAAACTTGGAGCCTCACTGACATCGTTTGGCAGGATTACCCCAAAGTCCCTTTTCAGTCTCTGGCGGATGACCAATCCAAGAAGAAGATTCGGACGATTAGTCTCCAGTCCTACAATGTGGAGCATCACGATTAATTTTAAATATTTTGTTGCAAAAATCCTACAAATCCTACAATTGAAAGTGCCAATGAAGTCTTACCTGGACCATCAAATGGAACAATCTGGTGGGGAATTTTTTCCGTGGAGCCGAGAGGAATAAGATACATGTCTTTAACTGGTTTGCGATTGTTGGCAACAACGCCGTATCTTCTACGGCTGCTAAAATAGGCGTACAACAAAGTGTACGAGATCTCATCTTCTTCTGTGTCAGGGGTGAAGCGAATAACACAAATTTCCTGGGGAAAAAAAACATTTAAAAGTCACAAAAAGCTTGTTCAAATTGTCAAATAACAGATATGACAAATCAAAGGATAAATCATTCCCACCTTTGTCCCAGAAGCACGGATTTTCTCAACATAGTCCCAGACTATTTGAGGGGAAATCCGTCCACCTACTTTGATGTTGTCCGGCAAATCCTGCAGACACAATTCGATATGCTTCTAATACAACAGTTCAAATGTGCGTCTGACATATATAGGATGAATTTCAAACGTCACTTACCTGTGTTAGGGAGTCCAGTATTCCAGAGACAGGATAAACTTTTGTTAGAAACCTTGCCACAGCTGGCATATCAACAAAGCCACCCCACAGACTCTCCAAGCTGCTGAGGAAAGTAGCTGTATCTTCTTTGCTACTCAGACCATCTGACCTATTTAAGTATATAAATCAAAAAGAAACAATTTCATAAATATCCCTTGAAGACTTGTTTTGGGTTTGCTTGAATCATCTGCTTAAACAGCAATCTTACCTGGATTCAGGCAAAAAATTGAGGAGACCTTCCTCCATGGCTCTTAAAGACAGATCGTCCATTAGTGCTGATGTAGGTGTAGTTGTGGAGTGCTGAGATTCGTCTGTCGCACTAGACTGCCTCCTCACAACTGTTGTAGCCACTTTTACCACCTTTGTAGCGGCTTCTTCTGTAGGTGGAGCCATGCGACCTTCACAGAAACATCCACAAACGTTTAAAGAGTTCATTGTACCATCAAAACATTCTACAACTTAAATACTAATAACTGCTCGTTCTTTGCAACTTTGTAACAAGTTTATTTTTAACAATGTTTAACTACTTTAACAATTAAGACTGTTCATTTTACATGCAAAGGAGTAGTTCCTTAATAGACTTAAGGCCCTGATATACTCATAGTGAAGTTCTTTTTCGTTCTTTGCTTTGGGGTAAAACGGCGTTCGAAATACGCGAGCAGCGATATACTGTTAACGAACATCTGACACCACCCCACATTGTTGAGAGCGAAGGTTAGATGAAAATGTAAATATGTGCTGCGCGCTTTCCTCTCAATAACAAAATAAACCCACAACAAAATTGAGAAAACGGCAAGCATTTTTAAAGGGGAACTTGGCAACTATTTCAACCTAATAAAACCGTTTAGAAATCATTTGGATGGTTAAATAACCTGTTCTGGTGAAAATGGTGACTTTCCCCACTCCCCCCAGCGTTCCCAGGCAGAAAACCAACCTTGCAACATGGGGACTAACGTCCCGGTAAGTTGGAAATAGGAAGTCTCGTGAGAAGCGAGAACGAGCGAGAAACACAAACTGCTTTACGGCAATTCGACATGAACACAATGTTCTATGATACTGTGTATTGATGTATTACCCACCTCGGTAGACATGATATAGCTCCACACGATAAAATTGGCCGGCTCCGATAATAACAACATAACATGAGCAGCGGTAGAAAGGGGGAGGAGGGTGCCGCGAGTGAGTTTTTTTACGACAGTGTTGTGAAATATGCACCCCACAGCTGTAGGGGGAGCTCGTTGAGAAAACATGCGACAACAAAAGTGAAAATCAGTGAAGAAATGGCTAGAGTTGCCAAGTTCCCCTTTAATAAAAGCATAAGAAAAGCATCTGATCATAGTAACGTGGATTACACAAATTTGCACGAGCTCTGCAATTCAGCACTCTAGTAAAGTTACGTCACGTTTATTTATATAGCACTTTATACAATGGATTGCTTAAAATCAAGCAGCTTTACTGTATTAAACATGAGAAACAGTGTTTCGTTTCATCAGAGGTACAACTTCATTTTCTACTATAAAGCAGCTCTCCAGTGTGCATGTTTTCACTCATGGACGTCTGATCGCAACGGACTCGTGAGGAGAAATGAAGCAGAAAAGATTCCACATGAAAGTAGTTAAGTTAACAGCTGAAGCAAACTTTTCCGGAAAGTTCACTTTGGCAAGCTGTTTCGTACTCCCAAAATGACATCACATCAGTTCATTCTTCGCTTTCACTTGAAGTACATCAGGGCCTTTAATTTATCAGACTTTAATTATGATTTATTTATTTTATTTTGGTGCAAAAAAGCTTTTCTAACAAAAGTACACCTAAGGGGATATTTTTTATTTTAGTATGTAGCCCATTTAACTCTCCACAAGAAAAACTTTTCAGAAGCTAAACTTTTATTTTAACGTTTTTACCTGTGCAGATTTTGCAGTTGAGGTCAAATAGATGAGACTTGTGCAAGTTGGTGGTATCTATAGATTTCTTGGGACTGTCAGGTTTAGTCTCGGGGGGGTTTTCTTCAGGCACTTCAGCAGCTTTCGGCACAGGCTCTGGCTGAAGATGCAGTAGGAAAACATTTTTTAAACTATTTTCTTTTTCCTTGTTGGAAAAGCTGCTAAGAATGGAGCATTAATCTCACCTCCGCCTCTATGGCCTCTGGTGCTTTGGCAGGCTCCTGATTCTCAATTTCAATTTCCCCTTTGTGGGTGATTTTAGTAATGGGGCGTCTCTCTACTTCTCTCTGTTCTTTCTCAATCATTTCAATTGTCTGCCAACAGAAAGACCAAAAAGGTTAACAATAAATATAAATCAACATAAAAATCTGACTATTAAATTTCTTTTCTGATGAACAAATATGTCCTGCTGAAAATACTCTGCACAGTTCACTTCACTAAGTAGGTTAAACACTTTGCAAATGCCATTTTATGTTGTCTACCAAAAATTAAACTGTGATATTTTGGAAATGCAACAGAGCTATAATGTTTTACTAACATGTCGATTCTCTCTTTGTCTCCAAGCAGCCAGTTCCTTAGAGGCCAGCTCTTCTGCAGTCATACGCACCAAATCAGCAGGGGAAACCTCCCCCTTGAGTACTCGCTTGAATAACACCTGCAAAAGAATTTCATTCTCACAGCATTAGATTTGGCTAGAAATGCCTGCTTTCCCTAGAAATACTTTCATTCAAAAAAGCTTGCACAGAAAATTCTTACATTATTTTTTGCATCTTTGAGGTTGAAAGTCAAACTTCTGTATTTATTTTTGTATTTGCTGTCGACACCCTGAAAGAGAGCAAAAAGCTCCTTCTCTGTCCTTCTGGCCAACTCAGCAGGCTTGTCCGATGAAACCTTCAAATCAGACTCCTTCAGTCTATTAGACGAGAGATGAGAGGATAAACGTTGAACAACTTAACATTACACACGTAACATAAACAAGAGGTAGACAGTTCTAAGGAAAAGCTATTGACTGGCTTTACTGGCAATCTACCAAAAATCACATTCACACACCGTTTCAAGAGAATCTCCTCCAGCGAGTCCCGAACGTTTCGTCTGATATGTCCAGTGGACGGTTTCTTTGAGCTAACGTGGGATATTTTAACTTTCTTCGACTCATGCTTCACATTTGGTCCTGCAAAAAATACAACTCAAAATTATTATAGGCAATAATAATTAATTAACAATGATACTTTAAAATGTATAATTATTCATTTAAGAATATTTTTTTAATAACTAACAAACTTTTTTAATTTTTTTTATGATAATAATACAATAACTGATGAAAATATCCATACCCCTTGGCATGGAATCTTCTGAGGGTCGTCTTTCTCCTACCTCCTACATAAAACAAAAAGGTTTTTTTAATACTACAATATAGTACAATGACATTTAAGTAAGACAAACTCAAGTGGCCATATCAGTAGTTGTTGCAGATTTGTACGTGAATGTGTAACACACCAGTCCATGTGCACACACCGTTCACCTACAATGAGTGAAAGCTAACTAACCCCTTTACACCCATGTGTAAAAAAAGATTGAGAGAGTCAAATATATACAAACCCTTTTAAAGAAAGCCGGTGGATACCACACAAATCAAAAGCTAAATCAGAAAGGGCAGAACAAAATATGACTTTGTAAATCTGCCACAAGCAACCATCAAATAATTAAATGATCATGTTTTTTTTTTTCTTCACTAGATTGATAATAGAACATATCATTTCTCTGTTTCTTCCAATTAAACGTGGCACATCATACATTTTTGTTATTTTGACCCCTTGAGGACCAATTAGGCTATAATGTTTTAGAAGTTTTTGAGCCAGAGTTTCCATTAGAACAAACTCAATTCCTTTCAATTCCTCATTTGTGGCAATGACACGCTACTGCTAATTTGAAGACAATTCAAGCACAAACTCACTTAGGGTGTTCTCACACCTAGTTAGTTTGAACCCTCCAAACTCTCTTGGAGCGGTTCAGCTTGTTTATGTAAACAAATCGAGTGATCTCAGACCCCCCTAAAGGGACCAAAAAAACGAACCATACTGAGTCTGAGTAAAGTTCGTTTGTGGGTCTGTTTGTGGTTCGATTTCTTTGTTCTTCTCGATCTTCCCAGTTCTCGCGCATGCATCATGGCGCTCTCGTGAACTCAAAGGCCCACACAGAAGAAAATTAATAGTTGAATAAAGTCGTTATTTTTGTTTTCTGAGCGCAAAAAGTATTCTCGTCGCTTGATAAACTTAAAGTTGAGCCACTGTAGACACTTGGACTATTTTAACGATGTCTTTAACTTTTCTGGACCGGCAGAATGAAATTGCCTAGAAGCCTATGAAGGAGTGATCCAGCACTCAGATTTCATCAAAAATATCTTAAATTGTGTTCCTAAGAAGAACGAAAGTCTTACGGGGTTGGAACAACATGAGGGTGAGTAATTACTGGCAGAATTTTCATTTTTGGGTGAACTAACCCTTTAAAACAACAAAAGAGAAAATCACTCACTGATCTTCACTGAAAAACTTCAGTAGCTTAAATAAGAATCAATGTAGCCTATAATTTTTACATGCGTTTACTCAATTTCATATTTGAATGGTGCTGTTATATATACCTACTGTGGCTGATATAAAGCACTGTTTATTTCATTTGTATAGTATGTTTTGTATTTGTAATGTGCAGCTTTGTTGTTATTTTTTATAACAAAGATAAAATTGAAATAAAGATTTTTATCTTCGCCCACTATAGCCTACATGGTTTGTCTTTCATTTTTCTGCTATATTTTGTTACCTTGCAAGGCTAAGTTTTTAAATCGGGACATAAGTGTAGCAGTACTGCTCAGTCACTTGCAAAATAGTAAAAACAACATGAAAAGAATCGAGATTTTCCTGGAAAAAAAATATTTTTTTACTGTGTTGACGTGGGGAATCTGCTGCTACAACAAACTGGATGAAATTTTGGGTGCATGCACTTGTGCTTGTCTGACAGGTGTTGTCGAATGGAAGTGTGCACATGCAAAATGCACAGAAAGCTGAGATCTAGCCTAAGTTCTTTTGAGGTTGTGGTGTGAACAAGAAAGGGTCAAAAAGGGTCTGAGATCACTTCAATGCAGAAGAGGATCAAAAAAGGAACCGGGTTCTCTTTTGAGTCCACTATATTGTGAACACCAAAAGGTCACTTTCGGCTGGTTCGCTTTCTGGTTCACTTTAAGTGAAACGGGTTTAGTTCTTTTAAAATTAACTATATGTGAAAACACCCTTATATGATTAAAAGGAAGAGTAATTATCCTTTAATGTCTATACTTTCATGCATGTTTGTTACACAAGGCTTTAGAAGTAAAAAATAAAAGAATTAAAGCTACTTACTTCATAAGTACTTCCTACAACTCTTTGATTTTTATGATGACAAATGGTATTGGATGCCTTGTTTGCTTACTTTTCGGAAGGGTCGTATTCCACCTGCGGTGACCGACTGCTGGGGTCTTTGTTTATGTTTAGCAGATAACTTGTCATCTGACTGCTCTGTGGCCTGGGCACCGGTTTTCCCTCCCTCTTCAGCACAGCACTTCAAGCACACATACTCCTGGTCCTCCTTTTCCATCTGCTGAACTTTAGCCAGATCCAGACCCACACAATCCCCGTGAAACCAGTCATCGCAGCGGCCGCAGCCCACCATGAACCTATTCAAACAAACAGACAACAGCAGTGTTTATGAAACTCACAGATCTGTCTGCAGCCCATCACTTTGAGCAAATACATACAGATTATTTGGGCCACAGCTCAGAGTGGCCACGTCGACAATGGAGGTGGAGAACATGGTCCACTCAGACTCAATGTCTCCAGACTCCCTCGGGATCCGCTCGGAGCTCTGCCGGAGGTGGGAGTTGAAGATCTCTCTGACAGGGGACTCGGCCAAACGTTCCCAACAGACCCTCACAGTACGTTTGGGTCTGCCGAGTCTGTCCAGTTTCCTCCCCCGCCATCGGATCCAACTCACCACCAGGTGGTGATCAGTTGACAGCTCCGCCCCTCTCTTCACCCCGAGCGTCCAAGACATACGGCCGTAGGTTGGATGAAATGACCACAAAGTCGATCATCGACCTCCAACCTAGGGTGTCCTGGTGCCACGTGCACTGATGGACACCCTTATGCGTGAACATGTTGTACGTTATGGACAAGCTGTGACTAGCACAGAAGTCCAATAACAGAACACCGCTCGGGTTTGTAGGGCTGGGCACCGAACGTCGATACTTTTATGGTATCGAACAAAAAACTCTGATACTATGAGTATAGAAAAATGATTTATCTTTCAGTGCCAAATTTTGGTTCCAAAAGCCAAGCGGCTGTGTCTGTGTGAGCCTGTAGCATACTTGCATGTAAGGACCTAAAGCGCCGGCGATTGGCTGTCCACCACCACGTGACGGGGAGGATTTCTGAAGATACTCGCAGTCCAACTCACAGTCACACAACACAAGTGTAGTTGTTTTTTCTCATGTGTTCTACTGCGTCGTTTTACAATGCCAAAGAGGTCTAAAGTGTGGCTACACTTTAAAAAAACTGGATGCCGAGTCAGCAAAGTGCAACATATGCGATAAGAGTATTGCAACCAAAGGCGGCAATACCACCAATTTAATGAAGCACTTGACCATGCACGGGATCAATATTAAGGCAGAAAGTTGCACGGTATTCGACTATAAAAAGATGGAACCAGAGGAGAATTTATTTCCTTCTCTCTGGGCCTCGAGTCTTTTCACGTAGTGTTTTTGCGTAGCGCGTCTGTGTTGCACGTCACCACGCATCACACACATGACCAGCATCGCCCAATAGTGAGCCTACGTGGTGACGTGCAACACAGACGCACTGCGCAAAAACACTACGTAAACTAACTCGAGGCACAGAGAGAGAATGAAATGAATAGTGGAATATAAAGTCGTTATTTTTGTTTGTTTTTGCGCACAAAAAGTATTCTCGTCGCTTTATAAACTTAAGATTGAGCCACTGGAGTCACTTGGACTATATTAACGATGTCTTTAATACATTATCTGGGCCAGCAAGTTATAGTGTCCATAAGCCTGTGGAGGAGTGATCCAGCTCTCAGATTTAATCAAAAATATCTTAATTTGTGTTCCGAAGATGAACGAAAGTCTTACGGGGTAGGAACAACATGAGGGTGAGTATATACTGACAGAATTTTATTTTTTGGGTGAACTAACCCTTTAAACCGAATACATCCTCATAACGTTGACTACCACTTTAGATATGTTAGCTTGTGCTGCTAGTCGGTTGCTGTAGCGTTAGCGCTGTCTTTTTCCCCCTTCACATTAGCCTCTGTACCGGTCCACCCTGATGTTAGGAATAGGAAGACAATACCAGAAAGTGACAATCCCTTCAAACTGGCAGCCGCAGCAAGAGGGAAAATGTCCATGCAAAGACGAGATCAGTGCCACAAAGCACTTTTCTTGTTAATTTTGGCCAAGTTAGGATTGATACCAATTCTGAGTGTCTGCTGGCGCACCCCTATCCAAAAAGCACAACCAAATTATTATTAATGTTACCCTGAGTGAAGTGTTACCAGAATTTGTTTTAATTAAGGTGAAAAATAAAAGTTTTGTGTTTAATGTATTTTTGTTGATGTTGAAATGGATTTTAAAACATATGGTATCGAAAAAAGTATCGTTAGGAACCGGTATCGAAAGATTTTGAACAATACCCAGCCCTAGGTTCAGATCAGTGGGGCCGTTCCTCCCAGACACGCCTTTCCAGGTGTCACTGTCGCTGCCCACATGGGCGTTGAAGTCCCCCAGTAGAACGACAGAGTCCCCAGTTGGAGCACTTTCCAGCACCCCTCCCAGAGACTCCATGAGGGCCAGGTACCGGGGTGAACTCCAACCAGGGCTCGAGACTAACGGCGTACTATCGTCCTGGGGACGATAGAAAATGTGTTTAGGACGAACAGAAATATTCTCCAGGACGCCTACAGGACGAAAGACATTTTTGTATGTGTGTTCATTTATTTCTAGCCTATTAGGGTAACTTGCTTAGAAAATGGCAAAATTAACCGACCAAGCGCTGACTACAACGGAGCGCGTCTTCTCATGCTGTTAAAATAGTAACTATCACTGGCCGACTACTCACCTGGAGACTTGTTTCGCGCGGTTTCGCGGTACATCTATCACATGGCTTATTTTCACAGACGAAAACGAGACGATAACTAAATAAAAACTAGTTTTGAATGACAAAAACTATGACGAAAATCTATTGACATTTGTCAACGAATAAAAACTAGACAAAAATGTTAGATAGTGACGATTAGGGAAGCGATCCAGTCAGAACTGATGTCCTGCGTTTGTGGTAGATGCGCACATTTGTACTGTAACGTGCTGATCTACCCAGCGGCACACGGGTTGACATGCGCTGCATGTCTCATAAAACGTTAAAAAATGTAAACGTCTGGGAGAATAAGTAGAGCAGACATATAGATCTGAATAAGAGTGACGACGCAAAAAAAAAATAGCTCTATTCGGTACGGTTTTCTGTGCGCACATACCCGACCCGAAGTGTGCAGTCATGCACATAGACACCTATACAGCGCGCGAGTACTGAATTGAGCTCTCTTTCGTGTCTGAATGGACAAATACACACAACATTATGTCGAAATGTCCGTTTTGGAGAGTATTCACGTAAACTATGGTGGTTATGTCTTAAACAGTTTTGAGTGTATCGGATGTGCATTAGTTAAATTGGATCGTTGAATTGGATTGTTATTTTTTAATCCAACCAACTCAAAAACGTTTTGAGCTGTATGTATTTTTCTCTTAATTTTCGTATATGTAAAAAAAGAATAAGGGGAAAAAAAGATTCGTTCTGCATGAATACAAAAAAGCATTTAACTCCTGTTATTTTTTTATTAAATCTGTTTTTTTACCTGTTTACAGATAACTACTTTGAATGGAGCTAAATAAATATAATAATATATATCATAAACATTTTAATGCTGTTTTTATTATGTGACTAACAGCTAACAACTATAGATGATAAAAACAAATTTATTTTGGGACGGTTGACATTCACTTTAGGACGGTTCAAATAGTTTTTCAGGACGGTTCCAGGACGGAGGTGAAAAGTTAGTCTGGAGCCCTGACTCCAACACATGACAGCTAAGCAGGAGGGTTATAAGCAAACCCACACCACTCCGCCACCTCTCACCATGGGCAACTCCAGAGTGGTAGAGAGTCCCGCCTCTCTCAAAGAGTATGATTCCAGAGCCCAAGCTGCGCCCGACTGTCTCTAGTCGGTACCTCTCAACCTCCCACACAAACTCAGACTCCTTATCCGCCAGCGAGGTAACGTTCCTAAAGCCAGTTCTTCCTGCAGGTGGCGAGCCCACGGGAGGGAGGCCCCACATCGCTCGTTCGGGGGGAGGCCTGGCCACCAGACGCTCGCATGGAAGCCAACCCAGGGCCTGGCTCCAGGGTGTCTAAATATATACTACACAAATTCAATAGTTTTAAATTGGCCCTATTTTTTTAATATTACCTTTCATTCAGTGTGTAATATATCTGTTTGGGAAAGTAAAGGTCTGCAAAGTGCACGACAAATAGTAATTTTAAGTTATTGTCTCCTAAAGAAAGAGCCGATTCTGAACTGCCTGAAATGAGTCGTCAGTAACCTGTATAGGTTTTCGGCATGTCAAGAAAATGCTGTTTTCAGCGCTACAAATCCACTTTGCATGCACTTCCAAAGGATGTGGAATTGATACGGAAAACCCAACCCCATCGTTACTGTTTGAATCACTATGTAAGTGTTGAGGAAGCCTCTGGAGCTGAAATTCAAATATGGTAATGACCGTTTCACTGCCAACACGCGTTTTCACAACAGACTGCGCCATCTGAACAATCAGAGCAGAGTAGCTCTCGGAAAGGATGGGTTTAGAGGGACTGAATCTTCAAAACAAACCGTTTTCAGACTCTGAAAACTGAGGTGATGTGCAATGTATATTGATCAAATTAAATTGTTTTTGACCTTGGATGCCTATAAACCTTTTGTAGGAGACTCCAAAACAAAATTATAAATCTTTAAAATAGCATATTGGGGCACTTTAAATGCTGCAACTGGTTTTAGGCACCACAACAATATAATGTACAGAATGAAAAATGGTTATACATTGAGATTATATTTAACTGGGTTATTCATTTAATAGCATTTTTAAAGATTAGCTTTAAATGAGTTTTAGATGATTGCAAAGATGATCTAAATGCAAAAATAGGAAAAAATTAACAAGTACAATTGAATATCAATAAAACAAAAAACGAATTATGACCATGAGAATGGATTTAGAAATAAAAGTCAACATACCGGTTGTTGTGAGGTTTCTTACATAATCCACAGTGTTTGCTGGGGTCCCACACAGTCTCGCTTTCAGGAGGAGGTTCGCCCTCGGTTTCCTTCTTCACCACTGGGGCATTATCAGGGATAAACAGCTGCGGCTCCTCTATCGAGATACTCCTAGAGTTTCTGCTCTTATGTCTATGCTGGATCTTCTCCGCCTTCTTGATCTTGACCTTCTCCTGCTCCTCATCCCCTTGGCTGTTTGTCACAGGCGGGTTTGTTTTGTTTACCGGAGTGGGAGGATTTTGTGGCTTTTTCGGAGGGTGAGGAGACTGCACTGACTTGACACCAGGGCCAGAAACAGACGATGGTTTACGACTGATGGTCGGGGACACTGGGACAGACGGGCTTGTGGTTTGATGCACAGGATGTCCATCCTGAATCTTTTGTATTTTTGAGGGTGATTTAGGAGCGAGAGGCCCTCCTGGGCGTTTCAAGCCCACCATACCAAGCTTCCCCTTGTGATTTTCTGGTCGGCTCGTATGCATTTTTTTGTCTCTGGGTTGTCTGGACACTTTCTGTAAGAGCCCTGGCCTGGTGAGATGAGACGGCTTGTTTTTGGCAGCAGACAGAGCCTGTTTGTGTTTCAGAAGCTTTTTGACAGCAGGCTGAACCGCTGTGCCGTTCTTGTTCCCCTTTTTGTGCTCGCTTGGCTTTTGGGTCTTGATTTGGTCATTGATTTTTCCATCTCTTGGTGTGACATTGTTCATATTGGGCTTGAGCAACAAGGTGCTATTAGTGTCTTGTACTTCATTAGGGTTCACATACGGCCCAAAATCCATAGGCATGTCATCGCTAGTGGGCTGGCCAACGCTCACTTCCCCAACAACCTCTTGTGTGGAATTATCAAGTTCTTGTGCACCTTCATCTTGATTTTGTCCCAAATCCAATGTGAGGCCATCAGCAGTGATGGCATCCTCTTGGAAGCCCAAAGACTGAAGGTCGCTCGTGCTAAATGATCCAAACGCATGTGACGGTCCAGGAAGCAGTTCAATTTTATAGCCCCCTACAGTAACAGTTAATCGCCGTAACACAACAACTGGATTCATCGAGGAGTCAACCTCATGGATTCCAAAACGACGGCTGAGCAGAGCTTCCCTTTTTGCAGCAAGGCTTTTATCTCCATCCGAGTTTCCGCTGCATGTTGACTCTTGTTCGTTACTCTCGGTTGCTTTTGGTACAGGACCTGGGCGTCTGCCTCTGACTCGACCGCGGCTCGCTGAAAGAGAAAAATGGTGTCAATACACTCATGAGCAGTCAAACAGACAGCAAATAGGCAAAAATATTGGTTCCAGGAAAACCCAATAAATTCTCAGGCATATTACTTTCCCAATGCATCAGACATTTAAACCATATCAAAAGACGCCAAAAGGAGAGTGCGAAAATTTCCAGTTATAAATATTTTAATTAATAATATTTGTCTTTTTGGGTGGGCAGACAGTCACTTGCAGCATCATATACAGTGAAATGCCACCTGGCAGAAAAATGTGCAATATTTATTCTACATGTATCGCCACAGAGGTCTTCTAATGGTTTTCCACATTAGTAAAAGTTGCTAAAAGACAGAGGAACTATAGAAGACTATGGGTTGGTTTCACAGACATGGCTTAGATTAAGCCAGGATTAAGTCTAAGTTCAGTTAGGACATTTAAGTAGCTTTTATAAGCATGTCCTAGAAGAAGAAAAAACATAAATGGTGTGCATCTTGAGACAAAACAATGGCACTGACATATTTTAAGAAATGTCAGTGAAAGTTGCTTTCAGTTAAAACAGCTCAAACATGCATTTTACTTTGGGACTAGGCTAAAACCTTGTCTGTGAAACCGGAGATGTGAGTGCCATTTAAAAACGGTTTCATTTAAAAATAATATATAAATAAAAATCATTAAGTTGACATTTTAATGTTTATTTTTATTTTATTGTTAGAATTAAATAATAAATCGCTAAATCATTTTGAATGCAACTTTAAAAAAAGCTTTTGCTAATTACTTTATTTACTAATAGAGAAAAAAAAAAGTATGGATAGTTGTAACTTGCAAGCTGATTCAAAACATTCCAAATAAATTCACCCAGTTGTGTCCCTGTCCCTTATGTTATGTGCACCTGTTTGTCGTCTCTGTAGATGACTTGCATGTCTCCTGCCCCGTGAGAAGCTGGACTGACTGTGCTCTCCATCAGATGGACTCTGACTAACACCTGCTGTTGTCATGTCATGATCTGCAAAACGCACGGTCGAAGTTAATTGCAAACTCTTTTTTTTATTATTATTAAACTACAGACTTCAAAAGCAACTACTGTACCTGCTGAGCTTCCAAGTTTAAAATTGACATCTTCATTTTCTAGAAGATGAAACTGGGCACTAGCAGATCCAAACATTGGATCTTTGTCACTGAGCATGTTCTTCAGTGAATCTTCAGGGTGACCGTGACCCGTTTCAAACTCATCACTTGCTTCACATTCCAGGTTCTGTCCGAGCAGCAAGGAATCATCCAATTGGTCACTGGGAACCAGATGATTGAATTGACCACCAACTATATCCATGAATGCCTGCACTGTACGGTTTGCTCTGGAAAAGACAAGAAATATAAATGTATCTTTATCACTGCATAATCTTCTAAGATGTACTATTTTGACAAATAAGTTGGATTGATGACATGCTCCATACAGTTCTCTAACTACTTCTGACAAAAAAAGCATAATCCCACAGTTTGACTGGCATTCAAGTAAAATCTTAACACAAATGTTTTGCAAACCAAACAGAGATATAGGGGAGATCGGGGCTAGTTGTCACCGAGGCTGTATCTCAGTAACTACAAGTCCAAAGTCCAAATGCACAAATGTTTGTTTACTCTAGCAAAAGTTTTATATGTAGATTTAAACCTAGTTTCTTCCATTAACATTTGTTAAATTAGAATTACTTAAATATAAGTGTATACATCTTTTTAATTCTGTCCACCAAACTAAATTCAATATTATATAAAAAATGTCTGTTTTTAGTGAACTGTATTTTGTTTTCCTAGACAATACTAACATTCAATAGCTTTGGAAATATCTTAAAAAGCATTTTTGTAGCCAAGACTTCAAGGTTTTTTAACATTTATTAAACCACTTCAAATAACACACATATATATACAGTATATTCTCACCAAAAACAAAATGTTTTAAGCCAGTAATTTATATATTTTATATAAAGTAAAGTCAGTAGGAAAACTCCTAAAAAAATAAAAAAAGTTTACATTTCCTAACATTCCTTTTGTCATCAATTGTAATAATCCAGTGAGATAAAGGAGTCGGACAGTTTGCTCCACACAAAGATCTGATCTCACCATCATCGAGTCCATCTGGGATTACATGAAGAAACAGAAAAAAATGGCTTGAAGACACTTGAAGAAACCTACATCCAAAACTACAGAACTGTGAAAAGTTTTAGGCACTTAGAAGTGCTGTGAAAAATTGAGAATGCTTTCAAAAATGATGCCATAAATAAATTGTACTTATCAATGAACTTCTGTTAACTAAATCAAATCAATATTTGGTGTGACCACCCTTTGCATTTAACAGCTTTTGTCCAGGTACACTTGCATAGTTCTACAAGTAGCTTTGCATGTAGGTTTCTTCAAGTGTCTTGGAGACACCGCCACAATTCTTCTGGATTTAGTCCGTCTCTTCATGTAATCGCAGACAGACTCGTTGATGTCGAGATCAGAGATCAGATCTCAGTGTGGAGCTCCGGCTGTTGTCAGACTCCTTGTCCATACAAAAGTCTCGCTGGATTACAACAATTAATGGCAAAAGGAATGTGTGGAAATGTAAACTGATATCTCCTACTGACACACTACAGCAAAAAGATGTAAGTAACTGACTTAAAACCATTTTTTGTGTGAAAATACTAACATGCCTATGACATTGCATAGTACTGTATATATGTATACATATAATTTCCCTTACTTCAGCTGCTTTATAAAGTTAAAAATTTCAAATCATTTTAAATGCCACAAAACTTGAAGCATCTTTAAAAAAAAAAAATTAAGTAAACAAAGTATGTGCTTCTAAAAAACTTTATATACAGAAATATTCACTAGAGTAAAGTGACAACTTGCCCCGCTCTCCCCTACTTGTAACAACAACCACAGAACTGCTTGCAAATAAATAAGAGCAAGCAAACAGATAATGCATCAGGTGTCAAAGTGTTATAAGTATAGAATACAAACACTTTATATTGGAAGAGTGCCGAATGTTGCAATTCATGTTTTAAATTAAACCTTTTAAAGTCTTATTCACAGGCATTCAGGGTAACGTTAGACTGGTAAGGGCCACTGGTGTTTATATTTTGGCTAAAGGTCGGCTCACGTGCAGACAAGCTAGCGCATGCGGCCTTGAACTGCTCGCACATTGTTTGACCCTCTATGAACAGAGATGACAGCTTAAGAAGCCGCTTTTGACTTGTGCAAAAGATGCTTTCGTCGTTTAGGCAACGCAGGGTATCAAAAACCCTCACAAAACAAACACACCACCGCTTCCGCGAGCACCAGGGGGCCTTTAGCAACCAGCCTTCGTGTATCTCACACGCTTACAGGTCCGAAATAAACCCACTTTAATCAACAACATGAGTTCGACAATACCCCATAAAAGTGCATATAAAATTACCGCCACAATCGACGCGGTTTTTGCACAAACTCGCCTCGAGTCTGGAGTTGCGTCGCGTGCACGAAGGCCTCGCGCTTAACTTACGGAGAGCGTGCACGCCCACTCCGCGCGAGATGCAAGATAAAACACTCACCGCGTTTGTCACTGTGATCGAAGAGCCCGCGCATATTTGGAGAAGGAATAGTATTATCGCTTACGGTGTTGGGACGCCATATGGGTTGCTGTTGTCGTTAATGCCACAACCTTTTCCGCTTGAGAACTGCGGTGGGACACAAGTAGTGCTTCCTGTTGACCCTCTGAGCCAGCAAACAACTCGCCGTGATGTCCTGGATCTGTCGGCAGGGGGCAGTGTGGTCGAGCGCTGGGCTTCTTCTTCTTCTTCTTGAATTTTTATTGGCGGTTGACAAACAACACAATGGTGTATTTCCGCCACCAACTGGTATGGAGTGTGGATCAAGACGACTAAACCCCCCCCCCCCCCTGATTTTTTTATTTTATTTTTTTAAATTCTCTCCCACAAATTAGATTCCTCAAGAAACTTAAGAATAAAAATATAACACTCATTTCTCGAATTATTTTGCAGAATATACTTTGGTATGAATTTCATTTTTATGTTTTTTAAATTATGAATTAACAACCTTCTTTCATTCTCATATTTCTGACAATGCATTAAAACATGCTCTACTGTTTCCTCTTGCCCACAATAATCACATCTTCCCGTATCATGTTTACCCATTTTATAAAGCGTACTATTTAATCTTGTGTGTCCAAATCTCACCCGTGATATTACTATTTCTTCTCTCCTATTTTTCCCTGCAATTCTCATCTCTCCCACTTTCCTTTGAATTCTATAGAACCACCGACCTTTTTTCTCCTTATCCCACTGTTTTTGCCACCTTTCCTTTAGTCTCTTCTTAATAATACTCTTGATTTCACTCTTACTTAAATTAACAATTAAATTAATGTCATTGTTTTTAACTGCTTCTTTTGCTTCTTTATCTGCAATTTCATTTCCTTGAACACCAACATGTGCAGGCACCCACAAAAATACTACTGTAATCCCCATCATTTGAATTCTGTATATTGTTTGCATTATCTCCATTAAAATATCTGGTCTACTATCTGAATGACTGTATTGTAAACTAGCCAATGATGAACATGAGTCTGAACAAATAACTGATTTCACAGGTCTTATTTCTTCTATCCACTGTATCGCTAATAATAATGCAACCATTTCCCCTGTATAAACAGATAGCTCATCACTGATCCTTTTCCTTATTGATAGATGAAACTCTGGGACAGTAAAATGCTACTCCTATCTTGTTGTCTGAACTCTTTGATGCATCTGTGTATATCTGAACATAACTGTAGTACTCATTAATATGTGTCTGTACATTATATGAATTACATTCCTTACCCTTGTTTCTCTGTTCTAACAATGTAAAATCAACTATAGCATCTGGAAGTACCCAAGGTTTTATTACTGGTAATGGAACAGTAGGACTAACATTTAATCGATTAATTTTAAGTTCTGTTGCTTTCTGTATCACAGTCCATCCAAAACTTTTAGTTTTCCTCCTCTCTTTTTCCCAACATGGCTTTAACGTGTCTAGTGTTGAGCGCTGGGCTTCTTCTTCTTTTGGCGTTTTATGGCGGTTGGCAAACAAACGATACGTGCATTCCCGCCACCTACTGGGGCGTAGGACTAAATAAATAGGACCACAGTAAATGTAGGACTAAATAAATAAATAAAATCCTAAATCATATTAAACAGATCTACCTTTCTTAAGTATCTCATTAATGCATTATATGTTTTATGATGATTCAAGCCATTATTCAGCAGTGTTTTCCTATACCAATTTCTCTCCATTTTTTCCAACAGAAATACCCTTTCATTTTCATAAGCAGTGCAATATTAGTACATGCTCCTGCTTTAGCTCTAGTCATTTCCATTCAGATGTGCTTTTTACTCATAGATGTGTATAGATGTGTATATGTAGATGCCTCATTAGATATTCATACGTGGAATCAAATCTGGAAACTTCCTCATGAATATTTAATCACAAACTAAATCAAAGAAATTTCACTTAAACTCGTTTATAAATATTACCCATGTAATTAGTATCTTGTGAACAGATTTAATTGTGATATTGATACATTTTGTGGTCTACATGATGAAACATTTTATCATTTATTTTGGAGTTTGTTGTTGGTCAGATCTCTGTTCCTCATATCATGCCCAGCTTTCAACTGTGCTTTAAAAATGTGTTATTTGTTTTGGTTTTTCTCTTATCATAAGGTATGTTACTTAATTAACCTGCTACTTCTTTTAACTAAATTTAGTATTAATAAATGTAAATTTGGAGGAAATAAGCCTGTTTTTAATTTTAAGATCAGAAATTCAACAATACCTAAACACAATATTGGGTTTGAAAAATAAGAAAGCTGCAAAGTGTGTTTCAATCTGTGAGCATTTTCACATTTTTGTTTAACTTTTAGGTTTGTCACTGTTTCTTTATATATTTGTCTTTTCTTTTTTTTTGTACCCCCCCCTTGACTGTAGTTGTAATTCTTTAAAATCAATAAAAATGTATTTTAAAAAAAAAATAATAAAAAAAAGATATTCATTCATACATGCATACACACTTTGACCTGTGGATGGCAGTAATACGCTTTTTTAATAAGGCTTTTTTTTAGACAAATAGTTAACATTTACAACTATAACATGACATCCAAAAAAGATGGTATAAAAAGATTGGGTTTACAATACATAAAGAAAAAGAAAAGAAAGAAGAAAACGTTAGGCAAATGTACAATAATATTGATTTAAATAAAAATAAAGCAAATAAACAAATAAATCATTGATTATTACTTAAAGGTGCATTAAGCAACTTTTCATGTTAAAAATACCCGTTTTTCTAACCCATACATGCTTAAACAATTGCCTGATGGGCTGAATGAGCCCTTCTATTTTCTCTGCGATTGCCTCTATAATCCTGTACAGTAAAATAAATAAGAGGGATTCGGGACGGAATCGACTGGGCGTGACGTCATGCGCGTTCACGCTCACCTGGCTATGTCTGGCAGGTTTGTGTATTCGCCGCCATTATCCGCATCAGCGAAGACAACTCAAGCGACTTTGGCAAAAGTAGAAGATGGATTCAAAGAGACCGGCTTCTAGTTCATCCCAAACCCCTCCAGTAGC
Organism: Scardinius erythrophthalmus; assembly: GCF_964197995.2. Lineage (NCBI taxonomy): Eukaryota > Metazoa > Chordata > Actinopteri > Cypriniformes > Leuciscidae > Scardinius > Scardinius erythrophthalmus. The sequence continues at coordinate 15,623,036 of NC_138241.1, forward strand.
ACCAACGGAAACTCCACGTAACCGCGTGCACAACTCTGGTTGCAGTTTCGCGTGTCGCCAGAAGGGGGGCATAGTTCTGCAAAAACTCAGAGACTTGCGCAATGCACCTTTAAAGAAAGAAGACAGCATATAAAATTTAAAATTTCATGAAGCTTCAACTCTTTAGCGAATACGATTGTATCTCTACATTTTTTGTTACCAATACATTGGAGAGACTCAAATGAAAGTCAGCCATGAAGACCTTCAGCAAGGTTTATAATTATTTATTTTACTTTTGTGAATATGAAACCAAGATCATAAGGTTCACCATACAATTAACAGAAGCATATTTTGATTCAAAATATGTAATAATATTTTTGGATGTTATTTCACACTTATAACCAGAAAAGGCTTTTCATTAACGTCAATAGACCTGGAAATGGCTTTTATCACAGAATAATATTCTCTATATTTAATAGGAAATTACCATTTATTCATACAATTTTCATAAGAATGAAACTGAGCTGACTGATCTAAAAGGTCAGATAGAAAGTAAATTCATGTATCCATCCAACTATGTAAATAAAGAGATTTCCGGTTAACTGTAATATATGTGGGGGAAAGTTATGTACACAACAGAATAGAATAGAACAGTTGATAGAAGTTTGCTAATAGAGTAATCACACAATAACAAAAAACACAAACCTCGAACCTTTTTTAAAAAAATATTGAATGGTATAAGAACCATATTGAGTCCGATTTAAGTGAAAGCTCCTGAGCCATTTTACTTCAAAAGTGTAATTTAGATTTTTTATTTTAAATCCAAAAGCTCAGAACCACCTTCATTTACAAGAAGTAGAAGTAGTACAAGCTGATAGACAGCAAGTGGCAGTAATGCAACTTTTTGGATGCCAATACCAAGAAGAAGAAGAAGCAGCCTATATGTAGACGGGCTCTCTTTATGTTCAGTTTTGGGTGTGCCGTCTTCAAAGTGTGTGTGAAATCATTCTGCTGTTGTCACGGTGTAGTTTAAAGTAAATCGAACTTATCGGAAGTATGTGGATTCCGAACGGTGAGTAGGCTAACACGTGTTCATAAACGACACAAAACAAATGTACCTCTGTGTTGCGTCGTTTGTTTTTAAATCCTTTATATTTTAATGTTTTTAGCTGCCACCGTCATTGGGGTTACAGCTGGGGCCGGTAAGTAACATTCTAGACCGGTTTAAAAACAAAATCAGCAGGGTTCATATAGATAATGCTTGTTAGAACAATAAATTAAATGATAAATGCTTTTTTTTTTCTCTATGTATTTTCACGTTGATTAGCTGGTGCCGTTGTCTTGACCCCGCTTGCGCTCTCCATGGCTGGGTTCACCGCCGCCGGGATCGCGGCCGGTTCGGTGGGAGCCGGCATGATGTCATCAGCTGCAGCCGCCAGCGGGGGAGGAGTGGCTGCGGGGAGTTTGGTCGCACTGCTCCAGTCTGCAGGTATTTTTTTTACTAAAAGTTCAAAGGGAGTTGTTTTCTGGTGTTTGCTAAACCTTCAATAAGACTATACAAGCCTTAATAAGAGAAAAACAATTTAACAAACTGTATTGAAAATGATTAGCTAAACTGATTTATGAAATAATATTAGTGCCTGATTAATATACATGGAATGTTTTTGTATTGTAATTACAATATTGGAAGCTACTACACCCGTTTTATGCATCATTGTGCAGCAAGGCTTTCGGTTATTGATGTCAGGAGTTTTGTTCTCTCTCTCAGGTGCTGCGGGGCTGTCTGCAGCTGCAACAGCCGGTGTGGCGTCTGTGGGTGGCGCTGCAGGGGGGCTGTTTGGAGGAGCTGTTGGTTTGCTGAAGAGGATGAGGAGATAAGAAATGTCCACTGAGCTTCTGATCGTCCCAATTCAAGGGCTGCATCCTTCAAAGGCTACGGAGGAGCCTAGAAACTGGAGCTATGTTTCCATCACTTTGTTTTCATAGGAAACGTAGGACACATTTGGAGGCTGCATTTGGCCTTCAAAGGATGCAGCAATAGTCATTGCAGCTTTGCAATTATAATGTTGAAAAAATACCAGCTAAATTGAGCATCTTGCGAAGCAGCAGAAAAAAATGACATTCCATGAAAGGTGTTTGGAAGCAGACTCTGTGTGTAGCCTATGTGTAATTTTGTGTTCTTGTAATTGTAAATTTAGATAAGAATGTAAGCACATGATACCTTGGAAATCTTGAAAAATCTGTGATTTTTCATGTCACTGTCTTAAAATGAAAGTTGTTTACTTTACTAAAAGCACTTTTACATCCTGCCATTGAGTTCAGAATTAACATTTGGTATGGTTTCTCATATAATGTGTAAATGTACTATTTAAAATGAATCAAAGTATTAAATTCCTGTCCTCCTATACATCAATGTGGAAAATATCTGTATTTTTTCCATGATTTTAAGTGTATTGAGAAATTTAAATGTATAATTATTATATTATAAATTATAATTATTTATTATTACCCAAAGTGACTTAAAGGGACAATAAGTAACTTTTTTGATATTTTATTATCTAAAATCAATATTTTTATTCATAAATATGTCCTCAATGGTGTACAAATACCTCTGCCAATGATCTGACTTATCCTCGTAAACGAAGAATTTATTATCTTTATATACATGGGACGGGTAAGTCCACGGAGGCGTCCATGTAGTTCCGCCATCTTGAAAAACTATAATAGCAGAGAGGGACAAAAAGTACTAGGCCAACGCGTTTCCACAACGCGTTTTCGTTCAGAGCCCGCGTCACGTGACTGAAACCAGCAGAAACGGACCAGAGCAGTGAGAGGCGCTTGTCACTGCCCCGGCAAGTTTAAAAGGCTGCACTGCACGGTTAAGTCACAGGATAACGAGTCCTCTTCGTCGAAAAAGTCCACAATAAGACCGTAAAAGGAAACGTGATCGGAGATTACAAAAACAAGGGTTATTATAATGTCGGGATAGCTAATGCAGGAGAAAACTTTCAAAAGAGACGCTGAAGTTGCCTGCTTTCTTCTCGACAGGTAGCCTAAGTCAATGTTAAGGTCTTAATTACAGGCTTTTTATTTTTATTTTTTTATTAGCCTATATAGTAGACCAGCGTTTCCCAGCGGGGTGACGCGGCACCCTGGGGTGCTTCTGGCGAGAGCAGGGGTGCTGTGTAAAAAAAAAAAAAATACCATCAATCTCGGATCGTCGGAAGTCTCTAATAACAACAAATAATGCGCACAAATTTATAAAAAAATGCAAATCATAAGTTTTCGGCGTTGAATTGCGGAGGTTGCGCTTGCGTGTGATTTTATTCCCGTGCCTCATTCCCAATGCGTCCACATAAAGCTGCCTATTTTTCATTGATGCGCTTACAGTCAAATACACACGAAAACATTGTCACAACGTCCGTCTTGCCGCGTATTCACATAAACACATCGGTTATGTCCGTGCTGCTGTCAACGCAACGCGTGCGATTAATGTTTTTCAGTTTAACACGTTAAAAATATTTAACGCAATTAAGGCAGCATTTTTTTTCTGTCATCCTTTGGCTAGCGTTACATTATATAATCACGTTCTTCTTCATTAATGCTTCTAACCATGCAAGCGAGAAAATAGAAAAGAGAATGCGCTGTCTGTGATGCTGACACGACGCGCGCCAGACTCGACTTCTCTTTCGCTTTGAGTATCCTCATGAGAGCAGTCTTAAATTAGTTAAATAAAGTCTTAAATGAACGCTAAGAGTTGTGAGAAAATGGGACGCGTGTGGGATCCACATGATATGACAGTGCAGCAGTGACATCAGAATCAAATAACACTTCATTCATAAAAATATGCCATTAAACAATTATTTGAAATATACTGTCTTTATGATGTTACTACATTAATTTGGAGATTTACTGTGAAATTATTAGGCTACATAAAATATAGTAAAAACAAGCTATCTTGTGCAATTATAACAAAATTATCCCAATAATTATCACATTATCCCAATTATTATCCCAATAATTATCCCATACACTGTGAGCAAACATTTAGGTGAGATTTGCAATGGTAATTGAGCAAAGAATAAAAAGCCTTAATTGAATATGTCATTATGTAAAGTGATCTCTTCAGAAGAAAGTAATGATTTCCTAGATTTTAAATGGATGGACAAAAAAAATAAGAAAATAATAGATAAAAATATCTATATGACAGTAGGCCTATAAGTTCTTCCCTGTGGTATTAAAAATTGATACATTTATTTATTTATTTATTTATTTATTTATTGCTCAAGTCATACATAAATTCATTCATTCATTCATGCATTCGTAACATGCATGAACGAAGAAAAAAAAGGAACAGGAAGAAGAAAATCTTATGGTACCTGTCATTTATTTGTGCACATCAAAAATTAAATAAAAAAAAAACCAGCACATTTCAAGGTATAGTATCAAAGTAGTATCTGTACTATTGAGTAAAGTAGTATTCATTCATTCATTCATGCATTCGTAAAATGCATAAACGAAGAAAAAAAAGGAACAGGAAGAAGAAAATCTTATGGTACCTGTCATTTATTTGTGCACATCAAAAATTAAATAAAAAAAAACCCAGCACATTTCAAGGTATAGTATCAAAGTAGTATCTGTACTATTGAGTAAAGTAGAGAAGGCCCTATAAACAAGGTTGTAAGTTTTGTTTGGTCAAAACTGTAACATTCGTTTGTTCGTTGTGTCAAGTTGTAGTTTGTTTGAAATAACAAACCAGTTCACCCGAAGGAAAACTCGATGAAGTGCTATTAGAGGACATCCTGTCATAGCTTTTTGGTACATAATGGCTACCGTAGATGCAACACACATTTGAAAATGCGAGGCGCTAGAGAGCACTATTCATTTGATTGCAAAATACAATTTCACCACTAGATGGAAGAAAATCCCACTTAGTGTCCCTTTAAAGGGTTAGTTCACCCAAAAATGAAAATGATGTCATTAATGACTCACCCTCATGTCGTTCCAAGCCCGTAAGACCTCCGTTCATCTTCGGAACACAGTTTAAGATATTTTAGATTTAGTCCGAGAGCTTTCTGTTCCTCCATTGAAAGTCAATAGACGGCATACTGTCCATGTCCAGAAAGGCAATACAGACATCATCAAAGTAGTCCATGTGACATCAGTGGCTCAATCTTAAGTTTATCAAGCGACGAGAATACTTTTTGTGCGCAAAAATAACGACTTTATTCCACTATTCATTTCCTTCTCTCTGTGCCTCAAGTGAGTTCACGTAGTGTTTTTGCGTAGCGCGTCTGTGTTGTACGTCACACCCATCACACATGACCTGCGTCGGCCAATAGTGAGCCTACGTGTGACGTACAACACAGACGCGCTGCGCAAAAACACTACGTGAAATAGCTCGAGGCCTAGAGAGAAGGAAATGAATAGTGGAATAAAGTCGTTATTTTTGTTTACTTTTTGCGCACAAAAAGTATTCTCGCCGCTTGATAAACTTAAGATTGAGCCACTGATGTCACATGGACTACTTTGATGATGTCTGTATTGCCTTTCTGGACATGGACAGTATGCCGTCCATTGACTTTCAATGGAGGAACAGAAAGCTCTCGGATTAAATCTAAAATATCTTAAAGGGTTAGTTCACCCAAAAATGAAAATTCTGTCAGTAATTACTCACCCTCATGTTGTTCCAACCGCGTAAGACCTTCGTTCATCTTCGGAACACAAATTAAGATATTTTTGATGAAATCTGAGCCATGTCTCACTCCTCCATAGGCTGCTATGTGACCGAAACTTGCTGGCCCAGAAAAGTTATTAAAAAGATCGTTAATATAGTCCAAGTAACTCCAGTGGCTCAATCTTAAGTTTATCAAGCGACGATAATACTTTTTGTGCGCAAAAACAAACAAAAATAACGACTTTATTCCACTTTTCATTTCCTTCTCTCTGGGCCTCGTAGTGTTTTTGCGCTGCCCGTCTGTGTTGCACGTCATCACGCATCACACACATGACCGGCGTCGGCCAATAGTGAGCCTACGTGGTGACGTGTAACACGGACGCGCTGCGCAAAAACACTACGCAAACCAACTAGAGGTCCAGAGAGAAGGAAATGAATAGTAGAATAAAGTCGTTATTTTTGTTTGTTTTTGCGCACAAAAAGTATTCTCGTCGCTTGATATACTTAAGATTGAGCCACTGGAGTCACATGGACTATATTAACGATCTCTTTAATAACTTTTCTGGGCCAGCAAGTTTCGGTCACATAGCAGCCTATGGAGGAGTGAGACATGGCTCAGATTTCATCAAAAATATCTTAATTTGTGTTCCGAAGATGAACGAAGGTCTTACGCGGTTGGAACAACATGAGGGTGAGTAATTACTGACAGAATTTTCATTTTTGGGTGAACTAACCCTTTAAACTGTGTTCCAAAGATGAACGGAGGTCTTACGGGCTTGGAACGACATGAGGGTGAGTCATTAATGACATAATTTTCATTTTTGGGTGAACTAACCCTTTAAGAATAATGTAACAAAAACGTTATTAATCATGGAGAAATTAAGTGTCAATGCAAAGTTTTGAAGTTGACCAGAAGGGTACAGTACAAACAAATAGTTATTTACTGGCATCTGTGGTTCCATGAAGAACCTTCCAGGGACCTTTTTCACTGGAGGTTTTCTACAGTGGAAAAAGGTTCTTCAGATTATTTAAATGTTCTTCACACTAATAATAATGCTTCTTTTAAGAACTTTTCACTAAGAGGTTCTTTGCACCAAAAATGGTTCTTCTATGGCTTTGCTGTGACTTCCTGTCACATGTGACTATAATGAAAGTATAGTGCAGGTGTTCTGAAATTCATATTTAAGGTCAGATCACACTGGGTTGACCACAACAAACAATTGATGGCTTTTGTTGGGTAAATGTGGCTCAGTCTATATTATTGGGTATTTAATCTAAGTCATACTTTAAAATATTAATTTCGAATTTAATATCATATTATGACTTTCACGTGATAATTTCGACTGACTTGTCATAATTCGGACCAGTATTCTTATTTCATATTTATGACTTGTTAAATCAGAATTTCGATTATAATTATGATGTGCAAAAGCATGTTTGTTTTTTTCTCCTGTGACGAAATTTATCTTCCATAAAATCCGGAGGTTCTCAGACAAATACATTTTGGTCATTTAGTGGAAAAATCAACCAAATTTCAGAAACTTTCCCGGCTCAAATTTTTGATTTTGTTAAAAGAAAGACAAACGTAAATGAAGAAGAAGCCAAAATATTAGGCTACATGTGATGGATTTATATACTGAGTAATTTAAAGTTTTGTAAAATGGGTTAAACTGACAATTTTCACCTGAGATTGGGAGTCAGATTACAGGGGGGTTGAAATGACTTTAGAACCGCATCATTATTTACTTTTACACAGAGATTGTTAGGTCTATTTAGCTAAATTGGTTGACTTTAGCCATCTTTGTTTCATAGCAATGCCAACGGTGACATTTTAAAAATGGGAATAAGCACTACTTTTGTTTTTTGGCCAAACTTTTTTTTTTTTTTTTTTTTACTTTGCACGCCTGCAACTCATATTAAAAATATCTTAATATCCTTTTAGATTCTAATTCTTAACAAACTTTTATTTTGGTTTCTTAATTTTTAAGGCTGAATATGGTTAATATTAAGTCCCAATAAATAGGAATGTTAATGTGGCTCCATGAGTAAATTAGTACACATTTTCTGAAGAACAAATAATGTTGAAACAAGAAATCTATCTTTTTTATTTTTTTTCTATCAACACAATTGAACATTACTGAGTGCCATAAATAGTATTTTTCCAAAGTTTGTGTGCCTGTAACTCTAAGAGTAGCCTAATAAAGATATCTTAATATCCTTCTATATTCTCATTCTTAATCAACTTTTCTTTTGTAATCTTCCCATTAATAAATATAATGTGGCTCCATGTTCAAATTGTTGAATTTTACCCATTTTCAATATATATAGCCTAGCTACACCAACGGATATTAGGCTAATATCATCATAATAGGTGATAAAAACATAAAAGGAAGATACATAGATGGCATAAAATTTAAAAGCATGATAACTGAACGTCTTTGAAATTACAGAAAAAATTACAATCATTTAACCCGCAATAGAGCTCGGGCGTAGACGTTATGGAATGATGCATTGTGGGTAACCACGGCCATTTTAGAGGCAACGCAGAAGTGTTCGGAATAAAGTAATAGCGTAGCCGACCGGTCTCCACCGGCACCGAGAAAGAAAGAGAAAAAGTTATGGGCCGTGACAAAAAAAAGTTGGCTATACCGTATACTGACAAACTTAATAATGAAGCCAAACAACGCTACTTAAAAAAAAAAAAAAAAGATTTGATCCCTATGAATAAAGTCTGGAGGTGGCTAATACCAAGCCTCAGTTTCCCTGATATTTTCCTACCTGGTCTGTGGAGTAGCGCTTACATCTCCGATCCAGAGCCGGATTTACAATTTCCTGTGCCCTCGGCCAAGGCCGGACTTACCATTGGGCTTGACTGGGCTCAAGCCCATGGGCCCCGCCCAATAGGGGGCCCCGCCCGTTTACGTTTGATTTTTTCAATAATATGTCAGTTATTTAATTTTTCATTTCAAGTTTGTTGATTGGTCTAGCATTGTTACCTGGCCCTGCCCTGCAATGAAAAATATAATTTAGGTTTGCTGATTGCGATGGTTATTGGCAGTTACGTAGGCTAGTGCCTCGTTTACTGCCGAACCGTTGAAAAAAACCTGTCTGCATTAGACAGTAGCCGCGTTTCCATTACCCTTCAAATTGCGCAAATTGAAATTGAAATTGAAAATAAACACAATGGAAACACGTCAATTTCGCCAAAACTCCCGTTTATCTAAAAAAAAAAATGTTTACGCTCGCATGAGGTGGTTTTTCAGGCAATTCGATAAAGGAATATTTCGCAAAACTGCAATGGAAACAGTTTTTGCGCATTTACAGTCACCTGACTTAGAAGACGCAGTGTGTTCGAGGTCCATGTATAGCTACGCAAATAATAATAATTTTATATTATTTAATTATAACATTTAACAGGCTATATTTAGAAGACGCTTTTATGCAAAAAAGGAACAAAGCTGAGTGTGGAGCGCGCACTGCATGGCACTGCATGGGCGCGAACACTTGCATTTTCCTATCAACAGTGGAAACAACTTAAAATACTCTATCATTTCTGGTCATACAGAAAATAATAATACATTATTCCCAACTACTTTTATTTGTGTAAACTCACAATAACAAGAAAACGTTGTGCTTTTGTAAAATAAAAGAAAACAATCAGACGCACTTTCATGATCTCCGTAAACTGGAGCTCGAGAACTGAAACAAAATATAGCCTGTGTAGGCTAAAGCTTGAAATGTCCACTTTAAAATGAACAAATTCGAATCGAAAGCTAATACCTTCTGATTAATATGTATGAAATGTGCATTTCTCTCTAAAAGCGCATCTGCTTAACAGCGAAGATGGAGATGTGATTTTAGCCAAAGCAATAGTTTATTAATAATATTAATGGCTCTTCTCATTCAGCACTGCGGGAAAAACATCAATTTCAGGTTCTAATTTGGCCTTTGAAACCAGTAAAATCGACATGTTTTCCATATTAATTTGTGAATATTTTAAATGTTTAATAAAGGGGCAAAAAGTCATAAACAAAAATCTGAAAATTCGTCGATATTTACTTTTTTGCGCAGCAGCTGGTGTAGCCAGTTCAAATTAAAATGTTGGTGTTCAACTTTGCGCTTTAAAAAGACAACAACCGTTCATTTTTCGTTTTTCAATTACGGGTTAAAAAAGGAAAAACGAATGGACACAAAATAGCCTACATGGATCGGTTGGACAGAATACGAGACAGAGTTCTTCATTAAATTCATAAAAGAAACAATAATTAGCCTATAGGAATACTGGATTCTAAATCTCAAAGAAATGCCACAATCAAAACACATGTTTTCCAGGTAAATAAGTGTTTTATCCTCATTCTGACCAAGACATTTGTGCATTGCAATAAACTTATGATTACTTTGAACTTTTTTAATCATTATTTATTTATTGGAAAAAACTTTTTCAAGCTTCAATCAGTGGTCATATAAATAAATTATTACGTTTTTTAACATGTAACACTGTCTATCTATGGTACCAGTCACCTTTTGAAAGTAGTAGCTTAGCACTTCAAATAACGATTGGATCGATTATATTGTTACGCCACCAGATGGCGACAAATGACTTTTAAAAAACATTTGTCATTGAATCGTTCATTCAGGAGATTCGTTCAAAAATGCTGATTCATCTATGAAACAAGTGCATTTGATTGAGGAATTGAATCATTCATTCAAACCCACGTTTTTTTTATTTTTATTTTTTTTATAATTCAGATTAATTAAACATTTTTAACAGACTTCAGCAATTAACATAAATTGTGTTATTTTGTTTAGTTGTTTGTTCAGAATCGTGATCTGTATTTTTATACTCAGTTTATCCAGAATTGTGTAGCTCTAATACATAGCTTGTGTATGTATCATTTTGTTCTATTTAAAGTAATGTACAGTATAGAAGGTAGGACCCGAAAGTGACTCAAGCCCAGGGGCCCCCACCACCCTAAGTCCTGCCCTGCCCTCGGCAACAACATTCACACACACATTTTAATTGTTTAATAAACAAATGGTTTTTATTTTGTCACATTTGGCTGCAAAGATGAGGTTGACGATGCTGATTGGCGATCTTCGCTGTAAGTGAACGCGCCAGAGAGAAATGCAAATTGCATACGGATTAACTTACATAAGCAGAGAGCTGTCTGTTTTCTTTCGTTTTGAATTGTTTGTTTAAAAGTAGACACTTTTAGAAAAGTAGAAACTTGTCACTGGAGGCTCACTTGCAGTTCACAAATGGATGAGTGCAAGATCTGCAGATCTACAAAGTAAACGCGGAGAAAACAATGGTTCGCACCGTTAACCAAGCATCAGTAGTGACACACACACACACACACACACACACACGTACACTTGTCAGATTCTGTGAGCTACGAAGCTTGTCTATGCGGGTTTGTTACACTTCAGGAGTAATTTATCATAGAGACAGAGCGCATTTAGGCCACGCCCACACCCAGGGGGAAAACAAACCAACCGTCCCCATTGACTTTGCATTGCGAGAGGCTGCCTCCTTGTCATTTCTTGCTTCTAACAAAAGACAGAAAAATGCCTAAAAGCTGCTGTGTGACAAGGTGTACAGCAAACAAGCTAAAAAACCCAGAAATAAGTTTTTATTAGCTCTCGACCCCAAAAAACGAGTGTTCAGGACATAAAAGTGGATAAAGGCTGTTGAGACAGAGCGTCACGTACTGGTCTCATTACTCTGAGAACTAACGTACGCCCGCTGGAGGAGACCGTAATCGACAACACAGGATAGTTTATCTTACAGAAATATAATATATAAAACTGACATTTGGATATTTGACTCACCAGTGACCAAATGTTTAACTTACTGCACACGTAGTGTATTTTTAGTGCATACTGAGTGTCAGGATCCCACAATTTACCCATTCGTTCCAGCCTGTATCCACTTTTATGTCCTAAACACTCGTTTTTTGGGGTCGACAGCTTATGAAAACTTATTTCTGGGTTTCTTAGCTTGTTTGCTGTACACCTTGTCACATAGCAGCTTTTAGGCATTATTCTGTCTTTTCTTAGAAGCAAGAAATGACAGGGAGGCAGCCTCTCGCAATGCAAAGTCAATGGAGACCGTTGGTTTGTTTTCCCCCTGGGTGGGCGTGGTCTTCAGATTATGACGCGTGGCGCTCTGTCTCTATACGTGCAATAATCCACTGTTTTCGTCCGGTTGACGACCAGCGGCGACCCAAGCCATTCGACGAAAATAGGGAAAACTAATATGATTTATGAGGCGTTTGCCCTGTCGATCATGAGACCGATTACAGCAGTTCACAATACAGCAATACTGAACCATTTTCCAGAAAATAACTAAATGAATGACCAAATGATCAACGTTACCTACTGCCTACTATACAGTACAATCTTACTTCCGTACCGTGATTCCCACAATGCATTGCGGCGTGACGCAACCCTCCCCTTCCGGTCGACCACCATGGGACCTTATTTCGGAAAAATATTGTATGGTAGTCAATGGCGAGAGACAACAAATATTTTGATCTCGTTTGAATTGTGCCCTGATTTACACATATGATGTTTGTCAATTTAAAAGATACATTTTAAAGTCAAGAAAGTCGCAGCTTGATGTAAAACTGCTGAGGTATAAGACTGTGAAAATACGTAATTACAAAGACTACAAACCCAGAAGGCGCACATGCGACGTCATACCTTTTCTCTCAATGAATGAAGCTAACTTTACTGATGGTGCGTTCAAGTCATCTCGTATAGATCGTATTTACGAGTTGAACGCACATGAACACCACCACAATGTCGTACATACCAGTGGGGAGCTCGGGATTTTCTTTAAGCCCCGATCTGTACGAGTTGGGGGCGTGTCACTGATTAACATGGCGGAATACACAATACGTAAAGGTATTTAGCTGTGATATTGTCAGGCTTTTCTATTTACAGAGCAGTTAGCTAATCGCCAACACAGAATATGATAGTATTATAATATAACAATGCAACATATAACGATGAGCTGGCAGTGGCCTCATAAATTAATTAAAAACATAAGAATACAAAGTACACCTGATGCACATTTCTTTGTTCTTCATTTTCTAGAACAAGAGTTTAAGAATCTTACTGTATTTTTGTGTAATTAATTAAGAGAAAGTACTCCGCCATCTTGCTCCGACGAAAGTGACTTGAACGCACATGCCGTTATAAGCACGACTTCCCACCTCGTACGTACGAACTTCCCAGAAGGACTTGAACGCACCATGAAGCTAACGTCTGTCATTTTATTCTATAGTCTTACATTATAATCGTAACGTTACGCCGTCATGCCTGAGTGTTTTGAGCCAGAATACACACATACGAGCAACGGATCTTGTGACGTACATAGTGCGAGACGAGAGATGTAGTTCATTGAGCGATTTTCACATAAAACTAAACGTTACTCTTCTGTTTTATGACAAACTGCGACTTTCTTGACTTTCATAATTACCTTTTAAATTGACAAACATCATATGTGTAGTTCAGGGCACAGTTCAGACGGAATAAAAAGATAAGTTATCTCTCGCCATTGACTTCCATACATATTTTTTCCGAAGTAAGGTCCCATGAGCCGGAAGCGGAGGGGCGGGACTTAGGCTCTCTATTGGCAATGCTGAAGTCACTGCTACAAACTGTACAGCGTGCAAGACTGTCATTATGTTTTACTCTAATAAAAGAGGGGTACACTTTCCTGTAGTCTGACGTATGTGTCTTATAGCACCTCCCTGAAATGACTTTTGGCAGGTTGGGACATAGATATCATATAAAGGCTAGATGTCTCGTCCGCGCTGCTGGCCAATGGAGCTCGACATCCGCACACGGCGGCCATCTTACGACAGAATGCTCGCTCACTCATAACATGGTGCATGTACTTTTAAATAACCATAACTTGCTCAATTTTCTACCGATTGTCAAACGGTTTGGTTTGTTATAAACGTCAGAGATGTAGCTATTATACTGTATACATATGAATAATTATGTTCAAAATGTTTAAGCATTCAGAATTATTAATAACGTTTGTAAGAAACCAAACCGTTTGTAAATCCGTCAAGAATTCAGCAAGTTACAAGCATTTTAGTTGGCGTAACGTTATGTCACTCACCTTCCGTCCACAGCAGCAGGGAGCAGCAGCGCAGTCTCCTGACCTAAGATGGCCGCCAAGTGACGACACAGCTGACTCCGCCTTGAGCCATCTAGCCTTTCTTTTTTTTTTTTTTCTTTTTTTTTTTTATTATTGAAATCTTTCCAGTACAGACATAACAATTATAAACATGACCATATGAACATGACAGTTTAAGATGACTTGTGGATAGAATCAAACATAAAGACGCTTAAGAGAAGCGAGAGAATTACAAGAGATAGAGATAAATTAAAGTAGTAAAAAAAAAATAATAATAATAATAATAGTACTAAAAAAATAAAAAAAAATAACACTGAGAGAGGGCTAGGGATTTTTTTGCATTTCGAGATCTTCTATCATTGTATAAAGTTTCACAGCATTCTTTCCTTTCATGTGTTTCAGAGATGAAAAGTAACAGTACAATTCTTTGTGATAAGCAAAAAATTTGGGAATGGATTTCATAAATCTGTTCTTATGTATAAAGAATTTTCCAAGTATTACTATGGAGTTAATCAACATATTGTGATTGTTATCTTTGACAATAAAACCATATAAAACATTTTCTTTCTTTAAAACAGGAACAGGCAGATATTTAGATAACCAATGGAATAAATCACTCCAGAAGGCATCGATGAAAATACAATCATAGAACATGTGATCTGTGGTTTCTGCGTTATTGGTACAAAACACACAGTTCTTACAATCAAAACCAAATCTATTAGAAAGAAACTCAGAAGATGGATAGATTCCATTTAGGACCTTGTAGTGTACTTCCTTAGCTTTTGGCACAATTGGAAATTTAAAGAAAAGGGATCTTAAACATTCAGCATCTTTTTTGGAAAAAAACCTGGAGATTGAATTGTAAGATCTAGAGAACGAGTACAGTTCTTTGTTAAATATTTGTCTAATAGCGAGGTTACTTATTTTACATTCGAACAGATTACTCCCTTGTACCAAAAGCGAAGGAAGCTTTGGAGTCGAACAGTCTCGATGCCGGTGAGATATCATTAAAAGAACTTGCTTAGGTATTGCGTTAAAAACTTTTTTATATTGCTGTTTGTCTATAATATTAAATTTAGCACAAAAATCCTCGAATGAGAGTAAGTTACCATTACAGTCCAGTAAATGAGAAACAGACCAAATGCCCTTATCTAACCAGTTTTGTATAAACAGAGATTTACGATTATGTAAAATATACCTGCAGTTCCATATTGGGATATTGTGGGGGCTAAAATTATGTTTGTATATCATTTTCCAATAAAACAGAGTTTGATAATGAAATGAAGAGATTTTATAGGGAAGTTTCTTGAGGTCATAATCACAACTAAGGAGCCATCTAGCCTTTCTATACATGTCTATGGGTTGGGATGTCTGAATGTGCTAAATAAACTTGCCTTGCGCGACATAGCCTACTGGTATTTCGTCGTCTTGAGGTTGCGCACGCGCTGAAGGGGAGATGGAAAGTGCAACTCACCACCACATCTGAACGTGATTTCCAAGCAAGCAGTTTCAGTTTCCTTACGTCTCTCCGTCTGCAGCATATAGCCTAGCAGTGGTGCTACAAGTTACAAACTCCTGTGCTACAATCTTCTAAATCATGAAGCGGGGTAAGTAGCGCAAACATTTGCTTTATGAATATGAGATGTTATGCAAGTGTAAAATGCAGGAGGTATGAACTCCTTTTGCATGACCTGTCACATTCAATTAGAAATAGGATAGCCTAATAATGTTCAAATGTAGATGGGGTAACAATTAAAAATTAACAACATAAATGTTCAATCAGAAAATAAAATCGTAATATTTAGATATTTGTTGTTCTGCATATTTGAGATTGTAGGAGAAATGTGTTCTTATGTATAAAGTAGGCCTACTTAGGCTACACTGCAAAATCGTTGTAAAATATGTTTAATGCGTGATCAGCATTAATATTTGAAAAGTAGACTATATATTGTTTAGCTACTTTTCAAATATTCTAGCCTATATAAGAAGCCGTAGTTTAATATTAGGCTAGTCTATAAAATGTTTATTTTAATATTTTGCCCATGCACATTTGTAATGTTTGTATAGTAACGGCTTCGAACGCGACTCAACCAATCAGAATCAAGGAATGGACTTTAGCCTTTTGTGTTTTGTTTTATGTGCATGCATGTTTAGAAAGAATCAATCCAGAACCGGAACTATCCCTTTTAAGGAAATAAGAACAATTAAAATAAGATTTCCCCAAAAGGATTGTTACAAAATAACTGACACCGACATTCTTCCTCTGTTTTGCTTGATACATCAGCAAAAAGTTGCTGTTAGACTTTTAGTAGCCTATCTTTCTAATCTTATTCAAATTCATTAGGCCTATTTGTCAGGTAGTGGGTAATTGAATTGAACATTTAAGAATTCCAAAATAATTTAGGGCATAGGCCTGGGCCATTCCAGCGAATAGGTGTCATTTGCGTGTTGTAACAATTCAAAATTAAATTTTATTTTTATATTTTTTCAACATTGAATCTAATACTGGCCTACACATATTTAACTATTCAGAATGTGCATTGGTCAATCTCAGGCAACTTGATTAATTTTTTTCAAGGTTTCTAAGCAGAAGATCGACGCATGTTTTCTCAGTCCAGTTATTGAAACTCATATGCCATTTAAAAAGCATGTTTAAAAGCATGTAAATTAATTCCTTTGTTTTCCCCACATGAAAGTGTTTATTTTTAAAGAAATTGTTGGTTATATGTTCAAATAATTGCTTTTTGTGACATAAAAAAAAAATCACTATATATTAAGGCAAGGTGTATTTTTAATAAGTAATTTAGGGTAACAGGACTGAGTGAAAGCCCGGGGACACCTAATATGTGTATTTTATCTAAAATATGAGATAAAATATTTTTTTCTCATGAAAAAAAGACATTTTAAAGCATAGATTGGATAGGATATAAACTCAAAGTCACAATGCAAAAAAAAAAGATTTCTGAAGGATTTTAATCATTATATTTCATGGTAAAGTTTAGAGATCAAGAGTGAGGACATGGAGAAAATGCTTCTTTTTTTAAGTGTTCTATGTAGTAAATTTGTAGTTAGCTTAATGTGCAGGACATTTTGCTTAATAATAAAATGTATTTTAGAGTTAATTTTCATGCAATTTTATACATATAATGTCCTGGGGACAGAAATGTCACCCTTTCGGTGGAATGGCTCACCTACAGACTGTTATAAATAAATTCTGCAGTGATTTCATCAGGTTTATTCTTTTTCAGGACTCTTCACCATAATTGGGGTCGCAACTGGGGCAGGTAAAGTTGTTCTGAGGGTTGTTTCTTCAAATTCTTCTTTTTTTTTTTTTTTTTTTTTTCTTATACACTGGGTGCCTCAATAAAAAAGAAGAGTATGGTTCTAGGTTTTTTGTATGCAATGTATTTCTGCAACCAAAATTATAATTTTAGTATAAAACAATCGGAGTGATAGATAGAAATTGTAGTACTGAATATGAGAAATTTGAACATTACTTTTGCTCCTCTACCAATATAAGCTGTGATTATTACAACCCTGAAGATCTGAAACAAAATAATGACTTTTCCTTTTCTTTAATGCATTTAAATATTAGAAGTCTTAGTAAGCATTATGACGACCTCGTTGCATTTATTGCTAGCACAGGAAAATGTTTTGATATCATTGGTTGTAGTGAAACTTGGATGAGTGAGCAAACCCTTTCAGATATTTATAAAATAGATGGATACTCATTGTATTGTATTAATAGGGAGGGTAGAATTGGAGGAGGGGTATGCTTATATGTAAATTCTCATTACTCTGTTAAGGAGCGTCATGACTTGACATTTGATGATGGCTACACTGATTCATTATTCCTAGAAGTGAAAATGGCGAGTGGTGCATGTATCATTGTTGGAGTGGTTTACCGACCACCAAACTCTAACTATGAAACTTTTAGAAACCACTTTGATAATCTCCTTTTCAGTATAAATCGGATGAACAAAAACTGTATTATTATGGGTGATTTTAATATTGACATTTCTAAAGAAGATATCAAGGGAATTGATTTTTTAAATACCCTTCACTCCTTATCATTCTATCCTACTATTGATAAACACACACGTGTTACAGAGAGAAGTATGTCTACAATTGACAATATTATAACAAATTTACAAAATACTGGTTGTAAATCGGGTGTAATATTTTCTGACATCTCTGATCATTACCCTGTAGTGTTCTTTACAAACTGGATAAAAAGAGTATCCGATCCATGTACTAATAGGAAGGTAAAAGTTCTTAATAATAAAACACTTGCAAATCTAATTCAACACCTCCAAAGTAAAAGCTGGGATGAAATTTATAATGCCATAGACCCCAATCTGGCTTATAATTTCTTAATTGATGGAATAACCGACGCTATTAATGTGACTATTCCTGAAAAGATAATCAAACATAAAAAGGAAACTCATCCATGGATCACCAAAGGAATCCTAAAGTCTATCCAAAAGAAGGATAAACTTTATAAAAAATACAGGAAGAATCCGAATAACAATAACAAAACCTTATATACGCGATATAAAAATAAATTAACTAGCTTAATACGAGACAGCAAAGCGAGTTATTTCACTGATCGTCTCAAAACTGCCTCGGGGGATCAGAAGAAATCCTGGAAGGTGTTGAATGAGATACTTGGCCGCAGTAATATATCCACAGTTATCCCTGATACCGTTGTGCCAACCCAATCTAATAATTATACAACACAAGATTCACTACCAGAATTATTTAATAGATATTTTGCCTCTGTTGGAAAGAATTTGTCTCAACAATTTGGTCCACCTGGGGGTGCCGATTATAAAACATTTTTGAGGAATAATTATCCCAGTTCTTGCTATTTTAGACCTAGCTGTAAACTGGAAGTTACTAACATTATTAATAAACTTAAATGCTCTCACACAGCTGGTGCTGATGGTATCTGTAGCATGATCCTCAAAACCATAGTGAATGAAATAGCTGAGCCACTCGCTTTTACTATTAATTTATCATTACAGCACGGCATAGTTCCTAAACAAACTAAGGTGGCAAAGATAATACCAGTATACAAATCTGGGGACAAAAGTGATTTTCAGAACTATAGACCCATATCAATCCTGCCAACGTTGTCTAAAGTATTAGAAAGGGTGGTGTATTCACGACTTGTAGACTACTTAAATAAACATAACATACTAGAATCTTCACAATATGGCTTTAGGAAGAATAGCAGCACAAGTATGGCCATTTTAGATCTTGTAGAGAAAATAACTGATGCTTTTGAAAGGAAAGAGGCTGGTATTGGGATCTTTCTCGACCTTTCAAAAGCATTTGACACAATTGATTTTCAAATTTTACTCGGAAAACTGTCGCACTACGGGGTCAGGGGTGTGGCTCTCCAGTGGTTCAGGGACTATGTCTATGGAAGACGGCAATATGTAAACTTAAATGGTATTGACTCTGGATTGCAAAATATAGTACTCGGGGTTCCCCAGGGATCCATTCTGGGGCCTCTCTTATTCATTGTTTACATTAATGATTTTGTACATTGTTCCAGTGATGTTTATAAAATACTCTTCGCTGATGACACAAATCTATTTGTATCCCACAAAGACTTGACTCATCTTGAAAAACTCTTAAATGATAGACTAGCAGATATAGACACCTGGTTTAAATGTAACAAACTATCACTAAATATTAGTAAAACCTTTTATATTGTTTTTCGACCAAGTAGTCATATGTACAGTGACTGTGATATTAATTTAAATATAGATGGTAGAGCTATTCAAAGAGTGGATACAATTAAATTTCTTGGAATACATATAGATCAGTTTATAAACTTTAAGGAACATATTAATGAGCTAGTTAAAAAACTATCTAAAATTGTGGGCTTGTTTTTTAAAGTGAGACACGTGCTCCCATTAGACGTGCTCTTGTCTTTGTACAGGACTCTGTTTGAGCCTCATTTGTCTTACTGTAATATTATTTGGAATAATACTTACCCTACTTATACTGAGAAACTCTTGATATTACAAAAGAAAGCTATAAGAGCTATTACATGGTCCACACGTAACTCTCACACAAATGCTCTCTTCCATAGACACGGCCTACTAAAGCTTCCTGAAAGTAACTTTTATCATAATGCATGTACAATGTACAATGTTGTCAACCGGTTAAATATTCGATTTTGTGAGCTCATTCCACTTTACACACCTTCTCACACATACCATACTAGACAAAAGCTGGTCTTAAAAGGTAAATGTAGGAACCGAACAAGTGCTAGGTTTACTTTATGTTACCATGGTCCACATTTATGGAATGAGCTGGATACTAATTTAAAACAGTCTGCTTCATTATCTATATTTAAAAAGAAATTAAAGCAACAACTACTGGAGAGATATAAACCCGAGGGATTTGCGGCTAGAGCTAACCCCCTTTCTCTTGGTACATGGATCAATTCAAATTGAGGTACAAACGTACAGTGACTGTCTTTCTTCTTCTTCTTTTTTCTTTCCTTTTTTTTTTTTTTTTTCTTTCTTTTTTTCCCTCTTTTTTCTGCTTGAGGTAATTGTATTCTAAACATCCATAATCTAAAGAATGGTTGTCCTGGCATTTAAAATTAAGTAAAGGACCAGTTACTTAATCTTTGACAGGTGGGTGGGGTGGTATTGGTGGTGGGATGGACCCCTATTTATAAGCTATTGCTTTTTGGGAGTTCATTTTTTTCACAATAGAACACAATTGTTTTTCAGGAACAGCTGTTGGCCAAGCTACTAGCTGCAGTTGAAATGTAATATGTTTTGTACTGTAAAATGTACACTTCTTCGGAAATGTAGCTGTGTAACTGAATAACTACCTCAATTGCTTGACACCATTGAAAGGATATGGATTGAAATGGTAGTGATGTCACCGAGTGATGAAATGGTAGTGATGTCACCGAGCAGGGGTGCAGTTAAGGATTTCCTTTGCCCATTCTCTAGTGTTTTTTCGATGTTAGATCTTGTACAACAGTATCCAGCTTGAGCGAGCATGCTGCATCATAATTATTTGTAACTTAAGTTATTTGTATTGTGATGACTGATATATTATCATATTTTGTGTGGGTAAAGTGTGTAGTCCTTGACTGCAGGAAAAGTAATATATTTTGTAACTTGTTAATCTGTGATTGCTACCCCCAACAACTGTTCTGATGAAGCAACAAATGCAAAGTGTAAATTGTGGAAAATAAACTAAACTAAAATGAACTTGTATCAGTTGTAGCCTACAGAAGATAGTTGGTGCTGTTTATGTCCATAGTTGGTACAGTTGTATTGGCTCCGGTGGCACTCACCATGGCTGGGTTCACCTCTGCTGGTATAGCAGCGGGTTCTCTGGGTGCCAGCATGATGTCATCAGCAGCCATCGCCAACGGGGGAGGAGTGGCTGCGGGGAGTTTGGTTGCGCTCCTTCAGTCAGCAGGTATTTTTTTTATTAAAAGTTTAAAGGAAGTTGTGATAGTCTTTTCTTCCATATTGTGACGTTTATCCAGATGAAATGGCTTTTTGAACAAGAAAAAATGTTGGGAGTTGTGGGATGGTTGTGGTTTGCTATTGCTGTGATGTCATGTGAGTGACAGGTTGTCCCGCCCTCGCGTCAGTAAGCATGTCATTAGAGAAGAGATGTCTACTACTTTTAAGTATAAATAATTAATTTTACAGTGTAGGCTATACTGAAATGTCAGTGTGAAATCAAAATGGATCATTCTTGTTTTTTTAATAAGAATAAATGTAACAAACCTTAATTCAAATTGTGGTAGATTTTTCCCCAAACCTAACTATCTTGGGCGTCTCCAGTCGACACCCAATTGATCTTATTAACTGGGGGTGTCTCCAAATCGACACCCAATACCTTTATACTCTAGCTCTTGCGTCTTCAGTCGACAACTGGCCGAGTTTCTTACTCTAACTAACTTGCTTCCCTAAACTAGCTCACTTCCTGTGCAGGAATAAGCGACAAACAGACCTGCAAATGTCCTTTAAATGCTTTAATCACTGCCAGGAGATCTTTCCGAGCAGTTCTCAGGAATCTCAGAATCTCTCCCAAGAAGCAAGGCCAGAGGATCTCAGACAAATTCCATTGAGAAATGAGAATCCCACCAGATAACACGGATACAACAGTCTTTATAGAATCGAGACAAATAAGATTATAGTGACTAACATGTCACCTTCAATATGATTGGTTCAACTGGTTCAAAAGCCCCAACCTTTTCCCTCTGTCACTGGCACAAGCAAACTCTGTTTTTGTGATTACTTATCACATGGTTTGAGAACTAGTCATCTGTCTGTTTCACTTCCCCTGTTTGTTATTTACACACACACACACACTCAAAGTCACAAGTTTTCCCCAAAGAGCTTGGAAACATTTAAAAGCACATGAATGTCATTCCTGCAAGAAAAACAAATGTTAGTTGATTAATTAAAGTTGATTAATTAATAAATCCATCACAAAATGAGTAGGCCATGTGGGCCATACTATGAAATGGGTGCAAATTCCATTTTAAAGGAATAGTTTACCCAAACATAAAAATGTCCATCATTTCCTGACCCCCATGTCATTCTAAAAATGTTGAAGAACTGTTAGTCTGCAGTCTTTTGGTGATTTCAAGATTGTCGCCTCCTCTGCACGTTCTCCCTGGTCAGGTGCTGCTGGGCTGTCAGCAGGTGCGGCAGCAGTCGTGGCATCTGTGGGTGGAGCAGCAGGTGCTGTTGTAGGTGGAGTTGCAGATTTGCTTTCTCATTCCAAGAGTCCAACTTCATCTGATGAAGATGATGATGATGATGATGATGATGATGATGATGAAGAGGAAGAGATGGAGATGACCCAAGAGCTTATGCTTAAATAGACCCTCTTATAATAACTGATGATAACAATGTACTATTTGTGGGAGCACTTAGTGTAGTTACAGTGTACACATTTTATGCACCTACCATCTCAACTTAAAAATATGAGGGATGCAATTTGTAATTTCCCCTTACTTAAAGGAAATTAAACATTTGTTGTATATTTCTGTGTGGATCCAGTTTGTGGGAATTTTATAGCCATTTGTCTCCCATGTTCTTGCGCAATTTGTAAGTCTTTGGTCAAACTTCTGTCACATGGCAGCCTTGTAATTGACCTAACTCACTCAGTGAGCAAACAGCAAGCCTATTTAATCAGACCCGTATAATCGAGTCTGCCTTCCTCCATGCTTGTCTATTGTTCCGCTCTATTTGTTTGTGATTTGGTTTCGGTTTCCTTTCTTGGCCAGTGTCATTGGAGATAAAATACAAAATGCGTATCTTGTATTTCAAATATTTTATCGCTTGGAGAGCTTTGAAGCTGTCAGTAGGAAGAAAAACGTTATGGCTTTCATGGAGGAATTTAACTTTTACAATTAGCCTACAGATATAGACATCAAGTTAAACAGCTAACTCTTAGTTAACCATGAATATATCCTGTCAAACAAAGTTGCAAAGATGTTATGTCATACAGATTTTATAAAACAATGTAATTTGTGTAGGGTATAATGTGATCGCGTGCATGCGCGTTTAAACATTCATGAGGTGATCAAAACCTACTACAGCGCATGCGTGTTCAAGTGTGCGTTTTTTCTGTGAATGTCCTAGGTTTTTTTTTTTTTTTTACTATTATAATGCATCGAACAATAAACAGACATAAAAGACAGAACAGAAAGAACCTCTACAGGAATGAAATTATCGAATCTTCATGTAAAGTTTCACAAACTAAATAACAAAAAGAAAAAACAGCTTATAAACAGACACAACGAAGACATTATGCATTAGTGGCATTACTAAAAATATATATAGCCTATATTTCAAGAATCTGTCAAAGAGATTTGAGAAATGCGTCATTTCAATTAAGAAATGTGAAAAAGTAGGCTGCGAGTTAGAGAATGTTTGCTTATGAATAAAAACAGTTTACAACAACAACAAAAATTAACAATGTAGGCTAAGAAATTGAAGTACCTATTAGTTGTACTTTTATAGTAGCCTATCTATATCTTTACGTCATCGCGCTACAGGCTGCAGCGAGAGCTTGTTGTCTCTGATGTTAGTTTCGCTTTCCTTTCTTGAAAAGTGAGACACCCAGAACGCTATTTAAGCAAGCTCTCACATATTGACATCAGTGTAAAGCAAGAGCATCCTGTTTGTTCGTTTTAACAGAGTCGACTTAAGATGGATCCCTGTAAGTATAAGCTATATTTTGATTATTCTAACTAGAATTTTAAATGTTTATCAATAAATGAGTTTACTTGTGTTTTCTATCTTCCCTCTAGTTACGCTTATTGCAACAGGTGCAGCAGCAGGTAAAATTCTTACAAATATATTATAAACTATATTTCTGCCTGGTTTCACAGGCACTGCTTAAGCGAGCCTCTAAAATGCATGTTTGAGCTGTTTTAACTGAAAAGAACTTGCACTGACATATCTTAAAATATGTAAATGCTTTTTTTTTTCTTCTCAAGATGCACATCAGTAGGCTAATGTGTTTTTCTAAGACATTTTATAGCCTACTGAGATGTCTAATTTAACTGGCCTGATCCTAGATTCAGCCCCGACAAAAAGTTGCAAAACGTTTTTTTAAACGGAAACGGTGGTGCGTTGAACACTTCGGACTTGAGTCCTTGGTAGTTCGGACTTGACAAGTTCGACTGAGGAGAACGAACTCCCGACGACGTAGGCGATAATTCTGCAAATGGAACAGCGACGTAGGCTACTTGATAGCGTCACTCAGCTCGCTCTGGCTACTCCGGTTATCTCTTTATGTATATTTTGGCTACAATAAAACAAAATATCGTATAAAACACCATTCTGCCTCTTTTCATTTTCATTTAAAAAAAATCTTAAACATATTAATGGCCACACAAATGTGGTTCAGGCAACGCAATTGATTATCTTCACTGCATATATTATTATCTTAACTGCAACACGAAATATAAAACACAACCCTGACTCTTTTTGTTTTCATTTTAAAAATATGATACATAAAAACATTATAATATTGATCATTAAAACTGACATTTAGCAAAAAGACGAGACAGGGTTGTGTCATTTTATTTTATTATATACATACATACAGTGAAGAGAATAGGCAACATGTATAATAAAATATTTTATAGCCTATGTTTTAAATATATAAAATAAAATGACATAACCCTTTTTGTTAAATGTCAGTTTTAATGATCAATAATAGCCATTATAAAAGTATATATTGGCTGTCTCAAGTCAAGGCGTCACTTTTTGTCACTTTCAACCATGCTTCAATATCTGACGCTCAAAGCACCGTTTAGCGTCCATATGTGACGCTTCGGTTATGGGTAGGTTTAGGTCTGTGGTAGGGTTATGCGTCTCATATGGACGCTAAAGGGTGCTTTGAGCGTCAGATATTGAAGCATGGTTGAAAGTGACGCCTTGGGTATGAGAACGGGTTGAAATGGCACACTCCGGACTTGTGGACTTCCTCAGAGTCCACACTTTGGTGACGTCATGTAGTGCAGACCTATAGGGCCCTTGGCACGAGTCCACGAGGGCGCATTGAGAGGTATTTTTGGGACAAACTCGATCGTCAAGCCGGAAATAACGGTCTGGTTGTTGTTGGACAGGAGAAATCACATTTTTGCGCTCTGACGTCTTATCTCCATGTCAACTACACAGCCTAATTTTACAGTTCTATATTTTGATATTGTGCATGCCACCTGGGCATTAGACAATAGATACATCATTCTTATTTAAATGATGTATAGGCTACAGTTGTACATAAGAATACATAATTTTCCATTTGAACTAAGATTACAATTTTAACACATAATGAAAATGTGCATGAGTTTCAAATGAATTTACAGGTTTCAATATTCATACTTTGTTTACATATGACTCAGTAAAGCCCTGACATTCGGTTCTATTTATTTAATTAATCATAATGTGATCATATTATTCAACGCACTATTATTATGTTTGAGACATCAACCACTGGTCGATGACCATAATGTTTGTATAAACTGTAGGTAACAACTGGTAAAATGTACATCTAGGTCATAAAAAACGTAATATTTTCTTCTCAGCCATGTTAACAATTATCTGTGAGCGAAATCTCCTCCCATCCGTTGTCTGATTGGCCTTTCACAAAGATTCCTGGGTAGTTAAAGTGTGTGGAGCCTGCATCTACGCGGGCTTTGCGGAAGACCACTTCAGGGGTACAAAGGGCAAGAGGGCGCTGCTAAGCACACTTCAGAGCGATAAAATGCTGAATGGGATGGCCTACGGACTCGTAGACTCGGCGAGCATGCGCAATTTAAGTCCACGAGACCGAAAGTCCACATGAATTGCGCCATTTGGGACAGGGCCCAAGTCACCTCTTGATGCATCCTCGGTAAAAGGGGCGGATCAAGAACACATCCGGGGATTTGAACTGGACTTGGCTAGATGTGAACTTTGAATTGGACCAGTACTTGGGCAGCGACTGATGACGTTTCACAAGTCACGTTTCACGTGCCAGAGCGCGTATTGTTTTCAGAGAAACATGTAATCAACGAAAAACGAAGTGCTTCGTGAGGCCTTATTTGCCCATCCCTGTGATATGCGATATTTTATAAAACTCTTACAACAAACATATAGCCTACCTTAAATTGTTGCGTATACCGAGCTGCAGTGGATACATTTGTAAACGACCTTACTTTATATACATGTTGCTGCTGATTGGGCTGACATTTTTGACACACTCACCAAACCAGACAAAAAACTTGTTCGACTTAACCTGTGCTGCACAGACCGATCGTTGAATGACATCAAAATACCGCGAGAGAGATTAGAGAGCAGCTAGATGGCTCCATATGTTTTTCAATCGCTCTCGTGTTACATTGCTGTCATAAACCGATCGGTCTGTGCAGCGCCGGCTCAAGTCGAACAAGCCTAAAACGCAGGCCTATCTCAAACCCCTTTGCACACCGTTTCCAGGAAACATGTTGTTCAACCCGGAAACCGTAGCAAACCTTTGCGCACCGGTTTGAGCTTGAACGTGGCCCAGGCCTTTATATTTTATAGGTCTTTCTGCTGTTTTATGTTATTTTGTCAAAATGAACATTATATAAAATCAAAAATGTAGGTCACATCATAATGACAACATGGTGAATGTAGTACGTCCAGATTATATTCATACTACACATATTCATACCATATAGAATGTACTTTTTAGTGGCTGTGAAGTAATTAGGCCTAGGCCTATTTGTTCAAAATAAGTGCCTGTTCAATAGAGTACACAATTTCGGATAAAGCCACAGAAAATGAGTTTTAAAAAAACCCTGATTTTGTGAAATATATAAATTATTTTAATGGAATTTGATCCACCTGAACTACTGTTTTTTTCCTAATAGTGGGAGCAATTGTTGCAGCTCCTGCTGTTCTAACAGCGGCCGGTTTCACCGCCGGTGGAATTGCTGCAGGTTCAATTGCGTCCACTTTGATGTCAGCTACTGCCGTGGCGAACGGAGGAGGGGTCGCAGCTGGAAGTGTGGTAGCTGTTCTTCAGTCTGCTGGTGAGCAAATATCCAAATATCTGGATTTGTTATTTTTTATCATCATTGCATTTTAACAATAAAACTGATTTATGCAAGGGGCAAATAGGCTACACAATGTTTTTTCATGTCATTTTTCATGTCATTAGGTGCTGCAGGAATCCCTTTGGCAGGTCAAGCCATCGTGGGGGCTGTGGGAGCCACAGTGGGGGCAGTTGCTCGCATGGCTAGCAACTATACTGTGTAACTAGTTTAAATCTGTGCAATTATGGTATGTTACAAAAAAATAAATCATTATATTATCATTATCTCACTGACTGTATGTCTAAGTGATTAACATCAGTGGCCAATCTGTATCAGTTTAGGTGTAAGGGTGCTGTTTATAAGCAAATAAAATGAAAACAAATAGTCTCTTGCTGTCATTTATTTATCATAATCTAATGTTGTGTAATTAACTGTGACTGCGCAGAATTACTCACTTAAACTGTTATAAGGGGAGTTTTCCTAATGAAAAAAGTTTCTCAGATTGCAACCATTGGAAGAACACACTGGAGCCATAAGGCACCGTTTGGTACTACTTTAATTTATAGTTCTCAATATATTTCTCATTATATATTATATTCCTCATTGCCTCATAGTACCATGTCCCTAATGATGGGGTTACTAAACACAATTGACAGTATTTTCTTGCAAAAGCATATAGGTTCTGTGTTGTAAATTCTTTATAAAAATGAGAAGTTCTCCAAATTATTCCACCATGTGGTTTCACAAGGGATACAATTTGTTCCTGGCTTTATGCACATTATTGTCATGGGTGGCTATTCGGAATTAAGCGCATGACGCAGGAGAATAATATGCAAATAGTCTTTAATCCAAAACTCACGGAACAGGCAGGGAAACAGATTAAGACACTTCAACATTGACCTATGGACAAAGAACTGAAACGAACAGGGAGTATAAATAAATACACATGAACTAATGAGAAAATGAATCAGACAACAGATGAATGGAATAATGATCAAACAAGCTGAGAAACTGGGTCAAACTACCAGATAAGGAAGACAGAACCGAAACATAACATAACTGAACATAACTCTGACAATTATATGCAATTCACATTTGTTGTGTATTGTTGTATTTTGTTGTTGTGTAGTCAATATGCGGTAATTTTAAACACATTACAATCTGCCATGTTCTCTAATACAATACAGCCTGACCAGCAGAGGCTTCCCTTATAATGTTGAAACAATTCTCTGTAAACATTTTTAAAGCCGTAAACTGAGCCTCATATGTGTAACTCTGATTGTAGATTACCATTAATAAAATTCTAAATGGTGTAATGGCACAGGAACGAGAGACTCCCACAATGCCTTAGTTAGTACATACACCCAGTGCTGGATATGTTGTGCAAAAGAACAGCAAAAGGTTGCAATGTGTTCCCTCAGGCACACTGTAAAATACATCAGCTGTAAAATAGAATAGCTACAGCCCAGATTAGGCTAAACCTTTAACGCATGCCTTAAAAAGACTTCCAAACCCATTTAACGGGTACTTCTCCATATTCATCATGTTTTGTCTATTGAGCATTTTATGCGTCAAGCGTTGCGGTCAGTATGATAGCATAGCTATAAACAAGTAGTCGGCAGGCCAGTCTTTGGCT
This sequence comes from Scardinius erythrophthalmus, assembly GCF_964197995.2. Classification (NCBI taxonomy): domain Eukaryota; kingdom Metazoa; phylum Chordata; class Actinopteri; order Cypriniformes; family Leuciscidae; genus Scardinius; species Scardinius erythrophthalmus. The sequence goes on from NC_138241.1 coordinate 15,652,062, forward strand.
TGTGGATAGAGCCAATGTCTGGCTGACACAATCGCTACTCAGTGAGATTGATAAATGTGCCAGGCTCCATGAACACGGGAGCAGATATTCTGTCCCGGAACAGACCACCTCTGGTGGAGTGAAGACTCCATCCCAAGACGGTCCTCATGATTTGGAGCATTTTTTCATCAAAAGAGAACACTCACAGCCCAATATCCTTCTTGAAGGAAAAGGACACATTAGCCCACAGGTGGCCCTCTCTGTGCCTTTATGCCTTTCCTTCTACCAGGTGCCTTTATCCATTAAAATGTTACATTTTTTATGGCTGGTGCTCAGCCCGGCGTATAAACCCTATGTCTTGTGAGATCGCTGCCATTCTCATCTCTGCAGTAGCTGTTGGGCGTGGACACACCCTGACCACGCTCAAAATATACACGGCAGCTTTAACGGAGTACCACTTACCCCTTAAAAACGTACCCTTTAAAAACTTACAACTTTAAAACGTACCCCTTTATAACTTGAGCGTGGTGCTACTTACAGCTGGCCAGACGGTAGGAAAACATGACCTGATGGTCAGATTTCTCAGAGGGCCCTCCTCGCCCCAACCCTTTAAGGCACAGATACTCAACAGGCGGCCCGCGGGCCGCATCCGGCCCATCGGCATTAATTTTATGGCCCGCGTCATGCAAAAGATGAACGCACTTTTTTTATAATTTGAGCTCAAAAGTTACGCGAATATTAGACAGTGTGATTTTTATCTATGTATATTGCGGACGGTCGATAATCCGTTGGTCGATTAATAAAAAATAACATTCATCATCGTCATTGTGATGTGTGTGGAATGTTTAGTGAGACTTTATATAGCTACTTGATATCTCCGAAATGTACCATTAACTTGCTAAGCGCAACAATAGCAAAACAAGCGGTAAAACTGTCAGGCAACTTGTGTGTGCGGCACGCTATGCATAGCTCGTGCATTCAGAGCTGCGCACTTTCACAGCTGATTCGGGTGACGTTAGAGCTGATCCGCGCATCTCTACTGCAGTGTGTAGCCTAATTAGCCGATGATCCTCTTAACAGCATAAAAACAAAATTATTTTCAAAGTGTCAATGGGTTATAAACAGTAGCAAAAAGCGCTCCCATTACAATTACGAGCTGTCAATACGTCAATGAGTTCGCGACACTCTTGCAAAACCTCCAGTTTTAACCTGCAGTTTTGTTCGGAACGGGGCACGGCTCGCATGAAAAACTGATCAAAGCTGCTTTTGAGCGAATTCTGACAAACTTAAAAGTTTGTATACTAAAAATTTGTATACTAAAAGTTTGTATACTTGTATACTATTAAAAGTTTGTATTAGTATACTAATAATAATAGCCTTATACATTTTTAAAGCGACCCTGTATAATGTCATCTAAAGAAAACATATAATAAATAATTGAACATTTGATGTAGGCAAAGTGCCTATATATAGGCCTAATCAATAATTGTTAAATATTTAAATATAAAGATAATTTATGAAGAGCTCTTTTCCAAAACGCGATAAACGCCATTTTTAAAGAAAGGTTTGTGCTTTCTGTTTGAGGTCTCTGTGAAAGTTTGAAAGTGTTTTAGCGCCGCTCACGTCCGTAATGGAGAACTGTCACGTAACATTGTTTTTGCCTCATAAATGCAAACACGAAAAATAAAAGACAAAAGACTTAAAAAAAAGAGAGATTTATAGCGTTTTGGGGGGAAAAAAGGATGGATTTATAGCGTTTTGAAAAGAAAAAAAAATTAACTCTGTTTGAATATGAACTCTTTTTTTTTTTTTTTTTTTTGCTTAATATTAATAATTAATATTGCTAGAAAACTGTTAATCCACTTTTTGTTCCATATTTTTTATTTTCATGTTCAGTATTAGCCTACTTTAAATAGGACAAAGACTAGCTAGACTTAGCTAGCAAGGTTTTTAAATACTCTGAGTATGAACTCTCTTTTTTTGCATTAATATCGCAAGAAAATTATTAACCAAATTAAAATTTTAATTTTATGTTCAGTATTACAGTATTCAGTATTCAGTAGAACAAAGACTAGCAAGACTGACCTAGCAAGATAGGTAATAAACTGAATTTCTATATAAGTAAAAACTGTAAATATTGTCATAAATAAAGTTTTACGATGCAAGTTGTAATTTGTGGCCCTTCACATTTAATATGGTTTAAATGTGGACTGGCCCCCTTGGCATCTGAACTTGAGTACCCCTGCTTTAAGGGACCTGTCTATTGTCCTGGGGGCCCTGGGGACCATAAGTCATTTTGCTCTCTACTTTCCCTTCTACATAGGTTGAACAAACGCCACACCCACTTTGCGGTTTGGGCTCTTGGGGTGTACAATGAGCACTCTAGCCAATTCAGGCATACAGAGCAGCTGTTTGTGTGATTCAGAGGCCGCTCTAAAGGGCTGCCAGTCACGAAGCAGAGACTGTCCTACTGGATAGTGGATGTGATAGCACTAACTTACAAATCTTTGGACTAGCAGTGCCCTATTGGGGTGAGTGCCCATTCCACCAGGGGAATGGCCTCCTCTTGGGCTTGGTCTAGTGGAATATTCATCGCACTGAATAAGGGGCGTGAGCGCTGAGTGAGCAGTTACGAGTAGTGAGTTGACGTCGAAAAAAAATGGACAAAGTGCGACTTCTGTGCTTGGAGGCTGGCAAATATTCATGTTAACAGACATTAGCGCTCTAAAGTGCTCTAAAGTGTGGCTGAAAAAGCCTGGGAAAACTCTAAATAACCACTGAATCAAAATAAAATGTTACTCTTATCTGAGAAATAAGCATGTGACCCGTTTCAACTCCTCCACTCAAAGAATCGGAATCAAAAATCGATAAGAACCGGAATCAAAAGGAAGAATCTGAATTGAAATCAGAATTGTTACAATCAAAACGATGCCCAACCCTAATTGTTACATTAACTACATTATAGTTAACAGAGAGTGTTCTAAAGGATCTCTGTAGGCTTGCTTTTGCATTTTAAAGGGACAATGTGTAGCTTTTTAGGTAATTTATTATCTAAAATCAATATTTTTATTCATAAATATGTCCTTAATGGTGTACAAATACCTCTGCGAATGATCAGACTAATCCTCGTGTAGCTCCCCCAGTGACAGGCATGAGGCAAGAGGTCTTGGTTAGAACACAGGGCTTTAATTTTGGTCAACCCGTGAGAACTGGTTTGAAGAAAATAAATAAATAAATTAACAAAATAATGCTATATGCATGTCTCAACATATTGTGTTATCATCCAACCCATATACAGTTAGACACTTTATATGTTATACATCAGAAAAAATGGCACATGGAAAACATATGTTAACACAAACACCCTTATAGCAAAATAAACAGTTAACAAACCTCATTGCTGCTTATCACAAAGAGGTGCTAAACATCCTTTTAGATCTCCCGTATCTTCTTCTGTCTATTTTCATGTAAATTTATGCACTTAAACACGACAACAGCGGAATAATCAGTCTCTTTCGCCGTAAAGTTTTTCTCCGTGCGTCGCTCAAAAGCGCCCAGCCGGAAACCTCTGGGCGGAACCAATAATTAGTTCCGTCTTGCTGTTAACATTCAATTCAGAAGAAACTAAATAGAAAAAGTGCTAATACAGAAATAAACTGGCGACAGGCAGTTACACTCCCACCAAATCACAAGTGATTTCTTCAACTTGGAGACAAACATATTGCACGAATAAATAAAAATGAACTCAATCCTAATAAACTAAATTAAGCTCTATCCTAATAAACAACTAATAAACTGTGTTTGAGTGTATGATAGAGCCATCAGTCTGCTTCTACCAATGTAACTGTTTTCTGAATGGGTCTCTCCAGGTAAACAGGTTTGGATGTACGCTTTCCTCTTCCATCCAGTGAGGAGTCACTGATGAGTAACTTGAGTCTCCTCACTCTTTCATCGCTTCCAGGATACACCTCGATGACTCTTGCTAGCTTCCATTGGTTTCGTGGTGTAGCAGCATCTTGTAACAGAACAATGTCACCGACCTTTGCATTTCTGCGATTTTTGGTCCACTTCTGTCTGTGTTGGAGATTTAAGAGGTACTCCTTTTTCCATCGTACCCAAAAGTTGTTGGTTAAGAGTTGAACTCTGCGCCATCTTTTGCGGAGGTAGAGATCCTCCTTGACAAACTTTCCAGGAGGGGGGAGAATGATTGTGGATTTCATGGTCAAGATGTGGTTTGGTGTCAAGGGCTCTGGACTAGTGGAATCGTTCAGATGATCAGTGGTTAGAGGTCTGCTATTCACAACCGCCATGGCCTCATATAGAAATGTTCGTAGGGAAGAGGAGTCAAGTTGTCTGGATGACTGTTGTAGAATGGACGCCAGGACACTTCTGACAGTGCGGATCTGTCTTTCCCAGACCCCACCCATATGACTTGAGGCCGGGGTGTCCATGACGAACTCGCACCCCAAATCTTTGAGCTCCTCTTGATCCATCTGTTTCAATGCTTCAATGAACTCACGCCTTGCTCCAACAAAGTTTGTCCCTTGATCACACCTTATCTGCCATACTGATCCACGAATGGCGATGAATGAACGCAGAGCATTGATAAAGGCATCTGAGGTCAAGCCATCAAGTGCTTCAATGTGAACTCCTCTAGAACACATGCAGGTGAGTAACAGCCCATAACGCTTTAGCTCCTTTCTTCCTTCCTTAATATGAAACGGTCCGAAGCAGTCCATTCCACAGTAAGTGAATGGAGCAGTTGTTTCCATCCGCTCTTCTGGAAGGTCTGCCATCCTTTGTTGCTCTGTGCATCTTCGGAACTTTCTGCAACTTGTGCACTTGTGAATATGGGATGAAACAAGCTTGCTGCAACCCAAGATCCATATGCCATTGGCTCGGAGTTCATTAATAGTCATTCCTCGACCTTGATGGTACACTCTTTCATGATAGTGCTTGACGAGCAATACAGAAACATGACTGTCTCTAGGAAGGATTGCTGGATGCCTCACGTGTGGATGTAGGGCAGCATGAGCTAAGCGGCCTCCTACTCTGATTACACCTTGATCATCTAGGAACGGACATAGTTTGTGCAGCTGGTTGGCTTTGTCTTTGAGCTTTGTCTCCTTATGATGTCTAAGGCGTTGAATTTCTTGAGAGAGAGTTGCTTCCTGAACCATCTTGATTATGGTCAGCTCCGCCTCTTTCCTTTCCTCTAAGCTTGAGGCCTCACAGGACTTTGGCTTGAGATCTTTGATTTCCTTAGCACGGCGCTTGAGTCTGGCAACAGCTTTCACCAATCTTGCCCAGTCTGAGAACTTGTGTAGACGCTCGATAAGTGTTTTTGCTTCTTTTGCCTGAGTGTCATGAACCTGAGCTTTCTTGACCTCTGGGTCACTGCTCTCGATCTCTCCCACCATGACAACTCCAGTTGGTAACTCTTTCTGCCAAAGAAAGTCTGGACCTGTGAACCAGTTAGAATCTTTGAGTTGTTTTGCCGTGGCACCCCTTGAGGCGTGGTCAGCTGGGTTGTCTTCTGAAGCTACATATCTCCATTGTCCGGCCTCTGTACTTAGTTTGATGCGCTCAACTCTATTTGCTACAAAAACATGAAATCTTCTGGCTTCATTACTGATGTACCCAAGTACAACCTTTGAATCAGTCCAGAAAAATTCTTGTTGGCAGTCTATTTCTAGTTCTTTCTTAAGCATGTCACTGGTCCAGACTGCTACCACTGCTGCTGACAGCTCGAGTCTTGGTATAGTCATGACTTTAGTAGGGGCAACTCTTGACTTTCCCATGACTAAGGAGCAGTGGACCTCACCTGATGTACTGACTGCTCTTAGATACGAGCACTCTCCATAGCCTGACACGCTGGCGTCAGAGAAGTGGTGGAGCTCATAATGCTGGACCTTGAAGCCTGATGGCAGATAGCATCTTTGGACTCTCACCTCAGCCAAGTTTTTTAGATCTTGCACCCAAGACTCCCACAGGGGTCGAAGGTCATCAGACAAAGGATCATCCCAACTGAGCTTATCACGACACATCTGCTGCAGGATCTGCTTTCCTACCAGGATGAAGGGTGCCACAAATCCAAGTGGGTCATACACAGAGGCAACTGTGGACAGGACCCCTCTGCGTGTAAGTGGATTTTCTTTGACAACCACTCTGAACTGCAGCTCATCAGAAGTCACACACCACTGTACCCCCAGTGCTCTTTCCATCAGTGGTTCTCCCAACATCATGGTCAAATCCTTGACAGCTTTAGCACACTCTTCCTCAGGAATTGTGGCTAAGACTTCTTTGCTGTTGGAGATGAACTTGTGCAATCGAAGTTTGCCTGTGCGACAAAGCTTCCTTCACTAATTGGATGGCTTGGTCTTCAGATTCTACGCTTGTCAATCCATCATCGACGTAGAAGTTCTTCTGTATGAACCTGATGGTCTCTTCTCTAAAGCGTTCTTGTCCTTGAGCGGCAAGATGCTTCAGGCCATAGTTAGCACATCCAGGTGATGAAGCTGCACCGAACAAGTGGACTTTCATTCGATAAATGGAGGGCTGGGCTTTAAGATCTCCATCCTTCCACCACAAGAATCTGAGATAATCTTGGTCCTCTTTCTTAACATGGAACTGGTGGAACATACGTTCTATGTCACACATAATTGCCACACGACCCTTTCTGAACCGACACAAAACTCCCACCAAGGTGTTCGTTAACTCTGGGCCAGTCAGGAGATGGTCATTCAGGGATGTCCCTTGAAACCTTACGGAGCAGTCGAAAACGACACGGATCTTACCAGGCTTTTGGGGATGATACACCCCATGGTGGGGAATGTACCACGCTGGAGTCTTGCTGACATCTTCTTCAGGGACAAGCTCGGCATCTCCACAAGCTATTGTCTCATCCATGAAGGCCTTATAGTCTGTGTAGTACCGCTCATTTCCCTTTAACTTTTTCTCCAGACATCTGAGACGGTGGATGCCACATATCTTGTTATCTGGTAAGTTTGGTCTTCCTTTCTTGAAGGGAAGTGGCATTTCATAGTGACCGTCATCCTTGAGTCTGATGCCACTTTCCATAATTGACATGAACTGAAGATCCTCTTGAGAAAGGTGTTCATCTTCCGAAGCCCTTTCTACAAAATCAGATTCCAACACCTTGATGACGTCTGTTGGAAGGATTACTTCCTTGATCTGTGTTCTATAGACATAGTGCACTTCACTTGGGAGATTTGGAAGAACTGATATCACTTGCTTCACAATGACCTGGTGACTTGTTCCAAAAGCATCTCCAAAGTCAAGACATGGGTTGCCATAACCAACTATACTCCAACCCAGGTCTGTTCTCTGAGCAAAGGGCTCACTTTCTTCTCCAGCAACCACTTGTCTTGGTACAAGAGCTTGAGGACAGTTGTAGCCAATTAGTAGGCCGACATCACAGCTCTGTAGGGGAGCAATTTCATCTGCAATGTGCTCAAGGTGAGACCATGACTTGGCAGTCTCTGGTGTGGGAATATGATCTCTGTTTGCAGGGATGAATTCTCTTGAGTAAGTTACTGGCAGAGAGATTATCTTATCCGAGTAGAATCCTCTTATTTGTAGATCAGTCAGCTTTCTGCTAGGCACCACTGTATTTCTTGAAGTCATCGTGGAGAGCTTTAACTGGACTGGTTCATCTTTAGTGTGAAGCACCTTTGCTGTCTCTTCAAGGATGAAGGTCGTGTCACTCTGTGTATCGAGGAGAGCGTACACAAGAACTTCATGATTTGGCTTACTTGTAGTTGACAACCACACAGGAATGACTGAGGATGTATGGGTGCTTTTAACGTTCTGGATAACTCTGTTAGATGTTACCTCGCGTGGTGTTCTTGTCATCTTTTCTTGTGAACGATCTGTTGTTCCTTCTCTTGACTTGTCACGCTCCATTTCCCTACCAGTCCTTGTTGACATTCCTCTTTCTTTGCTGCGATTATCGTGTAGGCAGGTTGGATGTCCTTTCTCACAAGTATCGCAGATCTTCCTATTTTCACACTCTTTTGAGCGATGGCCCGGCTTCAGACAGCCAAAGCACAACTTCATCCCTTGAACAAACTTGATTCGCTCAGAGATGGTCTTATCCATAAATTTCCAACACTTGTGTAGACTGTGACCTGACTTCTCACAAAAGAAACAGCTTGTGGAGGAAGCCTTTTCATCTGAGTTAGTTGGTAGTACTTTAGCTCTTACAGCTCTGTTCTTTAAAACCTTGATCTGCTTATCTTCAACAGGTTTCAGAGCATGGAAAGATGTTATTGGGTTATTTGCAATCTTAGCTTCACGTGAGAGAAACTCTACAAACTGCTGGAAGCTTGGGAATGTGTGACTTTCTTCCTCGACTTCTATTACCTTTCTGTTCCATCTCGAGGTCAGCCAGTCTGGAAGTTTTGCAAGTAACTTCTGGTTCTCATTGCAGTCATTAAGTACATTAAGGCCTCTGATCTGAGTCATAGCAGCCTCACAGCTCCGAAGGAAATCAGCAAATTCTTGAAGTTCGATACTGCTTTTGGAGCTTATCTTGGGCCATCCCTCGAGCTTGTCTCTGAAGGCTTTGGCTATGAGGAATGGATTCCCATATCTTTCCTCGAGGATCCTCCATGCTGCATGATAGGCTGATTCTGAGCCAAGCAGGAAGTAGCTCTCTATAGCCTTTTTAGCAGGTCCACCCACATACTTTCGCAAGTAATATATCTTTTCTTCAGTTGGAATGTTTTTCCGATCAATGAGTGTCTGAAACGAAACCTTCCAGTCATTGAATCTAAGTGGGTCACCACTGAATATGGTTGGTTCAGGTATCGGAAGACGACCTGCACTGATGGACTCTGCAAGTGCTCTAACAAGAGCTGCTGTGCTGTCATCTTGCTTTGAGTGTGCCCAGTCTTGTGGTGAGGAATGGTGCTGCAACAGATTATTTTCATGTTTCGCTTCTTCCCTTTCCTTAATACAGACACTTTGATGGAGTAGACTGCTTATTTCTTCATCTGAGCACTCACTCTGATCATACACTCGCTGACGTGCCTTAGCAGCTTTTAACTTTTTAACTGTCTCTAGTCGCTCCAGTTGTCTGCGCTTTGCATCTAGCACCTTTTGTCTCTCTGCAGCTTCAGCTTCAAGCTTTTCCAATTCCTCAATGCAACACTCTTGTTCTAGTAGTACTTCTAGAGTAGCTTCATTGGCAGCAACTTCAGCAGCAGCATCTTGTCTGCTAGCAGAAATACGACTTGAATGTCTGGAGCTGCCTTGAACATGAGAGGACTTAGTGAATTGGGATTTGACACTACTCTTGTCTGAGGCTACAGACTTGAATATAGACGATGTCGCCCTGTGGCCTTGTTCTTCATTTCCTCCACCGTTATCTGCTGTCTCCAAACGATCTTTTGCACTTTGGATGATCTTCCTGGTTACTGCATCACAGGTGTCAATTCTGCGACGTGTGTCCTGATCAGGGTTGTCTATGTGCCTCAACTCCTGATAAGCAATGTTCAGATTCTTTGAGGCTACGCTTACTTTGCTGATGTATTCATGTAGCAGGTTGTTAGAGCATTGTCCACTCAGGGCTTGTTTGGCGTCCTTAGCGATAGCCTTCCACTCCTCATAGCTCACAGTGAAACGGTGAGCAAATCTTCTTATTTGCTCACTGTACAGTTCTTGGCCCTTTTCCGTTAATTTTCGGACTCTTTGGCTTCTTCGTGGTTCTTGTGAGGAAGTGTGGTCATCAGCTCTTGTGCCTTTAGTGGCCTGTGGTTGCATGTCTATGCACTGCTGCTCTATATTTTTCCCTGCACTAACCTGCTTTCTGCTAGATGTATGACTAGGCTCTGACATTGTTACTTGGTGTACTTAATTTTGGGTTAAATGTAATTTGGCAAGAAGCTAAGTGATTCACTTCTCAATAGCTATTCACATTTATAAACTTTCTACCACTAGTATTAGTTTTTAGAAAATATTCACTTCTATTTCACACAAATCAATATCTGTGAAATGCAAAATTCAGTCTATTATGCAGAACATTTTCATTTCAAGTCTCTTACTTGCAGCTTAGTTAACACTTAAACATGCACGCAACTATACCGTATGAATATGAAGGCAAAAATATGTCACAGTCTCTTGTGGAAAATATTTAAGCTTCTTGGCTTCAGCTGGATTCGTGGTAAGGCACCTGGATTATTCTGTGGATGCTGCAGATGTGTAAATGTCAGGGGCAGATGCACACTCTTGGATGTATAGATGTCCCTTCTTGTCCATGGATCACGGCTCTTTGGTACTGTCTTCCTCGTCTACTCATGCAGAGCAGATGAGTTCTCACTGTAGCTCCCCCAGTGACAGGCATGAGGCAAGAGGTCTTGGTTAGAACACAGGGCTTTAATGTTGGTCAACCCGTGAGAACTGGTTTGAAGAAAATAAATAAATAAATTAACAAAATAATGCTATATGCATGTCTCAACATATTGTGTTATCATCCAACCCATATACAGTTAGACACTTTATATGTTATACATCAGAAAAAATGGCACATGGAAAACATATGTTAACACAAACACCCTTATAGCAAAATAAACAGTTAACAAACCTCATTGCTGCTTATCACAAAGAGGTGCTAAACATCCTTTTAGATCTCCCGTATCTTCTTCTGTCTATTTTCATGTAAATTTATGCACTTAAACACGACAACAGCGGAATAATCAGTCTCTTTCGCCGTAAAGTTTTTCTCCGTGCGTCGCTCAAAAGCGCCCGGCCGGAAACCTCTGGGCGGAACCAATAATTAGTTCCGTCTTGCTGTTAACATTCAATTCAGAAGAAACAAAATAGAAAAAGTGCTAATACAGAAATAAACTGGCGACAGGCAGTTACACCTCGTAAACGAAGAATTTATTATCTTTATATACATGGGACGGGTAGGTCCACGGAGGCTTCCATGTAGTTCCGCCATCTTGAAAAACTATAATAGCAGAGAGGGACAAAAAGTACTAGGCCAACGCGTTTTCATTCAGAGCCAGCGTCACATGACTGAAACCAGCAGAAACCAGAGCAGTGAGAAGTGCTTGTCACTGCCCCGTCAAGTTTAAAAGGCTGCACTGTACGGTTATTTATAATGAAGGAGTCCATACATATGCTGAGTCACAGGATAAGGAGTCCTCGTCATCGAAAAAGTCCAGAATAGACCGCAAAAGGAAACGTGACCGGAGATTACAAAAACAAGGGTTAATGTCGGGATAGCTAATGCAGGAGAAAGCTTTCAAAAGAGATGCTGAAGTTTCCTGCTTTCTTCTCGACAGGTAAGTCAATGTTACGGTCCTAATTACAAGCTTTTTTTTCATTGCTTGGTTGTGTACTTTATTATATAGACAGTAGAACATTTATAGTTAAACGTTAAACAGGCTCTTTGATGAATAGCAGTTATTGAGTAAAGTAGAGAAGGCGCTGATGATGATGATATCTAACAATGCACGTACTTCAAAAAATATAACGAATAAAGAAGGCATTACTACTAATTACCATAGTTCATGTTTTTCACAGTCAGTAATTCATACTGTAACATTCTTTTTTCGTTGTGTCAAGTTGCAGTTTGTTTTAAATAACAAACCTGTTCACCCGAAGAAAAACTCGATTAAGTAGAAGACATCCTGTCATAGCTTTTTGGTACATAAAGGCTACCGTAGATGCAACACGCATTTGAAAAAGCGAGGCGCTGGAGAGCACTATTTGTTTGAATGCAAAATACAATTTCACCACTAGATGGGAGAAATTCCTACACATTGTCCCTTTAAGGCAGTGTTCACCAATCTCGGTCCTGGAGGGCCGCTGTCCTGCAGAGTTTAGCTCCAACCCCAATTAAACACACCTGAACAAGCTAATCAAGGTCTCATTAGGCATACTAGAAACTTTCAAACAGGTGTGTTGGAGCTGGTTGGAGCTAAACTCTGCAGGACAGCGGCCCTCCAGGACCGAGATTGGTGAACCCTGCTTTAAGGCATTATTATGTTGCATTGATTATAAAGATAATGTTAATGTTTGCCAATTTGTAACTGTTTATTATTTGTTAACATTGTATATATATATATACAGTGCTATGCATAAGTTTAGACACCCATGCTAAAGTTGACTAAAAAGAGGAATAAAAAATCATCTTTTGGAAATTGAACTTAATGCCTTAATTAAAAAAATGAGGAAAAATCCAACCTTTAAGGACACCAATTTTCTTTGTGAATGAATGATGTATCGTAAATAAATAAATGTTCTTCCTAGAGATTGGCATGGAGTACTTTCCATAAGATCATCTCTCAATGCAAATCAGGCTAACTGAAATAAAACCATGCCAATCTCTAGGTACGGTGAAGGCTATGTGATGATGTGGGGCTATTTTATTTCCAAAGGCCAGGGGAACTTTATCAGGATGCATCATGGATCCATGAAGTAACTGGCCTTTAAGAATAAAAATCTGCCTGCCTCTATGGGAATTTAACATAGGGGTGTCCAAACTTATGCACCCTGTATTTTAAGGAAGAACATTTATTTATTTACGATACATTATTCATTCACAAAGAAAATTGGTGTCCTTAAAGGTTGGATTTTTCCTATTGTTTTTTAATTAAGGCATTAAGTTCAATTTCCAAAAGATGATTTTTTATTCCTCTATTTAGTCAACTTTAGCATGGGTGTCTAAACTTATGCATAGCACTGTATAGACCGCCCCTGTTGACCTCCTCCACCCTCACAGGTTTTCTCTAGGAGACATTATACCCACAGGCTCCAGCCCGGAATCCAAGCCTGCCTTATTGGACAGATTTTAGGCACCCAACACTGGTAGACTGCCTGGGGCCCTTGTCACCCAGGCTTCCGTTCTGCGCTAGTAGCACAGCGTTTTGCAGTGCATTGTCCATACGTGTCAGAACTGACCTTGGTTCACTGAGATAACGGGAACAAGCATTGCATAGCTTACTCGAAATGACGAAATTTAGTGCGGCTTAAATAGGCAGTCGGCTTCGCCTGTTTCGGCGGGCTGAAAAGCCATTTGTCTGTGCAAGTGCACAGACGTGAACTAATCAGTTTCCCTATACGTGTCAGAAACTGTAAAGGGGGCGATTTGTTTCAAAATTTTATAGGGCCATAGTGCTTACAGAAACCAACAAATAACATTTTACTTTTTTTCACCTTCTGTTCAAAAGACCAATAAAGGTGCAACTGCCTACTTGATATGATAAGCCACCCACTCAGACGTGAATCTGAAGAACGGTCTGTGATGGGGAGCTATCTGGATAGGAAAGTATGCTTCTTTCAGATCCAGTGATAAAAACAAATCCCTAGGCAGATCTGCAAGAGGATTTGTTTCAAAATTAACATTCTGAACGGCCATCTAAACAGAGTGCGGTTCAGACATCTCAAGTCGAGGATGGGCCTGAGGCCGCCATCCTCCTTGGGGACAAGCAAGTAATGGCTGTTAAAGCCTGACTTGTTGTGGGCAGCGATAACTTCTTCTACTGTGCCCTTTGCTATCAGAACCTGTACTTCTCTTCCTTTACCGAGCCGGAGGACGTGAGCGTTGGCATCCGAGTCCGAAGTTTAAGTCACACCCCTGAAGTGGGGGTGGTCTGCGAGTGAATTGGAGCGAGTAACTCCTTTTTATTTTACTTGTTATTTTCTTGATTGACACTGGGCTGTTCCAATCACATCTTTAAACACCTCCCCCTTTGGGCTTTGAGCAAGCGTGCAGTGTCAGTGTGTATCTGTCAAAATAGTCAGAGAGATGGAGAAGAAACGCAATTAATGTGCAGAGAAATAGCGTGAAAAAAAGAAACAGGCCCTTCGAGCTGTAAAATGTGTCAGATTCACAGATATGTTTTGTGCAGCAGCAGGACCTTTATCAGCTCCCTTGGCTGATGATGATAGTGAGGAGGATGAGGAGAGAGATGAGAAAGTGTAGTAGAGCCTGCTCTAAGCAAAACTAGGAACCCATTACCTAGTTACGCTTATTTCCACATCTGCATAGTTGACGAATACCGCATTTTACTAGAATTGTAATGAGACGCGTTTGTAAACCATGTTTTCCAGCAAAATAATAGTTTAAAAGATAAAAGATCATGTTAAGTAAAAGATCATGTTAAGTATACAAAATTAGTACAAAACTAATTATGAAAGTTTCCTTTATTTTTCAGTGCATTTGTTTTACAATATCTATTACTGTCATGGGATTAATATTATAACTGTTATGTAGTAGTGTAATGTAGACTGAGACACTATATCACAACTAAAAGAGGTTTGAGTTTTCCTTTGTTCAGTTTGCACACTGAATATGGATTGGAGCTCTTACTTCTGAACTCTAAAAGTGCACCAGATTGATGAATTTAACATTAAACTGCACAAAATTTTCTTCCGGGGGCGCACGGCCCTGAACCCCCTTAGAAGGAACAAGGTCCACCCACCACAGTTTTACTCCTGGGAAACACTGGTATTGCTATGCCAATGCAGCTTATAGCTTGTTTTAGGATTCATCACTGTGGATGTATAGTTCAATTGTTTTAATAAATGAAAATTTTGGAGATATTTCATCTGTTAACTCTCACTCATTCCTACTCACTCATTACATGGAATTAGTGGGTTTTAAGGAATAGGAGTTGGTATTCATATTCAAGGGGGTGCAAAGATGGGTTGTGTTTATGATCATGTGTAGTGGGCCAGTCTGGGCCAAAAATTCCAAGGCCGATTTTTTTTTTTGTCCCAGTCCAGCCCTGCCGAGCGATGTTCACATTTGTTCACGTTCATGTTCTCACAACATTGCATTGCTAGAATTTATAAAAATATTACCAGACAACTGTCAATTGACACTGCTTCATTTACTCGCCAACACATTTTTACTCACATATATGGTGCTAGGCGAGTGTTAATTTTAGGCCCTGGTCAAATGTCTAACACTAGTTGTAGATTAAAGGAGCTGTATGTAAGAAATGTATTTCAATTAATCATAAAATGGCCCTGATATGTCACTAGACATTAAGAAATCATGTTCATTTCAAATACTTATATCACTGACAACAGTAGTACGGCCAGGATATTGTCATTTAAAAAGTGAAGTTGCAGCCCTCAACTGATGTTGATGTTGTCATCTTGAGTTTTGGCCTGAAGCCCCACCCTCCACCTATCTACCAATCACGAAGTCAGTAGTGTTTCAGCATCCGGGTTGCCAGCTCTGCTCTAGTTACCACAGCTGCAGCTACAAACGTTCCTGATGGATCCTGCAGCCTATCTGGCAACCTCGAGTCAGGGGGGAGTGGGAGGAGATACACTGCTCTACAGTAATTTGAAAGTGATTGCAGTACCAGTTTTGGCCACAATCTTACATACTGCTCCTTTAATGGCACAGGCATGAAAGACTCCACAATGCCATAGTTAGTATACACCCATCCACTATAAGCCCCATTTTTGTTTATGTTTTATCACCTTGGCTACAGCAAGCACATATTCTTTCATCAAAACAACAAAATTAAATGGAACAAATAATTTTATATGATTTTATAAATAACATTCTCCCAGTTGTTCTATTTCATTTAGTTGTTTTGATGAAAGAATATGACTTCCGAGAGAGATATGCCATATGCTAATTTGTGAACACTCTGAACCTACAGCCAGCCTTTTAAATAGGAAGGCTAAACAATCAAAACTTAGTCAGAATTGTATAATAATAGCATGTTAAAAAGATATGTGGGTAATGTAAATGTTTATGATTGACATTTGTTTTGTATTTGTCTGATATGGTGGTGCTTCCTTTGGATCTTGCTGTGTCGCAGCAGTATCGACACCGGCTGATTGATGGAGTGATCGCTAAAAAGAGAGAAGAGAACACGATCATAAAGAGGATTACCTTCTATGCGGTTTGTATGGAGAGTGATCTGTGATAGATTTTTAATTAATAAAATAGTAAAATGTATATCAAACTAATCATAACTCTAACATCTAAGCATACTTCTTCTTTAGGCCTAACATACTACCACTTGAACAAAATGCACTCTGAAGTTTGTGTCGAAACCAGTGGAAAATTCTGAGATGCTGGCTAGACAATATCAAAAATATACTGTCTAGAATCAAATGAACTTCTAACCCTTTTCTATTTTTTTTTTTTTTTTAATCATTTGAGATCTAAGTTGCTTCTACCTAACAGAAGGGTTTGCATATGAAGAACCAATCAAACTGTAAGGAAATAATGTCAGTGACACATGCCACTATCCACTGGCACATGAAGACCGGATGTGCCAGCGGATGTGCCAATACGCAAAGTGACTTGTGCCATTGGCTTCTGTGCGTCAGATGCCATGTTACTTAATGTTAATACTGCTACTGGAGATTTTTGCCATGCTCCTATTCTATAAAAACGGTTGTATTCCTTTTGCTGGTGGGATTCTCTCTGAAATTTGTCTGAGATCCTCTGGCCGTGATTGAAGCATATTCAAAGGCATTGTCTGAAGTCTGTAGATTATTATTGCTACGCAGCAAGTTAATTAGTGGAACAAGTTATTTAGCGAAACACTAGAGACATTACCAAGTGATAGTGTGGAGCGGGTTAAGAACACTAGAGACCTTATTCCCAGGTGATAGTGATCGACGGGGCGAAACGTCGTTCGACTTGCGGTCAGGTAACTATAATTCTTAGGCAATAGCTACGCTTAGGCGTCAACCCGCACATTCAGAGGTGAACTCTGAGTGTCAACAGTCTGCAGTCCCGGAGGCCGCATTTTCAGGACCCCAGTTCTAGGACAGCATTTCTAGGACCCTGGTTTTTTGTGACTGCGCCACGCAGTTAGGGACGGTACTAATATCAGTGTAAATCCACGGTTCTCGATATCAATTTTGCAGTTCGTACCGCTCTCTCCTTTCCACAAACACTAGCTCTCCCGTGGAGTCTGTCGTTGCTATGCAACCATGAACAGAGGCGCGCCTGGAAAAATTTGTGCGCCGCGTCGCCTCTAACAATTCATTTTACAGCATTAGAGGCTAATATATGATGGCTATGCATTCAAGACTATTTAGCAAATCACCATCACGTTGGCTACGTTACCTTTCCAATGAAATGCATCACAATTGTTTTTAAATTTAAACAAATAAAAATTGATTCGCATTTGATACTCACACTCTGATTGTCATCCATATTCGCTGGTCCTAATTCGGTAGGTGGTGTTGTCACTAAAAACCTAGGGTCCTAGAAATGCAGTCCTAGAACTGGGGTCCTGAAAATGCAGCCTCAGGTTTTGCAGGCAGATGCTAGCCTACTCAAGGACACTCGGTTCAAGTCAGTTGCGTAGGGGGAATATTTACCACAGACCTCGCTGGAGTAATGTGAGAGCTATGACGAGCCTATTTATTGAGCTTTAGTGAGCATTGAAATTAAAAGTATGTGCAACCACCGATCCACTCGCGTACTAGTAGGCTTCTCATCCCGCTCTGAGCGGACTTCGAACCCGAGTCTCCAGCGTGAGAGTCAAGGGGCTCGCACACCGGACGCGCAGCTTAGCGCCGCGCCACGTCTAGGACAACTCTCTCCTAGGCTGAAAATCCGATAACATCAGCAATTTTCTGATTTCTGTAAATAAATATAAAACTAAATGTATATTGCAGCACAGGGTTAAGTCCGTAGGCTATATACATTAACTAAGATTTGAGACACATAAATGTAAATTTAATATAAAACTATGTCTAAATGGCGCTCTGTGGCGCGGCAGGATTTTGAACACGGTCCTGAGCCGTTGCTGTATGGCAAGCGGACAGACGCCGCCGGTGTGTGTACTCTCATAGAGAATAATGTGTTCGAATTTAAAGTCCCCGTGAACCGGAAGTTGCAAACGACTTTTCTCCAGTGTTATGACGTATTTCCCAGTGAAAAGGAATATTGAACAGAGGGCAGGGTTTTACTCTAGCGCTCCTCCTCTCCATCTCTGCTCATAGCAGACTAACGGTTTGAGGGGAGTGGTTAAGCGTTTCCCAAACCAATTCCTCAAACCTACGTCATCAGAGAAGGTCCTCCAATGCAGAGGGGAGGGGCATTTTCAGATTTTGATTAAAGATTACCATGGTAAAAATTTTTTTTTTTAAATATTTTCTTGCACGGATTAATTGTTCACCACAAGACTAGTAATATGCGCTAACAAAGTAAATAGGGTCAATTTTGATTTCATGGGGACTTTAAAAGACGCGGCGCTGAGCTGCGCGTCCGGTGTGCGACCCCCTTCAGGCGCACTAACAAGGAGGCAGCACTGCCATGTGTCCATCAAAGGGGCGCTTTTTTCAGTTGAGACACTTTGTATCTCATTTCACACATATTTTGTTTCTGTGTTGATTCTATATTAAAATGTCAATACAATGTAATTTATTTTCTCTGGCTCTTGATCTAAATTATTTTTTCCCGTTATGGGCTTGTTGTTGTCATCTGTTGACGTTGTACAAGCAGAATGTGGCGGTTGGTCGGTGTGGTATTACTCCCGCCCCTCCTCCACTGTGATTGGACTGTTGGGTAAAAAGTGACAGTGATGAGCGCTGCGTTTTACCCAAAGTTGAATATTCTTCAACAGTCTTCAACTCTCGGCGACCTGTAAAAAACGCCGAACGCTCAGCGCCTCGTTTCGCTCATGGCGTTTTAAAAACGTTTAGACACCCATTGGAAACAATTGGGGGGAAACACGCAGCCGCGTGAAAAAACGCTTTGGCATTAGTTTCGTTTCCTGAAAAGGATACGGGATCGGGATACACCCAGAAACTATTAAACTCAACCTCTCATGCAGTCAGCAATTGTAGAGCGTCCCGGTTGACTTATGATGTTTCACTGTAAGTAGCCTAGCATATAGCTAACTGTTACATTTTTTATATTCATCAATCACAGTAATCATTACCTGTTTGTTTTCTTATAAGGTATAATGACTGCAGCTGGTGTAGGAGCAGGTAAAAGAAATCCCAAATCTCGTTTTACTAGACAGAAGACATTATTTTAACTGTTAATTTTTTGCAACAGAAATAATAGCTAACATGGTTTAAGTGTCTTTTAAATATTTATCCATCTAAGTTTGTTCATGCCTTGTTTCCACCACTTGTATAGCCGTCGGAGTTGCAGCAGTTGTGGCAGTCCCTGTTATTATAGCATGTTTAGGTTTCACGGCATGTGGAATTTGTTCAGGTTCACCTGCCTCCTCTATGATGTCATATTCTGCCATTTCAAACGGAGGAGGGGTCCCCGGTGGAGGCTTGGTAGCTACTCTTCAATCCGCAGGTGAGCCAAACATAACATACATTTTAATTCTAAGATGCCCGCAGGCGGTAAAGCAATCGGTCGATTTCCCACCGACAGAATGCATCATAATGGCCTCGTTTACACTTTCAGTGTTTCACTTTCCTTTTTTTTTTTTTCTTTTTTTTGCACATCGGATGTGTTCTATGACAATGTAAAAAGGAAGAAAAAAACGCATGCATTTGGATATTTCGAGATCGGTTTCAGGTAGGGCTGTCAACTGTCCCGTATTAGCCCGGACGTCCCGTAGGCTATACCGATTTTTCCCGTTCGTGACCTCCCTTGTAGCGTTTATTGACTGCTACGCTCTACGCTGATCTAGCACTAACTTAGAGGCTTCACATATGTTGCGTCTTTTGCGCGCTCAAGTTTGTTATTTTAAATGTAGACGCGCTCAAATAGAGAGCAACGCCGTTGCGACGCTCGTTTTTTCCAGGCGCGTCTATGCCGCAGCGAGATGAAAAAATCTCAACTTTTCAGAATGCCGCCAAGCAAGTCATTTGACATCGATCGAACCATAAAAACATCGTTTCCGTAACAACACTGAAAGCTCAGCCAAGATGGACGAACAGCTGATCATAGCTGTACAGGGCGGGTTTTTATGCTCGTCATCTCCATAAATATATCTAGCAGTAGAGCTAATGCAAGGGCTCGAAATCCATTTATCCTTTGCTGAAACTTCTTCATCATCATGGAGAACGAGGCTCATGATTGCTTAGCAACGGCAGTACACCACGAGAGCGTTTAGTTTGTCGGTTTAATTTGTTCTGCTAACTAGGTCGAGTAAAATGCGGCAGGAACATTGTTTGTGTATGCATTTGTAGATTATTGCAAACAAATCATTATGATATTCACGGTGATACTGTAATGGGAAATCCATGTTGAAAACAGTTTCTTTAAAACAAATTATTACTAATCCCAAACTTTAGAACGATAGTATATAATGCTACAAAAGCTTTAGATGGTTTGTGTGTGTAACAATTGACATTTATTTCTATGATGTTAAAATTATTTTTAGGATTAAATTGTGCATTGATAGGTTAAGCAAAACAAATGTGTTTATATCTGAGAACGTTTTATGCACACACTTAACTGCAGACACTAATGACGTAGGCCTACACTGTGTGGTACAGTATAAATATTCTGTAACAGTTTATAACAGCTTATATCAATAAGTCAGAAAAATAACTGTTTTCTATTTTAATATATTTTAAAATGTAATTTATGTGATCAAAGCTGAATTTTCTTACTCATTACTCATACTCATCATTACAGTCTTCAGTGTCACATGATCCTTCAGAAATCATTCTAATATGCTGATTTGCTCAAGAAACGTTTATTATTATTATTATCAATGTTGAAAACAGTTATGTAAAAAAAAAATCAGGATTCTTTGATGAATAGAAAGTTCAAAAGAACAGCATTTATCTGAAATAGAACGCTTTTGTAACGTTATACACTACCGTTGACAAGTTTGAGAATAATAATAATGAATGTTTCTTACGCACCAAATCAGCATATCAGAATGATTTCTGAAGGATCATGTGAGTAATGATGCTGATCACAAGAATAAATTCAGCTTTGATCACAAGAATAAATTACTTTTTACTATAGCCTATATTCACAAATAAAACAGCTGTTTTAAGTGCAGCTTTAGTGAGCAGAAGAGACCTCTTTTAAAAACATTACAAATCTTACCAATCAAAACATTTTGAACGGAAGTGTATTTTTAAAGTGTCATTAATGTACATTTACATTTAGTCATTTAGCAGATGCTTTTATCCAAAGCGACTTACAAATTAGGACTAAAATAAGCGAGTCATCATGAAGAGGCAAAAACAACGCGAGAAGTGTTCAAAATACGAAGTTCACTCTTTATTCAGAGTATCATAAGCCCGATAAGCGAGGTTTTAGAGGGAAAGGGAAGGTTTTTTTTTTTTTTTTTTTACGAGGTTAAGTGCTCACGGAAGAGAAGAGTTTTCAGTTGTCTTTTGAATGTTGTCAGGGATTCTGCACTCCGGATGAGGGTGGGGAGAGTGTTCCACCAGCATGGAACTGTGAATGAGAATGTTCTGGAAAGTGATTTTGTGGCTCTCTGTGATGGAACCACGAGCCGTCGCTCTTTGACCGATCGTAGGCTTCTGGCAGGGATGTAGACTCGTAGGAGAGAGTGAAAGTAGGAGGGAGCTGAGCCTGTGATAGATCTGTAAGCAAGCGTCAATGCCTTGAACTTGATGCGAGCAGCGAGCGGTAGCCAGTGCAAAGTGATGAACAGAGGAGTGACGTGGGCCCTCTTGGGCTCGTTGAAGACGAGACGAGCTGCAGCATTCTGGATCATCTGTAGGGGTTTAGTTGCACATGATGGAAGTCCAGCCAGAAGAGCATTGCAGTAGTCAAGCCTAGAGATGACCAGGGCCTGGACGAAAAGTTGTGTTGCATGCTCAGTTAGGAAAGGCCTGATCTTCCTGATGTTGTGCAGTGCAAACCTGCATGATCGAGCTGTCTTTGAAATGTGATCTGTGAAGGTCAGCTGGTCATCAAACGTTACTCCAAGATTTCTGACCGACCTTGATGGGGTGATTGATGATGACTCTAGCTGGATGGTGAAGTCGTGTTGTAGAGACGGATTGGCAGGGAGGACGAGAAGCTCAGTCTTTGCCAGGTTGAGCTGCAGGTGATGTTCCTTCATCCATGTCGAGATGTCCGCCAGACAGCTTGAGATCCGTGCAGCTACTGTGGGATCATCTGGTTGAAATGAGAGGAAGAGCTGTGTGTCATCAGCATAGCAGTGGTAGGAGAAACCATGTGCCTGTATGATGTGTCCCAGTGATGTGGTGTAGATGGAGAAGAGCAAGGATCCAAGAACTGAACCCTGGGGAACCCCTGTGGTCAGCTGATGTGCTCTGGATACCTCGCCTCTCCATGCGACCCTGAAGGACCTACCTGTGAGATAGGACTTGAACCAGTGGAGGGAAGTTCCTGTGATGCCCAGTGATGAGAGGGTGGACAGAAGGATCTGATGATTCACAGTGTCGAAGGCAGCAGACAGATGAGAGAATGAGGACTGAAGATTTGGAAGCAGCTTTTGCGATCCATTGGGCTTCTGTGACTGACAGTAATGCAGTCTCAGTTGAATGCCCTTTCTTGAAGCCGGAAAATAGGCTACTTATAATGAATATGTTTTGGTTTAATTTTCATTCCGTCTGTTTAGTCTCCTGTCTTCCTGTTCCGTTCTAATTTGATCTTTTTTACTTCAGAACAAAAATTATAACTTTTACTCCACAAATCTAAACGCATGATTGTGCCCACAAATCCTTTATTAAAGTCCCCATGAAATCAAAATGTACGTTTTTTTTGGCTTTTAGTATGAATATAGCTTTACTGTTATCTATAAGCTAGTGTGCTCCAAAACAGTAACAAAATTCGCATTTAGAAAATATGAGCGTTCAAAACTTGCAGTCTCTCGCTTAAAGGAGAACTCCGGTCAATTTTAAAATTGAGCTCATTTTTTTGTACATTTGGAGTGCTGTCAATACAGAGAACAACGAAAAATGTCGTTTAATTACCTATGATCACGCGCGTGAACTCGGCAATCGATTACTTTGAACTTAAACCGAAAACAGGATGTAAACACAGGTATTTGCGCTGGCTTAAATAACATCATTTTTATACATATCTTTCACATCTACTGCAGTCAGATTCACTCGTGTTCACTCAGAAGGAATCGCTCACATTTTCTGTGCACTTGTAATGACACATCAAGGATGTTAAGAGGCTAAAAGCAGGTTTAGTACTTGCCCCATTGAAGTCAACAGGGTGCAAATTTAAAAAAGAGGATAACACGGTGTAGGCAACACCGATTTTTGTTGTTGTTCTCTGTATTGACAGCACTCCAAATGTACAAAAAAATGAGCTCAATGTTAAAATTGACCGGAGTTCTCCTTTAACTTCAGATTGAATTATGTTGGTAATAGGCACTTTCCTAACCCTAAAAGATGTTTCGTGCCTCTAAAAAGTGCTTTCGATCTTCTTTTTGATCTGAATGGTGTGTGGAAAGCACTTGAGTTTTGCCACAGACTTGTCCCAGCGTCTAGAACGCAACTGAATGCTTTTTCAAGCGTCTCCATACTTAAAAAAACGCGTTGAACTACTTTTAAACAGGAAATTACAGAATATTTACGTACATATTTACAGCAGGTCTATTCGCACAGATTAGTACCTGAGGTCATTTTTCAGGACCTTTTTTACTGAAGGTAAAAGTCGCTGTAATCTTTACTGACATTGTCCCTAATGATTTCTGAGATGGCACATTCGGACGGGACTAAAATCACAGAGAAGTTGTGGTAATTATTACTTTACCCCACCTCTCCATGTTAAACTAATCCAGTCCGAATAGAGACTAGGAAATAAATGTAGAAATAAATAAATGAAAAAAAAAATTATGGAAAAAATACATTTATACATAAATAAATAAAAGTATAAATAATAATGTATTTGTATATTTATTTATTTACATATTTATTTAATTATATATATTTTTTATATTTCTTTGTATGTTTATTTATTAACATATTTATTTATGTGTTATTTTGGCAGACATGGCAATCCATATTTCCATATTCCATATTTGATTGACTGGTTCTGAAATCTTTATTTTATTTAGGCACCCGCGTAACCTGCATTCTAGTTACGGCTGTTATAGGCGCCTTGGGAGGCGCTGTGGCTGGAGGTATATATGCTGGAATGCATACATGCAAAGCAGTGAATGGTAAATCCATAATTCTCTTGAGTACTAAGTGCTGTATAACACTTTGATTTAACATCTGTTTGTTCAACTAAATAAGTAAAATGTTATATATATATATATATATATATATATATACAGTAGTGGTAAATAATTATGGCCAGCGTGTTTTGGAGAAAAGCATTTCTTTTATAATGTGATTTACCCCCACTTTCAATTCTTTTACTTCAATGAAAGGTTAGATTTTTGCGAATTTTTTGAATGAAAGATCAAAAGGATAAGCAATGCAGATTTATTTTTTACAGACCACTACTGTATATATATATATATATATATATAGCAGCAGTATCTTTTTCATCTTCTGTGTTTGATGTAGCATTGTGAATTGTTGCTCTGGAAATGCACAATGTGTGATTTCAAACTAAATATTGTTTTCTAAAATAAGTCCTGTTGTGGTTTGTCATTAGATACTGTAGTTATCCCTGTCACAGGCCAAGGCATGGTGGGAGCCGCTGTGAGCGCTACAGTTGCCAGCTTATTTCCCAACTCTACTGTGTAACGGGATCACTGTACAGATCACTGTAACGGGATCACAGTTAGATTTCTACCCATGAAATCAAACATAGCATTATGTACATAATGTAAATACTGTTATGACCAGGCTCCATATAGAACACACTAACCTTCATTATTTACTGCATATTATAGGAAAGTGTGAGACAGACTGCTGCATTTATTGTGGAAAATCAGAAACAGTTGACCATAAACGTAATGCGTGACCATAAACGTAAGCACTTACTAGGCTAGTAATAATAAAAAATAATCTCTTTCTATTCTGTAATATATCTTGTACTTCAAAATTGATATTGTACTATGATTTTAATTTTTTCTTATGATAAATTACTTGTGATGTGATGTTTGTATAAAATGATCTAAACAAGGAAATTATTAAAGAAAACGCTTCAAATTAAACTATAATTATAATTAAAAACTATACTTATAAAGCCACGATGACAGTCTGTGTCTTGTATTTTCTTAAAGCAAACCGTACAGCTTAATGCTATAGCAACACCAAGGTCTTTCTTCAATTGCCAGGGAAAGCTTGAACTCCTATTATTCCTACACCTTGAATGCATTGTAAAAAGTCATTTTAGATAAGAGTGTCTGGAAAATTTAGAATGCTGACAGATTGGTCTGGGGGTGCCAACAGCTTTTTTTTTCTTTTTTTTTTTTCTTGTAGATGTAAATAAGAAAGATGCCATTGTATCTGAAAAAGGGAAAACTGCCAGTAACATAGGTTGATAGGGAGCAGCGCACAAGCACTGATACCCACTTAGCTCTAGAGGATTTGTAGATGGAGAGTGATAAATGCAACCATTTTAGGTGGAAGTGTGGCACCACCAGTGCGTGCCCTACGTGCCCATCCACTACGCCACTGCTCGGAAGCCTCCCGTGCCGATGGGTGAGTTGAGCTTATTAGACGATAACATTTGGGGAAGGGTATGTTTCAGGAGGGAGATAAATGCATCAACAAAAAATGCTTTCCCCCTTTTCTGCTGGAATTCATAGAGGTTAAAAAAAATAAAAAATAAAAATCCTAGTACCCATGCAGAATATATAATGAGCACTAGGTGGCATTAATGAACGAGCCGTCACTGAACCAAAATAAGAAGATTAGGCTGACACATGTACGGGACAAGCTGGCCAAGTCAGCATTTGGAAGAGAGGAGATTGACATAGAAATTCCATTAAGTAAAACAGAAGTCAAATGTATTATTAAAACAGTGAGTTAGTTGGAAATATGTGGCAAGAAGAATGGAATAAAGAGTCAAAAGGGAGACACCTATTCAGCATTCAACCTAAAGTGGGGATTGAAAAAAGGGTATGGGAACAGAAGAGAAGTGAGACAGACTGCTGCATTTATTGTGGATAATCAGACACAGTTAAACATGTTTTAATACACTGTGAGGCATATAAAAGAGAAAGAAATCAGCTTGTTGAAAAATTAACAAATTTGGAAATCAATGTCATTACAGTTCAGCATGTATTTCAGAATGCACAGAAACAGTTACGATATTCGTCTAAAATATTCAAGAGATAAAGATTTGATTAGGAGGATAAAAAAAACTTTTTTTCTATAATTTAACTGTTCCTTTCGTTCATCGAGGCTTCACACTCCATCCCAGTCGGTGGCGGAAATGCCCCTCAAGCTGGTTTGCAAAACACAAAAGAAGAAAAAGACGACGACACACGTACGGCCGAAACACTAGGGGGCAGTAGGAAAATGTAATCGTTTCCATCCCGACCAGTGTGTACGAGCGAAGCGAGAAACTCAAGAAATGAGAAACACAAGAAACATTTTTTATCGGATTTTTAAACATGTAAACAATTGAGTGTGTGTGGTCTTAATTAAGGGCTAGGATGGAGAATTTCAGGGGGCCGGTAAAAGCAGACTGCGAAGAACTACTGGCGCGTTTTCAGGCGACCGAGTCAGTTCGGTACGAGCAGTTTCTGGAGGTCTGGAGAGACATGAACTTCAGCAGCATCTTCTAGTGAGTCTTACGAGCATCTTCAACAAATGAAATCACTCACTCTAGATGCCAGTGACAATTTTATACGCATTGTTTTAAAATTACCTTTCAAATGAGATTAAAACCATCTTCTAAAAGAAAGGTTTTACTAGGAGAGGGCTTGAGCTGCATAGAAGCCAGCCACTGCTCTGATATGTTGTTGAATGTTTATTCTATGTATTATTCTGTGTATTTTTATATTTATATATATTATATACAATATTTATGTATAATGAATAATTTATTTATATTGTATATTTATGTTTTATTTGTATTGTATATTAAAATATTGTTTTATTTATTCCAAATTAATGTTCTATTTCATTATCACATGATCACAAGTATCACTTTTATTATATTTTTGTATTATGTGAACATTACTGACATCTTTTTTCTATGTATTGCTTTGGTGATATTTTTGTAAAGCAATCATCAAAGTAAAAGGAATTTGAAGGTTTATTTCTTTTGTCTCTTCTCTTTTCTGCAGCGGTAAACCAGAGGCAAATGAGAGAAGGCTGTTTGCTCGTCTGATCATGTCTGTGGCGTCTCCATACTTCTTTCCACCCTACACTTTCCAGATCAGAGTGGCGGGGCTTTATCTGCTGTACGGGCTCTTCAACTCACAACTCATCACTCCCAAAGAGAAGGTGTGCTGTCATTCATCATCTAATCACTCTTTGCCAGCCTTCAAACAGGTTGCTGTTTGTCTAAAGGCAAATTCGCACTGCAATTGACCTTTAGTGTTTTTGTTTTGAATGACATGACAGGGTGAGTAAAATTAGCTCCTACTTCAGAGTAGGGTCTAAACTAGCACTATAGGAACTATCTGTGACGTTAGTGTACGCTGATTGGCAGTACCCGCCATTTAAAAAAAAAAGCTGTGTATACACACATATTATTAGCCTATATATTTACTCCACAAACTAACTCTTCGAACATGGAAAACAATGATAGATGGGCCTCTTAACCTTTACGCTGAGGAGAAAATCCAACGCAACTTTGATGGGGCCAAGAGAAACATGATTTATATTTCTGCTCAGCTAGCAACACTGGACATCAACCACACGGCATACGCTTATTTTTTTTATTACTGTCTACTTTCGATGTATGACAGTTCTATCTAATATCGTATTAGACAAGACTGTTAGACAAATCGTAAACTAAAGAACACAGAGAATGTGAGCTCAGGCTCTGGCGTCCGCCGCGCCGTCAAAATAAAAGTCTCAACAACAAGCGCGGCTTACGCCACTTCATAGTTCCTACTGGCGGTGCGAATGCAACCAGGAAAACGTTCCTATGGGAACCATTAGTTCTCATTAGCCACCCCGGTGCGAAAGCCCCTATTGATGATGGAATTTAGATTTTTTTGCACAAAGATCATTCTAACTCGATTATATTGTACTCCAATTGTTTGACCTGTTGTCTGTGTCTCTGTGCATGTACGTCTCTGTAGATCCGCATTGCTCTGAAGGACTGGGAGGATGTCATGCACTTTCAGAGGGATGCAGTCAATGCTCAACATTATGATGTGGTTTATGTCTTCAGGAAGCTCCTGTCAGATAAAGCTTTCTACTTCACTGCCATGCCAACACCAGTAGGTTTATAAGCTCATGTATCCAAACTGGATACAAGACACAAGTTACAACTAAAAGCTGAAATACACTACACAACTTTTGCCCCGATTCGGTACTGAAATTTAAAAAATGTCACAATACCATCATTTCTCTCCAGCATTTTGAGCGCTCTTGAACGGATTCTTAAGACAGAGACATACACGTATATGTTGAACGCGTCAGCACAATGGCCAGTCAGGGGTGTTCAGCTCAATAGCTCTCAAAATGCTGGAGGAAAATGCTGGTATCGTCGCATTTTTGACATTTCGGTACCGAAGCCGGTACTTTTGACAACTCTAATTCAGAGCTAGTCTGCAGATTTTGGGCAAAAAAACTTTATTTAAAAAAGAAAAGAAAAGAAATTTAGCTTAAGACTATGATTCCATCCATTATTTGATATTGTTAGTGGATTTTACAAGCAATGCAACATGTTTCTGCGTTAATTTGTTGTGTTTTGAGCAACTTGTAAGTCAGGTAGTGTGTGATCCTTGGTCATTTAGTGTTTGATGCCCAGTTTTTACTGATGTAAATAAACTGATTCAACCTGGTGCTTAATCATTGTAAATGTTTACAGCTCTGTTATAGGGAAAAGAAAGAAGATAGGAAGAAGACAGAAATCTGTGAAGAGTTTGTTGAACCGTCATCACGTCCTCAGGAACTCATCACCACAGACGTTCTAGAGGTGAGTCACCATGGAAACATTTTTTTAAATAAAAACATATCTCCAAAATAAAAACATATGTTTTTGAGACATAAGTGTTCATTGAATCTATTGTAAAATCGATTTTCCATGTCTAAAGACGTTTCCATTTTAAATGGCAAATATGGGCAAATCCACGGACAACTAACAGGCATTAGGACGAACGTAAAGAGGGCGCTTGAGACGCGCACAAGACAGCAATTTTCCTGATGATTTATTGGCGTGAAGTTTCGTGCACAATGACAAACAGAAGTGCAACATTCTCAAAAAACAATAAGCAGAGTGGACTGCCATAGCATAAATGAAAAACATTACCTCAGGCTTCAACATGGCTGTGTTTAAGATTAGAAATGTCAAACAAATTTCGCCTACATAGGCGATTGTAGACCGTAGCCCGAATCTGTATCTGTAAGCATGAGACTGTCTGCATACCGGCAAAATTAACAGTTTTGCTGTAAAAAGAGACACATTATGCAGAAGGATAATTTGCTGTTATGCGTGTGTGTCAGAGCCTGCAGTTGCTGTGTGACGCGCGTTCGCTGCGGGCGTATCGTGACGAGCTGGACGCGCTCCGAGAAAAGACCGTTAAAATCAATTCCCTATTTTCGTTTTTCGAAACTTGTGTTGGTTGGTCCAATCGATTGTGCAAACGATTTTCGAATGTAAAGTGACAGCCCTACTCTTGCCTCATTTAGTATTAACGTTCTATGAATAGGCAAATGAGCCCCGCCTCCACTCACTCACACCAGCTCAGAGATCCACACGTTGACGATCACACGTTGACCTGATTGGTTACAAGGTAGTTTGTGACGTCAGAAACACCAGTGGTTTTAAACCAGGTTTTTGAGACTGTCTTTGGTTCACTGCAGTTTTAAGGAGAAAATACTCAGCAATGGTGTTGACTTACACATGGTTTGTTCTTAAAGCATATTAAAACACCACATAGACATATAAACATTAAAAACTTGATTTTAACCACAGGGGGACTTTAAATAGATTTCTGAATGTGTGAAACTTGTTCTAACAGTTCTGTTACATTTGCTGTCTTGGCCATGTCACTGATCAGTCAAAGGCATGATTTAAATATTGATCTTACTGAATTTTGCCTATAACAAAACAATTACATTTTCAGGGTCATCCCATTTAAAAGACATAATCTAATTTGTGATTCTAATTTGTGAGTTTTTAAATTCAAATTGGGTTTCTTTGACAATTGAAAAGTGTGCTCAAGAGTTGAGTGAGAATGGGAAGACTGTTTGGTTAACAGTCCATATTTACAGTAAATATTTTTTTCTGGACCTCAGGAAATTGGAAATATCCATGAGCATTATGAGGGTCTGAAGAAAGCTATTTTCGCTGAACCAGACCCAAACCTGAATCTTATCCAACAAAACCTGGTTCCTAAACTTAACGGCTCCATCCTCACCTATTCCAGTTGGCAGAGGAACCGTACAGTAAGTATATTTGTTTATATGAGTGTAAAAGAACGAACAAATCTCAGATTCTTGATTTTGTTGCATTTTGGAAAATATCCCAACTTTTCTGGAGATGGGGTTGTATATATTAAAGGCATAGCGGAGGATCTTTCCGAATTTTAGATAGGACCCGCCCTCTCCACTTTTTGAAAAGTTTGATTGATTCACCAGAATGATTGACAATTAGGAGGACCAATAGTATAGGTGATCCTCCCGGAAGTAAAAAATCCTCCGCTATACCTTTAAAGGGTTAGTTCACCCAAAAATGAAAATTCTGTCAGTAATTACTCACCCTCATGTTGTTCCAACCGCGTAAGACCTTCGTTCATCTTCGGAACACAAATTAAGATATTTTTGATGAAATCTGAGCTATGTCTCACTCCTCCATAGGCTGCTATGTGACCGAAACTTGCTGGCCCAGAAAAGTTATTAAAGAGATCGTTAATATAGTCCAAGTGACTCCAGTAGCTCAATCTTAAGTATATCAAGCGACGAGAATTTTTTTTGTGCGCACAAACAAACAAAAATAACGACTTTATTCCACTTTTCATTTCCTTCTCTCTGGGCCTCTAGTTGGTTTGCGTAGTGTTTTTGCGCAGCGCGTCCGTGTTACACGTCACCACGTAGGCTCACTATTGGCCGACGCCGGTCATGTGTGTGATGCGTGATGACGTGCAACACAGACGCACAGCGCAAAAACACTACGAGGCCCAGAGAGAAGGAAATGAAAAGTGGAATAAAGTCGTTATTTTTGTTTGTTTTTGCGCACAAAAAGTATTCTCGTCGCTTGATATACTAAGATTGAGCCACTGGAGTCACTTAGACTATATTAACGATCTCTTTAATAACTTTTCTGGGCCAGCAAGTTTCGGTCACATAGCAGCCTATGGAGGAGTGAGACATAGCTCTGATTTCATCAAAAATATCTTAATTTGTGTTCCGAAGATGAACGAAGGTCTTACGCGGTTGGAACAACACGAGGGTGAGTAATTACTGACAGAATTTTCATTTTTGGGTGAACTAACCCTTTAATATAAAAAGGTTAGGGAATTTTATTAATTTATTAATACATGCAGCCTTTGTGATACTAAAAATACTTGCTAAAGATACAAAATCATTATAAAATCTTTGCAACCCAAATTTTTAAATGGTAGCACATAACTACATCAATGATGGCATTTAATCCTGAATATTGTGTGTATATGTGTGTGTAAACCATGTATGTCTTGTTTGGTTTTTAGGAATCTGAGCAGCAGGATGCTGGAGAGGGACCTTCAAATCAGGAAGTAAGCGACTAAGTTAAACATTCATATTCATATCTGTCTCTTTAATACTACATAGTGCTTCATTCCCTCTGCAGCAGTGCAGTGATGTTGCAGTACCGTTGTTTTATCAGAGGGGTGTGTTATTCTCTGTGTTATTAAGTCTGTGGATTTGTTTCTGCCCAAAGAGCTCCCGAAGAGCCCAACTGTTAGCGTCGATCAAGTCCAGATCATATGGACAAGTTTCGGAGGTAAATATAGACATCATAAGAGAATGGTCAGATTATTTGTTAAGATTATACATAATAACCTGAACACATATGATAAACAAACACTTTACATGAGTAACTAAGCATGAGATTGTAAACGCATCGTTTTCCATCATTTCCATGTTAGGCCTCCAAGTCTCGACGTCACAGACAGACACAGTTGGTCCCAGCAGCCGGAGCAGACTTTTCACAAACGCTCCCAGCAAAAAAGAAGCGAAGCCCATCACTTAAAACACGCACTCAATTACGATTCAACACTCAAGGTAAGTCCTCCCCACTCAAAGAAACTCACCTAGCTACGGTTTGTTTGCATCGACTGATAATCGCCATTTCTGTGTTCCAGGAAACGAGAGTGAGAGGCTGACCCGGCTGTGGTGTTTGAGTACAGTGAAAGAAGAGAAGGCACCAGGTAAGCAAACAAATGGGATTAGGTCATGTTGACCAATCAGAGTGAGTCATAAGAACATGCTGACCAATCAGAGTGGAAGAGAAGTCTGTTCAATCCAAGATGTTTTTTTTTATTTCCCAGAAAAAAGGAAGAAAAAATTCAACTGGAACCCAGAGAAGAGCAGCGATCCCTCTTAACATTAAGCACCTACATCGGGACGGACTGTGATTGGAGGGCCGCCAAGTGTTGAAAGCTATTGTGATTTGTGCATCAAGCTCCAGTTTCATTTAATTTGTTTCATGTGATTTTAAACCTTGCAGTTCTTGGGTTAAAAGTTAACATTTTACATGTTTTTAAGGCTGCTCTTTTTATTGTTTTATTTAGTATTTTAATATTTGGCCTCAGAATACATTTGATGTTTGGGACAAATGTGAAAAAAACTGACAATTGTATATTAATAATTATTGGTTTTAAATCAACAAATTGTTGAGTAGCTTGTTACAATGTTTAGTTTTTGTGTGAAGTATTTGTTACTGTTTTAAATGATGTTAACGATTTTATGATCATTCAAAATGTCTGCTTGGCTCTCCCTGTTTTTCTTTTTACCTCAGTCCACTTTCTGTTGCGTTTGTGCCATATAATATATCTCACACACACTGAGAGAAAGAGAAAAACAGAGTTGTGTGTTATTTTGCATGCATGTGGTCTAGTTCTTTCTGACCTTAAGGTTTTATTGATGTACTCATTCGGCTGCTTGATTTAGTCAATATCTTTTATCACTTCCAATCCCAGCTTTTCTCTCCCTCTCTCATTCATGCCTCTGCCGAAGTGTGGAGTCGCCTGATAATTTATGTCTGCAGGCAGCACAGTCAGGATTTATATACAGTGGTTCGCACCTAATAGGTCGTAGCTTTTCAGGCAAATTCAATACATCTAAATCATAGTGCCTGATTGCACGTAAAGATGAGCTTTATTTCTCTCAGGGCTTGCTGGGGACATGAGACAGACCAGTAATGGAGGGTCAGGGTCTCTATGCACACTGTCTGCTAAATTTGAGAGTATATGGTGTTGCCAGCTTAATCTGTTCCTGGAGATTGTAAAAAATAATGCTTATAAAAAAATAAAGAATAAATGATTTTCTTTTATTTAAAGTAATTAACTAGTATTTCCATTCTACTCCACAGTTTATTTACTTTCTCTACTAACAATGTACAACAGTGTTTACATAAATCACATGAGAATTCTGTAATTTTTGTAACTTCTAAAAAAAAATGTTTTAATAGTTTTCATTGCTATTATTATTAGCCTATTATTCTTATTCTTTTGCGTTATTTTATAACATTACATCATGACAAACAAAATTACGTCTCATTTTATTTCAGGCGTGCTCTTAGCTGACACTGTTCTCTCCTTGGTAAACAAGTAGGCCTAACTGGAAGGATTTTTATTTTGATTTTTTCACAGTATACGAAATTATTTGTTTTGGATTATCAAAGTCTTACAATGTAGTAATATTTTATAAAAGACTGGCCAGGGAAAAGGCTACAGTATGGTAAAAAGTTTTCAAGACAGGTTTAATGTGATTTTCATACAGGCTAACAAAAGAAAATTGCCCCAGGCACATAGCTATATGGCGCTGCAGTTGGAGCCACACCAAATTAATGTATGTAGAAAAGTGAATATGACATTATTGATAAATAATTGAGCCTGAATGAAGGTTCTGGACTGGAGGTTATTGGCGCAGAGTGTAGCGAGCGCGCAGCGCGTGCTCGTCCTGATGCCCGCGTGCCCGTATGCGTTCTCGCCCGCGAAGCAGCGAGTGAGTCCCGGTGGGCTTCTCCGCCGTCGCCAGCAGGATTATTAGGGACAGACGGGGTGATACGTGCAGTGGGACCGGTTGTCTTCGCCAAACCGCTTTGATTCCCCGGTGCTTTATACTTATGAAGATATATCGATCGATATTGATCGACAGGGCGGGTGATTGACGCCGCGGGATCAGTGCAACGCGACCATGGCATCAGATAGTAAGTATCGCGTGGCTTTAAACGATGTGAATTCATTTCTGATCAAATATCGTCATACAGTAGGCTATATCAGTTTGTTTATTGAAGCTCATTGGCTGATTTTGCTGCAGCAGGGCTGAGCGATGAATTGCCCCAGCATCATTATCATCATTAATATCATATAGGGTTCATCTCCTCTACTTGACATAATGTCAGCTGACATGTCATTCAGACGATTATAAACACGAGAATTTCATGCTATGTTTTATGTAATCCATGTTCTGGCTTTTGCTAGTGTTGCTGTTTCGTTCCTCGCCTGCTTCTTGTGCTTGTTTAATTTTAAATACGTTATTGGTTAAAATGTTGTTTTTAGTCATTCTAGTTTTAAAGCACACATAATAATGGATGCTTAAAACATTTTTCTTTTTTTTTTAAGAGGGTTGGGTTGCTTTTAACAAATCATTGTCCCTAATTCATTACTGTAATTACTATCACACCATGAATTTAGAAAACAATTGAGTTTTTCAAACAACTGAATGGCTTGAACTTTGAAGAATTACATTTTAAGATTTTTACCGTTTAGATGTAGAGGTGTTATTGAACCTGTCAGAATTTAAATTGATAAACAATTTTCACACAGTCAAATATCTCCAAGTGAAGAATCACATATCAGTGTCATATGGCATACACAGTGCAGCCATCTTTCTATTTTCATAAACCTTCAGAAAAGGTTTATTTTTGGCCTTGCTGAAAGGCCTTCATGCTCCAAATCAACTTGGTTTTCGATCTCCAAAGGGAAATGCAGGACCAAAGTGCTCAATAGTTCAGTTAATAAATCATTAAAGGCATCTATAATGAAATGCAGCAGTTTATTTAGCAGAAGGGATGACCTCGGCCACACATGGGGAATATTTCACAAGAGTATTCTCCTCTCCAAACTAAAATTTCCATATCATTATAATGTTATAATAGCTTCTGGTTAAACAAGCACACTCAATAGCCGATTAAATCCTCACTTGCATACATTCCCACAAAAGAGTCAACAACTACTGTAGAATTTTTTTTTTTTTCAAAGTTGTAAATAAAACTAAGATTACTGGAGTAACTTCATAATGTCATGTTTAATTAAATGATTTGCAAATGAATTTTCAGTGTATATAATGAAGGTG
This sequence comes from Scardinius erythrophthalmus, assembly GCF_964197995.2. Lineage (NCBI taxonomy): Eukaryota > Metazoa > Chordata > Actinopteri > Cypriniformes > Leuciscidae > Scardinius > Scardinius erythrophthalmus. The sequence goes on from NC_138241.1 coordinate 15,687,534, forward strand.
GATTTTAACTGAAAGGTTGAACTGTGTTTTCAGTAAAAGGGTATTATTTATAATCATGTCAGGTCATGGTAGGTTGTCATGCATTGTACATTTTTATGTTTTGTATGCTAATTTGATACAATTTACAAGTTTTATCTTCTATTGGTCAAAATAAGGGTTTTAGAATGTTTACATATTTTGCTTTTTTCCAACTTTTACTTTCAACATTTGGCTTAAAAGCCATAGCTTATAATTTAAATTCCGATATGTTAAGAAGGTTACTTTTTTACTAATTTTTTGGCTTTTTTACTAATATAGGCTGTAATATATAAATATAATATATTTTTATTATCTTAACTACTGCTGTAAACTACAGAAAGTCAATACATTACTGTAATATTGAAGGTTAAAATGAAACTGATTTGTATACAAACACTTAAATTACACAAATCAATGTTTTTTCACTTATACCTAAGAAATTGTATCTTTTCTTTTTTCCAATGAAAAATTTGTAATCACAAGCCTTTAGTTATCAGCTTTTTGTCAGGGTTCTGTCACTTATGTCTAGTCTATTTCTTGGTTTTGTGATAGAGCCCTGACACTCCTGTTTTGTTTCATGTGTTTTCTTGTCATGTTTTGTATTGTGCTGTGTTGCATGCAGCTTGTGTTTATCACTGGCTGTGTGCTTTCATGCTGTCATGTTTTGTGTGAACACGTGGCTTATGAGCGTTCTCATAAGCTGTGTGTTCATGTCTTGTTTTGTTGGGGCACATGGCTGGTGATTTGTGTTTGCTGGCCATACGCTCATGTGTGAGCACATGGATTGTCATGCGTTTCCTTGTGCTTTCCTGTCTATTGTCTAACCCCGCCCATCTTGTTACCTGATTATTGATTAATTTGCCCCACCTGTCCTTCATTGTTACATGCTTTGTTTGCTCTCCCTGTGTTTGCAGTCCTGTGCTGGTTCGTTGTCGTATGTACGTTGGATGTTTCCCTGCAGTCAAGTCAAGTCGTCCCCAATAAACTCAATAACAATATACTCAATAAATATCCATTGTGGACTTGAGTCCTCACTCCTTTCACCTACCCAAACCCTGACACTTTTAATTTGGCCTGCGGAACAAGTGCCGGTGTGTGTGAGGTTCATCCAACCCTCCTTTATTTATTGAGTGATTCATTCTCATTTACCTGTGTCTCGGTTCCCCACCTCTGAGTGTGACCGTGAGAGACAAAGTGGTTTTATGATCTCAGGTGGTGTGTGTGTGTTTTGAAGGAGGAGACAGAAAAGCATTCAACTCAAAATGTCTATCATTCTGGTGGAGATTTGAGCAATAAGCCCCGCGAAGCCGTGTTTTACAGTGGATCTAGAACGCCGCTCCGCGTCGTGCCTAACAACGCCCCTAAAGCCGTTTCGTCAGAATTCAGCAATTAGACTACCATTCAAAAGTTTGGGGTTGGTAAAATTTTTCATGTTTTTAAAAGTCTCACCAAGCTGCATTTATTTGATCAAAATAACAGAAAAAAAGTTAAAATACGGTTATATTGTGAATCTTATTACAATATAAAATAACTGGATTCTGTTTTAATATATTTTAAAATGTAACATTCTTGTGATCATGGCAAAGCTGAATTTTCAGCATTATTACTTCATTCTTCAGTGTCACATGATCAAAAATCATTAAAAATGAAGGTTTCAAAACAGGATTTTCTCAGTGATGCCATAGAACTATTTTTGGTGTCCCAAAGAACCTTTCAGTGAACAGTTCTTCAAACTAAAAGTTCTTCTAGTGTGAAGAATTTTGTTTTGTTTTTCAAATGATAATTTTTCTAGTATAAAGAACCTGATAATATGCTTATTTGGTGCTCCGGAAATATTTCTTATTATTTATGACAGTTTTTCAGGATTTTTTTGTTATATAGAAAGTTAATCGGAACAATTTATTTGAAATAGAAATCTTTTGTAACATTGAGTGTACATATCTTTAATGTCACTTTTGATCAATTTAATGCTTCCTTGCACTGAATAAAATAAAATTATATATATATATATACAGTGAGGAAAATAAGTATTTGAACACCCTGCTATTTTGCAAGTTCTCCCACTTGGAAATCATGGAGGGGTCTGAAATTGTCATCGTAGGTGCATGTCCACTGATAGAGACATAATCTAAAAAAAAAAAATCCAGAAATCACAATATATGATTTTTTAACTATTTATTTGTATGATACAGCTGCAAATAAGTATTTGAACACCTGTCTATCAGCTAGAATTCTGACCCTCAAAGACCTGTTAGTCTGCCTTTAAAATGTCCACCTCCACTCCATTTATTATCCTAAATTAGATGCACCTGTTTGAGGTCGTTAGCTGCATAAAGACACCTGTCCACCCCATACAATCAGTAAGAATCCAAATACTAACATGGCCAAGACCAAAGAGCTGTCCAAAGACACTAGAGACAAAATTGTACACCTCCACAAGGCTGGAAAGGGCTACGGGGATATGGCCAAGCAGCTTGGTGAAAAAAGGTCCACTGTTGGAGCAATCATTAGAACATGGAAGAAGCTAAACATGACTGTCAATCTCCCTCGGACTGGGGCTCCATGCAAGATCTCACCTCGTGGGGTCTCAATGATCCTAAGAAAGGTGAGAAATCAGCCCAGAACTACACGGGAGGAGCTGGTCAATGACCTGAAAAGAGCTGGGACCACCGTTTCCAAGGTTACTGTTGGTAATACACTAAGACGTCATGGTTTGAAATCATGCATGGCACGGAAGGTTCCCCTGCTTAAACCAGCACATGTCAAGGCCCGTCTTAAGTTTGCCAATGACCATTTGGATGATCCAGAGGAGTCATGGGAGAAAGATGAGACCAAAATAGAACTTTTTGGTCATAATTCCACTAAACGTGTTTGGAGGAAGAAGAATGATGAGTACCATCCCAAGAACACCATCCCTACTGTGAAGCATGGGGGTGGTAGCATCATGCTTTGGGGGTGTTTTTCTGCACATGGGACAGGGCGACTGCACTGTATTAAGGAGAGGATGACCGGGGCCATGTATTGCGAGATTTTGGGGAACAACCTCCTTCCCTCAGTTAGAGCATTGAAGATGGGTCGAGGCTGGGTCTTCCAACATGACAATGACCCGAAGCACACAGCCAGGATAACCAAGGAGTGGCTCTGTAAGAAGCATATCAAGGTTCTGGCGTGGCCTAGCCAGTCTCCAGACCTAAACCCAATAGAGAATCTTTGGAGGGAGCTCAAACTCCGTGTTTCTCAGCGACAGCCCAGAAACCTGACTGATCTAGAGAAGATCTGTGTGGAGGAGTGGGCCAAAATCCCTCCTGCAGTGTGTGCAAACCTGGTGAAAAACTACAGGAAACGTTTGACCTCTGTAATTGCAAACAAAGGCTACTGTACCAAATATTAACATTGATTTTCTCAGGTGTTCAAATACTTATTTGCAGCTGTATCATACAAATAAATAGTTAAAAAATCATACATTATGTCTCTATCAGTGGACATGCACCTACGATGACAATTTCAGACCCCTCCATGATTTCTAAGTGGGAGAACTTGCAAAATAGCAGGGTGTCCAAATACTTGTTTTCCTCACTGTATATATACAGTGCAAACAAGTCTTATCTTACAACATTCTGCTTTACAGGAAAACAGACACAAAGATGCCAATTAAGAAAAAAAAAATTGTAGCCTAAATATAGTGTCTATCTATATTTTTGTCTGTTTTCCTGTAAAACTAATACATTTACTTGAAAAGCAGAATATTGTAACTTAAGATAAGAACATATATATCTACAAATATAGATAGATTAAGATACCAATTAAGTTTTTTTTTCTATAGTATCTATCTATATTTTTGTGTCTGTTTTCCTGTAAAACTAATACATATACTTGAAAAGCAGACTGTATCCCCAGCATAAATTTAACAACATTTTGTAGACTTTGTGTTTAAAAAAAAAAACAATTTGCCAGTAAGGGTAAAGATAAGTGAATTCTGGGTTTGAAATGTCATCATCAGGGCTTGGCCAGTGTACTGAAGTGTTGTGAGGTTTTACTCGGGGTAAACCAACCTTTAGGGGAATATAGATTTTTGGGTCTATAGGAAATAAAATAGTTTGCATTCATGTTTAGAGTATGAGGAGAGATTTTGGGAGAGAACACTTCAGTTTTCAGCTGTCAGGAAGGGTGTTAGAGCCCGACAGGAAGTTTCCAGAAAAAATGGAGAGAGACAGCATCCTGTACCAATTAACTAAAGGCAAGCACTTAATCTTAGCTTTCAAACTTTTCTGCGTTTTGAACAAAGGCTTTGTCAAGCACAACATTCAAAAATGTTATTTTTCTTCCATCTTATCAGAAATTAGATGTGGAATGTGTGTGAAATTTATTGTCTTTATATAATTGTAAATCTATTAATTACAAAAATAAATAATAATGTATTTTTTTTTTATGAACTGTATCCTGTAACTGCTTAGGAGACTACAACTGGTCTAAGCAGTTACAGGATGCAGTTCATAAACATAGCCACTAGATGGAGAGGTTTTACTATTTTCAGGTATGACAAGAACTTCATGGCGATTTCCATTCACACTGTGAAAGAGTTAAAAAAACATTTCACATTTCTTGGATAATAATTATATTTAGAGCTCATATGAACTCTGTGCACCCAAGAACAGAATATCCATGGCAACATGAAACCGTCTGTGTTTATGTGAACAAAGCCATGCTCAAATCACTCCTCACAGAATGCTTGAGCTGTTTCCAAGGAAACCATCCTGCTCATGCAGTCCATGTGGGTGTGTGTGAATGTGCTCACAAGGTCAGTGTGTTCTTTGCTTGCACATGTAGAAGAGTGCAGAGAGCATGGTCAAGTGTTTGGAGATGAATCTGTAGATGTATTCTCGCTTGAATCTTACAGAGATAATTCACCCAAAAATGACCAGAATTCATTTATTCACCCTTCAGTGGTTCCAAACCTGTATGGCCGACTTTCTCCTATAAAAACACGAAATTTGATGTTATGAAGAATGTTCATGCTGCTCTTTTCTCTATAATGGAAACGGTGTTTTTTCTCTTTCTTGTTTTTATGACGATATTCCAATCTGCTTCTGTTTTTTTCCACACACGTCTGTGTGAGTGGTTGTTGTGTTCTTTGCAGCGACAACTGTGTGTGTGTGTGTGGGTGCAGATTAGATGGATCAGTATAATAGATGGTTTAGTATAATAGTGTTCAGCTTCAGTCTTTCAGTCAACTCACACTCAGGAGAGCCTGCCCTCTATGCAACTTAATGGTCCATTTTACACTTGAAGTGTTCATTTCAAAGCACCTTTGCCGAACATGAGGCCGTGGTTTCTCTCTGTCTCCTCCAAGCAGAATTCAGTTCCCTGAAAAACATTGAGCTATGACAAATGAAATCTATGATGTACAATGCTGAACAATTTGGAGTCAGTCAGCTCTTCCCAAAAATACCACTTTTTTTAAACTAATTATACTATTTATTGTTATTTCCTCTTGTTTGTGTCGTGGGTCCCTTTAACGAATCCTATTTTATTGTTATTTCCTTCTGGGATTTACGATAAATCGGTAACACTTTACAATAAGGTTCATTAGTTAATGTATAAACTAACATGAACTAACAATGAGCAATACATTTACAGTATTTACTCATGTTTGTTAATGTTAGTTCATAAAAATCCAGCTGTTCATTGTTTGTTCATGTTAGTTCACAGAGCATTAACTAATGTTAACAAATACAACCTTTGATTTTAATAATGTATTAGTAAATGTTGAAATTAATATTAACTAAGATTAGTAAATGCTGAAGAAGTATTTTTAATTCTTAGTTCATGTTAACTACAGTAGTTAACTAATGAACCTTATTGTAAAGTGTTACCAATTTATCTTCTAATTTATGGTGTTTTCCTTGGTCCTTGCTGGAAGCCTTTTCTTTTCTTTATTACGTTTTTCCCCTAGCGGATGTAATACTTTTATAACCCCTTTTAAGTAGAAGGGAAATCTCATATAGGAAGGCCTCTGTGCCTTTTTAATGTTATTTATCTTTAAATCAGTTTTATTAATAATACTTTGAGGGAAAAAATGTATTTAACATGGCCAGTGACACCAATTGGTTGTAACATTTGGTGAACTTTAAAGATGCAGGAGAGTAGGAATCATTACTCATTATGAAAACAACAAAAAACACAAGGAGTAGAACTAGTGCTGTCAAATCGATTAATCGTGATTAATCACAATTAATTGCATCTAACACCGCACAGACACACACACACACACACATACATATATATATATATATATATATATATATATATATATATATATATATATATATATATATATATATATATATATATGTAAATATAGTATACACACACATTATATTATGTAAACAAAAACTTTTATGTTAGATGCGATTAATTGCGATTAATCGATTTTACAGCACTAAGTAGAACATCTAGGAACCGCAGAAATAAGAATAAAAAGACACCAACAAACAGCCATGAAAGGAAAAGACCTGATAAAGAACACAGGAAACGCTGGGGTATAAACTAAAATGCATAAAGGTTTGGTTTAGGGGACTGAAAATATAATTCTGATCAGTGTATCTGTGTGTCTACTCCCTCACCAGTCACTCCTGAGGCGGTGGGCTTCCTGTCAGCTGTGGGCATCTTTGTCGTCTTGCTGGTCATACTCTTCCTCTTCATCAATAAGAAGCTTTGTTTCGCTCGTGTTGGAGGTCTGCCCTGCCTCGAGCAGTACAGCCGGCGCAAACGAAGAGACCGTGCTGGGATTCACCAAGGACTGGGTCAGTAATATTGTTCAGACAAACTTTTTTGCAGACTCCTTCACTCTATTTTGTAAACGGTTAACTCAAACTTGCATGAAACAGAAGTCGCCATAGTCTTTTCTTCCCTATCGTGACATATATCTGAGTGAAATGCTCAACGTGGGATGGTTGTGGTTTGCTATTGGTCGATCTCATGTGAGTGTCAGGTTGTCCCACCCTTGCGCCAGTAAACGTGTCATCAGAGAACAGAAGAGTCGCTGCCAGAGGGAGGGGAAGTGATTTTGATTAAAGATTATCAGGGCACATGATTAAAAAATAATAATGATGTGCACAGTTCAACTATTTTTTATAAATACTGCAATTTTAATTTCATGGTGACTTTAACAAAGTTTTATTGTTCAAATACTTTCTACTATCCCACATGAAAATAATAGTCTGGGGTGGGGGATGTCTGTTTGATGACCAATGGCAGACAGGCATGTTATCTGCATAATATATTCACTGAACCACGCACATCTCTGTGTGCTCTATGGGTTGTGTCTTTCTCCTGGAAAACATGTTATACATACAACTAAACTCTGCACATTTTGGTCACACACACACACACACACAAATGTTTGTTTAATATATTAGTGAGGACATTGCATTGACTTCCATTGAGTTTATATCAGGTTAATGATATTTTCTATGGCCTAACCCAACCCCTGCCTTACCCCCAAACCTACCCATCACAGAAACATGTGCAAAACACTCGATTTTTTGGCCAAATTATAAGCATTTTTAACCAGTAAAATGTCCTCACTAGTTGGTTGTTATATTTTATATATGTATGGTTCCATTTGACCCTCCCAAACCTGTACACACACACACACACACACACACACACACACACACACACACACACACACACACACACACACACACACACACACACACACACACACACACACACACACAGATTACATGGTCAGTATATCAGCTGGGTGTTGGAGGAAGTTCTGCCGTGCTATTTCAAAAGCAGCTCCCTTAGTAAATATCCAGTCAGTCTGTCATGCGAGGTGTCCCGAGTCTAGATAAACAAAATGCGTTCAGTTGCCGCTGAACTGGTTTGACTGAAGGTTTGTTATAAGTAGAAAGTTGCTCTAAATGGAGTAATTGATTGTTGTTGTTTTTTGAGGAAGCCATTCTGGTAAGTGTTTGTAATATATATATATATATATATATATATATATATATATATATATATATATATATATATATATATATATATATATACTATAAGGGATGCACAATATATCACTTCCATATCAGTTATTGGCTCAAATTTGAGATTCTTTAAATTAAAAATATATTGGTATTTAATTGTGCATGCTAGTTTTCCATATTTTTTCCATTTAGTTAATGTTAAGTTAATGTTAATTAATGCTAGTTAATGCATTAAATAATGTTAACTAATGAGACGTTATTGTAATTAACAGTGTTACTGTTAATCTTTTTTAAAAATGATTTCATAACACTGTTAAATGCAATCTTTGGCAAATCTCAAAATGAAAATCCATTTTTGAAACTGTACATTATAATGTTGTGATGCCTTAATTAACTTGTTGCATTTAAAATAAAAGATTTTAGTTTTGTGTTTTTTTTGTTTTTTTATTTAGACGAAATAGACTACAGAGAGTTTTAAAATCACCCAAATATTGGTTATTGGCCATTAAAAAAAGTTTGGATGATTGATTTCTTCCAGAACTGTAATACCATTTAAAACCGTTTAAACAGTATTATTTAAAAAGGTTTTCATCAGGTTGTTGAATGCAGTTAACTTTTAATGAAATTGTACATTTGATGTCTGTCTGCTGTGCATACGCAAATGGTGATTGTTAGGTGCACTATAGCAGTAAACGTTCTTAAAGTGAATATGTTTTGTATTGATTTTGTTTTTAAAACAGTAACAACATGAGGGAATTCACTGGGTCCTCTGTGCATCTGAAAATAGCCCTACTTTTGAGCTGTTGTCGAAAGCGTTCAGATCATTGTGGAAAACACTTTGAAATCTGATGGAATGGCAGACATTCCTCAGGCAGGTATCCCAGCGTTCTCTTCGTGGCTCACTCAGATCTCAGACGCGTTCTCCAACGGCTTCCGCCGCCTCGGCCAAAGCCAAGCTGTTGACTCTGAGGTCTCGGTGAAAGATGAGAGTTCAGAAGTGGAGCAGAACTTGAGGCTTGTTCATGGATCTGGAGTGGATGTGTCCTCCATGGTGTTGCGAGGTCATGGCGACGGGTTTGAATATGCCCCCTCTATGGAGCGTCTGACTCCCATCAGCGAAGAGCCCGATGAGCTGGAGAGCAGGAGGAGTCTGCAGGCGTCACGCTGCTCTGATGCTGGTAAGATGTGGGTTAACAGGTGTTCGAGTGGATTGGTCCGTCTTCTTGCTCCATTTTTTGTTGAGTCTGCTGTCCGTTTTAGTTTAGACATCACTTGTGGTTCTGTTCTTGTCACAAACGGGTGACATGCTTACTGTATAAGTTGTTGTTACCACTGTCTTTGTTACCTCTTGATATATTTAAGTTTTTTTAAATAGTTTTTCCTCCTTGCTACAGTAACTTTTGGCTTACTCAATCCATTATATTTAACATAAGAGTGGACGTGGCAATTTGTAACTTGAATGTACAAGGCTTCTGTTGTCATCTGGCTCCAGGTATTTTAGCTGTACAAAACCAGTCTGTTATACCACTTGATATTGCAAATTGGTATTTATCATATATTATTCAAATGTATTATCGTAATCATAAAAACAGTGGTTTGTAGCACAAATAGTTGTTTTACTGTTTACTGCACTATGTTACTGCCTTACGTTTTTAAGTACAATCAACTTGGATGGCTTTAGTCATTGCAACTTAAATTACGTTAAACTGACTTAAAATAATGGGTTGAATCTTGTATAACATAAAAAAAGTTGAAAACTGCTTAACTTAGTTAAAACAATGTAAAAACATATGTTGTCATAACTTATTGATCATATATTTTTTACAGTGTACCACAGTGTACAGTCACCATGAAATCAAAATTGACTTTTATTTTATGGATTATTATCAATGATTTATTAGTGCACATCATTATGTTTATATAGCGTATAAATAGGGTACTTCCACGTTGCAAAATAAGTTGATTTTCTGTAAAGCTGCTCTTTCGTGAAACTGTACTATACAAATATAATTGATCGGAAATCAGCCAGGGCTCCAGTTCTAAGTTATATAACATTTAGCATATTTCATAATATTTTTTCATATTATCAGTTATGGGTTTAGCTTTAGCTTTAAGATATCTGTAGTACTTTTATTTTGATTCTTCATACTGAATTGTGATTGTTTGCAAAATTTTCTGTGAAATTCTGTTCCTTAGAAAGACACTATATACACAGACACTCAATTTAACACAGAATTGTGTGTGTGTGTTTGACCTTTTTGGATATTTAATATAGTCAGTAAACTGAGAACGCCCTCTCAAAACAAACAGAGTCATTATATTTACACATGAATACACTGTACGCACATATCAAATACACATGCCATGTTCACTCCCTCACACACACACACACACACACACACACACACACACACACACACACACACACACACACACACACACACACACACACACACACAAATATTTAATCATACATAGTCTAATCTATACAGAAACACCTCTGGTTCATCTTGAACATTCTGAAAAATATCTTGTTTACATTTTAAAAAAAGTTAACCAGTAAATGTAGGAAAGTCATTTAATTTGTCTTTAAGGGGTTGGATAGAAATATGTCAATGGGGCTGAGTTTTGGAAATTACTAGGAATTAAAAATTAAAGCAAGATGTGGTTGTGTTTGTCACCTAAACAGGTACATTTGCAGTTGCTACCTTTTTTTTTTTTTTTTTTTTTTTTTTTTATAACAATCGCTAGGACACATTTCTCAATACTTAGGTCACTTTTTCTTCAAACTGTTCTGCTAACTAACTATCAGCTCGGAGCAGCAGTTAATTTCAGAAGAAATATGAAATGCTTTTAAATTCATATTTATTCTGTTCTTTATTGTTAATTCATATTTGTTTATAATATATTAACTTTATTTAAAAATGTTACAAATTTATTTATTAACATTAATCACTGAAATGTAGAAGTTTAGTACATGTTTTACTGAATCAGAGAGGTATTTATTTAGTTTCATATAAAAAGCCCGTCAGTTGAAATCTACAAGGACGTTTGTTTCGAAGGGCTCTTTGCAGCAGTTATTTTGGAGCCACACAGATACAGAAGGTATAATTTATGTTGTACGGAATGTACATTAAGGAAAACACTTCAGCATGAGGGACCGGTAACCATGGCAACCTCCTATGCTGCTCCTTGGCCTAATTTGATGTGTGTGAGAGTGAATGATGTGGCGAAATGCAGTGAAATGAATGGATGTGGAACTATGATGGGTGAGAGAGAGAAAAAAAGAGACTAATTGGCCACTCTCGTGTGATTAGGTGCATATGGTAGACGTGCTTGTCTACACACTCAATTCAATTTAAATTTTTCAATGGAGTAGAATAGAATAGGAAAATAGTTGTGGTCAAAGTTTCCTGTATCATTATAAAGTAAAGTTTTTTTTGTTTTGTTTTTCTGAGTTGTTTGTAATGGTGCTTGCTAAGGCATCACTACCATTCAAAAGTTTGGGATCACGATACTGTTTTTGGAAAGAAATGTACACTTTTATTTGGCAAGGATGCATTAATTTGATCAAAAACTGTAAAAATTATTTTTAGTGTAACAAAATATTCTGTTTAAAATAAATGATGAATTTTCTTTTCATCATATAATTCTGAAAAAGTTTACACAAAAATATTAAGCAGCACAACTGTGTAATAATAATAAATGTTTCTTGAGCAGCAACTCAGCATATTAGACTGATCTCTGAAGGATCATGTGACACTGACGACTAAGGCCATTGCACACTGAGTCCGAAATTCGCGTCCGAAATTTTCGCACGTTAAGAAATAGATACAACCTCACGTTATGTCAATCACACTTGCACACTGCCTCCGAAACTTTCGTCCGTCAAAAAAAAAATCGGATCGGGTTAGATTTTCTGCGTTATTCGCATCCGTAACAAGCATTTGAATGGTGTTTTTGCCAGTTTAGAGCCACAGAATGACGGATACGAAAAAACGCATGCGAAAATTTCGGATTCAGTGTGCAAGGACCTTAATGATGCTGAAAATTCAGCGTTGATCACACGAATAAATTAAATTTTGAAAAACATTAAAACAAAAAACAGTTATTTTATATTATAATATTTCACATTATTACTGTTTTACTGTATTTTTGATTAAATAAATGCAGCCTTGGTGAGCATAAGAGACTCATCAAAACGACCCCTAAATTTGGTGTTGGTGGTTAAAGATTGTGCTGAGAAGAGGTTTGCTTTTGGTTCTCTAAGCAATCAAACACAATTTTCTCCAAAAAAACAAACAAACCATACACTTGCATTGACCAATGGACTGGAGCCATTTCTAGGGATCAGAATGTCTTAAGGATGAACTCTTTTGACTTAGGCTACTTAGCAACAACCTGGGCTGTGTTTAAGTCTAATTTTTTATGCCCTGTCCTCACTAACTTCCTTTCGTCTCACTCACTCGGATGTACGTCATTGCTAATTTTGCACGAGTGCCCACTACTGGCAGAGCCCTTGTAATGTGTTTAAATGGAACGCCCAAAGCCCTTGACCTTCACTTGGAATCGAGTGGAGTTGATTTATTATTTACAGTTTTTTCCCTCATGGATTTGTTTTGTGCACCATTCTATAGGCCTGTATGTATTCTTGGGCTGTTGGAGAAAATATAAAAAAATCACACAAACGAATACAATAAACTGTAACCGTTAGCTTAAAGGAATAGTTCACTTCAAAATGACCATTCTGTCATAATTTCCTCACCCTCAAGTTGTTTCAAACCTGTATTAATTTCGTTCCTCAGCTTAACACAAAATAAGATATTTTGAAGAATGTCGGTAACCAAACAGTTGATGGATCCCATTGACTTCCATAGTATTTATTTCCTGCTATGGAAGTCAATGGGGTCCATCAACTGTTTGGTTACCGACATTCTTCAAAATATCTTCCTTTGCATTCAGCAGAAGAAATAAACTTTCCTAGCCCAGCCCTAGAATCCACCTAGTATAGCAATGGCACAGTAATGACACAGAACACCTTAGCAACCACATAGAATTACCTTGGAATTATGGCTGCAAATTCTGCCTGTAGCTAAACTGGAAGGTCATACGTTTTGTCTGCATTGATCTTTGTCTAATTTTTTTTGTCTCTTTTTTTGTTTCTTTGTTTGTCCTTCTGTCCCCGTCCATGTGTGTGTTTGCAGTGAATAGTTACGGCGATGACGATGATATTTCCAGTTTATCAGACAGCGATGATGAGTTAGCAAAGCAGTTTGAGATCTCCGTTTCCCGCTCTCAAAGCTTCCGTTCAGGGGTCACGGAGCTCAACACCCAGAGCGCACCAGGGCCACATCACAAATTTAAACGTCTGCTGTCTGACCAGGAAGAAGGAAGCACAGAGCTGTCTGACTGTGAAGGTACGTACCTACATTCTATTGTTTGCTCATAAATGTATATATAAATATAGCCACAAGCGGCAATCACTGGGGTCCAAGCACTAATGGCCCATGTGGATGATTAGCGACCTATTTGAAATGTATAATATAATCCATTTGGTCCATCTTCACTGAGAGTTAGGCTTTGATCATAATACACTATTGCCAAATGTATTTGGACACCCCTCCAAATCATTGAATTCAGGTGTTTCAATCACTTCCATGGTCACAGATGTATAAAGTCAAGCACATAGGCATGCAGACTGCTTCTACAAACATTTGTGAAAGAATGGGTCGCTCTCAGGAGCTCAGTGAATTCAAGAGTGGTACCGTGATAGGTTGCCATTCCATTCGTGAAATTTCCTCACTGCTAAATATTCCATAATCAACTAGTGGTATTATAACAAAGTGGAAGCAATTGGGAACAACAGCAACTCAGCCATGAAGTGGTAGGCCACGTAAAATCACAGAGCGGAGTCAGCGCATACTGAAGTGCGAAGAAGTCGCCAACTTTCTGCAGAGTCAATAGCTACAGACCTCCAAACTTCGTGTGGCCTTCAGATTAGCTCAAAAATAGTGCTAGAGAATGGAATGGGTTTCCATGGCCGAGCCGCTGCATCCAAGCCTTACATCCCCAAGTGCAATGCAAAGAGTCGGATGCAGAGGTGTAAAACACGCCGCCACTGGAGTCTAGAGCAGTGGAGACTTGTTCTCTGGAGTGACGAATCACACTTCTCTGTCTGGCAATTCGATGGACGAGTCTGGGTTTGGCGGTTGCCAGGAGAACGGTGCTTGCCTGACTGCATTGTGTCAAGTGTAAAGTTTGGTGGAGGAGGGATTATGGTGTGGGGTTGTTTTTCTGGGGTTCTTAGTTTCAGTGAAAGAAACTCTTAATGCTTCAGCACACCAAGACATTTTTGACAATTTCATACTCCCAACTTTGTGGGAACAGTTTGGGGATGGCCCCTTCCTGTTCCAACATGACTGCGCACCAGTGCACAAAGCAAGGTCCATAAAGACATGGATGAGCGAGTTTGGTGAGGAGGAACTTGAGTCCTGACCTCAACCCGATAGAACACCTTTGGGATGAATTAGACCGGAGACTGTGACTGTGATCAGTGCCTGACCTCACAAATGCGCTTCTAGAAGAATGGTCAAAAATTCCTATAAACACACTCCTAAACCTTGTGGAAAGCCTTCTCAGAAGAGTTGAAGCTGTTAGGATGGCTTAGGATGTTAAATGGCTGATAGTTTAGAATTTGCTGTTAGCATCCCAAGCATCATAAATTCATAACACTAAGCATGTTTGCTCAGAATGAAATGTTGTCTTGGCAACAAAATGAAATAAGTTGAAGTACTAAAATGACTAAAGCTAAGACTGAAATAAAAATGTACAAAATCGATAAAACATTACAAAAGCACATAACAAAATGATTAAAACTTGAACTAAAATTCAATTGAATACTGAAAATATAAAAATAAAAGCTAATTTAAAATATGTATAAATACTATAATAGTGTATAAATAATACTAAAGTAACACTGGTAAACCAAAATTATTTTTCCAGTTGAACAGAAATGTATAGTGTCACTGTGCTGACCAGTGGTTTGTGGAATAAAGCTAACCTATGTTTCATAAGGTGATACAAACCCAAACGCCTCTTAAAGATATTTCTAAATGTGACTCTTGTCACATCACTGTTAATCTCCCTAATACTCAGTCAACATCTCTAATCTCTGACTGACTGTACGTTCTAACGTGACATATCACAACTAAAACAGCTTCCAGTCGGCTGTTTGTGTCTATTGAATTCTTGCTGTATGGAGCTTTATTTCTCAGAATGGTCATCACAGAATCAGTTGCTATGGAAAAGCGTCTTTCCGGTTGGCATGGTAACAAAGCGACTGGACCCGTCTGCAGTTAATTGTTCGCTGCTGTGGAGTAGAACAGTTTGTACCCTGAAACAGATTCCATTCAGTGAAATTCACAGAGTCACGTAGGACAAGCACTTAAAGCCGTAAATTACCATCATTATCATCTGCTCTGGGGAGTCTGATTGGTCAAATGAGCTTGTCCTGCAATTATGATGACTGTCAGAGTGTCAATAAAATTTCATTTGCTAAACGTTAGGGAAGAGTGTGTGTGTGTGTGTGTGTGTGTGTGTGTGTGTGTGACAGAGCTGTTAATTGTGTCATTAGCTCTCTATCAAAAGTCTACTGCTAAATTGTTTCTGCTAAATATAGCCCTCCATTTACTGGACTCACCCAGTGGAATTAAAATGTACAAATGAGGTCTCATCAATATCTCAGTTGTTTCGCAGACAGGAATGAGATTAAATGGAGACTTTTGCTTCTTAAAATTTTCTCCTGACTTCAGAAATGGGAACTTCCCTTGGAGTTTCAGCAAAGGTCTCAAAGATGTCTCAAACTGCTCAGATCCGCCAAGACACCAGAGTCTGCAATCTAAAGTCTTGCAGTTTGAAAATTAAATAATTAAAAAAATAAATTTTATGTTCTCCTATGACTAAATTACCTGGACTACCTACATTATTTGTATTTTTATTTATGACCAGGAATTTTAGGGGAAACATATGAGATAAAACAATACAATTTTCGGTAACACTTTGTCAGGGATATGTTCTGTTTTGTTCAGTTTCTGTTTGGCTGTTTTCCTTTGACCCAGTTTTCCCATGACGTGTTTCATTGATTCATCCTATTCACTTGTCCCTCGTTAATTATCTTGTTAGCTCCTTTGTTTGCCCTTGTACTTAAGCCCTCAGTTCCTTTCAGTTCTTTGTCCTGGATTGTTTAGACTCCCATGTTTAACATCAGTGGGGATGTGGTTGTGTTTCCTCTGTTTATTGTGTTTGTTATCAGATTAAAGGGGTGGTATAATGCCCTTTTCACAAGATGTAAAATAAGTTTCTGGTGTCCCCAGAGTGTGTGTGTGAAGTTTTAGCTCAAAATACCCCACAGATATTTTTATATAGCATGTTAAAGTTGTCACTTTTTGAGGGTGAGCAAAAACACACCGTTTTGTTTCTGTTCCATTAAATGCAAATGAGCTGCTGCTCCCGGCACAGAGGGCGGAGCTTCAAGAGCTTGTGTCCTTTTACATCACACAGACATGCACTGAAAATTTCAAAACTTTTAGCCTTTTATGTTCAAACCGGAGTCAGATGATGTCAACGGAGTCAATGATGGAGAGACTCAAGAAGAAGTGACAACATGTAGAAGCAACAGGATATTTCCGAATGGTTAGTTGATGAATTTATGTAGCTGATGTGTAGTTATCTTCTAGTATAAGTCATTATTAGCATATTCTGTCTTAATAATCTATAAATCGTGTTTGGGGGCGGGGTTTATGTAAATTCTAGGGTTGGTGATGTCACTAACCCAGGAGGAAACTTGTGTAGTCCCTACCAGCCGTTTGTTGTAGTCCTTAAAATGCTATTTCTTTAAAAGCAAATATCTCCCTATGCTTTGAACTTTGAGCGTCGTAACTGTGCAGATGTTGTTTATGCTCAGACAGCAACATTACACACTAACTAAAGTTAGAAAAGTGAAATCATAATCAACCACCCCTTTAAAAGACGTTCCGAGTATCTCCTTCATCGTGCGATTTTTCTATTTAACTATTCACTGTGACACGCTTTACTATAAGGTTCCATTTGTTAACATTAGTTAACTACATTAGTTAAGATGAACTAACAATAAAAAATTAATAAAAAAGCAATTGTGATTCATATTAATTTCAACATTTACTAATACATTATTCATGTTAATATTATTTAATGGACCTGAGCTTATATGAACTAACAATGAACGGATGTATTTTTATTAATTATTGTTAACAAAGATAGTTAAATACTGTAGCATATGTATTGCTCATTTTTAGATATTGTTAGTTAAAGGGATAGTTCACCCAAAAATTCTGTCATAATTTACTCACCCTCATGTCGTTCCAAACCTCTATGTGTTTCTTTCTCTGTTGAACACAAAGATATTTTATGAAGAATGTTAGTAATAGCCATTGACTTCCATAATCCATAGTGTAAAAAAAAGAACTATGGCAGTCAATGGCTACCAGGTTTGTATGGAAGCTTGTTTCCGCCACGGAATAAATAAATGTAAAAAAAAAAGAGCTTTTTTTCACAATTGTGAGTTTACATCTCGCAATTCTGACCTTTTGCATTTGCGAGTTGTAATGCCAGAATTGTGTGATATAAAGTCACAATTGCAAGTTATAAAGGGGAATAAAACGCGTAATTGTGACTTTTATATCACGCAATTCTGACTTTATAACTCGCAATTGTGAGAAAAAAAGTCAGAATTGACTGTTTTATTTTTTATTCTGTGGCAGAAACAAGCATCCATAGATTTGGAACAACATGAGGGTGAGTAAATGATGACAACATTTATGCTTTTGGGTGAACTATCCCTTTAATGCATTCACTAACAGTAACTAATGGGACCTTATTATAAAGTGTTAGCCGACAACACATTAGTTTAGGCATGTGAAATAATTATGTCTCGTTCTTTCTCCCTCTCCATGTAGAAGCTGAGAGAAACAGTGTGCAGAGTTTTCAAGATCCCCTCTCATCCAGGCGACGCTTTGGGTCTGAGCCGAGAGACCCCTTATCGCAGAGCCCTCTTCCTGAGAGCCAAACCCCCACAGACCCCCTCTCTCTGATGGCGGAGCAGATTTCTGTGGGCTCCCAGGACACAGGGGATGGTCTGGAGGATCTACCCAGGTATGAGGGCAGTCGCCCGGGCAGCATGGGGCGGCAAACCCCACAAAGGAGCCTGGCAGTTGACAACCATGGCTATGACAACAGTGGGGCTACGGATAGTTTCCCTACATGGAGCCCTGAGGTGTGTGTGCTTATACTTTTTATACTTCCTACATACACTGCCGGTCAGTCCAATGTTTTTTTTTGTTTTTTTTTTAAGTAATTAATACTTTTATTCAGCAAGGATCCATTAAATTGATCAAAAGAGACATTTGTATTTGTTTCAAAGATTTCTATTTTAAATAAATGCTGTTTTTTTGTTCAGTCTATTTATCAAAGAATCCTGAAAAATGCATCATGGTTTCCACAAAAATATTAAGCAGCACAACTGTTTTCAACATTGATAATAATAATAAATGTTTCTTGAGCAGCAAATCAGCATATTAGAATGATTTCTGAAGGATCATGTGACACTGAAGACTGGAGTAATAGTGCTGAAAATTCAGCTTTACCCTCACAGGGATAAATTACATTACGGAATTAAATATATTAAAATAGAAAAAAAAATATTTTAAATTGTAATAACATTTCACAATGTTGTGTTTTTTACTGTATTATTGATCAAATAAATGTAGCCTTGGTGAGCATGAGACTTCTTTCAAAAACGAAACAAAATCTTACCAGCCCCAAACTTTTAAACATTTGAAATATAAGAGATTTAGATTTATACATAATTTAATGTCTATGTTTTAACTTTCCCATTTATAATTAGATCCTCTAAATCTCTCCACAGAGATCTTCACAGTTATGAGAACTAAATTCTAATGAATATTCATGAGTCATCTGCTCTATAGCTCTCATAGCCATTGCTAATGGAAACACCTCGTGTTCATGTACAAGTTTTCACAGTAAAATCTTTCTCACTTAGTTAAGAGAGGTGTGTTTAGATCTGTTTGTTTATATATGCATTGAGTATGTGTGTGTGTGTGTGTGTGTGTGTGTGTGTGTGTGTGTGTGTGTGTGTGTGTGTGTGTGTGTGTGTGTGTGTGTGTGTGTGTGTGTGTGTGTGTGTGTGTGTGTGTGTGTTTTTCCACTCTCTAACAGCATGAACAATCTCCGTCCCACCCTTTGAGCTCTTCTCCTCGTGGACACATCTCAATATGTGGTGACCTCATAATTGCCCTGGACTACCGGGCTGAAACCCACAGACTCTGGGTCACCGTGATTTTGGCCCAAGACATTCCAGACAAGGCTCGGAGTGGCATGGACTCCTGGCAGGTGCACGTGGTGCTGTTACCTGGGAAGCGGCAGAGGCACAAGACGGCCGTGCAGAAAGGCTCCTTGCCCAGGTTCGAGGAGACTTTCCGGTTTTCGCATCTAGAGCCAGGGGATTTGGGTTCCTCTGCGCTGCGGTTCCGCCTGTACGCGTTGGGGAAGATGAACAGGGAGAGGATGATGGGAGAGGCCATGTACAGACTGAGCAGGCTGCAACACACAGGCAGGTTCGAGATCACGCTGCTGCTGGAGCCACGCTGTAATCTCAAGGTGTGTAAATTGCTATGATAATACTCTTTTTTTTTTTTTTTTTTTTTTTTTAAACTGGTGTGGTTGGGCCAGTTTAGTTAAGTTTTTTTTTTTTTGCCCCACCACAATTTTATATGTATTAAATACAGATACTATTTGTATTTTTTAAATATGTATTTATATGAAATGTTAGGTTAAAATGTTAATCAGTCCATCCGTCCATCAATCCGTCAATCCATCCGTCAATCCATTCATCCGTCAATCAATCAATCCGTCCATCAATCCATCAATCAGTCCATCAATCCATCCGTCAATCAGTCAATCCGTTCATCAATCCATCCGTCCGTCAGTCCATCAATCCGTCAATCCATCCGTCAATCCATCCATCCGTCAATCAATCAATCCATCAATCAGTCCATCAATCCGTCAATCCATCCGTCAATCCATCCATCCGTCAATCAATCAATCAATCAATCCATCCGTCAGTCCATCAATCCCTCAATCCATCCGTCAATCCATCCATCCGTCAATCAATCAATCAATCCGTCAATCTATCAGTCAATCCATCAATCCGTTAATCTGTCCATCCATCCATCCATCCTAAATAAATTCATCCAACTAGATTACATTATGTTGGTGCATACAAAATGTATAGTCGCTTTGGTACATTTCTCAAACCACATTTGCAACAACATTTAGTACATTTGCAAACCATTTGCAAATTCATGCAAACATGCACCACACAATGGATTACCTGCAAAAGCCTGTAACTTTTGAAAAATCATTAGTTCATCTCTCAAAAGTATTTATCAATGACCATATCAGTGCCATCAGAATGACAAGTCCTTGTGTCATTGTTCACAAACAAGATAGTCAAAATGCTTAGTCATGGTGTCAATATAACAGTGTACTCTGACAGTATTTCCTGATGTAAACTATGGGCAAATTGAAACACATTCCATAAAAGTTGTGACAGGCAAAAGAAAAGATTACAGAATATCCAAGTTAAACTGTCCACAATAAGCAGGTGGACTGGTAATAGGTGAGGGTATCGTGATTGGGTATAAAAGGAGCATCTCAGTCTTTGCAAGCAAAGATGGGTCATGGCTCATCATATTGTGCCAAATTTCAGGAGAGAATTCTCGAACAATTCAAGATTGCAAAGTATTTATATTTCAAGGAGAAAGCTATACATCAATTTTATGTAAAGATGCCACCGAGTTCTCTGGCCCCAAGCTCATTTCAGATTATCCAAAAAAACACAGTGGAAATGTGTGCTGTGGTCAGATGAGTCCACATTTCATCTTGTTTTTGGAGAAAACAGACATTGAGTTCTCAGTCTTGAAGATGAAAGGGACCATCCAGACTTTCATTAGCAGAAGGTGCAAAATCAAACATCTGTCATGGTATGGGGCTCTTCAGAGCAAACGGCATGGGTGACTTGCATACGTGTGAAGGTACCATGGATGTGGAGGTGGATGTTGGGATTGTACAGAGACATATACTGCCATCAAGATGACATCTTTCCTGGGAAGCAAGACAATGCCAGGCCTCATTCTGCATATGCTACAACAGTGTGGTTTCATAGACACTCTACACCTCCAGTCCAGATCTGTCTCTAATTGAAAATGTACGGCCCATCGTGAAAAGAAGAATCAGACAACGACGACCACGGACTGTTGAGCAGCTGTCTTGCATCTGGCGAGATTGGGCAAAAATTCCACTTGCAAAACTGCAACAATTAGTATCCTCAACTCCCACACGATTAAAAAGTGTAATTAAAAGGAAAGGTGATATGACAGTGGTAAACATGCCTCTGTCCCAACTTTTTTGGAGTGTGTTGCAGCCAAACAAAATCAAAATACAATTAACATGGTCCGTGAAAAACATTGAAAATCTTTTCTTTGTACTGTTGTCAAAGCCTTAAAAAAAAGGCTAAAGAGAATGAACAAATCACAGATACTTGATTTTATTGCATTTTACGAAATGTTCTAACTTTTCTAAAAATGGGGTTGTAGAGAGAGGATATTTGCACAATTTTACAGTGTCTTCATGTGTTAAAAAACTATGTTTAACTACACTTTACATAGAAATACCAACGAATCAGGTCACATTGGCATGTCTCCATCTCCCTCCCCGCAGACAATAGACTCCCAGGCGTCTTTCAGCGCACAGAGTGACAGTGCTTCCTCCAGTCAGTCTGTGTCTCACGGTGGAAATCCAGAACTACTGCTGGGTTTATCGTATAACGCCACCACAGGACGCCTGTCTGTGGAGATCATTAAAGGCAGCCACTTCCGAAACTTTGCACTCAACAGACCTCCAGGTAAACACACCGTCCCACTCACACTAACAGGCTCAGAAACACATTCACAGGCATCATTAAACCATCAGGAGTGACTCTTGGGCAAATAACCTTTTGTAAAGCCGTCTGATATTGATTCAGAGTAAATGTACTGCAATAAATCCTTTCTAAACGAACGAGCTGCTAGAACATACATTTGTACGTGCACATTTTGAATGCGTCATCCTCACACGTGTGGTGGGTCAAACATCAGGCTTTTATCAGTTCATGCTGTTTGTATGAATCTTAGTCGCCTTACAGTCACATCTCGCAATGATGCTCCTGGGTGAATAGAGTTACATGACATTTAATCGATCACAGAGCCCCAGATCTTTTGACACACCTCTCGCATCAAGTCGACGAGTTACCACTGGAGAAAACCACACAAACATACACAGACAGACACATACTGTTCTCTGTTATCATGCTGAGTCACAGTTTTGTGTTAGTGATCATCCTAAAGGCCAATTCACACCACACAGACAAACACCAACAAACAAGTTGGCAGTTGGATTTAAAATTGAACGAAAAATAACTGTCATGTTCACACCGCCCCAACAGACACCAGCAAACACTGATTGAACATGGTCAGTCAGTTGAAAACAAGCGCCAACAGGGGTAACACACTGATATGACAAAACACACCAAACGAGTTTATTGGTGTTTGTCTGTGCGGTGTGAGTTGGCCTTAAGCCAAGGGTCAAAATAAAACAATATTTGTTACTGTACCAACCTATTCTACCATTCAAAAAAAAATTATGTCTGTTAAGAAGTCTCTTATCTTTACCTAACCCAAATTTATTTGATCAAAAATACAATAAAAACAGTAATATTGTGAAATGTTATTACAATTACAAAAAAAACTTTTATATTTTAATATTAAAATGTATTTCTGTGATGGCCATTACTTCAGTCTTCAGTGTCACATGATCCCAGTGTTGGTGAAAGTTACATTTAAAAGTAATGCATTACAATATTGCGTTACTCTCTTACTATACTAATACTAAATCTGTTTTTTGTGAAAGTGAGATGAGTAAATTCATGGTCACATTTAGTGTAGAGACTGCGCACACAACGCCTCTGCACCTAATCCCGATTTCTCTCAACATGGGGACAGAAGAGAGGTGTCAGTCTATAAATGGGAAAACTTGAGTTACTTATTTGAAAAAGTAACTCAGATATAATTTAAAAGTAATGTGTTACTTTATTAGTTACTTGAAAAAAGTAATCTGATTACATGGTCCTTCAGAAATCATTCTAATATGCTGATTTAGTGCTCAAGTAACATTTCTTATTATTATCTATGTTGAAAACAGTTGTGCTGCTTAATAATTTTGTGGAAACCGTGATTTCAGGAACATATGATGAATAGAAAGTAAAAAAAAAAACGAAAAAAACCCATAAATGTCACTTTTGACTCAATTTATTGTGTCCCTACTGAAGAAAAGAAAAAAAAACGTATGGTCCCAAACTTTTGAATGGTAGTATAAATTAATTATTAATTTAATTAATTAATTAATAAAAAATAAAAAAACACAATTACACAGACATAAAGCTTTTAATGTCCAAAATAGCACAACTTACAGATCATTGCTATCTAATAAAAAAAATTTCGACCATTCACACAAAGAATAAATCACACAAAGGTTGATGTAGAAATTATTATTTTTTAAAACATATTCATTCAGTAGAGATTTAGTGACCTGTCTTTCTCTTTCAGATACGTTTGGTAAGCTCACTCTGTTGAACTCTATGGGACAGGAGATATCCCGCTGTAAGACATCCATCCGTCGCAGTCAGCCGAATCCGGTCTTCAAGGAGACGTTTGTCTTCCAGGTGGCGCTGTTCCAACTGTCCGACGTCACATTAATGGTCTCCATTTACAATCGGCGGAATATGAAACGCAAGGAGATGATTGGCTGGGTGGCTCTGGGCCAGAACAGCAGCGGTGAGGAGGAACTTCTTCACTGGCAGGACATGAAGGAGAGCGGAAACCAACAGGTCTGCCGCTGGCACACACTACTGGATGCTTAGAGGAGAGAGATAGAAATGTAATCACTCTTATTTCAGCTGGAAATTCCTTTGGGAAGGAGGAGACAGCCAAGGCCAAAAATACCCACAAAAAACGGGAATGAACAAGCAGCTTTTAATAGTATCAAACAAAGATAAGGCATGTAATTCTGTAAATCTTGGAAGCACAAAGAAACACCCACGCCACACCACTCTTCTTCTCCCTGAGAGTACTTTATACAGCCTTTTATCTGGTAACCAGGAAATGACAACACGCTGTTATATACAGACTACTCTCTTTAACCCCAACAGCAACCAATCAAAACGCATTATTGTCGCCTAGTGATTTAATGAATGGAGGATTGATTTGAAATGATTAAATGCCTATCTTCAGATGATTTTAAGCCTCAAGTTCAGACCCACACCAGATCACGGTTGGTGGTTATTGGCGAGGTTTTGAAAGCCCAAATGAGTGGAAAACTGCACTTTCATTCATGCTCTCCAACTGATGACACTGAAGCTGTTTGTTTGTATCACATTTTACATAAAAATATGCTATCATTTATAGTTCTGGACAGTGTTATGATGAAAGTTAGGATACTTTTATATTGCTGTTAAAAGGGGTGCACAAGTTATCCAGAATAAGCAATATCACCAAATGACTCACCCAAAAATGACATTTCGGTCATTATTTACTCACCCTCACATTGTTCCAAACTTTATATCATTCTTCTGTGGAAAACAAAAATTGCATTTTTTTAACTCTTTTCATTAATGGAAGTGAATGAGGACTGGTGTGGTCAGGCTTCAAAAAGACTACTTTTATTTCTTTGAAAAATTTGACAACCGAATTTGATCTACTCTGCATGTTTATGCGCGAATATGATCAGCGAATTAATCCTTTCACTCAATCTGCTTCATTTGATTAATTTGAATCAACCTGTCTGGTTTTCGGATTCATCTGACTCAATGACTAAATGATCTGATCACAAATGCTTAACAGACCACTGTGGATTATCATTGAATAGATTTCAGCCTGTTCCTCACACAAAGTTATCGTATGGTTTGAGAAGACCTGGAGTATAGTGCCCAAGTCACATGGACTATTTTTATGGTCCTTGTGAATCCGTTTTGAAGCTTGAAAGCTCCGATCCCCATTCATTGTAATTGCATGAAAAGAGACCAATCCTACTTACCAAAAATAGTCTTATGCATGTCCAAGAAAATCTTTTTCTGACAATCCAAACACTGTCCTCGTCCTCACCTCAAAACTCTTTTTTTTAATGCATGTCTGTAATGCTTTATGCATATATAAAGTGCCTGATCTTGTCAAACTTATATGGAGTTTTCATTCAAAGCCAGTGATATTGGAGATTAGCATGGACAACTCTGAAACATTACAGATGCATGGACCTCTGTGTTTTAAAAATCAATAGTGCCTGTTTTGCATGCGTTCATAGTCTTTTTGAAGATAAATGCATATATTTTTGTCCATCATTAAAGACATATCCCTAAGACATGACTTTTCTGGCAATTCTGTTTTATTTCGTTATGATTTAGAATGGTAATAAATCTTTATTCGTGTAACACTATGCATTGATCTTAGTGTATCACAGCTGCAAAAATAGGTGATACTGGCAGAGAAAAATGTGTAATTGACTGTAACCAACCATATGATCTCTCTCATCTGGTAATCGGGCTGTCTGATTCTTGTGGAAAGGGTGTATGAAACTAAGAGAGTGTTTTATCTATTTTTGTGCTGTCAGTTGATTAAAAAAAAATTACTAATTGCAATTTTTTCACACACCTAAATCGCACCTAAAATTAAAGTTTTTAATATATTTTTATATTCTAATACTTTTGCATTGATTCTCCAAAATAATGTAGAAACAACCTGCTTAACTGCACAAAAAAGTTGTTGCTTTCGTTGTTTTTGACCAATGTAACCTTGTAAACAGTGCTTTAAAGGCACACTATGCAGTTTCCGTTTTTGTCCCCTAGAGTTGCTGTGGAGTACTTGTCGTCAATACCACTCACTCTTCCGACCACGCTTTCTTCGTTTTCTTCGTCGACTCTGCCATGATTCACGTCTGAAATGCGTGCTAGTGTCTTCTATAGAGCTGGTAAGTCCCGCCCATCCGTAAAACCCCAAGTGGACCTCTAGGTTGAAAAATCATCAATGCAAGTGAGTGGATGAAAATAATTATTTTCTGGTCCCGTTTGAATTGTGCCATGAATGTGAACATATGTTGTCTGTGAATTTTTTATAATTCGTGGAAGGGGCGGGACTTACCAGCTCTATAGGGATCTCCCAGTCACGTGACCCCTAGCCGCGTGTCAGCCATTTTGACGGAATACATCCGTCAGCTACTCAGTGGCAATGGATCTATTATTAGGGGTGGGTAATATATTAGGGAGTATATTATTATACTAATAATAATATAATTATTAGTATAATTATTTTATAATTAGCCTAAATATTGCAATACTTTGCGCTACAGTATTGATATCAATACTGTAGCGCAAAGTATTGCAATATTTAGGAGCTGCTGTGCTAATAATAGATAGTGGTGGGGGAAAAAATCGATTCTGTTCAGTATCGAGATATTTTGCGCACGCAATTCTTTGCTTTATTTAACTCAATTTAACTCATTTAAGAATATGCTTACGAGGATACTCTACAAAACAGGAATTTTGAAAGTTTTTGTCCATTCAAGCGCGAAACTCAATGCTGTATTCTGTGCGTGATATTTGAGTACTTTTTTCATCTTATCATGCTTTAACAGCACTTGAATGAATAATAGCATGATCGTATACTGTAGCGCAGCCAAAGGATGACAGAAAAAAATTATGCTGTCTAATATTTACTATACTAATATAGGCCTACACTTTTGGTACCAATATGTGTGTAGGCCTATCTTTTGATAGGGTGCCACCAAGACAACTTTTGCGCCTTTTTTTCTGAGTATGCATTAATAGCATAGACAGTAAAAGAAATGGACACAGCGACCCCATTGGATTCAACGGAGACAAAGTGAAGCCAATTAGAAAATCTTACTTCCTGGGGGTCCAGCGTACTGCGCAGACTCAAACCGAGCTCGACGACGTAGATGTGACGTGAGCAAACCGTCTGTCTTCTAGTAGCTGTGCCAAGATCAATCTGAATCATTCCCTTCCGAAACTCGCAGAGACGGAGAGCGTGAGTAGGAGCTGTCCATGATCTTGGAGCAGGAGAAACTTTTTGTAGGTGTTCTGATTAATTACTTTGTCATTTTGCCTCGACGTCCTCCCGATTGCCCGCGAGCTTCTCCTCCTGTCCATACGGTAATTCTCTACTGTGCGACAGAGAGTCGCGTGGCTGTGACGCAATCGTTAGCCTACTTTTACAAAAACTGCTTCTACAGGGCCATAACGTAAGATACAAGGTGATGGAGCATTTTATACATTATCGTGTTTCTTTAGAAATAAATAATGGACAAATGGAGTCTTTAAACGCCTCAGATGTGAAGTTATTCGCTGTCAAAGTGAAGCCAAAATGAATGGGAGTCAATGGGATGCTAACTGCAGGTGGGGTTCCGCTAGCCAATGGCGGCGTCCGGGGGTACTTCAAAATAATACAAATCCCTGCACCCTTGATTAATAGGCTAATTGTACATGGCCGCCATTTTGGATTTCGGATCAGCGAGTGTGCGGGTAGACACTTCCGGTTTCGCATTACACCTTTCTTTTACTGTCTATCTTTACACTCGGTCAGAGACGGAGAAAGCCGAAAATTATTTTTTATAGTTGTTTATAGAATCAATTATCACTTAAAAAAAATGAATAGCAAAAAAAAGCCCAAATTTAATTTATTTACTGTTTGCATATGGGAGTGGAAGAATTGCTTATGCTTGAACGAGATAGGCGGATAAAGCTTGGAGATGTGCGGTTAAAATATTATTTAAGAGGTTTTGAAATGTATGCCAGTGAGATAAGTAGTCGGAGTATATGAGCAATAAAACCTTTCAAAACTGAAATGATTATAATTAGATAAGCCATATGTTAAGAAATACGCAACGAGAGAGGAGGAGGAAACGCAGCAGCGGAGGATGCGAGAAGAATGGAGTTTGATGCAGGAGCGTCATCATTGCCTAGTGACTCTCCTAGCAACAGGAAACATCTGTTTCAGTGTCGACCAATCAGGAGCCGGTGCAGTCTGTTATTGCTTTCTGAACAGAAAGAGGATATTTTAAGAGCCGAGAGTGAGCCGAATACTACAGGGATTATATCAAAAGCTAGACTTCGACATCTGGGGGCGAAGCGTCAAGCTCACGCGGAGCTGAAAGCGGCTACATTCGGCACAATATGAGCTCTTTTAAACCTCTGATCTGATGAACGCGCGTGCAGGGACTGTTAATGTTGCTTTATAAATAAGGTAGGATCATTTACCTTTGTTAATCATATTGGTTTTTAATATCATCATTACATTTTACTGCATGCATTTGTTTATTTTGCAACAGTTGTAGGGGGTGCACTTATATAATAGTTTATAGCCTATAACAGACCCATTTTATAGTTTGAATTATTATTATTTATTTATTTTTAAATTTGGAAAATGCGCGTTCTCTGATTCATTCATTAGCGTGACAGTTGAGTAGCTGAATGTACTGCACTATCACAGTATGCATGCATGTTGGACTTTCAGTTATTAAATGTACTTATTTGGTAAAATAACATTCTTAAAAGATAATGTAGCATACTACATTAAAGAACAGCTATGATACGGTTAAAAAACTATTTTTTTTCAGTTTTACCGCAGAATAAATACATGTATATATATATATATATATAAAGTAAAGTAAAGAGTATAAATATTTTTTTTCGGAAAAAATATATATTTAAAGATGCACTTTAAATAAAAAGTTTTACCCCTAAAAATTAATTTGTACATTTTAGATTAATTTTCCATTCAAATTGCTTTCATTTACATGGAACAAGTTACCTCATGTGTGCCATGTTGATATGACCAGCAGAATGGATCTTTGTAACTCTAATTTTTGGACAATTTTGCTGAATGAATCATAGCTGGATGCTATGTCTACAACAGCATTAAAGTGAAAATTAGGCTATTGCTTTTGCATGGTGTTTCATCCATACTAGACAACTGTTATATTGGCCAGAGTGCACCTTTATCAAGACAAAAATACTTTAATGTTAAAATATGAATTGCCTTAATTATAATAATTAAGAATTTTAATTAATGTATGGTGAATGGGATGTTGCTTTATAAAATCCTTGTTTTCAGTACATCTTAATAGCTTAAACAGGACTTGTGTTAAAATTATTTTAAAATTATACAATTTAATCACATTTACAGTTATAACTGATCGTCACCAAAATGGCATCCAATATCGTCCCTGTATTTGTACAGTTTAACCAAATGCAACTAAAAAAATGTACAGTGAAGACAAAAACTTAAACATTTTAAAAATTATTTTAAAATGATACAATTTAATCACATTTACAGTTATAACTGATCGTCACCAAAATGGCATCCAATATCGTCCCTGTATTTGTACAGTTTAACCAAATGCAACTAAAAAAATGTACAGTGAAGACAAAAACCTCATTGGTTTATATTCTCTCTCTCTCTCTCTCTCTCTCTCTCTCTCTCTCTCTCTCTCTCTCTCTCTCTCTCTCTAGCGCACACACACTAACATGCAGCCCACACTAATCTTCCCACCCACGGTTATTGTGCCCCGCACCGCTATTGACAGCGCACACGGCACGTTTCTTTGAACCTGATAAATAAAACGCAGCAGCAAGACATTGTGCAACTAAAGCACAGCTTCCTGCAGATGCCATTGCATTTATACTGTGCGATTTGTTTTAGCTTCTTTGAGACAGAACTGCACTGATCTGTATATAAGGAAGATCAGGGCTAGTTGTCACACATTCACACCAATTTAACTTTAGTCAACTGAAATCAGATAGGAAACAGTAGGATCCAGTAAACGATACTCTCTCTCTGTCTTTTTCTCTCTGACTAGGAACCATTAGGCAATGTGTGTGAGCCAGAGGAAAGAGCCTCAGGTGAATAGAGGATTTGTCAGAGAGACGTGTGAGTGTGTCTGCGTGAAGCAGTCCTCAGGTAATTAAAACACAACACACACAGACATTGTTACATAACACACTGACTGTAGTCTAACCTAATCCACTTTACCCCTAACATTTTCCCTGTTTCACAGACAAGGCTTAAACCTCCCAGACTAAAATGCATGTTTGAGCTGTCTTAACTCAAAGCAGCTTGCACTGACAAATCTTAAAATATGGCAGAGCCATTGTTTTATCTTAAGATACAACCAGTAATGTTTTCTTTTTCCAAGGCATGTTTATAAAAGCTACTTAAATTTCCTAATTGAACTAAGGTCTAATCCTGGCTTAATCTAAGCCCTCTCTGTGAAACCGGGCCATGGTGTTTGAGGACACAGATGATGGCATTGTTTGAAGGTGAATCGTCATCCCCAGCGAGAGATTGAAAGAGAGATCTGTTACATTTGTAAAAATTCAATTTCCATCCAGTTGCAAAGCCAGTTTCACAGAGTCCTTGTGTGCTTATCCGCAGAGTCTTTCCTCTAAGAGTGCCCTCAACGGTCGACAACGTCGAAAGTCGCCTACTTTAAGCGAAAATATGCGGAAGAGGAGGATGTTCAGGGAAGCCTACATGGATATTTACAAAAAGTGAGTGTCGGCTGATATGTGCTGAGACTGCTGGTTTTTTTTTTTTAGCACAGTTCAGATCTGAACTAAGAATGCCTTTTAAATTCCAGTTCACTTTCAGAATTTGAATTGAGGAAGCAAACAGAATGCAGAATTGAAATTAAAATTTCAATGAAAGGAAGTATAATTAAAATGAATTTACATTCAATAAATTCACAACTGTAACTTTGAATATTGGCTTGACAAAGCCTTGTTTTGAAAACCGTTTGGAAGTTTACGGATGGATGAATGGATGGATAGTTAGATGGGTGGGTGGATGGATTGATGGGCGGATGGATAGTTAGATGGATGGATGGGTGGATGGATGAATGGGTGGATAGATAGATAGATATATAGATAGATAGATAGATAGATAGATAGATAGATAGATAGATAGATAGATAGATAGATAGATAGATAGATAGATAGATAGATAGATAGATAGATAGATAGATAGATAGATTCAAATTTTAATTTCAACTTTTAAAAAGAAATAAAAAATCACAAATGCACCATGTCTGTCTTTCTGATCCTATCTGTCACCCTCTTTGATTTAGTTTTGATTTAGCCCATTTCATGTCAGCAGCCGTCACATCACCTGTCCCTGTCATTTTCCATCTGCCTGTCTCTCTCACCTGTCTGTCTCTTACTTGTCTGTCTCTCTCACCTGTCTGTCTCTTACCTGTATGTCTCTCTCACCTGTATGTCTCTCTTACCTCTCTGTCTCTTACCAGTCTGTCTCTCTTACCTCTCTGTCTCTTACCAGTCTGTCTCTCTTACCTCTCTGTCTCTTACCAGTCTGTCTCTCTTACCTGTATGTCTCTCTCACCTGTCTGTCTCTCTTACCTGTATGTCTCTCTTACCTCTATGTCTCTTACCAGTCTGTCTCTCTTACCAGTCTGTCTCTCTTACCTGTCTGTCTTTCTCACTCACATGTCTGTCTCTCTTACCTGTCTGTCTTTCTCACCTGTCTGTCTCTTACCTGTCTTTCTCACCTGTCTGTCTTACCTGCCTGTCTGTCTCTTACTCGTCTGTCTCTCTTACCTGTCTGTCTCTCTCACCTGTCTGTCTCTTACCTCTGTCTCTTACCTGTCTGTCTCTCTTACCAGTCTGTCTTTCTCAGCTGTCTGTCTCGCTTACTTGTCTGTCTCTTACCTCTCTGTCTCTTACCTGTCTGTCTTACCTGCCTGTCTGTCTCTCTCACCTGTATGTCTCTTACCTGTCTGTCTTACCTGCCTGTCTGTCTCTCTTACCTGTATGTCTCTTACCTGTCTGTCTCTCTTACCTGTTTGTCTCTCTTACCAGTCTGTCTCTCTTACCAGTCTGTCTCTCTTACCTGTCTGTCTCTCTCACCTGTCTGTCTCTTACCTCTCTGTCTCTCTTACCTGTCTGTCTCTCTTACCTGTCTGTCTCTCTTACCAGTCTGTCTCTCTTACCTGTCTGCCTCTCTCACCTGTCTGTCTCTTACCTCTGTCTCTTACCTGTCTGTCTCTCTTACCAGTCTGTCTTTCTCAGCTGTCTGTCTCGCTTACCTGTCTGTCTCTTACCTGTCTGTCTTACCTGCCTGTCTGTCTCTCTTACCTGTCTCTCCTCAGCACCTGATCCTGCGTGAGGAGCGCAGCTGCATCTTGCGCCTATCTCTGCAGAAGCTGCGTTTCCTAGACGACCCCGAGGTTTACCTCCGCCGCTCCGTGCTCATCAACAACCTGCTACGCAAGATCCACCTGGACGAGGCCCAGAGGGAGAGGGAGAAGCAGAGGGATGACAAGGAAGAGGAGACGGAGAGGAGACGGAAGAGACTGAAGGTGGTGCTCCAGGAGTTCCAGCAGTACAAGCTGCTGCCGTATTCATGTTCCCCAGCCACATGCATCTGTGCCCTGGGGAGCTGCCACACCCTGCCTCCTGATCATGGAGCTTCAGTGCTACTCTACCATTTGGATGACAAAGGATAAGATGTCGTCTTGTGCATGCAGGGGATTTCCAACAGTCCATGACTGATTTCCAGGAGCCAGCAAAAAAAGAAAAAGGGGTTTCGGATTTGTGTGCATTTGTGCTTGTGCAAGTCTGCTGGTGAGCATGAGCTCTGTGGTTTGTGACGTGACGGGTGTCTGCCCATATCAGGGTGTATTTTTCCAAGTGGAAAAAGACAACATCATCTTGTTATCATCACTGCCTCGCTCAATCTGAACTTTGGCCAGACGTTTTGTTTTCATAAATTTGCTTGAGTGAGCTATTATCTTAAAGAGATAGTTCACCAAAAAATGAAAATTGTCAACATTTACTCTCCCTCATGTCGTACCAAACCCGTAAGACTTTCGTTCGTCTTTGGAACACAAATGAAGATCTTTTTGATGAAATCTGAGAGCTTTCTGTCCCTCCATTGACAGTTACGCAACTACCACTTTGACGCTTCAAAAAGTTCATAAAGAGATCGTAAAACGAATCAGGCGGTTTAATCCAAATTTTCTGAAGGGACTCGATTGCTTTATATGATGAACAGATTGAATTTAGGCTTTTATTTCACATATAAACATTGATCAGCAAACATAAAGAAGCGAACATGCTTGAGCTTCCGTTTACCTAAACTGATGTGTGAGTTGATGAGTATGTGAATAAAAGCATTAATTACATCTGTTCAGTGTATAAAGCGATGGTGTCCCTTGGTAGCCCAGAAAATTTGGGCTAAACCGCTCAATTCATATGGATTAGTTTTACGATCTCTTATGAACTTTAGCGTCAAAGTGGTAGTTGCGTAGCTGTCAATGGAGGGACAGAAAGCTCAGATTTCATCAAAAAGATCTTAATTTGTGTTCTGGAAATAAATGAATGTCTTACGGGTTTGGAACGACATGAGGGAGAGTAATTAATGACAGAATTGTTAATTTCGGGTGAACTATCCCTTTAAGCACTGTTTTCAGGGATAAAAAAAGGCAAATGAATGCCATGCACCTTGTTGTTATGTTGTTAAAAAAATAATAATAATTGTCAGTTTCAAAATGGCTGCTTCTAAGGTTGAAGTGATTTTACTAAAGCTTTGTTGCTCTAAAATGATTTTTTTTATGTGTGTGTAAGTGGCTACTGATGTCGAACTAGTAATGTTTTTTTTTTTTTTTTTTTTAATTAAGTTCCCATACCTTTAACAAAAAGAAAAAAGAAAAAAGAAAATGGGAATATGTATGAGGGAAAATGAGAAGTGAAACTAATATTTCTTTCAAGGTCTTCTGGTTTTGTCGACTTTAACAGGGTCATAGTGACATGCAACTTTCACGGTCATTATAGTGGGGGAAAAAAGTAAAAAGCTTATTTGCATTTGCTACTTGTGTTTCTTAAGATATTTGCATACAGCCTTTTAAGGCTTTTTGGCAGAAACTGTTATGTAAAGGTGACTCTGCCATCTAGTGTTATGGCAATGAATTCTCAGCAACATAGACCTCTTTGGTTCATTCATTTCAATCATCTGTACTACCTGCAGTTCATAATGCAGTCATCTGTCCCTTGTAACAAATTTAGGTATCAGTCCAGGTTGCCTGGCCGGTATACATGTTCCCAATGCCTCCTTTGTACACAAATGGATTTTCTACATTTCTGGCTCTTTAATATCTGGATCTGGAAACCCTAACTGTGTGGGTGTCGAATATCTCATAACAATGGCCTACATTCAGTGCAAAAACCCACGGTTTATGATTAACAGGGAAAACAAGGTATACATGCTCAGTGTAGTGTAAAATCACTCGCTTTGTTTTACACAGAACCTCAGAAGATCCTGTTCTCATCTCATATCGCTGTGCATGTCTCACATGTTGGTTACACAAGGTTTTCTAACAGGCAATGTAGTGCAAAAATATTTTGGTACAGTATATAATGACTGGTACTCTTACTATTAATATTTTGTTTGTTTGTTTATGCACATTTGTATGAGTAATGTATTTTTTTTTTCCAATATCTGAATGTAATTAACTGAAATCTAAATTCAGAGTGCTAACTTTTGGACATTTCAAAGCATAGACATGGATATCCAGATTATTTTGAAATGAAGCTATTTTTTGTTTCAAAGAGAACATTATTTCCTCAGAGAATTTAGTGCTATTTTGCCAAAAGATTTAAAAGTAGCATAACAAGAATTGTCTATTTTCATGGCACTGCGGTCAAATAAAATCAAATATTGAATGTTTCACTCAGTCCTTTTTCTTTATCTGTGTAAATAAATATATGCAAATACAAAAGTTATTATTTCATAATAATGTATCACATTTATCATCATGTGCGGCCGCCCCCGAGTCCGTAAAGAGATGACGTCATCGCTACGTAAACGTCTCCGCAACAGTGGAGTTGCTAAACGTTTCCTACACAAAAAGTTAACTTAATTACTCCAGAGGGCGCTTTGCGGCACAAAGAAGCCGAACTCCCCGTTGAGCTGCATTAAAATATCATGTCTTTTTGGTTCTACTGTTGACATATGTAGCCTACACTAAAAGCATTTTCGTTCAAACCTATTAATCCCAACGATTAGCACTTGACGTCTGCGTTTAAACCAGCCCACGCAAGATCTTTTAAATTATCTTAAAATAACACGATTTAGCAATCAAACCTTTAGCGCTGTGAAATGTAGCAGCCACCACGTGACAATGCTGGCTCTCCGATGTTTCAGGAACTGCTGGGTACTATTTTAAATGCAAGTAGGGACAATAACTGGATGAAATAGTATTTAGTTAATATAAAAAAAAAATCGATGAGGTGAAATATTAATCTTTTTTAATTTAGAACCATGGTACCTGACCAATCACAGCCAATAACGGCTTCTAAGCCCCTCCCATTTTGAATACCCCAAACTTGCTTTCTTCGTTCTCTCCACCCGTATTTCTATTGCTCGCACGGATCTGTCAGTAACCGGATACGGCGTGGGGTCAGTACTAAGTAGTTTTTTCGTGTTAATTTTCTCCTCATGTGTCAATGAATATTTTTTAGCAGTTGTTATAAGTCTATTTGTCTCGTTTAGATCGGGGTTTTGTTATTATAAGTACGGGAATGGTTTAATAACCCACACCCACCACAGCACGGTTCACTCTCGGTAGCTCAGCTTATCCCGGTCTTACCAGGTGGCTTCCACTTGCGCAGTCTGTCGCTAAACATGGCAGGAGGGTTGAAAGTGGGGTTCGTGCAGCTCATGCACTATTTGCAGGACCCTCAGCACGTCGCGCGTTTCCAACAGCTATGCGGGGTGCGCGGAACCGACACACGTGACAAAATCAGTAACGGGGTAACGGGCGCGCGCCACGGGGATGTTGATAACGGAGGCGGGGATGCCACCCGCCGTAGACCAGCAGGAGCAGAGACCGACAGGGAGAAACGCAATAACGGCGTGTCGAACGGAGCTGCGGGAGAAACCGGGCGGCCACGGGATAAGGACGAGGACGACGCTCAAGGATCCTCGGTGAAGCCGTTGCGCAGAAACTCTCTCACCGGAGACGTCGGACAGGAGTTCATCATCGAGAATAAGTTTCTCTTCTACCTGTTCACGCTCGGTACCGAGCTTGGAAACGAGCTGTTCTACATTTCATTTTTCCCGTTCTTCATATGGAACATAGACGCATATGTGAGCCGCCGGCTCGTCGTGGTCTGGGTGTGGGTCATGTATCTCGGCCAGTGCACGAAAGATGTGATCCGGTGGCCGAGACCTGCCTCGCCCCCGGTGGTAAAGGTGGAGATGTTTTACAACTCGGAGTACAGCATGCCCTCTACTCATGCCATGTCCGGGACCGCCATACCCTTGTGCCTGTTCTTGCTGACCTACGGTCGATGGGAGGTAAGAACATCACGCCATTCAGAGTGTGCACATAACAGTTGGATGTGTGTGATGTCAGTCGCGAGTAATGAGTTTCATTGCATTAGATTTTTTTTTTTTATAACAAAGTCTATTTATTTTGAAGACAAACAGCACAAGCTCAGTTTTCAAGCAAAACATACACACATGCACTTTGATTAAAGAAAAAAGTTATTGCTATTTAGAACTAGTACTGAGGAAAGGCTCTAGTGTTTGTTTGCAGATGCCACTTGTTTAGATATTGTTATTAATTGGCATTCATACATATATTTTAAAGTAACAATGACATATTTACAAATTCTTATTTTTATGGAAAATTTCTAGTATTTATTATAAATGATTTATCTATGCACATTTGTTATTAAATTCATGTGCCCTTGTAATTATCAAAAACATTAAAGGTATAGTAGGCAATTTCGGAGAGGCTAGCAAAAGCAAGCTAGCTTTGAAAGCATTACATCAAGAAGTTTTAAACAACAAAACAATACAACATACAAAGTGTAAGGAGCTCTTTAGATCAAGAAGTCCTCGCTGCAGCCTGTAGTGCAATCACGTACTTGATATCAAGTACGTAGTTGATAATGTGCTATAGTAGGTTTCGATTATATGTGAAAGTTTAAACGCACATGCGCGCAATTACCTATTACATTATACACAAATGATATTATTGTTATAAAAATCTGAATGACATATGACATTCACACGAACGCTTTTTTTTTCTATGCGCTTTGGCCGGTTGTCCTATCTCCTTTGTTTACATGAGGCGAATCTGTGCAATGGCAAACGTAGCCAAAATATTGCTGCTAATAACTGTGCTAACAGGGCTTATTACATACAAATACATGCACAGTTCTCCCATTATATTGCGGAAAAAAGGTGTCAGAATGCAATACTACGCAGGTCACTCATGAAAACATGTTGTTAGCATGGACTGTAAAAAATATGGACAAAGCGTCTGTGACGTCACCCATAGACTTTCTCAAGAACGGTTTTGAAGCCGTTTATGGGGGGTATGGGTGGCGCCATCTTGGAAAATCTTGGGAAATCCTAACCCCGCCCACCTTCTAACGCAGCGCGCGTCACTCAGCTCGCTCTGCTACTCCGATTATCTCTGTGTATATTTTAGGCAACGAAATATGTTATAAAACACCATACTAGCTCTTTTCGTTTTCATTTAAAGAAATCTTAAACATTATAGCCACACAAATGTGGTTTAGGCAACGCGTATTGATTATATTCACTGCATATAACGTTTGCCTATTTATAAGAAAACAAAATATAAAACACAATCTTGAAAAACCTGCCTCTTTTCGTTTTAAATATAATATAAAAACATTAAACATTTGAATATGGTCCAGGCAATATGTGCATTTGTACTAAACAACAGATTTTGCAGTAAACAACATTACAGATCATCTTCGTTGTATTAAAATTTAAAATGACAAAACTCAACCCAGTCTCTTTTTGTTAAATTTCAGTTTTATCAATATTAGCCATTATAAAAGTATAAGTATAAGTAAAAGGTACAAGAAGCTATACAAATAAAGCAAACAATTCAGTCAAACATCAGCGCTCTAGTCTAACCATACAACGGTAAAGTTAGGCTAAATACTTATAAAGTTATGAAACTTCCCCTCAGCCAAAACGATTGGCCAGGGAACAAATTATAGATTCACCAGACCAAAAATCGCCCGTTAGATATAGACAAGACGAATTATATCTCATATTTAACCACTACAGAGACGCCAGAGTTAGCGGCAAACGTCAGAAAGACTAGCCGAGGAAAGGCTGTTCCAAGCGGGGTACATGAACGCCGAGCGCCCGGTCATCGCTGGATCTCACAACCTGGATAACATTATCATAAATATTTAAATAAGACCACAGATTTGAGCTTTAAACAACTACATTCTCGCCTGAAAAACTCTTAAAACTACATTTCATGACACAGAAACAGTAGTATTATATTTCAACTGTGAAAAAAAATGGCGCTTCTTATGTTGTCATTCTCCTTGGCGCAGCCTATGCTCGTTATCAGCTGTCAATCAAGCTGTCAATCAAAGTTAACCACGCCCTTATTTGTCATACATTTTATATCTAAATGCGATCTAAACTAACGAGTTAGAAAAAAATTCACAGCCTTCATGGTTGTCAGGCACTCGGAACCTATCGAAAAATACAATAAAAATCCATGGGACCAACCTGTAAAAACATGAATTTATGCTGTGAAAACGGACATTTTAACATGGGGGCTATGGACATTTGCTCCCTTTTGGGACCTCGCCCTTGCGGATTTTCGATGTATTGCAGTTTTTCGCACTTCCGGGTTGGCTTCATTTTTCAGATTACAATGTTGCCGCTTGGTTGTTAGCCTACCAGAACCAGTAATAACTTTTTTTTCAGGCTTCTGATTGGCCAACATGGCCTTACGGTTAAGGTTATATCGCCACCTGTTGGTTTGGCATGCTCTTGACAGCGCAGAAAAGATTTTTTTTAAAACCATGCTTGTGTGGACGCAGTTTTTTTTTATTACTATTTTTTAACAAAGGAGGAAAAACTCAGTTTATAAAAATACCCGTGTACGTGTGGACTAGGCCTTTATTTGACAGGATATATTAATGGTTAACTAAGAGTTAGCAGTTTAACTTAATGTGTGTAAATGTAAAAGCTTTAATGTTTAAATTCATCCACAATAGCCATAAAATGTTTTTCTCCCTACTGGCAGCTTCAACGCTGTGTGCAATTTTGAACTAAATCAATTTAGATGCATTTTGTAATTTATCTCCAATGAAACTGCCCACATTAGTGTTGTATTATTGTAATCCATAAATTTACACAAGCACTGTAACATGATAGATATGCAGAAGTCGCACTATAACTAGTTATTCAAGCCGTTTCTCTCTGATTTTTGTGTCTATTTATTACACTTTTATTTGTATGCAGCACTGAGGACATTTTCAGATGAATAGGTGAACCAGTAGGCACAGGTGCATATTAAATGAATTTTACAGATTTGTCTCTGTAATCTTTAAATCCTAAAATAAATTTAAATCCTTTACTGGGTGGGTGTTAACAACAATGGCCTATGTCAGGGTGCACTTTAATCATCTTTTTTTATCCCTGTTTAAAGGACACTTTTAACCCTGTGTTAAGCTATGTATTCAAATTTGTGCTTTATTCATCAAGTATAACCAACTCTAACAAGTTCTAACACAGGGTAACGTATGTACAATGTTTAACAAAAAGGTGTTACAGACTTATTTTCTGTTATGTCTTGCTGTATCAAAGTAGAGAGAATTTTATTTGAGAGTCTTATTAGTTAATTTGCAGCTTTATCTCAATCTGATAACACCTATTACAAAGTAATGACATTGACCTTGCATTGTAAAATCAGGAGAGGGTGAGAGTAAACTATTCTGACCTAGAAAGCAATGAAGAACAAATGCCACATATTATATTGTGATATAACCACATGATTCTATTGTTGGTGCACCAGTCTTTTAACTATTTAATGAGACTGTTCTTGAGAAATGCTGCCAACAAATACAGAATGACCTTTAGAATACACAAACAACATTGACTTGTTTGACCCTTGAAAGTGCTCATGCATTTGTAACCTTTACGCTTTTATTATGTAACATTCCTCAGAAGTTGGCTACAGTCTCATATTTTAATAAACAAACTGTATTTGGGAAGATTCAGTTGGATTGTTAGCAGGAAGATGATCTGGGAATGTTTGAGAGTTTCTGTGACTCTGCTGAGTCAGAGTTTACATGATAAAATAAACTTGCCTCATGGTGTTGTTTACAGGGTGCAAATCTTCATTTTGTGAGTCATTTTCCAAATGACTTCGAGTCATTTTTACAGATGCTTTAAAAGGACAGTTCTCCTTAAAAGAAAGATCTGTCATGTCATTCCAAACCTGCACTTACTTTCTTTCATGGAAAACTAAAGGAGAAGTTTTGCATAATGTTCATGCTGCTCTTTTCCATACCGTAAAAGTGGACGGGCACTGGAGGCTTTCAAGCTCTAAAAACATCAGTGCTTTGCTAGTATATTCCAACAAATATAATAGCTTTGTGTGACCTTTAATTTCTTTAGGTCACCAATTCACTTGTATTGTACGGAAACAAACAGCTGCTTGGACATTTTGCTATAAGTTACTTGAGTAAAACATGACAGAATTGTCATTTTTGTGTATATTCTCTGGTTCCACTGAGCCTGAGGTTATGCAGAGAAACTTTCATGAGACTCCAATCCTCCAATCCCATATCTCTGGGATTGGACCATATAGAGCCTTCAAATTTTAAGCAGAATCTAAAAATATATTGAGGTATCTTTATTACTTTATTATTACTTTATTACAGCCATGCCAACTTTGGGTGGAAAAACATGAAAAACATGCTTCTTCCCATTTTTGAAGTATTACTAAAGACAACAGAATGTATTAATATACCTACCCATCTCTGTGTACAAATAATTCAAGGCTGCTGCTATCTTTCTAAAGTTGTTTTCTCCCCTCTGTAATTTGGCTATGAATTTTAGGTGCAAATTGTAATTTTGACACTCACACTGTACATTTTCAGACTCCGTCATGACTCTATCATGGAAATTAGACACAATAATCATTTATTTATTTTTTTGTATATTGTTTTTCTGTGATTTTTGCCTTTTATTGTGACAGGACAGTATAGAGTTGACAGGAAACGAGGTGGGAGAGAGACAGGGGACGGGATCGGGAGCTGGGACTCGAACTCGGGCCGCCCGAGCGCAACGGCGGTACATGTCGGCGCACTGACCATGAGGCCATCGGTGCCGACACATTAATCATTTATAATTTAGTTTTAGTTTAGACACACACACACACACACGCACACAAAATCAAATCTTCTCTCACAAACCTGCATACTCAGTTGCAGAGAGCTCACTTAAACACACACACACCCACACACACACAAAATCAAATCTTCTCACAAACCAGCATACACAGCTGCAGAGAGCTCTCACACACACACATAGTCTATAATCAGAGGCAGATGGTCAGCATATGAGGTTAGCTGAGGCTCAGATGAAAGGGAGGGAAAGATCTCTGTGAGCTGGTTCAGCATGTGGTCCAGTGTCTGTGTCATGTGGTCTCAGGTCATGAGGTGCGGTTCGGATCTCTGGTTGTTTTAATGGTTGTGTCTCTGATGTTTATCTGAATCTCTTGACTCAGTGTTTACCCTACAGTTACACTGTATGACCCCAGAGAGGTGTTTGTTACAGCATGTCCATATGTTCTGCTGTCAGAGAAAACTTGTTCAGACATAAGACTCTTCTCCATAATTTTAGAGTTCACTTTGAAATATCGTCATTTATTTGATGCGTAGGTAGTGTAATGCTTTTCTTGTGATGGATCTTATCTTTTATCTGTTTGTTGACCAATAATAGTCATTATTTTTGCTATTCTGTTTTCTGATGCCAGTGGTGCAGCAATTGCATACCTCACTTCTTAAGTGAACAAAACTCTGTCTTTGAAACCACTCTCGCCTGAGAAGAGATTTTCACATAGCAGACGCATGCAGCTGTTTGTATGAGTTCTCCTTTTCTCTTTCATTTAGGACGGCATGTCTTTTGCAAGGCAAAGCAGAAGTTAGGAAAAATACCCCCAGTTTCACAGAGCTTGGGGGAAATGTCCTGTTCCCCTTTATGATGTTGCACTGAATGGAAATTTCCGAGTTAAAGCAGCCAGTCATTTTCTTGGCAGCTGGGGTTTCACTGTAAATCCATCGCTCTACATGTTTAAACATGGACGTTAGTGCATGTAAATCTCTGCTGGAGTGTTTAAACTGCAGTAATCTGTCTGAGAGGGATGTAGGTCGGCAAACACACAGACAGACGACATAATCTGAATGAACCACGACTGTAGGAATGTGTTGCTTTTTAGCTATTAGCCTAGTTTCAGCAATTTAATACAAATTAATGTTTTAAAATAACCTGAGAAAACCTGAGAAGGGGTTCACATACCTTGTTTACTGCATAAACCGCTCTACTTCGGTATCAGAAGTGACAGTGAAGACACATGTAATATTACAAAAGATTTCAGTTTTCACATAAATGCTGTTCTTTTAAACTTTCTATTAGAAAAATGTATCACGGTTTCCAAAACACATTAAGGAGCAACTGTTTTCAACATTGATAATAATGAGAAATGTTTCTTGAGCAGCAAATCAGCATATTAGAATGATTTCTAAAGAATCATGTGACTGAAGACTGGAGTAATGATGCTGAAAATTCAGCTTTGCCATCACAGGAATAAATTGCAAACAAGTATATAATTTAAATTGCAATAACATTTCACAGTATTGCTGTTTTTACTGTATTTTTGTTAAAGAAATGCCTGTAAGCTTAAGAGACTTTTGAAAAAAATTAAAAGTTTTATCAACCCCAAAATCTTGATCAGTAGTAGGAATAAAAATGTGTATACTGAATGTTAATGTCATTCTAGACGTCCGGCTATTGATAATTATGAGCGAGTTTACAGAAAGTGTTTATGATAAAATGTCCTTCATGTTGTTAACCAGTACAGTCGGTTGAGAGTGTAGCCGCTCTTTTTAAAGTTTCCCACTGGCTATGGCTCTCTCTCTTTTTATCTGCCTGACCATCTTTTGCTTTGTGGGGTGG
This sequence comes from Scardinius erythrophthalmus, assembly GCF_964197995.2. Taxonomy (NCBI): domain Eukaryota; kingdom Metazoa; phylum Chordata; class Actinopteri; order Cypriniformes; family Leuciscidae; genus Scardinius; species Scardinius erythrophthalmus. The sequence continues at coordinate 15,730,807 of NC_138241.1, forward strand.
TAATTGTAGTTAAGTGGTTGTTTTATGGTGTGCTGAGGGTTTGACTTCAGTGTTTGTTGGTTGTATGGCCGTTTTTACCACAGGAGGGGTCCGTCTGTGGGCAAATGACGTGTTATGCAGCAAGTGATGAGGATGGTATAGTCATAGATACTACCATGGACACTTGAGACATATGGACACACATCCAGAACAGATACCCTTCAGCCTCATGAAAGCAGGTTAGCCTTAGCTGTGGTGTCACTGTGACACTGGGCCCACAGCCAAACATGAGGACATTGTGTGCGTGCGTGTGTGTGTGTGTGTGTGTGTGTGTGTGTGTGTGTGTGTGTGTGTGTGTGTGTGTGTGTGTGTGTGTGTGTGTGTGTGTGTGTGTGTGTGTGTGCATGCTTGCTTGATGCTTAGAACACCATCTGTGCATAAACTGTTATATTGTGTTACGGAGGACATTTTACACGTATGGTACAAACCATAATAACACAACTCACAGAAATGACAGAGAGCGAGACAGGCAGATCTTCTTTCTCATCTGCCATCTGCTGTAGTCATGTGTGTGCAATAAAGATAAAAGCAAATCAGTCCTATCCTTTGCTGGTAATACGTGCACATTGATGGACAAGCTTGTACATTGCTTAACTCTTTTTAAAAAGGTTTCAAAATTCACTTTAAGGTATGACTGTATGCGATTTATGTTGTAGATCAGAATGTGAATGGAATGTTAACAAAAGCCTTTGTTTTACTCCCAAATTGGAAACCTGCAGTGCATTTTAAAAATGCGTTAGAAATTTCTGAGCCAACCAGTGGTTAACATTTACACCACTGCTGATGAAATTCATTGTGAAATTTTGCAGAAGTTGTCTGTCTCATAGTAAAGTGTGTGTTTATTTCCACAGTATCCTCTGCTGCTGGGTCTCTCCCTGGCCTTCAGCTGGTGTTTCCTGGTGTGTTTGAGCCGCATTTACATGGGCATGCACTCCATACTGGTAAGACAAATTAAAATAAAATTAAAACTAAAATTATTATTTTTATTTAATAATTAAATATTTTAAGTTGCTGTGTGTAGTTTTTTTTTTGGGATGCATGATAAATCTGAACCATATTTTTTACAGGTCTAGATCTATTTATCACTTAAATTAAGCAAATTAGTTGGTTGTTTTGCAACAAAGTGGAGATAATTCTGTTAATAACAATAGATCTTCTGGTGAAGAAGTGACAGGTACAAGAAAAAAAGTATACACAAGGGAGAGACGGAGAGATATCAGGGAAAATGAAGAAAGGGGAAAGGAAAAGTGATGATGTTCAAGAGAGAACCTTTAATAATTTTGCACAGTCCCAACCTAAGGATTTAGACTTATTTTCTTTTAAGTGACAGCCATACAAAAAATAGGGTTGTCTGTGGTTTCAAAATTGTTGTGGGTGTGTGGGATGGGCTGGATGAGTGTGAGAATTCCCAGCCTGAAATTCTGTCCTAGTCCAGCCCTGAAAACATTAGTTTAATAAGAGGGTTAAATGTAAATTCATTATGAATTAAAAAAAATTCCATACTGCACATTATAATGTTGTGATTCCTAAATTCACTTGTAGCATTTAAATTTGTTGTTTGTTTGTTTATTTAGGTAAAATAGCATATTTCAGTAGCCACTTCCATTTATCAGTTATCAGGCAAGATAATAAAAATGTGATTAAAAGGGGTGGTATAAAGCCCCTTTTTACATTATGTAAATGTATACAATATTTATGTATTGTCCCTAGAGTGTATATGTGAAGTTTTAGCTCAAAATATCCCACAGATATTTTTTTACAGCATGTTAAAAGTGTCTCTTTTTGAGGGTCAGTAAAAATGTTGTTTCGTGTGTGTCCCTTTAAATGCAAATGAGCTGCTGCTCCCGGCGCAGAGGGCGGAGCTTCAAGAGCTGGTGTGTGTGTTTTACCAGCTCCAGACAAGCACTAAAATGTCAGAAACTGTTCTGCCTTTTACGTTAAAACCGAAGTCAGACAATAATGGAGAGACTCAAGAAGTGACAACATGTACTGTAGAATGCAACAGGACGTTTCTGAATGGATAGTTGATGAATTTATGTTGCTGATGTGGAGTTAACTATCTTCAATTAGCATATTCTGTCATGATAATCTATAAAATTGCTTGTGTGGGAACTGTTGTAAGATGCCTACAGAGTGACATGTTATTGCAGTTGTGTTACGTACAGTATTGCATGTGAAAAGACGGATGCGACAGCTTGAGCAGACTCACAAATGTGCTGAACTACAACGGCTCTCCTCTTCTCAATATGGACAGCCAGGCTTTATGTAAATTTTAGGGTTAGTGATGTTACTAACCCAGGAGGAATGCCATGTAGTCCCTACCAGCCGTTTGTTGTTGTCCTTAAAAAACGATTTCTTTAAAAGCAAATATCTTCGTTTGATTTGAACTTTAAGCATTTTACTTTGCAGATGTTGTATATGCTCAAAAATCCGTGTATCATTCGTTCAGTCGTTTTTTTATTTAATATTGAAAGTAGAAAAATGAGAAAACAGTTCCTTTTTCGATTTTCATTTTTTCCAAAACGAAGAAAAACAAGAATTCAGCTTGAGTTTTCGTTTTTTCGTTCTGATGTAGAAAAATGTATAAACAGCTGGAATATTCTAATTTTACACGTGGGTGGGAATGAAACGCCCCTTTCATTTGATTTGTCAGCCGAAGATCAAACTGTCCCGTCATCAGTTCTTCCTCAGTTCTGCACTGCAGAATAAGAGTCCTCGCGTTGTGATTCTTAACGCGTTTATCGCAACTACATTTCATCTTTTTTTTTTCATCAAATAACCAGACTAACATGACTCGACACAACCCGTACTGGGAAAAACACTAGACAGGGCTTTCTTCTGTGTAGACCAGGAGTTCTCAAGTGCCAGGGGTTTGCTATTTTCCTATTTCCGAACTGTAAAGTCACGTTTTTTTTTTTTTTTTATCATGAACCACGCTGTGTTTTATTCTTAAGTGACTATATAATGCATTTTACTTAAAATAATCTAAATGTTGACTTTGAAAAGTAGGTGCGTCAGAAGGCTATTCACTCTATTTTGGTTCATTTTTGGTGTGCGCCAGAAAGATGTTCAAGGAGACAGAGACGCGCTAAAGCAGCGCATCATATTGTTTTCTTTATTTTCCAAAGGCATGACATTTTGTAGTCATTTTGAATGTACACAAATAAAAATATAAATGTTACTGTTTCGAATGACAGAGTATTAAACGACAGAATATTATTATTTCCCCTGTTGAGCAACAAATCCAAGTGATGTCGCCGGCGCATCGCTCGCTTACACAGCATCTCTAGGCTATTATCAGTTCACTTCTGGCATGGCTAACATCGCAGCCTGTTCATTATTAAAATAAAACACAGTCAACCAAACATATAAAAAGTTATTCTGCTTAATTTAATTGGTCTGTTGTACAATATAAAGGCTGTGCCGCACAGTAGGCTACTTGCTGTTATTCCAAACTCATTTCCCTTGCTGTGAAGATGCTGATTTAGCCTATACATGTATTGGGACCCGACTTAAGTATAAAGCCTTCTTTACATTACTAGTTAGCATCCAAATGTTACATTGCAAATATGGAAACTTTGGACCGAATGAGAGATGCGCGAAACCAACGTCGGTACAGTTTCAGTTTCGATTCAAATAAATTCGTTTAGGCTTGGCGTTTAAAATTGGCTAAATGTTGTTTATAATAAAGGACAAAATAGGCTATTTTTATAAGCTATTAGGCTATATTTTTATTATACGTGGCTACTTATTTTTCATTCTTGTTGTTTTCTGAATAGGCCTACCATTCATTTAAGGATTTGACATAGGCTACAGTAAGGGGAAGTAAAATACCCATAGACATAGCCTATATGTTATTAATAGTGTTTATAATGTTAATGTTGCATTTTATTTACCGATCTTTTACACTATTTCTGAATAGGCTAATAATAAAATGCGTTTGTTTCCCTCTCAACATGACCCGGTGCGCTGCGTACAAGCGCACATCTTTGAGATATAAATTAATAAATTTTAATAAAACACAAGGCCTACATCATAAAACTCAAAAGAGTGTGTATTTTAATATCTCTGTTGTTCTCTGTTCTCCGGTTGTTAGATAGTCAGTCTGAATGTCATGCGTTTACGTTAATATAGAAATATTATATTGTCAATGCATTATTCTTTTCTTTTTGTATTAGTGTTAAAAATATTAAATTTACAACTAATTATATTGATTTATATCTTCATTTATTATATTTTTTTTTAATTACTGGGCGAGGGCGACCATGTAGGCTAACAGCCGTCATTTAGGCATACCCAGCTGATGCAAAGCGTAGGTGAATTTATATCTACACAGAAGAAAGCCCTGTCTAGTGTTTTTCCCAGTACGGGTTGTGTCGAGCCATGTTAGTCTGGTTATATGATGGGAAAAAAAGATGAAATGTAGTTGCAAAAAACGTGTTAGGAATCACAACGCGAGGACTTTTATTCTGCAGTGCAGAACTGAGGAAGAACTGATGACGGGACAGCTTGATCTTCGGCTGACAAATCAAAGGAAAGGGGCGTTTCATTCCCACCCACGTGTAAAATTCGAATATTCCAGCTGTTTATACATTTTTCTACCCCAGAACGAAAAACGAAAAATCAAGCTGAATTCTTGTTTTTCGTTTTTTTGGAAAAAATGAAAATCGAAAAAGGAACTGTTTTCTCATTTTTCTACTTTCAATATTAAATAAAAAAACGACTGAACGAATGATACACGGATTCTCAAACAGCAACATTACACACTAACTAAAGTTAGAAAAGTGAAACCATAATCAACCACCCTTTTAAGAAGACTGCCGCTTTCATAAAGGCCAGGCAACGTTATGAGGTTCCTCATGGGGCGTGTGTGTGCGTGTTCACCTTAAGGCAGTCATGCTGGGAAGAAACAAAAACCCCTGGTGTATCTTTATCTTTACTCATCTTTCTTTTAGTGTGAATGCAGGTCAATTCAGTATGCCTTTGCTGAACGTTTTGTCATTTTGAAGGAAGATAACATTTGACTTGAATAATAAGTTAGTTTTTGTGACCTTAGGCTACTAGACTGAGCGGCCCGGTATAACTATATCCATCTGTTTATGTCTCATCCATTATAAACATGCGTGTTCAGACACGGTAAATCCATTGGTGATGTTTTAAGTTTGACATCTTATTACAGTAATAAACGGTGTAATTTCACTGAATGATTTAATCTTTGGGCGAGTTGTCTGTCCGTCTGGATGACATGGTTTTTCCTCAGTCCTGAAAATGTTGTGTTTCATCTGGGTGTTCTGCTCCATGTCTGCTTTAAGCGGTAATGTTGCCCTCAGGGTGACCTCATCTGTCTGGTTGAACTGTTGGGGGGATGAGTGGCCGTTGCCCTAGAGATTGTTCCCATGGAAACCGTGAGATTGTCTTAACATTCTCATAGACAAGAAGGGATTGTGAAACTTGCCAGATCTGACACTCTTTGGGAAATGATATGGGCAAATAAATGCTTATTATAATATTTTTTTATCTTGATTATGTTGCTACATCAATATGTTTTAAATTGTATAAATTGACTGTTTCAAGACCCAGAGTGGCTCTAATCTTTCATGCAAGCTTTTATCTCTAGATTTGATTCCTTTCTCTGTACTGGAATATCATTTTTAGCCCTTTTCTTAGTTTCATGGTGTGTTTGCTTGCACAGATATGGCTTGCTGAAAGCTATGCCACACATCTGACGGTCGATATGGATTCACATTTTGACAGATAAAAAGAATCACTAGGACTAAAGACAGATAGGATATCTCTCTATCTCACACAAACTCACAAGTACACGTATATGCAAAAGCTGTGAATCCATGTTCCACAGCAGATGTGGAAAGTGAGCCCATCATGGTTAATGACTGATAGATGAAAGAAAGAGGTGAGTTGTTTAGGGTTAAGTGTGTTTGTGTGAGTGACTGAAGGGGAGAGTAAATGTACATTGGCTAGTTAATATGTGTCATATTAATGATGTTTTAAAGGTGCAGTAAGCGATTTCTGAGAAACACTTTATATTTGAAATCAAACAAACAAACACATCCCTCCCTTCATTTCACTGCCCCCAAAATGCCCAAACATGCAATGCAAGAGTCTAACTTCTAACCGTATACATACTGGGAACTATATTCTCAGAAGGCGAAGCACTGCTAAATGGGGCGGAGTGATTGGTAAAAAATTTAATTTGGTAACAGAATTGGTATCGAAAAAAGTATCGTTCAGGAACCGGTATCGAAGTCAAGGTATCGTATCGGAAAATTAACGATACCCAGCCCTAATGACGAAAAGTTGTGGGCATGTTGAGTGAGATTCAACTGCTTTATCCATTTTGTTTCTCTATCCTGTCACGTTTGCTGGTTTTGCGTCATTTTGGTTGCACACTGCTACCTATCGGTGAACTTTGGAACAGCAGAGTATCCGAAATGAGCAAAATCATGATATTGTACCGTTTTAAATAAAATATATACCGATATTTTCCAAGTACTGTATACCACGCAACCCTAATATTCAAGCAAAAGTTTGCCATTCGTTTCAATTAAGTGAATTTTTATTAAAGTCAAATTTAAGTATTTCTTTTGTATATGTTTGTAAATCCATGAGATCAACCTCTTTCGGTCTCAGTATGCATTCATACAGGGTGAATATTTGGTGCTATAAGAATTTTAACTTAAATTAACGGTTGTTAATGCGTCTGTTCAGAGTCAGACCAACATGAACTAGGGCTGGGAAAAAAATCGATTTGATTTAAAAATCGAGTTGGGGGGTCAAATCGATTCATATTTTCAAAAAATCTATTTTTTTATCTTCAGTATGTACATTTTGCATTCGCCAAATCTTCCTTCAGGGTTTCCGTAGCATGCTCCCTGGCGCAGCCCTCGATGCTTCACGACATCACGACAAGAAGACTAGCATGTTTAATTTTTTAACGGTCCTCCATGGCGATGGGGAGGGAGGGAGTGAGTGAGGGAGGGAGTGAGTGAGGGAGGGAGTGAGTGAGGGAGGGAGGGAGTGAGTGAGGGAGGGAGGGAGGGAGTGAGTGAGGGAGGGAGGGAGGGAGTGAGTGAGGGAGGGAGGGAGTGAGTGAGGGAGGGAGTGAGTGAGGGAGGGAGTGAGTGAGGGAGGGAGGGAGTGAGTGAGGGAGGGAGTGAGTGAGGGAGGGAGGGAGGGTGAGTGTGTGTTCGCGAGTGAGTGAGTGAGCGAGTGTGTGTGCGCGAGAGTGAGTGAGCGAGTGTGTATGTGCGAGTGAGTGAGTGAGTGAGTGTGTGTGTGTGTGTGTGTGTGTGTGTGTGTGTGTGTGTGTGTGTGTGTGTGTGTGTGTGTGTGTGTGTGTGTGTGTGTGTGTGTGTGTGTGTGTGTGTGTGTGTGTGTGTGTGTGTGTGTGTGTGTGTGTGTGTGTGTGTGTGTGTGTGTGTGTGTGTGTGTGTGTGTGTGTGTGTGTGTGTGTGTGTGTGTGTGTGTGTGTGTGTGCGAGTGAGTGAGTGTGAGTGTGTAGGCTATGTGAGTGAGCTTGTGTATATGTGCGAGTGAATGAGTGTGTGAGACGGCTCGCGATGACTGGTCAGAAAACAACGTGTAGTCTGATGTTTCTTGTCCACGACATTTTTAGGAGTCAAAATCGTGTAATCTGACACAGTGACTATCGTAACAGACAAAAAAATCATGTAATCTGAACCAGGCGTATGAGTTACCTCAGGATTTTTTGTTGTTTTATTAGCTCAATCCAAATACAGTATAAATAATTTGGATGTTTAACAATCTTTGTTGCAGGCACAGTGAATTTTCAGTTAGAGAAAGGGTTTGCCTTTGCAATTTTGTTTATGTTGATGCACTTTAATTAAATACAATAAATATGTATTTTTAAAATATATTTACAGTTCGCAGTTATTTTGTTTTAAATGGGGGGAAAAATCTAATCGAATCGTAAATCGAGTTTTTTATAAAAAAATCACAGATTTTTTTAGGGGGAAAAAATCACCCAGCTCTAACATGAACATTTGCATGCAGTTGATGTGACACATTTTTTCTAAGGAGGGGTATTCTAATCTTTTTTCCATTGCATTGGCCGGCCAATAAGATATGCGTTTTCGGTCACATGCCCAGAGCCGCTGCTGTTACTTCTGCGTTTCTAAAAGCACCACCTACTGTAGTCTCAGCCTCAGATGTGACGTCACGCCCACGGAACGTTGGCTGACCGTCTGATGCATATGGTTCACTTAACTGGAAACACTTCAGGAATGTCAAAGTCGTCATCTGATTTGTTGAATTTTATCGGATTTCCGGGGGGCGCGAGTGTCGCGTTTATTTTCGGTCTGCCGGGAAACAAAGTGCAGACGTGTAATTGCGTTTCCTACTGATTTACTCGGCGTTTTGATCAGATGTGGTAATGCAGACGCCATTGTTGTTATACGTGCACGAACAGATCAATGACTTACTGCTTGTTTTCTTCTCCTTCTTTGATTTTCTATACTGACTGACTTGTTGCACGCCGGTCTGTTGTTGTGGGGACATTTCCACGCAACGAAACGTAACGCTAAACGAAACGAACTGTAATTGGTTGTTTGACATGTCGGTCAAACGGCCTTATGGGCGGGCCTTGGCCAAACAAAAAGCTGCTATGAATTCCAGACCTTCAGCCGTCAGTCTGAAGGTCTGGCTACGCGAGACTACACCTACTGTAAGGGAGTGAATTTGCGTTTTTATTCAGCCTGTCTGCTGGCTTTTACATATTGGTCTGAAGAGACAAATCATGTTAAAATCTGACTGAATTACCTGTTGTATTCTTCCTTTTTTGTTCTTTGCACCTGCCATATTTGTTTGTTCTTGTTTATGGCAATGTTTTTAGAATGAATTAGTTTATTATTAGGTCACATTTCCTTTATAGATTTACACTTAAAAAAGTATTAGTCAAATATGTACATTTCTGTCAGCCTGTTTTAAATGTAAATTATCTTTTGTTTTTCATTTAATTTCTTTTTTTTTTTTTTTGCACTGCACCTTCACCTGTGTTTTCTTTTTATTCCTGTGGTTTGACGTTAATGTATTTGTATTTGTCGTCTTCAGGACATCATTGCCGGTTTCCTGTACAGTTTGCTGATCGTAGTGGTCTTCAGTCCTGCTCTGGAGATCATTGACACCTTCAACCGCACCCATCGCTACGCCCCGCTAATCATCATCTCTCTTCACGTGGGTCTGGGTCTCTTCTCCTTCACCTTGGACACCTGGAGCACATCACGTGGCGACACCGCCCAAATCCTGGGCTCTGGTGCGGGTATCGCCTTGGCATCCCACGTCAACTACCACCTGGGCCTATTGCCGGACCCACCTGCATCGATGTTACCTCTGCAGCCCCCATCTATCACTCTCAGCCTGTTCGCTCTCTGTCTACTCCGCTTTGTCCTGGGTGTCCTCATTCTCCTGGCGACCAGAGCCGTAATGAAGGCTCTCACCATCCCGCTCGTCTGCTGGCTCTTCGGGATTCCCAGCGGCGACGTTCGGAAGGCCAGGCAGCACATGGAGGTGGAATTGCCATATCGTTATATCGTCTACGGAGCTGTGGGGCTAAATGCACATTTCCTTGTGCCTTTCCTGTTTATACAAATGGGTCTGTTGTGATTGGGTGAAATAACCATCCATCTTTTCGGCCAGTAAGAGCCCAGTTGGACTGCAGAGGCCCTTCCCTTCAAATCAATGATTGGATGGAACTAAAGCCAGTAACACTGTAACACTGTGCTGCACCTTCCAGATGTTCCTCAAAAATGTTTTCCATACTGCAGTTTTAGCAGATTTTCTATTCAAAAAACCTGTGTTTGGTGTTGATTTAGAGATTATGGCCCTTTTCGAAGCAGTTGCATGTAAAGTTCAGTAGCATGTCTATTCTTATCTAAAATCCGATTGTAAACATTTCTACCCTTTAGGGTTTGTTATATTTTTCTCAAGCAATACAGCAGTTTTGCTTATTATCATTAACTTAAGAGGACTTTTGACTAATCTTTTGATGAGTTTTGTTCATGCCACAGTAGGACGACTCAAACTCTTGCATCAAGAGTTGACTGAAATCTTTCTTGCGAAGGTGTGACTCATGGAAATCTCTGTGATGGATCGCCTGAAGCTGACGCCAGCTTTTATTTCTTGTTTGCAATATAGAATCTGAAATGTCATATGTCAAATGAAAGGCCACCCAAGCATGATGGTTAGTGGTTGGGTGCAGTGTTGATCTTTGTTGTACTTTTGTTGCAGTTTAGTTTCGAATCGAAAGCAGGTTGGACTATTTCTCTGAAGACTTTTATAATGATAGATGCCTTAATGGGTTTCTTTTCACAAAAATTACAATTCTGTCGTCATTTACTTACCCTCACAACATTCCGTAATTGACTTTCTTTCTTCTGTTGAGCACATAAGAAGATATTTTGAGAAATGTCTGCGTTTTTGTGTATATAATGGAATTCAGTGGGCTCTAATGTTAATTGGTTCCCAACGTTCCTCAAAATATCCTATTTTGTGTTCCACAGAGAAACAAAATCATACATGAAGGTGAATAAATAATGATAGAATTTTCATTTTTGGGTGAACAATCCCTTGAACCGACCACTCAAGAACCAGTTTCTCTAGGCATTAAAAAGGTGATGCACTAGGGATTTATTCTGAAAAATGTTAAATATTAAATCAGTTTAACATTTATGTTCTTAGATTGAATACATGTCTGGCTCATAATCAGAATGATTCTTGGTCTTTTTATATCTCAGTCTGCTTTTATTCCGTGTTTTTGTTTTTTTGCAAAGAAAATCAGCAATGCTTTCCCTACTAGCATTTAGCTGTGTTTTCAGTCAGGTTGAAACGCAAGTAAATGTCAGGTTTGCCACTAAACCTATGAATAATTCAAGCTGCCTTTTGATAGTCAAGGTTGTTTAATGTGTAGTTAAGATGAATTTGTGGTACTGATTTAAATGCACTGTTCCCAGATTGCACTGCTCTGCTGCCTGCTGTTGTCACTAGGATGACTTTATAATGGGTCAGGCTTGCGTGACACTGCTGTGTTTTTATTCTTCCTGTGGCCTTTTGTGTCTTTGTTCAAGTGCAACTTCCTTTTTTCCACTGAAAGAGAAGGTGGCCTCCCAATTCCTCACTTCTGTAAACAGGATTGTTTTGGATTCTCTGAATAATGAGAAAACAGTGATTCCATCAGGTGTGGCCGCATAGCAATGTTGACCTTTGACTCTTCACATAGAACAATGGAGATCTCAGTCATTTGAAGGGCGGAGGTTGTATTTAGGCCAGAATATAAGAGGATCCATTGAGGAGCGTTGCTTTCTGGACCAATTGTTGTAGTTTCTTTACTGCGTGACTAAGTTTGTGGATTGAAGTAGTTTGACTGTAGCATTTTTCCCTCTCAGGCCTATGTAATGTGTTTATCACCAAATATAAGTACTTTCTGTAGCTGTAAATCCATTATGGGGGTACTTTTTCCCATAAGCCCCCACACTGAATCTGCAGACTATCAAAACATTGGTTTGCATATCATTCACAAAGCTCTATGCATCCTCTTTCTTGTTAGTATATTTAATGTTTTGTAATAATTTTTAATATCATTTGATAAAGATACTACTAAAAAGTAGTGCTCTCAGGTCGGTTTAACTAGTTTTACTATGCCTAAATTAGACAATTCCCCTATAATCAGCACCAAATGCAGAAAAGGTAGCAGAATCCGTGTGGTCCTGTCATGACCTAGATTGAGCTCCTGAGAAACTGGTCCAGTGGTGAAGCTCTCATTTAAAAGTGCTTTATTTCCTTTGATTTGGCTTTCTCTGGTTTTACTGGAAATAGCATAGCTAATTCTGAATAAACAGACCTGATTTAGATACCACTCGGTGCCTTTTATGTAAACCTCTGCTATATTTGATAAGCACAGAGAATTATTCCCATCTGTTTTGTTTTTCATTCTTCTTTCTTTCATCTGAACGGAGCGTGTGAAAAACTTTAAGATAAAGTGGAATGTTCTAAATGTAAATGACAGATTGCTGCTCAGTCCATCCTGGTTCATACAGTGTTCTTATTGTAAACTAAAACTATTAAAATAGTTTTTGTTAATTAAATAAAAAAATCGAAATATTAGACAAAGAAAGCTAATTCAAAATATTTGCAAATATTGTAATGGAACATGCATAATTCACCAAAAAGCTGCATGTTAAATAATGTATTAGTTATACTCGCGGGTATTCGGTTTGCTACCATACCCATTTCAGAAATATTACATTTCAGCAGACCATTTTCTTTTAGATTTTTAATTCTTTGTAAAATCACTTTGAGTAGAATTGTTTAAAATGTTTAAAGTCTTACCAAACGTGTCTCAGAAGTTTTGGATACTGTATGTGTGTTTGTGTAAATGGTTATTTCTGGAGCCCTGATTCTTCCTTGTGTTATCTTATTTCCTTTTCAATGATCTAAAAATATTATACTCTAAATATTGTTGGAGGCATTCTGATATTCTCATATATTGTAAAAAATACCCTCAATTTAAATCTCTGACTGAACGTTCAGACCTAATAAAAATCAGTTGACCTTCACCCAGCGCTTGACACTGGAAGAATCACACTCCCACAGGGCTGAAAACGCAATGCACAAATGACCATGAATTCAGTGTTATAAGGTGACCTGTGGCTTATGTTCATAAAATGGCTTGTTATAGAAGCTCTGTTCAATGCTTTCATAGCAGTTATCTGATGATCTTTGATTGCGTTTGCATAATATGCTCAATCAAAAGCAAAAAAAAAACTATTACTTTTGTCTGTTTTTAAAGAAAAAATAAAGAAAATGCATCTTATTAACAGAAGTGTATGACTGGATTTAATAAGCACACATTGTTCCTCAGGAAGTTTGAATGTTCCTGCTGAGATCAATGAGCTCTCTGTAATGTCTGAAATATTAATGCACATGTGTGAGCATTTTTTAGCCAGATAGATTTGCCTTTGCAGTTCAGATTACAAAAACCATCTTGCCTTACACTATTCACTGTTTAGTTGTGTGATATATTAGTAAAATGAGCTAGAGTCTTATTTGTGTTCATGAAGATCAGTATATTGTACAGTATTTCAGATGAGGTTCCACAAAATCTAATACATCAGGATTTTATGGCTCATACAGTATAATATATTCAGTGAGAATATGGAGCTCATACTTGAGGAAAAAGATTTTATTCAGAGGCTCAAACTGAAGTAAGTTGAAAATCTGATAGCTTGTAATGTAAATCAATGAGATCTTTATAACTGTATAGACTACTTATATCAAATGCATATAAATATCAGTTGTCACTTTATATCTCCCAATTATGTCTAAGATGATATTTAAATTCATAATCCAATCTCTAATTGAGGGTGCAAAACATGTAATGCAATGCAATCCAAAAAAAAAATGATACATGGATAATCAAGTAGACATAAGTTGCTTCAGTACAGAAAATGTTCCTATTGAATTATTAACAACATAAAAGTTATTTTTACATTTACTTTATTAAAGATTTCACAGCAAAAAAGAAAAAAGCTCATGTTTATACTTTAGAGGACATGTATCAAACTCATGCATCAAATATGATACAATAGGCTTTATAGGGTTAAAGGCAGGTTGTTTTGCTTAGCTTGCTGGCACAGGTGTGTGTGTGTGTGTGTGTGTGTGTGTATGCGCGCATACCTACTCAGCACACACTGTACTCTTCACAATACACACCTCTTTGCTAATCATATGCATTCAGCAACAAACACACTCAATGGAGAAAACAGGAGCATCTCTTAGACACACTCACACAAATACTTTGGAGCTCATTTCAATTAGCTTTATATCTCATGTCAAATGCTCAAATACTTCAAATGTCCCTTTGGGACTTTCATGTGCCCTACAGGCATAAAGAACAGGATCTTTTGGAAATATGATCATAAAGGTCAACATTGGCTTGCTGTATTGCTTCAGTCAGCAAAACACTTCACTTTTTCTGCTAATTGCAGTTTCAGATGTCAAGTTTCATTCCTGCTTGTATCCGTTTGGGAGTTTAACAAAGGCGGCGGACGGACAAAGGAAAAAGCTTCCTCTTTTCTCAACACAATGATACCCTAGTCAAATTATACTCTATTTCCTCTATACTACAAAATGTCCTAGTTATTAAATCCTGTCTGATCTTCTCCACCAGTTTTCGACAGTAAAACAGTATAGTAGTAACTGTAATAACTTTTCTGGTATATATTTTGTTTTTGACATGATATGCAAAACAAATTGAACATTTTTCATGAAAATATGTAATTGAAAATACAAATTTAACCGATTAAATATGACGTACAACGCAAATGTTGTACCGTAAAACATTTGTTTTATAACATTTTTCAGTTTATACTGAGAAACACTGGCATCTAGTGGCTGCTCAAGCGCTTTATAGTCTGTTTCTTATCTCTTCTCATGTTAGACACGAATGCAAATAATAATGTCATCGTGTCTCATATTTATAAATAAAAAAGTGAATTACAGTTCTTTTAGTTTTAAAACAAATTAAGCCTGTTTATCGTAAGTTGTGTCCGCGGAACTAATGTTCTGCGTCACTGTGTTTCCGGGAGCAGCTGAGGAGGTGACACACTGATGGCCGACAAATAACAATCACATGTGAGTGTTTTGTACTGTAATTTGGTTTATCTTTTAATTAAAACAGAAAGGTTTTTACTACCTTACTAATTACTCATTTGTGTTTTCAGTTCAACTTAACTAAATATGTAACGAAACAGTCACATTCATCTCTTTGGCTGTCATGTTAGGAACTATAAGCTATGATTTTGTCAATAGTTCTGCATCACTTGTGGAATTTAAGCAATAAATAAATGTCTTGTCTTCGAGTCAGATCGGTTTTAGTGATCTATAATGATTTATTTGTATAACTTAATGTAGATTGTGGGTTAAAAACATTTTGTCTATGATCTATTCAAGGGTTCTCAAACTGAGTTAGGGGCATAGACTGTAAAAAATAGGGTCAGGGGTCAAAAAAGTTAAAAAGACATAAATAATGTAAATAAAAATTTTCTTAAACTAAAATAAATGTATTTGATTATACAATATAAATGAATATAATAAATATTTTACAAATAATATTTACTCCTATTTATAATATTTTTCACAATATAAATTGCGTATTTATACATTTTAAATTTATAGCTGCCTTTTAAATTTTAGAATGGGGATTCCTTACACAAGGATGATAAATAAAAACCTGGCTTTACTTCAGGTGATTGTCCTTGTAATAAATAGTTCAGTAAATCAGTGGTTCTCAATTGGTTTGACTTGGTTTCAGGACCCAGATTTTACATCAATAAGCAACAAAACAGTCCTTAATATTAACATGATCTGTATTGTTATTTTAAATTATTTCTCATTCATAAAACGATTAAGAAATTTACATTTATTGTTTTTAATTGTCTCTTCAATTTCCTTGGTTTCATGCTCTCAGTAGCCAATATTTCGCTGACCAGTAGAGAACCTCTGCCTTATGCCACTGTGAAATGACTAAGTACTCTTTTCCTGTAACGTGCCAGGGTGTTTGGTGACAATCATGGACGCCCTCGAGGACACCTTCAGGACTCTCTCCATCGCCAGGAGACTGGAACCCAGTGAGGCCACTTACATTCTGGACCTCTCTCTTGCATCCAGTGGGTCAGATGTGCTGGCTGTGTGCTGCTCCAGTTACTCAGTGCACCTGCACAGCAGAGAAACGCTCCGCCTGGTGGGAGAGCTCCAGGGTCACACGGCTCCTCTGTGTGGGGTCCGTTTCTCTCATCTGTCCCCTCACCTGCTGTTCACCGGCTCCGCCGATGGGACACTGCGGTGCTGGGACGTCCGACAGCCCGGTTCTAATGCCACCCTGGTGTTTCGCAGTGATTCGACACATTCGTACTGCTCGTTTGACGTGAGCTGCAGTGACCGTGTGCTGTGCGCAGGCACAGAGCAGATCGAGGAGGAGAGTTTTTTAGTATTCTGGGATGCCCGTATGGTTCAGGACGGAGGTGAGTCGGGCTCTCAGATGGGCGGTCTGCTGGGAGTTTACTCAGAATCGCACAGTGATGACATCACTGCGGTGAAGTTCCACCCACAGCAGGCGGACCGCTTGGCTTCTGGGGCCACAGATGGACTTGTGAACGTGTTTGATCTGAGTCTGGGTGGAGAGGATGACGCTCTTGTCACCACCTGTAACTGTGAATCCACTGTTAGCTCCCTCTGCTGGACAGGTAGGTTGTAACAGCACACCTGACTGAGCAATATTTTTGTATTTCATTATGTAGACAGAATTCCCTTGATCATGGAAAATATTAGAATTTTTAACTTGTGATGACCAGGCCTGTAAAACACATTTATTATAAAAAAATACAATTCTATGACATTTTTAGACTATATTATAATAATTAAAATAATATAGAATGTTTTTTTTTTCTAGCTGTAAAATAGCTATAGTATGAATTTTCTTTTTTTAATGTTATTTATATATATGTACAGTACAGTGTGTGTGTACAGTACAGGTCAAACGTTTGGAAACATTATGTTTTTTTATATTTTTGAAAGAAGTCTCTAATGCTTATCAAGGCTGCGTTTATTTGATCAAAAATACAGAAAAAAACAGTAATATTGTGAAATACTATTACAACTTAAAATAATAGTTTTCTATTTGAATATACTTTAAAAAATGATTTATTTCTGTGATGCAAAGCTGAATTTTCAGCATCATTACTCCAGTCTTCAGTGTCACATGTGACATCCAGTCTATCACATGATCCTTTAGAAATCATTCTAATATTCTGATTTATTATGAGTGTTGGAAACAGTTCTGCTGCCTAATATATTTGATGAATAAAAGGTTAAAAAGAACTGCATTTATTCAAAATAAAAAATATTTTCTAATAATATAAATCTTCTTTACTATCACTTTTTATCAATTTAACACATCCTTGCTGAATAAAAGTATTGATTTATTTCAAAAAAAGAAAGAAAAAAAATTACTGACTAGTAGTGTATATTGTTGTTACAAAAGATTTCTATTTTTAGCATTTTTATAATTATTTTAAAAATTTGTTTCTTTTTTTTATTTTATTTTTTATTTATTTTTTACTTTTTATTCATCAAAGTATCCTAAAAAAGTATCACAGGTTATGAAAAATTATTAAGCAGCAGAACTGTTTCCAACTTTGATAATGAATCATCATATTAGAATGATTTCTAAAGGATCATGTGATAGACTGGAGTAATGATCCTGAAAATTCAACTTTGCATCACAGAAATAAATGATAATTTAAAGTATAATAAATTGAAAACCAATTATTTTAAATTGTAATAATATATCACAGTATTACTTTTTTTTCTGTAATTTTGATCAAATAAATGCAGGCTTGATGAGCAGAAGAAACTTCTTTCAAAAACATTAAAAATAGTAATGTTTCCAAACTTTTGACCTGTACTATATATATATATATATATATATATATATATATATACACATACATACATACATATATATATATATATATATAATTTTTATTTTTACAGTCATGTGAAAAAGAAAGTACACCCTTTTTAATTCTATGGTTTTGCATATCAGGACATAATAAAAAAAATAATTTGGCCCTTGGCAGGTCTTAAAATTTGGTAAATACAACCTCAGATGAACAACACCACATGACACTGTCATGGTTTGTTTAAAGTGACCCTGTAGTCAATTATTTTATCCCTTAAAACTCATATTTGAGTGCAAAAATTACATATTTGAACTTTTTTTTCTTGTGAAAATTATTTCTTTGTGTCGTAAAATAGCTTGAATGTAACTCTACACCTTTGCTTCATTTATTATACATGGAACTATGAATATGCAAATTAGCCCCGCCTCCACTCACTCACACCAGAAACCTGATCCACTTGGTCATCTTTACTGTTGTAAACGCTGCATGATGGCGAAAATGGAAGAGGAAGGAAAATTTAATTATACAGGCTCGTCTATCAAGTCAAGTCGATGTATCAGAATGGTAGTGTATTTATGAATCGCTCCAACGTCGGGCACATAACGGTTATTGATATGATTAGCCTTTGGCTTGACTACGTTATCAAACAGCTAATAATGTGTATATGTATAATAATGTAAAAATGTAAAAACACAAACCAAGTCCAAGTGACTAAAGTGGCTCAACCCTAAGTTAATCAAGTGACGAGAATACTTTTCGTGCGCAAAAAAACTAAAATAACGACTTTATTCAACTGTTAATTTTCTTCTGTGTGGGCCTCTGAGTGAGTTCACGTAGTGTAACAGCGCTGCGCTTCTGGGTTGTACATCAGAAGGTAGGCTCACTATTGGCCGACGCTGGTCATGTGTGTGATCTGCTGGCCAATAGTGAGCCTACGTTCTGACGTACAAGCAGTTTTAAGGAGAAAATACTCAGCAATGGTGTTGACTTATAAATTTGCACCTGGTTTGTCTTAAAGCACATTAAAAACAACATTAAAAAGCTTGATTTTCACCTCAGGGGATCTTTCACAAAAACTAGGCCAAAATGGAGAAGCCATGTATGACATTTAAGTGCTACTTCCAAAGGAACTAAGGGGGTAAAGGCCCCGAAACTTTAAGAAAAGAACGAACTGCTTGGGTGTACGAAACAGCTTGCTAAAGCGCACTTTCCGGAAAAGTTTGCTACGGCTGGTCAGGCATCCGCAAGTGAAAACATGAACACACTGGAGAGCTGCTTTATAGTAGAAAATGAAGTTGTACTTCTGATGAAACGAGACACTGACACTGTTTTTCATGTTTAATACGGGAAAGCTGCTTGATTTTAAGCACAGTGCTATATAAATAAACGTGACGTGACTTTACTAGAGTGCCGAATTGCAGAGCTCGTGCAAACATATCCACGTTACTATGATCAGATGCTTTTCTTTTGATATATTAAAGAATGCTTGCCGTTTTCTCAATTTTGTTGTGTATTTATTTTGTTATTGAGAAGAAAACGCGCAGCACATATTTACATGTTCATCCAAACGCCGCTCTCAGCTTGTGTGGGCATCGTCAGATGTTTGCTAACAGTGTATCGCTGCTCACGTATTTCAAACTTTGTTTTACCTCAAGGCACAGGATGAGAAATAACTTCGCCGTGAGTATATCAGGGCCTTAAGTAGCAGTCAGGCACTGTTCAGGTGTGTGTTAACAATGCCAAGGAGGAAAGATATCAGCAATGATCTTAGAGAAGCAATTGTTGCTGCTATTAATCTAGGAATGGTTATACGGCCATTTCCAAACATTTTGAAGTCCATCATTCTACAGTGAGGAAGATTATTCACAAGTGGAAAACATTGAAGGCAGTTGCCAATCTTCCCAGGAGTGGACGTCCCGGCAAATTCACCCCATGCTCAGAGAATCTGAAAAACAAAAAACAAAACAAGAGCTACATCTCAGACTCTGCAGGCCTCAGGTAACATGTTAAATGTTAAAGTTCATGACAGTACAATTAGAAAAAGACAGGATGAGTATGGCATGTTTGGAAGGGTTGCCAGGAGAAAACTTCTTCTCTCTAAAAAGAACATGGCAGCACGGCTTAGGTTTTCAAAGTTGCATCTGAACAAACCACGCGACTTCTGGAACAATGTCCTTTGGACAGACGAGACCAAAGGGGAGATTTTGGGCCATAATGCACAGCGCCACGTTTGGCGCAAACACCTCAGCTGTCAGGCATGGTTTTTGGGCTTGTATTTGCAGCCACAGGAACTGGGCACCTTGCGGTCTTTGAGTCGACCATGAACACCTCTGCATACCAAAGTATTCTAGAGTCAAATGTGAGGCCATTTGTCCCACAGCTAAAGCTGAAATTGGATCATGCAACAGGACAATGATCTCAAGAACAGCAGCAAATCTACAGCAGAATGGCTGAAAATGAAAATAATTAAGGTGTTGCACTGACCCAGTCAAAGTCCAGACCTCAACCCGACTGAAATGTTGCGGCGGGACCTTCAGAGAGGTGTGCATAAACAGAGGCCCACAAACCTCAATGAACTGAAGCATCGTTGTAAAGAAGAGCGGGCCAAAATTCCTCCAGAACGATGTGAAAGACTGATAAAGTCTAATAGAAAAGGATTCCTTCAAGTTATTGCTGCTAAAAGTGGCTCTACAAGCAACTGAATCATAGAGTGTACTTAGTTTTGTCACACATGGCTTCTCCATTTTGGCTTTATTTTTGTTAAATAAATAATGACACGGTGTAATATGTCATGTGGTGTTGTTCAGCTGAGGTTGTATTTACCTAATATTAAGATACCTGCTAATGACCAGATGATTTTGATGTCCTGATACGCAAAATTCAAAAGGGTGTACTTTCTTTTTCTCATGACTGTATTTGTGTGTATATATATATATATATATATATATATATATATATAGTGATAGTAATAGTCATATTTTTCTGTAAGATTTAACTACAAATTGCCCTTTCTAAGTAGTCACTTTAAATGTATTGGTTAAAATATGTGGAAACCCTGTAGGCCCTTGTATATTCATATGAGCTATTTTAAGATTTAACAAAAAACTGCTGAAAATGCTGAGTTTTAAAGTCTATTTGAAATCATACGTCAACATATTTGTACTCCCCAGAACCCTAAACTATCATTTTATTTCTTATATTAACAGGCAAATATCTTGACCAGCTGCTTTGTCTGACTCATGATGAGGGGCTACACCTGTGGGATGTGGCTCGCCCAGACAGCGATGACACTTTAACCCTCTTGAGTTCGGCTGATGCCCGAACACTTGTCCAGCTCCCTGATGGAGCCTCACTTGAGTACTTTGTGGGCGGTTCATGGATGTCAGATGAGGAGCGTCTTCTTTTAGTAGGAGGGAGTAATGATGGAAAGCTCCACCTCCTGGACTGCAGTGGGAGTGGTCTGAAATTCATAAAATCCCTTAAAGGGGGTCATTCAGCTACAGTGAGATGCTTCCAGTGGGATGCGATGGCACGATGTCTGTTGACGGGCGGGGAGGATGGCCAGTTGTTGCAGTGGAAGGCGGGAGCGGAGGAAATCAGTGTGGGGAAGAAAGATTCTCTGAAAAGCATCTCCTCCATGCAGCTCAAAACTAAAGCTCACAGAAAACAAGCTACAAAGAAAGACCGGTCAAAACCGGCATGATCACACATACTTCACAGGAGAGTTTAAAATCTTCCACCTTAAGAACTTTTTATAGTTAATATACAGTTTTAACAGTGTTTTGTGGTTTTAAAATGTAAGTGGTGGTTTCACTTAATTTTGATGGTCCTTTTAACACACTGTTGACTAGTAACGTCTCATTAGAGTGTTAGTTGACTGTTAGGTTAGGGTTAGAATAAGTTGACATGTACTGTCGCTGCAAAACTCTGTATAATCAGTAGAATGTCTCTTAATAAATACATCACAATAAAGAGTTAGCAGATATTCAGCATACAGTCTAATACTCTATTGAGAGTTAGTTGACGTAGTTGCAAAGTTACTTAGTCAACAGAATGTTTAAGGTACAAAATGTCAAAAGGTACAATATAAATAAAGTGTTACCAAGTTATTAACAAATCGCTACATAAGAATTACAACGGTTGTCTATTTGTCCAGCAAAAACTCTTATGAAAACTGTGAAGGACGTTACTTTTCTTATGTTTTGTTAGCAGCATTTCAGAATGAATTTTTGAGGTAGAGCACATGATGTGAAAAAGCGAAAACATTGTCTCCTGTGTTTACTGACCATACATTGAACAGCTCTATCGTATTAAGTGTTTATACCTTCTTGTTTTTCTTTCCAAAATGTGTTCATTTCTAAACCAACTCGCTGCGACATACTCATTACACAAATTGTGAATCAAAATCTAAGTATAATTTAAATTAGTGAATGGGAATTCGTATTATATAGACAGATTTTTTTCTTTAATATCTTGAATGAGAAGTTTTTTGTTTGTATAGAAGGCTACACCAGGATCACTGGGATACAACTTCAGGAGCACTTTCTAATCAGATTAAAGTCACCATGAAATCAAAATATATATATTTTTTAATGTAATAGTGCAGTTTTTAATATAAATGTTTGCTCTTATTATTATTCTGTATTTATTATAAACACATTTGTTTACTTTAAAAGAGAGACAGTAACTACAGAATGTTTTGAAAATCTTCGCTTTTTTACAAAAGTATCTATCAAAAACTGCATGTTCTGTATTTGTAGTTATTTTATCAGGTAACTATGGGCCAACACATAAGAACCTTTAAAACTGTAAACGGTAAAAACGAAAAGTTTTTGATGAGAAGGATGTATCATAGTCTCTGATGCTCTTATTCATATTCTCACATTTTATTTAATTTTATAACAACTGAGTGTGCTGTGAAATGCAAATGTGAGGTTTAAACAGGCAGCATTTGTCTCTGAGATTTATAAGTCATGCACTTTCAGAGTACGTTCTACACAGATGATGAGAGTTCAGCTATATTTCCGATGTAATGCAAGCCTGGTGAGGTTTAATATGCTGAACACAAGAGCACACAACAGCTCCACCCTATCTTTAGGGAACTGCCTCACCCTTAATAATATTTAACAATGTTGCAGAACAAACATAATGTGAATTTGGTATTTGGCATCTAGCACAGGAAATGACAGCTGAGCGAAATTGAGAAGCTGTCATTCGTGTGGGGTTTGTGGATACTTTGTGTGTTGTAAACGCCCTTAAATAAACCGAAGATTTTCAAAACATTCTGTAGTTACTGTCTCTCTTTTAAAGTAAACAAATGTGTTTATAATAAATACAGAATAATAATAAGAGCAAACATTTATATTAAAAACTGCACTATTACATTAAAAAATATATATATATTGATTTCATGGTGACTTTAATCTGAAATTAAAAATTCTCCCCAAAATCCATTAAAATTAAAACAAATGAGCGTTAAAATTATCTTAAACTTCTAACGAGCTGGTTAAAAACAGTAAATGTATTATATTACACACTGCTTTTGGTCTAAATATCAAATTGCACCTATTTAAATATATATTTTTATTGATTTAGAACCTTTAACATGTCCGTTTATAATGAAACAAAGACACTAAAAAAACAGGTTTTAGTTTTCCAAAAGTTTCAAAGCCCAGAAGACTGACTGAATATTTGAAATTCATGGAAACAGCCCTGAACTTTTAAGTTGCGTAACTAGCCATTCTTCGTGTACGCGCTGACGTGCGTGCAGACGCGCTCGTGCTCGTTACTCATTTCCTGAAACACACTCAGCACAAGAAACCGCAGCTGAGCGTAGAAGGCATAGACATAATATACATAGACGCCCTATTGGCCGCTGGATCGTACGTCAACGGCGCCGCCATACTGCGGAGGGCAACTTTCCCATACCTCTCATAACGAGAATTGAGAAAAATGCCTATTTCTTGTGCTGCTTGGGGCTTTACAAATCGCCACACAATTGAAAACAGGTCTCAGGGAATTACCTTTCTCAAGCAAAACTGAAAATTTGTTTCTGGTTGCATTTCATTTACTATTTTTATTATCAGAGGAGAAAGGCCACGAAATTTAAAAATACTACTGTTATTGTGTCACGAAATGTAGTTTTAAGAGTTTTTCAGTCGACAATGTAGTTGTTTAAAGCTCAAATCTGTGGTTTATTTATAAAGATAGCGCCTTTTTAAAAATGTTATCTGACGGTTTCGGAGTTGTGAGATCCAGCGATCCCCGCGGGCGTTCAGCGCTCATGTACCCCGCCGAGAACAGCCTTGCCTCGGCTATAGTGCATGTCGTACACCGCTTCTGAGTTCTGACGTTCGTCGCTGTCAGTCTAGTGAGAATAATTCGTCTTGTGTTTATCTAACGGGCGATCTTTGGTTTCATTAATCTATAATTTGTTCCTTGGCAGATTGTTTTGGCTGAGGGCAAAGTGAAGTTTCATAACTTAATATATTTAGGCTATTATAACAGTGTAGCCTGCTGTATGTTTGACTGGATCGTTTACTTTATTTCTTGATTTGTATAGCTTCTTATACCTTTTAAAAACTGAAATTTAACAAAAAGAGACAGGGTTGCGTCATTTTATTTTATATAGCCTATGTAATAATATTTTAAAATGTATAAATTTACATTATTTATTATTGTTATTATAATAATATACCACTTACAATTATCAATCTATTATAGTTATGCTGTCAAATTATTTTACTATTCATAGTAACTATTTAACCTATTATTTTTTATTGTCTATATTCTGTAATTGATATTTCATATTCTACTGCTATTATTATAGTATACATAAACTATATGCTATTATCAATATATTATTATTATTATTATTATATTAGTACTTATGATATTATATAATTATACTTTTCATTACTATTTTATTTACTGTATACTGTTTGTTTATTTTATTGACTAAACTATTTACTATTAGCCTACCTCTCACTTTATCTTATATTTACTATTTGCATTGCACTGTAGTTGTACCATATCATATTACCATAAATGATCCATCAGTTATCTTTGTTATTGCTAAAATCGGGTCAATGACAGAATATGCTTTTCCCACAATAAGAAAACTTTATTTAATTTAATGTGAAAATTAAATTATATCTCAGTATGGGGGTGTTCACAATTCTTATCCAAGAATGAAAAGCTAAATACATGACAAGCCAGAGCTTTGGCCATTCCTTATTAAAAAAAAAATATATATATATAAGTCTATCTATCGAGAGTTTAACTAACTACAGATGGAACTTTTTTTGTACACCACATACAAACCACCGAAATCGGTTGATAAATGTAATTTTTTTTTGGTTTTTATACAGAAAAACCGCAGCTCAGCAGTTTACTTGCATTTGATTACAGCGCAGTCTTGCCCTCCACAAAATGGCGGACGCGTTGACGTATCGCAGCAACGTTCCAAAGCGGCCAATAGGGCGTCTATGTATATTATGTCTATGGTAGAAGGTACCATCCGATCCTAATGCTCGTGCGATGTGCTGATAGTTCTCGCCAGGTGGCCTCTTCTTTGGCATGAGACGCTCCTCATAAGGGTTGGGCTCTCATACAGGTTTAACCCAAGCGGCAACCTCCCCGTCTCTCTCTTGAAACCAACACGGAAGTGAGTTAAACTGCAATTCATTGACTGGCCGCTTGGCCTGGCTGCAGAAGTGAGTCAAATCTGTATCTCCCTCATGTTAAAATTACCAACTTTACAGCAGAAAAAAATATGTTTACAGCCTGGATCTCTATGTGGCTTTGGTCTATACAGCTAATTGTGCCCTTCATAACAACTGTGAGGGGGGTGAATTATTTTATAACTCGTCCGTTTAGTTGATTAATATTTAAATTTAAGGGTGTGGCCAGTGGCCACTTGAGTGACAGATGGATTGCCGCTGTCAGTGCTAGCCGTTTGTCTGCTGTTACTAGCCGTCACTTCACCTCAGCAATGTTAGCTGCTGAACTTGCCATCTCTGCTGTGTTTGTGCTTTTTTTCGGGATTATTTCATACAATTTAATACTTGGGTACAAAGCCCACGTCTTTGGATTTCGTCGTTATCGTTCGAGACAACAACCAGCGCTGTATTTCAGTTGTTTTCCTCCGTGAACCTGTACTAATGGATGTCTGACAATTTCGTTGCTTTTGGGGTTTTTCAAATTTAAAACGTCAATACATGCTCGTTCGTTCTGCTCTCACGGAACAGATGGATTATAATATGCTTATGTACCGTCAGATGAAATCATGCGGGCGTCAGCGCTTTCTCCGTCCATGCAATAAATGCACATGAATGAGCGCGGATTTTCTAGCGCATTTACTTGCTCTTCAAAGGCAATATATCTATGGTTTAACCCATTTGAGAGACGGCCAAAATCAGAATCTAAAATGGACTGAATAAGCTCTCTACGAACTTGAGTGATGCCGCGCTGACGGACCATGAAAGAGTGACGGACATGTATGCACATAAATCACTGTCACACACAAACACTCTCGAAGTAATACACAGTCTCACTTGTAGCCATGTCTTTTAACTATTATAATATTTCGAAGGGCAAAAATAGGAACGTTTAATTGGCTTTACATCATCAGCTAACTCGATCACGTCGAGCTAGGTGATTTCAGATAGCCAGGCTCCTCAGCTCCACTCACGCCCCGCCTGTTTGTCTATTTTCTGTTATCCGGGAGTGACGCAAGGCCAAGATGGCGACGGCCGGCTCCGCCCACTTTAGGCTTCAAAAATGCTCTTCAGAAACCTACGGGTGACGTCACGGACACTACGTCCATATTTTTTTACAGTCTATGGTTTAACCTCATTCCTGAAGAGATCGATTATTTCCTCTTTTTTTTTTTGGTCAAAATTCCCCCCATTCTGAATAAATATTTTATTGTTATGTATAAAAAAAAATCAATCTGTTTTTTTTTTGTTTTTTTGTATAGCGCTTTTCACACTACATTGGTTGAGCTGTGCACAGGATAGTGCCTTAATAAACTTAGTATACCCAAAGTCACGAATACGAATAGTTATATTTATTATATATAACTATAGTTTTTTTTTTTTTTGTAATGAAACATGTTTTAATTAAAATAGTAGATCAATAAGACACTAGTAAGGTGACTCTCTTTCCTGTTCGCACACAATTCAACCCAACTTCTCTATTCATCGTTAGAGAAGCCTTGGAGCTTTTCCCTCCCATGCGTGGTGATTGCCACCTACATCGCCCAATCACGTTCCGAGGAACCTTCAAACCGACCAATGGCGTGGCGTTGTAGGCCCGAACACGGCCCAGCAGGCTAGAGCGCGTCCGTGTTATGTGTGCCATGGACTCAGCCCAGTAATATTGACAATAGGGCGAAAAAGGGACCGATATTCCCCAATAAAACATATTTTCTGGATACAAATAACCTATAGGCGCGGTGTGTGGACAATAAGAGATTCCCGGGGATGTTTATATTTCAGCTGGATCTTTTTCTATCGTCGGAAATTTGAGTATTTGATGGGATTATTGCTGTGGGTTTGGCAGTTTTTAAGGCCAAAAACAGATTTTGTGTCTTTATTTTTATTTTTCTGCTGCTTCAAGAGGCCTTGAAGGAGGAAAGACGGTTAAAACACCCATATCAGCTTCTCACATCGAAAACATCAAGGTAAATTGAATATTTGAAGGTTTCTTTTTTTTTTTTTTTTTTTTGCCTATCCTGCTCAAGTTTAGATCCGGTTCGCTTGGATGTTTCATATACCCAAGTAAATATGTCAAATAAATGAGGCTAAGGTCCAAAAACACTTCTTATAAGTTACAGACTTTTTAGTATTTGTGTACCTAAAAGTAAAATAAGAAAAAACTGTAACCGTACTCTTAATGTTTCCCAGACAATTCTGACTGTAAAGAAACATTTGAATGTGTGGATGAGTGAAATCCACGAGGAAAACTTGTTCTTCATCTGTTTTCTGTCCTGGAATGCAGTGGGTCTATGTCATTTGCTTGTGTATTAAGTGTGTTAGGTCCATCAGGAGATCACGAACCTGCATCATCTGCACTCATGTGGACTGTACAGTTTTCTGTCCTTTTAGAAGCAACCACTGTGCTAAACTGCTCTTGTGCATCTCAGAACTATATGTCTGTTCATTATGGACTAACCCACCAAACACAAGCAGTTCTGAACATCACTTCACTTGTCTGTGCCAACTTCTTGCTTTGGCTCAGTGGCACTGTGCCTCTGTGCCCTGTTTCCATGGTCTGGTTTACTTCAGCTGCCGGCAGTCTGGTAGTCACAATATCTCATCACATCCCATGAGTAGATTTCACTCTGACTGGTTGTTTTTGGTGACCTGCAGTCAAAACTATTGGGAAAGGTTATCTCTAAATAGCTGATATAGATTAGGGCCAGGGCATCAGTGGCAGAGTGTTTTGGATTAATGGCTGGGCATAAGTGTTTCCTAGATTGTGGTTGCCATGTTCACTTCTTTTGTCAGTTTATAAAGTTGTTAATAAGCTCTAGGATATTTTTATACCTGCAGATCTTTATACAGAGGTGAGCTGGATCACCAAACTTCATGGAGATCTGGGATTATCTATCACTATATTTTGTAAAATAGCTCAGTTGTAGAGATTGTGAGATGTGTAGACTATCTATCTATCTATCTATCTATCAAGAATGGTTTACATTGGTTGAGTAAAGGTTGTCAATTGCTATTCCTTGATATTTTGCAGAAGTGTGTAATCCGTGTCACCTTGCTTGCATACAGAAATCGTTCACTGTAAATGTCAAACCAGGGTGAACTTTTCGACGGGATAGAAACATGAATTGGCTCCTCTCAGCCTTTTCATTACCAAGGGTTTTCGCTGATCTTGCCTCATGAATCTTACAAATAAAGATAATAAAATATTTTTGCAAGTAGGCCTATTTTAGAGTAATTAAAATTTGTATGTGTAATTTATTTTCATGTCAATTATTAAGCAC